>NC_085983.1:2694285-3367857 GCF_910591565.1 Cydia splendana | reverse complement strand
AACTACAATAGTGAAATAAAAATAAAACGGCTGTACAGATGTAGTGCATACTTAATTTCCATCGTATTTTCACGTAAACGCAGGAACGTGTCTTTCTGAAGTGAAAACTTCTTTAGCGGCGCTGTGCACTTTTTGTGATGGGGAAAAATGTTAGACTCGCGACAGGTCACGTGACCGTAAAATTCGTAAGACGTAAGACGGACACGTGACTTGATCGAAAAACTGTTACAATGTCATTGAGTTTTCACTTCTGCCGGCACTCCCGGAGTGCAACCCGTTGTTTTTTTATGATTAATTAACAGAACCTTTATACTGTTGTACATATCGGCCATATCAAGTCCACTTCTTATATTTATTTTCCATCTGTTTATCACGGAAACATACGAACGTGTCTTGCTATTTCAGTCAGTCTCGGTACAAAAAGTACTGAGCAACGGATAGGAACGTTTCCGAGAAAATACGACGGAATACAATTATGCACTACATCTCTACTCAAATATTGAAGTCACTTTTATATCTTAAGATGTCCGACTATAAAATTATTTCACGCTAAATGTGACTTCGACATTTTTGAACAGATGTCTAATATTCGCCAGGACGCCGCCACAGTCATAGCCAAAAGTTGTTATCAAGAAAAATTCCCTGTCACAAGCAACCAATATAGTATGGTCCCTAGTCACTAAGATAGCTTACTTGCAGCGGGGTCCACTCGTCTCTGGTCATGGTGTGAGGGTCAGCGCCCACACCATGACGCCGTGGACGCTCCCACAGTTATAGCGAAAAGTTGTGGTATCGTCTTGGGTCGTCCCATTCGTTTTTCGTCAAGTTCTTAAATTAGTCCTATTCTGCTTTCGTCACTCATGCTACATTCGTCACAATCGTCGGTGGCTTTCAATGTAGAATGAGTGACGAAAGCAGAATAGGACTAATTTAAGAACTTGACGAAAAACGAATGGGACGACCCAAGACGATACCAAAGTTGTTATGAAGAAACATTCCCTGTCACAAGGAACCAATATAGGATGGTCTCTAGTCACTAAGATAGCTTACTTGCAGCGGGGTCCACTCGTCTCTGGTCATGGTGTGAGGGTCAGCGCCCACGATTGATCCTTCCACCAGGTTCTTCACCAGCCACTTTTCCATAGACAAAGTGTCGGGAAGAGCTGAAACAAATAATAAATAGTAGATTGTACAACAAGGGCATAAAGTGACCCATTTTTACCCGAGGCAATTTTTTGGTCTGAGCGAAGCGAAGACCAAAATAGTAGACGAGGGTAAAAATTGACATTTATGCCCTTGTTGTACACTCTGCTTTTCACTTCAATTGCGAGGAAAATATTCAAAAAATCAAATATTTTAGGTTATTTTAACGTATTTATTCAAGACTAAAGAAAATTGTTCTTGGGCCGGTCGGAGGCGCGGGGCGCGCCGATCGGGAGAGCGCCGGTCGGGGGCGCGCCGGCAGGGCTGGCAGTTTGTATGGCAGAATTTGGACTTTATTGCTAAGTCAATAAGGGTCGTAATAGATGATTTTACTTTATGCTCTAGAGCATAAAATGCGATTTTATGTCGTCTACGCACGACATAAAGGTGCACTTTTTGAGCATGAGAAGTGAAAAACTATTTTTTTTTACGTTTTTCGGGTTCCATACCTTAAAAGGAAAAAACGGAACCTTTCCCTTTCTCCCTCTTTATCTCCGAGATTACTGGGTCTAAAATTTTGAAATAAATACAAAAAATTGTACTTTGCCTATAGATGACAGGAAAACCTATTAGCAATGTGTAGTCAAGCGTGAGTCGGACTTAATTACTTACTTATTCATGCGACCCCTACGGGTTTTTAAAGACATTTCATTCACGTTCCACACATATTTTTCATACATTGTTAAAAATCGGGTAATGTACGGAACCCTTGGAACGCGAGCCCGACTCGCACTTGACCGGTTTTTTTTAATCTGGTGTTTCTTCACTATTGAATGGGTGCCGGGGCGTCCTTTCGGGGGGAAATGAATAATTTATGTATAACATAGATCTTAAACCTTATAAACAATTGACGGGAAACAAACGCTTGCTCGATGTAGGAATCACGCCGCACGGAACAGCGCCATCTAACGAGTGATTGGGTAATTAAAATGCGCGGCTTGGCGCAGCGTTATCATTTAAATATGAGACGTAACCAATATACATAAGGCTCAAATTCCTCTGACTCACACTGCTTCATGAGCGTCCAGAGTGCCAGATCTGCGTGTAGTGTAGTAGCCGCCAACTGTCCACACCAGCGCGCGGTCGCCGTGAAGCGAACTGCACCGCATGTAAATATGAGACGTAACCACTATACATAGGGTTCAAATTCCTCTGACTCACACTGCTTCATGAGCGTCCAGAGCGCCAGATCTGCCTCCTTCTGGAACTGCGTGTAGTAGCCGTCGGTCCACACCAGCGCGCGGTCGCCGTGAAGCCAACTGCACCGCATGTAAATATGAGACGTAACTACTATACATAAGGTTCAAATTCCTCTGACTCACACTGCTTCATGAGCGTCCAGAGAGCCAGATCTGCCTCCTTCTGGAACTGCGTGTAGTAGCCGTCGGTCCACACCAGCGCGCGGTCGCCGTGAAGCCAACTGCACCGCATTCAAATATGAGACGTAACCACTATACATAAGGTTCAAATTCCTCTGACTCACACTGCTTCATGAGCGTCCAGAGCGCCAGGTCTGCCTCCTTCTGGAACTGCGTGTAGTAGCCGTCGGTCCACACCAGCGCGCGGTCGCCGTGAAGCCAACGGCACCGCATGTAAATATGAGACGTAACTACTATATATACATAAGGTTCAAATTCCTCTGACTCACACTGCTTCATAAGCGTCCAGAGTGCCAGATCTGCCTCCTTCTGGAACTGCGTGTAGTAGCCGCCAACTGTCCACACCAGCGCGCGGTCGCCGTGAAGCCAACTGCACCGCATGTAAATATGAGACGTAACCACTATACATAGGGTTCAAATTCCTCTGACTCACACTGCTTCATGAGCGTCCAGAGAGCCAGATCTGCCTCCTTCTGGAACTGCGTGTAGTAGCCGTCGGTCCACACCAGCGCGCGGTCGCCGTGAAGCCAACTGCACCGCATGTAAATATGAGACGTAGCCACTATACATAGGGTTCAAATTCCTCTGACTCACACTGCTTCATAAGCGTCCAGAGTGCCAGATCTGCCTCCTTCTGGAACTGCGTGTAGTAGCCGCCAACTGTCCACACCAGCGCGCGGTCGCCGTGAAGCCAACTGCACCGCATGTAAATATGAGACGTAACCACTATACATAGGGTTCAAATTCCTCTGACTCACACTGCTTCATGAGCGTCCAGAGCGCCAGGTCTGCCTCCTTCTGGAACTGCGTGTAGTAGCCGTCGGTCCACACCAGCGCGCGGTCGCCGTGAAGCCAACGGCACCGCATGTAAATATGAGACGTAACTACTATATATACATAAGGTTCAAATTCCTCTGACTCACACTGCTTCATAAGCGTCCAGAGTGCCAGATCTGCCTCCTTCTGGAACTGCGTGTAGTAGCCGCCAACTGTCCACACCAGCGCGCGGTCGCCGTGAAGCCAACTGCACCGCATGTAAATATGAGACGTAACCACTATACATAGGGTTCAAATTCCTCTGACTCACACTGCTTCATGAGCGTCCAGAGAGCCAGATCTGCCTCCTTCTGGAACTGCGTGTAGTAGCCGTCGGTCCACACCAGCGCGCGGTCGCCGTGAAGCCGACTGCACCGCATGTAAATATGAGACGTAACCACTATACATAGGGTTCAAATTCCTCTGACTCACACTGCTTCATGAGCGTCCAGAGCGCCACATCTGCCTCCTTCTGGAACTGCGTGTAGTAGCCGTCGGTCCACACCAGCGCGCGGTCGCCGTGAAGCCAACGGCACCGCATGTAAATATGAGACGTAACTACTGTACATATGGTTCAAATTCCTCTGACTCACACTGCTTCATGAGCGTCCAGAGTGCCAGATCTGCGTGTAGTGTAGTAGCCGCCAACTGTCCACACCAGCGCGCGGTCGCCGTGAAGCCGACTGCACCGCATGTAAATATGAGACGTAACCACTATACATAGGGTTCAAATTCCTGTGACTCACACTGCTTCATGAGCGTCCAGAGCGCCAGGTCTGCTTCCTTCTGGAACTGCGTGTAGTAGCGTCCGTCTGTCCACACTAGGGCGTGGTCGGTGGTCACCACCGCCGTGCCTGCTGAGCCGGTGAAGCCCGACAGCCATTCCCGACGGGCGTCCGCTGGCGCGATGTATTCCGACTGAAAAAAAAAACACATCAACCATCATCGTCGCCAACCTACTTGGACCCGGGTATTTTTAGGGTTCCGTACCTCAAAAGGAAATAACGGAACCCTTATAGGATCACTCGTGCGTCTGTCTGTCTGTCCGTCTGTCACAGCCTATTTTCTCGGAAACTACTGGACCAATTAAGTTGAAATTTGGTACACATATGTAAATTAGTGACCCAAAGATGGACATGTTTTTTTCATAATTTTAAAATACATAGGTTCGAAGTTATTTAAGAAAATAGCCAAAAAAATACTATTCCCCTCCTCCCCCCTTTATCTCCGAAACTACTGGGTCTAAAATTTTGAAAAAAATACACTAAATAGTTCTTTACCTATAGATGATAGGAAAACCTATTAGAAATGTGCAGTCAAGCGTGAGTCGGACTTATGTACGGAACCCTAGAAATGCGAGTCTGACTCGCAGTTGGCCGGTTTTTAATCTTTATTGCACTAAAGATTATAGTACAGGCGAACTTAATACCATAAGGCATTCTCTACCAGTCAACCTGAAGGCTAAGCAGAAGAGATTGTGTGCGATGCTACAATTACAACAGCAAAACCAATCAATACATATGGCGATTTGGCAGTGACGTGGCACTTTACATACTGCCATCTCGTGACCCGAATCGGAAGCGAAAGTAATTCACGCTTTCAGGTACTGCCCCCTACACTTCCCGCTGGCTCTTTTTCGCATAGTGGGGTCATCTAGTGGCTTAAATCTAAAAATGGAAACTTGACATACTGCTTCGCGCCAATGAATAGGGGGCTTCTGTGCTACCTTTTACAGTTTATGCACTCCCTATTTAGGTATGTATTTATGTACTTACGCCTGCGAAACTTGGACCCTAACTGGAGAGACGAACCTTGCAGTGTTCGAAAGAAAAGTGCTCAGAAAGATCTATGGTCCTGTAATAGAACATGATACCTATGGTCAACGCATGAACCACGAGTTGGATGTACTCATAGAGCACGAGAACATCGTCAGGTTCTGTAAGTCACAGCGGCTGAGATGGGCGGGTCACCTTGAAAGGATGCCGGACAACAGGGCACCAAAAGTCATGACAAGGTGGACGCCGCAACAAAAAAGACCGAAAGGCAGGCCTAAGAAAGCGTTGGATAGATAGATTGTGTAAAAGAAGATGGGAAAGTTTACCAACTGGAAGAAGGTCGCCAGGCACCGCGACAACTGGAGGAAGATTGTGGAGAGGCCAAGACCCACAAAGGGTTGTAGCGCCAACGGAAGTAAGTAAGTATTTATGTACTTACGTAATGGGCGTCAGCTGTGGGCACAATGTAGGCGGCCAGCGCGGTTGGCTGGGCCGCCATGAGAGCCCGCAGCGCTGTGAGCCGCTGCAGCGACATGTTTGCTGAAAACAATACATTATATTATTTAAAATGCCGTTGGGGTATTCCAGAAAAGTATCAGGTACATCACGCTATTTTTCAACACTTCTGATAAAGCTAAGGAGCCGATATTTGCCATGATAACGTTTGATAATTTAGCTTTAAATTCTATATTGCAGATTTCTGCAAGTTATTAAGGTACATAGCTGTCATCGCGTCACGTCCACGACAAAGTAGAGTTAGACCAAGACAAATCTGCAGCGATTTTAATAGACCACGCAGTGCAAGTGTCATTTTAAACGTCAAGCTTCTGTTAAAGGCTAAACTTGGGCCTTGGGGTCCAAATAAGTAAATTAATAGAATTAAAATACAGAATGTACGTACGAAACGAAAGATATATTTTCCAAGAAGACAGTTGACAATATTGACATAAACTTTTTAATGTTGGGATAAAAACTCCATTCTGCAACAGCTTCTATGAAATTATGACGTGTAAATAACACTTGCACTGCGTGGGCTGTCAAAATCGCTGCACTTTTCTTGGTCTGATGAAAATTTAATAAATGGGGGAAAAAAATATGTTTCGTTCTTTTTCAGATAAATGTCGCTACCTTTTGGTCCCGCACAGTCTGAACGTCTGAAACGATCGACAAGAGAAGATGAAAGAGTAGGGTCAAAGAGAATAGATAGTATAGAGGGTTACTCTCATAGTAAATTTTGTAGTCACAGTAAATTTACTGCCATCTGCCATGGCTAAATGTTTTTTTTAATTTATTTTATATGATTTATGACTTATGACCCATGTTCTTTCACTGATATGTGTAAAAATTGTTAAATATCAAACGGTGTCGTCAACGCCATAGGCCAAAGGTGTGGCGCCATCTATCCGAGAATGACTTTTTCTTGATTTCCGAGGCACGTTTTTTCCTTAGACTTTATTCATTGACCGAAGCGAAGCGAAGGTCTACGTTTTGACTCGGGCATTTTGCTTTCGTATGTCCGGATGTTCTCCTCTACAGGTCGCAATTCTTAACCGATTCTCGTGAAATTTTGTGACCGAATTTTATGACTAAATAAATTTTTTTTGTCAATCCGGTTTTTGGAAATTTTTAAAAATGGCGGAGTCGTGATACCTGGCGCCTAAACAAATAGTCGTATCGATATCATAAGACTTTTTTCTTTTTGAAACATGTTTACAGAGTTAATAGCAAAAAATGCAGAAAAAAATTATCGCTGGTTTAGGCGGTATTTAGATATTTAATTTTAACTAATTTTAATTTGAGAAGTAGTAGCTAAATTTCGTCAACCCATCTAAGAACTATTTGGCTCAGTTTGTAAACGTTCGCTTATTCTGTTTGCACAGAGGGTCTGGGTTCGATCCCCAGTAATTGTATGCTGGGATATTATAACTTTTTGTATTTTTTTACACATAAATTTCGTATTGTTTTTCTTTAATTTACTATACACCGTGTTTTTATTGAATTCCGTTAACTTCGGGGTATAGTTAAGTACGTTTATAAGAACTAAATGGCATAGTTAATTTTCAAAAAAAAAATTTTTTTTTGTTTTCTTTTTTGTTTTTTTTTTGTTTAAAAAGTAATTAAATGTAGCATATAGCGTTGTTGTAACACGGGCATTACATTTAACTCAACCAAACAATTGAAATCTGTGACATATCAATGTCATTTCGTACATCAATCGACCGAGATTGTACTTAAGTTTAGTAGCAAATGTATGAACTCATTCTAAACACTAATCAATATGTAAGCCGGCCCTAAGGCAAGTGTACACGCTTGTAGAGGCCTTATAGTAAAAAAATAAATTATGGATTATCTCCGAAATGGACTTAATTAGAACATCGGTGTCTTTGAGAAAGTTACTTGATTTAAGCTCAGGAATGCACCCTTGAAATTAACGGAAATCAAAAAAAACACGGTGTATTTAAAGCTCTTAGCACCATGTTATTTCAAGCTCTGCTCGCGAGGTCTACAGCTCACAGAGCCACTATTAGTCTTATACGAAGTTACATATGTCTTTGGTAGGGTAAAAAACCGGGCAAGTGCGAGTCGGACTCGCGCACGAAGGGTTCCGTACCATAATGCAAAAAACTGCAAAAAAAAAAACGGTCACCCATCCAAGTACTGACCCCGCCCGACGTTGCTTAACTTCGGTCAAAAATCACGTTTTTGTATGGGAGCCCCACTTAAATCTTTATTTTATTCTGTTTTTAGTATTTGTTGTTATAGCGGCAACAGAAATACATCATCTGTGAAAATTTCAACTGTCTAGCTATCACGGTTCGTGGTGACAGACGGACGGACGGACAGCGGAGTCTTAGTAATAGGGTCCCGTTTTACCCTTTGGGTACGGAACCCTAAAAAGGAACTAAGCGAAGCAAAAGATAGTCGTTACTCACTTTCGCTTTGAGAATGGTGGGGCAGCCCCTTGGTCACCGTTAGTTGAACTCTGCAACAAAAATGAACTATACTCTGTATCTTAAGGTATCATATAAGTAATTTCCATAGTAGCAAAATTACTTTGACGGTTCGAAAAAAGAAACTGATCTGACTAGTGGTCAAATACCCTATTCCCATTTTACTAATTTTGTGTGTTTTTATGTTTTAATTTTAATATTAGCTGCATGTTTGTTTGTTGTTGTTGTTGTTCTTGTAGTTTTAAGTTATTTATAACATAATTCAAACACAATGTAAAATTGTTTTATGAATAAATGAATAAGAATAAGAATATTTAAATAAAAGTAAACAAACAATTTGTACATTTTCGGGTAGTTATAACATTTATTGGTTAACCAACCTAATACAAAACCGCCTGGATAAGTCACTGAACGGCCTGACTTTAACCTACATTATTTTGATCGTGTAATGTTTTCATCTACCCTCAACTGGCTTAAGGAGCCATTTGAGGGTAGATTTTGTTGACTTTTATTTAAATACCCAAAAGATACAGACTATAGTGAAAATAGTTAAGAGTAGTAAAGGATGGAGATATAAATTCGGAATACATACTATAAACTTCAAATTTTTGGGTGCGTGACCTGTACCCTAGTGGAAATTTCATTCGATAGCTTATGTGACGTACGCGTTTGCGTTAAGTGTTATTTTGTATGGGATTTTGAGCTTCCAAAACATCCCGCTTGGCGCGCTGTTCAAAATCCCAAAAATAGACACAATATCGCAAACTAGTGTGAATTTCATTCGAAAGCGTGACGGGCGTTCGTCGTCACGCTTTCGAATGAAATTCACACTAGTGGTTCTGTCCTTAAAGTAAACCTATGTATGTATTTAGTATACTATAGCAAAGAGAATAGATAGTATAGAGGGGTCCTGTCATAGTACATTTTGTAGTCACAGTAAATTTACTGCCATCTATCGACACACGACTAAAACTCAAAATGAAAACGTATAAAATTATCAAAAAAAAAAATATATATATGCATAAATGATTTTATTATTTTTATATCATTTTGACCCATGTCCATTCACTGATATCTATGTGTTAAAGTTAAAATTGTTAAATATGAAACGGTGTAGTCACGCCATCTAACCGAGCATAGGCTAAAGGTGTGTGCGCCATCTATCCGAGAATGACTTTTTCTTGATTTCCGTGGCACGTTTTTTCCTTAGACTTTATTCATCTTATACGAAGTTACATATGTCTTTGGTATAGGTACTATAGTATAGTTTGACGACCGGTCTGGCCTAGTGGGTAGTGACTCTAGCTGCCTATGAAGCCGATGGTCCTGGGTTCGAATCCCGGTAAGGGCATTTATTTGTGTGATGACACAGATATTTGTTCCGGAATCATGGTTGTTTTCTATGTATTTAAGTATTTATATAATATATATATCGTTGTCTAAGTACCCACGACACAAGCCTTCATGAGCTTACCGTGGGGCTTAGTCAATTCGTGTAAAAATGTCCTATAATATTTATTTATTATTTATTTACTAAGCCTTAAAAATATACAAAAACTTACAGATCAGACGACCAACAGATACCAACTGAGACAAATCTCGCTTCGAGTTTAAAAATAAAAACATTACAATTTCATGAATGCACATTTGTGATGCACCGACCGCGATGAGAATAAAACAATACGGGTTTTCCTGTGGCTTTTCTTACGATTTAACATGGTTCGCTTTACGATACCATAGCAGTAAATAAATAAAAAAACAGGCCAAGTGCGATTCGGACTCGCGCAGGAAGGGTTCCATACCATTACACAAAAAACGGCAAAAAATCGCGTTTGTTGTATGGGAGCCCCATTTAAATATTTATTATATTCCGTTTTTAGTATTTGTTGGTATAGCGGAAACAGAAATACATCATCTGTGCAAATTTCAACTGCCTAGCTATCACGGTACATGAGATACAGCCTGGTGACAAACAGACAGACAGCGGTGTCTTAGTAATAGGGTCCCGTTTTTTACCTTTTGGGTACGGAACCCTAAAATCTTATGTCAGCATCAAAAGTACCTAGCGGATCAGGGTGCCTAGCCATGATGCCAATCGTTTGCGCTACGACAATGAAACGATATCTGCCTCTCTATCTCTATCACACTTATATGTAAGAGTCAGAGAGCGTTTCATTATCGTAGCGCAAACGATTGGCACCTTGGCTAGACCTCCAGAGGCCCTACCGCGAGAAACGAACGAAAGCGTGTGTCATCTGACCTAGGGGCTGTCCATAAATTACGTCATCTATTTTTGACGATTTTTGAATGAACCCGCGACCTCCCATATTTGACTAATATTACGTAGATTCATATATATATCACTTTTCTATCTATTTGGCAGGAACTACCGACTTTAAGAAACTTCTATAACAAACTAACATACATACCTATATTTCAATAATTTACAATAATTCATATGGAGTATAGTTCATAAATATAGTTATATACACGCGTAAATGTATCCCGCTAAGATTTAAAACAATAGGTGATAAATTTCAATACAACGTCTTGTTGATCGCCAATTTCAAATAATAAATATGTTCTAATATTATATACTCATTGTAAACTTACATTGCAAGTAAAACAACACATTTTAACATCCTCTTTACGAGCGCACTCGTTATACTAGTACATAACACTACTCAATTTATCCATTATCCAAGCCTTTAGCTATCAAAGATTCATATTAACCAACCTCACAAGAGTCACTGTATCTATTTCTGCGGCGCTTCTCTGAATTTGAATCTTAGTTCATCATATTCAAGGCTTAATATAGATAGAAGTTTTTAAAACACATAAGTCCTATTGGTGACTCATATGTTAAAGAGTATACAATTGCATTAAACTGGTGGAATCCGTATCGAAAGTGGGACGTGTACAGATTACGAATGATACTCGAAATCAGTTGACCTAATGTTCACTATTATATCTGAACGCAAGCCTTGGCAATAGAATCGTGTTTAGGAATTTGTGAGCACATTGGGCGGTACAATATATCTGATTGCCATTACTCACTGGTTTAGCCATCCCACACTAGGGTGGTTCACGTTTGTATGGGAAAAATTCAAACTATAGCTAGAAGAAGCGGCACCCCCTCATTTTGTTACACTTGTTATGTTGACAAAATACGCCAAGTTTTATAATCTTATCTCAACTACAAGGGGGTGCTCAAACACTTTGAAATTTTTCAAAGTTGTATGAAATCCAAAAAAAAAAAAAATTATGTTTTACATTTTTATGTGAGTAGTAGTTTTGACATTATTAGAAAAAAGTTATTAAGTAAATAAACATTTTTATTTCTATTTTTATGATTTTTCTTGGTGAAATTCAAAAAATCATACATTTGAGAAATTATAAAAAATAGAAATTAAAATGTTTTTCTACTTTAAAACTTATAATTGACATGTGCAAATAGTGTGAAAACAGTTACTTAAATAAAATTCTGAATAATAAATACTTTTTTTTTGGGTTTCATACAACATACAAAACTTCAAAGTGGTTGAGCACCCCCTTGTAGTTGAGATAAAGTTACGAAACTTGGTGTATTTTATCAGCATAATAAGTAGAAATGCAACGGATAGTTGTTTGGCCGGATACCGGATATTAGGCCTGACCATCGCCCGAATATCCGGTATCTAGCCGCCGAATATTCGGCCAGCGGAACTATACCTACATTTCAGTTTCTCAGGTGCGCCTTCTGCAGGTTTGACCTGTTTCCTAGTGAACGTTCGTGCGGACACATTTCTAGATTTGAAATGAGTGCGCGTGCAAGTCAGTGGAATGTTTAAATTGTTTTAAAATAATAATCAAGTACGATTATGATCAAGACTGTTTCTTAAATCCAATTAGTTTACTCCGAAATCAACCAATGTTACTATCCGGTATCCGGCCGGATAGTAGGTCATTATCCGGTATCCGGCCGAATATTAAAATCATGGCCGGATAGGCCGGATACCGGATAGTAACCGGATATCCGGTGCATCTCTAATAATAAGTGTAACAAAATAAGGGGGTGCCCCGTAGGAAAATAAAAAAAATATGTTTTTTGAACCACCCTATCCCACACCATTGTCTCCCGAGCGTCGGCGTGTAGTCAAGTCTAAGGGTGTTGTTCGATGCAACGTTGGCGCAACTGCGCAGCACGCCATTTTCCATAGCGCTAACTAGACACTGACGCTCAAAAGACGCTAGTGCGGGGTTACGCTAGCTCGCCTTAAGAGCCCATCAACGTGCACACTAGCGCCACTGCTAAATAATCGTGATTATTTAAATTTAACGACAGGTATTAAAAAACCGGGCAAGTGCGAGTCGGACTCGCGCACGAAGGGTTCCGTACCATAATACAAAAAAAAACGGTCACCCATCCAAGTACTGACCACGCCCGACGTTGCTTAACTTTGGTCAAAAATCACGTTTGTTGTATGGGAGCCCCATTTAAATCTTTATTTTAAGCTGTTTTTAGTATTTGTTGTTATAGCGGCAACAGAAATACATCATTTGTGAAAATTTCAACGGTCTAGCTATCACGGTTCGTGAGATACAGCCTGGTGACAGACGGACGGACAGCGAAGTCTTAGTAATAGGGTCCCGTTTTACCCTTTGGGTACGGAACCCTAAAAAGGGGGCCGCTACGTACTGTATTGTGTATTTAAGTACCTTTTGAATACATCAAACTAGTTTTTACGTTGCTGGATTCGTCAATCTATGCGTCCAAAGTTAAAATGGCCGTTTTTGTTTTAAGTTCCTAGATCGACGAATCCAGCAACATAAAAACTAGTTTGATGTATTCAAAAGGTACTTAAATATAGTACGTAGCAGCCCCTTTTTTTTAAATATATTTCGTTAAATTTAAATAATGACGATTATTTAGCATTAGCGCTAATAGTGTGCATGTTGATGGGCTCTTATGTAAAAGATGACTTTAAACTTACAATACTTAGAGTAGGGTAGACCAAAGTTGGCAGCTATTTTGATAGCACAGACTGTGCAAGTGTTACCTAACGTCAAACTTCTATGAAATTATGATTAACTCTAACATATCTCACTTCAAAAAGGCGTTCCAAACAAAAAAAAGACATTCGCGGGTATATCGTTATATCTCACTTTTAATATGTGCCCCTACTGGCATTAATAGGGACACTTTCAAAAATTGATCGAATGATCGAATCTAAATCCGTCGACGATATTTATTTTCACTGGCGTATTATACAATTTAGGAAAAATCTTAACAC
Source organism: Cydia splendana (assembly GCF_910591565.1). NCBI lineage: Eukaryota > Metazoa > Arthropoda > Insecta > Lepidoptera > Tortricidae > Cydia > Cydia splendana. Next base: position 3,354,460 of record NC_085983.1, on the reverse strand, counting down.
CGGGTTGTAGAAATCCCGCTTTGAGGGATAAGCGACATCTAGTTAGCATTTCAAGCACTATTTTTACACCGGAGCTGTCTATATTTAACCCAGGGGTGCGAAACTCCTGACTTCGGCCAAACTCGGCTCAGCATTGCTCCGAGCAATTATTAGGGTTGACACAACTTGACGTCCCTTTGCGTGCAGGACCACAGATAAGATAATGGCTTGAATTTTGACGGGTTATTCCCACTAGTTACCACCAAACCGAGTTGGTGGTGGTGGTTTTATGCCCCCTTTTTAAGCGGCCAAGAATTGGGCCCCAGAAAGGGCAGTTTATGTTAGGTGGGTCGGAGTTCAGTCAACTTTGGATGACTTTGGGAACCACTGGTCTATAGATTGTTCGGTCGAGAAATAAAAAAAGGCATAGTAAAGTTCTTAAATCAGTTTTAATTATAAATACGTATTATTTTAGTTAAATACATGCTTCAGCAGACTGTTCATGGTATTAGTTACAATCACAGCACAATGTCTATGGTTTTCTGGTCACTACCGAAATTACAAGGCCTTTTGCTCATTTGCTTATGCAAAAACGATGGTAATCGAGCTTATATTCCATACTGGACCATAGACAAAGGGAAAGCTGGACTTCAAGAAGACTTGTCATTTAGGTAGGCTTAAGGCCAGTCCAGACGGGAACAATTATTCGCCAATCTGATTAAATTGTGTGATCAAATCAGGTGGGGCCGCAAACGACAATTTGGCTCGCCGATTGTGACCGATATTACCGATAAAATGGAAGTTCGGACTCAAGAATACCCATTTGTGACGCTAGTATTTGCGTAAAAATCTAATCTAAAATTGGCGATTAAATTGAAGATTGACGCCAATTTCTTTTCTGATCAAATCAGTCGATTTGATCAACCCGTCCGGACTGGCCTTTGTTTTGCTTTTTCATGTAAGAATAGAGACTGTCACTTGAGTTTCATTTAATCTCATATCTGAAATGCGAGGCGATTAAAATGGTGTCAATGATAAAAATCGATGACACTTTGAAAAAATAAATCTTTCCATGACAATTAGATACAATGATATTATTTATTGTTTATAGCAAAATATACACGAATTTAGTCAGCTCATTGAAAGATGAGCGTTTTCCAAAAAAAAGGTACATTTCATTCACGTCTTCAAAATATTGACTTCTTAGGCTCATTTTACTCAGAATCATTTGTACATTCACGTATCCCAAGCTTTCCTTTCCAGATCGTCGCATTTTTTTATGAAAAGTTTTTTTTATTTGTATGAATGTGACGCACTGGAAAAATATTTTTTCATACAATATTTTGGGACACATCTTTTCATGTACGAGGGGTGTACTAATGTACAAATGATTCTGAGTAAAATGAGCCCAAGAAGTCAATATTTTGAAGACATGAAAGATAACTACTTTTTTTTGGAAAAACTCAGATAACTTTAATTTTTTTTTTCAAAGTACATATTGTAGATAAATCATAATTTTTATAAACCAACAACTAATTTTATACAAACTGCTACGGGATACATAATATAATAATATTTGACCAAGTTAACAAAAACAGTATGTGTTAAGCTCTGAGCATTTTCATACATTATTTCCAGGTTTGTATGAACTTATATTTTAATTACAAGAGATGATACAAAACGAAACCAAATAACAGCAAAGAACCGTCTTTGTTATTACGCTAACAATTTAAAATTAACATTCAATACAACACAAATTATACATATTGGCAACAGAGATTACTTTTTTTTTAGTTTTTCCGGTTGAGAGTAAGACAGCTATAGGGTCATTAACTACGTCACACGAATTTCAAGGTTTTTTGACTCCTCCCCCCCTCCTTGTCACAGTTGGTCACTTTTGGCAAACCCCTCCCCCCCTGGTGTGACGTCATATTTTTTGAACGAAATCGGCAAATGGAATTAAGTATTATAAATTTCTACTCGAAATATTTTTGAAAAATTAGTAAATTTATTACCCAAAACTGATTATGAAAGACTAATAAAAACGATTATCGTTACAAAAAAATATTTTTTTATCTGTACAGTAAATAATATTTGAAACTGTGACTCCCCCCTCCCCCTTGTCACAACATGTCACATTTTCTTGACCCCCTTCCGCCCTAAACGTGTGATGTAATTAATGGATGACCCCTATAATATATATTTTTTTATTTGTAGTTTCTTTCATTGTGTCCAATCCAAGTATTGTATATGATACTGTTCGGATCCTTATCATACAGACAAGAGATTAAACAGTATATTTCTTCAAAATTCCTAAAGCTAACACCAGGGCTCAAAACCGTTTTTTTTGTAAAACCCAATATTTTAAATTATTTTATGCTTTTTATCCCCCCTCAATTTCTCAAAGGTTAACTGGAAGAGATCCCTGAAAGGTATAAGTTCGCCTTTGTACTAATGATGTGTGTTCTTTCATTTTTTATGTTTCTTTTTGTACAATAAAGTGTTTTACTACTACTAATACTACTTATGTAGGACTGAATCATGTATTTAGTTAACAACTTCATATTATTAGATTGTCCCATTAAAAATTAAATAATAACCCAAAGAACGTAATAGTACCGGTATTTTTTGTATGAAGAAAGAACCGGTTCCGAGCCTTGGCTAACACGAGTTAAGTTACAATACCGCTCGATGCAGGTAGCGAGTCTGTCAAACCTGGCACAGCCAGTCAATGTCAGAGTTAAGGTTTCGTCACACAGGCGCGTTTTCCGGGCGGGGCGTGAGCGTTTTATATTTAAAAGCGGCGCGCCCCGCTCACGCCCCGCCCGGAAAACGCGCCTGTGTGACGAAGCCTTTAAGTTGCAAAATCATTATTCAGTCATTTCTTCAACTCATCGTTGATTTGTCCACTTCATCCATTATCCTAGAATTTGGTTCTCTGAAAACAAAAAAGAAATTTATTAATGAGCAGCAATACACAATTGGGCAGATTAACAACACAAAAAAAAAATTGTACCTCCATAATATATATCATATGATTAACATTTAGAATCAGTTTTCCTCATGTTGATTTTTCTTTGTCAGATTTTTGTAATATTTAAAGCTCCTCCGTTGGCGGAATAATACGAAAATACCATACGTTTTCGTAACTCCGAGGAAGAATTTTTAGGGCATACAATCAAATTGCACTTATATTGTACAGAATAGGAGTTTTCTCCACATCTATCCACCTAATATAATCAAAATCAGAAGAAAAAAGAAAATCAACAACAGATAAAAAAAACGGACAGACAGACGCAGAAGTGATTCTATAAGGGATCAGATTTTTCTTTTTGAGGTACGGAACCCTAATAATGACTCAAGTAGGGAGGGGTAATCCAGACTAGATGAAAACAGGCACCACTGTAGAATTGTAGATGCTAATTTATAAGTTTGGCCCAGGATGTCTTATTTCAAACATAGAGATACTGTCTTTGTCTTATGCTAGTACTAGCACCCAAAGGATGAGTAGTTTAGTAGTATAGTTTTCCTGGAACTTACTGACTGACAAGTTGTTTGCCAGACTATGATATGCAAACTTGTTTTTATTTTCAACTAGGCATATGATGTAATTGTGAACTTGTTGGAACAAGTCCAGATCAAAGTACATTGACCTCATAACAAATTTAGTTATTCAAAAATACAGTTGTTTTATATAAAAACATGTCCCAGGAACATGCCCTGTTCCTGTTATGCATAGCAATACCTTTGTTCAAATATCTTGGGTGTTTAGCCCCTAATTAGTATAGAATACACTAAACTATGACATGATAATAGTTTTCACTCACCTCAGCATTCCATAGGCGCTATTGAATTAGAATTATCACCGTAACCACTCAAACTGCCTTGCCCGAACTCCAGGGCGCTTATTTGAGAGTCCGCATTGAATGTTGCTCCATAAGAATCATTGCTAGGCCCATGCACCGTTTCCATATTACCATCACCCGAGTCTGTAGCCGCCGCCGCGTCGGGCTCCGCCCAATTGATCTTAAACCTGGTCACTCTAGGCTCAGAAGCTAAGATATTCCTCACTACTTTGTCAAACTGAGGCTTCGCCGGCGGATTTTCTCGTAACTCTGGTTCCGCTTCTGTGTACTCGTTATTTATGAAATATCCGACCCTAACGAACTCCTGGCCTCTGTATGAACACGTTAGGAGCACAACAGTGACGCCTAAAGCGTCATTTTCTGGTATACGGGTCACGTCCGGCGGCGGCGCTTGGAAAACAAACATGTGTCTACCTTCAGGTATAGGCCCGACGTAAATCGTGTCCAAAACTTGATCGTGCTCTTCCGTTTCCGCTGAACCGACGTATATCATCTTCCATTCTAGGTCCTCCTTCAGCTCTTCTATGCATTCAAAGGTCAATTCGAATTGAAACGGGTTGAGAAAAGGGCTCGGGTTGTCGAGAACAACGACATTGGTTATGTGAACCTTGGCCATTATTCCACGTCCGCACACAGGATTTATATGTTTTTTTAGCTCGAATCGTACCAGAATGCTCAAATTGAGTACTTAAATTATACCACACTGATTTTTTTATGATAAATACCTCGGAAACCAACGGAAAATTGTGGCGACGGTGAGAAATGACAATTATTTTGGCGGTTCGAAAGGTCACGTGACCAAAATAAGTCGCGATAACAGCGCTGTTGGTGGCGGAATGGGGAACTAGAATAAAAAAATATAAACTTTGACAGCCGTGACGACTTAGAAAACAAACGTTTGTTTTCAAGTGAAATTTACAATAAACCGCTAAGTTAGGAGGCGGTAATCATAATAACTATGGAAGATTAATAATTAGTACAATATTACTTACGGTTTTCAGTATTTTTAATATTATTTGCACCAGCTTATCACATTCACCAAATGTCAAGTCATCCACAAACAACGAGATGGCAATGTTGCCAGTAGCGGCAGTAGCATAATAATTATTTAGTTTATGGTAAAAAAGAATAAAGATTTCTGTACATTGTCCAGCACTTGCTTTAGTTGCAAATCCAATCGCTTTTTTTTAATTCAATATTTATTAGGCTTGTGCCTGCTCGGTCACTACAGAGAGCGCTCCGCTCTCGGTCAATCGGTCAAACGAACTAGTTCGGTCTTTTAGTTCCTTTAGTTCAGTTCGGTCGTTGAGAGCCGGGAATGAATAGGAGTCGATTTTTCATTGGTTTCTTTCCAATCTTTGGTAACTGAATACAATTATACTTGTACGATACGATGTGTCGGTATTAAACATTAAAACACCTTAACATAATTTAATAATGTGAAATATGTCGAAATATATTTGATATACCTTCATATTTTACGGGCTTAGGAGTGTCACGTCGTTCTTTCATCTCGTTCACACTCGTGCCAGCGACATTGACAACCGTTTCGTTCCGTCTTTTTTACGTTTCACTCAGTCAAGCGCTCTCGATTCCCACTGAACTAAAGGACCTAAAGACCGATTAAGAGCGCGCAAAAAAATTTAGTTCCTTTCGGTCCTTGATGGGATTTCATTCTTAATAGTTCTTAGTTCAGGACCGACTCAAGCCTAATATTTATTAGGCTTTACTCCGAGGCCGCTGGTGTCCACCAGCGGCCTCGGAGTAATTAACAATGGAGCCGCCATTAACAGACGTTCCCCTCTGTCGAAAATAGGCGGCCAATGGTCAACCACATGTCAACCATATGTATGGACTGACGTTTATCTGACATGACGTACCTATACATTTGATGTGCCCCTCCCCCGCAAAAAACGGCAGACTGTTTTGTACCGAAATTTTTAGACATGGCGTCTCCGTTGGTTATATCCTCTAAGCCAGCGGCGGTAGCACGGTCGTTTTTTTTTTCGCTTGTCACCATGCCTGTCACATTCTATCAAGTAAGTATGAAAGTGACGGACTTAGTGACAGGCGATAAAAATGGAACCATGCTGCGCCCGCAGTTGTGATATGTTGACTACATAATTTTACACCTCATCTAAATGACTCAAATGAGACTTCAAGATTGAGTAAAAAAAGCTTGGGAAGAGATTTAAAAGAGATCGACACTCTTGTTGGATAATGCGAGCCAGCTTTAAATTTTTTCATTGGCAACAAACACGATGAAACGTCATTAATAATAAATATGGCGTCGCTGCTTTGTGTACTGCTTGCTGTCAAATTTCAGTGCAATAAATAGAAAGACTGCAATCAATTTCATAATATTAGTAAAATATATGTGATTGTTACGGTGTAAGTGCAATATTAAAGCCAAGCGTCGATAATGTAAAGTATATTCATACAAGAAGCGCAGTTTTATTGAAAAACTTTGAAGGTAAAACTTCCGTAACTTAATTTCACTTTTCCGGTGTATAATTGCTATTGTTATGCAAACAGCTGTTGTTAAATCATTAATTTAGCGTGCACGTTGCACAAGATCCAGTTCATTACGAACAAAGTCGCGCTTTAACTAGATTATTGTCTTACTTTCGTGTTACCTTATACGTCTATAATTCTTTCTTATAAGGATGTCTGTCGCATAGTTTCGTTATTGAGTCACCGTTTTGATGTCTCCGGCGAGGTATAATTAATTCATACGTTACTCGGAACTCGTATCAAGTGCTTAAAGTATGATAAGCAATGTTCATGACACATTTTATTGACCACTAATGAAGGGTCCTATTTAAATTACTGTTAATCTTTTTTACCTGTTTAAAATTATTAAATTTACATAAAATATGTATATTAAGACAGCCATCACCTTCAAGATAATGAAATGATTAAATGTATTCATGATGGATACTATAAAATACTGCTGCTGAAATACTCCTGCATATTTCTTATTCAATGCTAGTAAATACTCGTAATAAAAAAAGATATGGGGACCATCTTTCCAAGATCTATCTAGTTCCAAACTAAGAAAAGCCTCTATAGAAAATTTGTAGACAATATGTATACTCAAATGAGTAAATTTATATCTTTTATATGTGACAACTACCACATATTAAGGCTGGTACAGACGGACTGCAACTTATATCAATCAATCAATCAAATTTATTTCAGGCAAAAAAAAAATACCCATACAAAATATTAAAATAAAAATATTAAAATTAATATTAATATTATTAATATATGGGAACTGCATGCCAAGGTTTAGTTGGCGTGCAGTTCTTATAAAATTGCAGTCCATCTGTATAGGCCCTTATTCATTCATTCTTTTATAATTATGGCTTCAGCCCAGTTGAGCTATTTCGCCAGTATCAAGGTCGTAGTAGCAGGGTAATACAATTGATATTGTACGGTTAGTACAAGACAGTGTACGGTGATTTAGCTCTTGTAAAGCGATAGCGGACTTTACAAGGAACACGTGGACAACCGGCCGTTGACTCCAAAATGATGGTTAAACATGCTTCAAGATTAATGCTCCATTCACTGCACACTACCACATTAGTTTACTGTATAATAGGCTATCGATATTACACGTTAAACAATATTAATGAGCAAAAAACAAAGCAATTGATCACAACGCGTGACCATCAAGATGGCGCTCGAACCGGAAGTCAGGCCCTTATTAGCTAAATAAAAAACTTAACAGTCATGAGCTGCAACGATAATCTCTCTCTCTCTCTCTCTCTTTAGCCTTTTTCTACCCTTCGGGTGTAGGCCTCCTTCATTTTACGCCATTCGTCATGGTCCTGTGCAACCTGGAGCCATTTCTTCCCCACAGTACTTTTGATGTCGTTGTCCCAACGCATCTTGGGCCTACTTTGAGGACACTAATATAGATGGTGATTATTTTTCAGGAGACCAATGAATAACAATGATATCGAACCGAGAAGAGGGCCCCGTGTACTACAGGGAGATACAGAAGAACGGATATCTTAAGCGCATCCCCAATGAGCCGAGCGGCAAGCTCAGGCCACTGGGGCATAAGGTGGCTGAAATTATTATAATTACTTCATTTAACCTCCTGAGACTAAATGTACATTACAATGTACATATTCGTGCAAGCTAATTGTAACCTTTCATGAACCAAATAAAGTAGCATTTCTTTTGATTCATTGCTTTTTAAAACAAACGAAATTTGTTCTAATTTACTTATTGAATAAGGTCCAAATTAAAAATTCGAAAACTTTATATGGTGGGTCTTACAAGGTTAAGACTGGCATCTGATTCGTTTTGGTAGAAACTCGAGTATATTGAGTCTAAATTTGAAAAACTTAACTTGCTTAATGAGTATTTTAAGGACTGAGCTGAGTCCTTTACTGAAGTTTTTTTTAAGCTCAAAAACACTTGTGTTTTAACTTAATTACATGATTCTGAAAAACACAGTCAAGTCAAACAAAGAAAAGTCGAGCAAAGGAAAGTTTTAGCTCAAGAATAATTTTATTGTGTAGATTTATGTTACCCTCAGGTTAAAAAGTTTGGAGACCTTTATTCTTAACATTAAATTGTCTCCATTTAGATTGTTAAATCCTTTCTTTGTCCTTCGTTGTGACACGGCAATTTGCTTAACCTGTAACCTGTTGAGGTCCAAACTCGAAGTATGAAACTGAAAGGCTGTATTTTGGCTGGCAAATTTGGATCCATATAATCCAAATGGTTATTTTATTACTAACCCGTTTGCTGACTAATATCAGGCGTAGCTCACTCCGCGATTTCGTCGCGTCCCAACAAGTAGCTACAAGTACATCCGTCCCACACCAATTTTGGTGGCTAGCCATAAGCCGCGCGTAGCGCTTGCGCCACCTAGCGGTCATATCTGTCCTAATCGTAACAGACGCGTTTTGTTAGAGAATGAATCTTCTGTACCTAGTACTGTAGTAACCGGGTAGGCCACTACACGTAAGCTTTTGTTTATGCGAAGCAGGGCGATAGCGTAGAAGCGATGGAATGATAAAAAGCTACTTCAACTTTAAATTAAATATAATGAGAATAAAAACTAATGAGAAAGCGTTACAATTTGAATTTGCGTAAGCGGCAGTTATACAAAACAAGTGCGCGGGCGCATGCGAACGCGGTCTGAGAGCGAGTGGTAGGTGCCGATGCGGTGAGGGAACCGGCCGTCGAGGCGACGGCGGGTGATGCGCGCGGCGTGCGGGGCGTGTGACGTATGCGCTGCTCCTTTGTGTCCGCGCGTCTAGCCGATGGTCCAAGTGCCATAAACTGAGCGGAGCGGGTAGCGGATTGCCGCTACAAGTACTCCCCCGGTGAGACCGTGACTACGGGCGATAGTAATCTGGGAATCTGACTGTTCGCCCACTCTTTGTTCTTCTCTCGGTCTCCTGGTCGATCGTTTTAGTGCCATCTGGAGTACTAGTATGTGCCCGGTGCTCGTCTCTCGCCATATAAGCCGGTTTGAGGCGGTCTATGGTGACAGTAACTTCTTTACCCTGCACTAGTATGGTAAATGTCTTCGTCCCTCTACCAACGACCTTGTAAGGCCCGAGATATGCTGCCTGAAGAGGTCTTCGTGCTGGACCCTGTCGCAGGAAGACATGTGTGGCTGTGCTGAGGTCTTTGGGGATGTAGAATGGCCGAGTACCATGGCGGGACGTCGGCTGCGGAACCAGCTTGGCCATATGAGCACAGAGCCGGCTGGCGTAGTCTTCGTAGTCGACTACCTGATCCGGTGATGAAGTCAGGAGCTGCCCAGGCAAGCGGAGTGGCTCGCCATAGACCAGCTCGGCTGCAGATGCCTGGATATCCTCCTTCCAGGCGCTCCTAATCCCAAGAAGTACTAACGGTAAAACCTCAGTCCATGATGGTGACGCATAGCACGCGATAGCGGCCTTGAGTTGCCGGTGTAGACGCTCCACGAGGCCGTTGGCTGCCGGATGGTATGCGGTAGTAGTGTGATGCTCGGCGCCCATCAGTTTTGCCAAGGACTGGAACATGCGCGACTCGAACTGGCGGCCGCGGTCCGTTGTGATGCGCTCTGGACAACCGAAGCGTGCGACCCAGCCAGCCAGGAACGTGGCCGCGCAGGTCTCTGCCGTGATGTCCTTCAGTGGGTACGCCTCAGGCCATCGCGTGAAGCGGTCGACGGCTGTGAGGCAGTACCTGAAATCATTAGACGGGGGTAAGGGACCGACAATGTCAATGTGGACATGTCGAAAACGGGCTTGAGGTGGCTTGAATTGTCCAATTGGTGAGGAAGTATGCTTGGTTACTTTGCAACGCTGACAGTGTACACACTCCCTTGCCCATTGTCGACAGTCTTGCCTCACGCCAGGCCATACGTATCTATGCGTGACCAGTCGTACTGTAGTCTTGACGCCAGGGTGACTTAGGTTGTGGAGAGCATTAAATACCTGACGCCGATGCGTTGGCGTGATGTACGGTCTAGGCTCTGGAGTTGACACGTCGCAGTAGATTGGCAAGTTTGAATGTGGAGTTGTTACCTTCTGCAGGTCTAGCGAAGAACCATCTCTGAGTAGGTCCTGTAACTCAGTGTCTATGTCCTGGTCGCGGGCTAAAGACTGGTAATCAAAGGGAGTGAAGGCAAGTTCCTCAATTCGTGATAGTGTGTCAGCCACTGCGTTGTCCCTGCCAGCTATGAACCTGACATCAGTGGTGAATTGGGAAATATAATCCAGGTATCTATATTGACGTGGTGAACAGTTGTCTCTGCGTGTGTTGAATGCGTATGTGAGTGGCTTGTGGTCAGTATAGATGCTGAAAGTACGCGCTTCGACCATGTACCTGAAGTATCGAATAGCCTCGTAAATTGCAAGAAGCTCTCTATCATACGGGCTGTACTTTCGTTGTGCTGCATTCAGCTTCCGCGAAAAGAAAGCTAATGGCTCCCATGCACCATTTTTGAACTGTTGGAGCACAGCACCGACTGCGACATCTGATGCATCTGTCTGGATAGAGAGCTCAGCCTTGGAATCTGGATGCGCCAGAAGTGCTGCTTGTGCTAGCCTGTACTTACAAGTTTCAAAGGCCTCCGTTTGCTCTGCATTCAGCTCGATTGGTTTGGAGCCTTTCGTCTGTTCACCGCCGAGTAATAAATGGAGTGGTGCTTGTATTGCCGCTGCCCCAGGGATGAAACGACGGTAAAAGTTCATCATACCCAGGAATCTCCTTAACTCCTTCGTGCTCCTAGGTACCGGAAATTCCTGGACGGCTTGTACCTTACTCTCCAAAGGGCTGATACCTTGTGCGGATACTGCGTGCCCCAAGAAGGTGACCTTGGATTGACCGAAGACGCACTTCGCGGTGTTTATTAGCATCCCGTAGTCCTGCAGTTGTCTGAACAGCTGGCGGAGATGTTGTTGATGCTGCGCCTCTGACTCCGAGTAGACGATTATGTCGTCGATGTACCCGAAGCAAAAATCGAGTCCCTTCAGCACTTCATCCAGAAAGCGCTGGAATGTCTGAGCTGCATTTCTGAGGCCAAACGTCATATAAGCGAACTCGAACAAGCCAAAGGGCGTGGTGATAGCGGTCTTGGGTATGTCGTCGACAAAAACTGGTATCTGATTATACGCCTTGACCAAGTCTATGGTACTAAAGATCTTCTTACCTGTCAGCTGGTAAGCGAAGTCTTGTATATGCGGCACTGGGTAACAATCAGGTATGGTTCGTGCGTTGAGAGCCCTGTAGTCTCCGCACGGCCTCCAGCCGTCATTCTTTTTGCGTGCCAAATGTAGTGGAGAGGACCATGCACTCTCTGATCTCCGAGCAGTACCGCTGCGGACCATATCCTCAAACTCCTTTTTCGCTATAGCCAGTCTCTCTGGATCCAGGCGACGCGGACGGCCGGAGACCGGTGGTCCTGATGTGGTGCTCTGTACCATGCTTTGGAGTGCCCGGCTTACCAGCTGGACGGGTAATGTCTGGGTACTCACGAAGTAGTTCGCGGAAAGGCGTACTCGTACTCTCCAAGGCCATCATGTGTACGGAATATATCTCCTCGCTGCTGTCGGGGGCCCTGGCCGGAGTGGTGAGTAAAGTTATGGCGTCGATCAGGCGTTGGTTTCGGACATCGACAAGAAGGTTGTAAAATCCTAAAAAATCGACGCCGATGATGGGTTTTGAGACGTCAGCCACCGTGAAGCGCCACTCGAATGCTCGACGGAGACCTAGATCTAAATGGAGGTTCAGGAGCCCATAAGTGCCAATCTCTGTGCCGTTAGCGGCAAATAGGAGGTACTTCGTCCTCGGACATGCCCCCCGAACAGCTGACCTTGGAAAAACACACAGGTCTGAACCCGTGTCTATGAGGTATTGCACCTTCGTCGTACGGTCAGTGATGAACAGGCGGCGGGTTGTTGTTGGGCAGTCGCTCGCCGCTACTAGTGGCCGCCCTGGGCGTTTCCCGAATGATAACTGCACGGCTGCTTGCACGTCTTTGCTTTGTTGCCAAAAGTGAAATGATACCAGCAGTGAGGATGACCTTCGGGACGTTGTCTGGAGCGGGATCGGCCTCTTGACCTTGAATGAGAGCGAGAGCGTCTGCGGCGATTAAATGATCCAGACCTATGACCTTGAACCTTAAGGAGGCTTTCTACTTGCCGTGTCAGTTCCTCTACTCGCTGTTCCAAAGCGGTACCTGGCACGCCCGAGGATGTGCTGGCAACCTTGTAGGATGGCTGCGCCACGTCGACGACCTTGTCTGCCAGGCCTGCCAGGGTGTCGAGGTCCAAGGTAGGCTGAAATGCAACAACAGTCTGTACATTAGGTGGTAATCTACTGGTCCAAATAGTCCGGATAAATTCCTCTGGCATGTGCGGTCCAGCTAAATCCTTAAGATGCCTTAGAAAGTCGGTTGGCTTCCTGTCCCCTATTTCCTCATGCTGGAGTAGCTGCAGGGTTTTCTTCTCACGTGAGACGGAAATACGTTGGATGAGCTCGCTTTTTAATTTAGTATACTTGCCAGTAGCTGGGGGATTTCGAAGAATGTCCTTGATTTTGACCGCGTACTCCGGGTCGAGCTGGCCGCACACGAAATGGTATTTTGTCTCGTCCAAAGTGATGCCAGAAAGACTGAATTGGCTTTCTAATTGCGCGAACCAAACCTCTGGTTCGTCCGGCCAAAATGGGGGCGGACGCACACCCACTCGAAACACATCACTTGGACCACCACCCAAATGTACCGTACCTGGACCGACTCTGTTGCTAACCCCCGCTGGAGGCGTCGAAATACCTGCACCGTCACTTGTATTTTGCACATTTCCTGTTCCATTGGTCATTGCTGAAGGTTTCTTTTTGTCGCCGACGAATGCGTCCACTTTCTTTGTCGCGGGTCACCAATTTGTAGTAACCGGGTAGGCCACTACACGTAAGCTTTTGTTTATGCGAAGCAGGGCGATAGCGTAGAAGCGATGGAATGATAAAAAGCTACTTCAACTTTAAATTAAATATAATGAGAATAAAAACTAATGAGAAAGCGTTACAATTTGAATTTGCGTAAGCGGCAGTTATACAAAACAAGTGCGCGGGCGCATGCGAACGCGGTCTGAGAGCGAGTGGTAGGTGCCGATGCGGTGAGGGAACCGGCCGTCGAGGCGACGGCGGGTGATGCGCGCGGCGTGCGGGGCGTGTGACGTATGCGCTGCTCCTTTGTGTCCGCGCGTCTAGCCGATGGTCCAAGTGCCATAAACTGAGCGGAGCGGGTAGCGGATTGCCGCTACAGTACTATTATTTATTCTGTGACATTATGTTGAAGAGTAGGCTTATCAACAGCAGCATACTTTGAAATATTTTTTTATTTATTGTATTAACCCTTTAACCGCCACAGTCTGATATATAAGACATTACATATCCAGCTCATTTCGCCACAGTCTGATAAATAAGACAAAGATCTGATTTGGTTTTTACAGCACATTTATAACTCCCGTAACTATGCCAACCTTACTCTGCGTGGTACAATTACTGTCGGTGGCGACACGAGCATGCCTGATCAAAAATTGCTGGCGGTTAAAAGGTTAATGATAAAGATAGTTAGTTTATTATTCAAGTAGGCATATTACAATGCGTTTATGAACGTCAAATAAAGCTATACCGGCTCCAAACCTATACCTCTGCCTTGAGAAGATAAACGCTCATCTTACCAATTTTTTCAGAAACCGCCCCTCAAAGCGATGTGGACGCTCTTCTGCGTCCACAACGGCCGGACGCCGTTCCTCGAGCAGTACCCAAGCCCTGAGTCCCCGGCCACGTTAACCCACAAGCCCGCTTGGCGAGCCTGCCTCAAGACAGCTAGACATGTTACTGCGAGTGTCAAGCCACATACTGGTGACGAGTATGACTTCCTTGTTGACACGGACCAAGGTCCCGTGCGGATGCTGGCGCCTGACTGGTAAGTTATATGAAATGGCATTGAATGAATGATGATGTGAATGATGAATGGTCGATATAAGTCTAAACTGTGAATCATTCAAAACTGTTGTTTAAAAATGTACAGTTATTTATAATGGATGCAATGTTGAGCATTTTTAGAAGTTTTTTTTCTTATCTAAGCAATTGAGAGCCAATATCGGATTTACATGTCTCGAGTAATGTCCGATATTCGTCGTCTAGTACCCACAACACAAGCCTTATTGAGCTTACTGTGGGACTAGGTCGATCTGTGTAAAATTGTCCTATAATTATTTATTTATTTACTTTGGATGCCCTAGCCACCAACGAGGTCTCTGATAATATCTAACTCCAACTGATTCGCCAGAGTTAGTTAGTTTATGTAATTATTTGGTCGTTCCAGGGAATCCATGCAGGACTGGGTGACGCTCCTCCGCAGCAAACTCCACGAGCTGAAGATCCTCTCTAAAGGAGAGAATGTGTACACCGCGCCCTCGGCGCCCCCCTTGCCGCCCTTGCCCCGCGCCGGCACGCGCGACCCCACCTCCCCGCTGCCCCCCACCCCGCCCGTGCCCCCCGACAGGTAATTCAACCGTAATCCGTCCGACCGGGCCCATTTCTCCAACGATATTAGACTAATATTATTAGTCCACGAACTGTCAAATCGTATGGGTTGCTATGACAACACACTAATAATATTAGACTAATATCGTTCGAGAAATAGGCCCCTGGGGCCCATTTCTCCAACGGTATTAGTCTAATATTATGTGTGTTTCATTATGACGGAACGACAATAGGTTTTCTCAAGAGCCTATCAGAATTCGGAACCGGTTTTTTTGTTAAACCCGAAATAGCCCAATATTTTTAATTATTTTATGCTCTTTAGGACTGAATAATGTATTTAGTTAACAACTACGTATTATTAGATTGTCCCAGTAAAAATTAAATAATAAACCAAAGAACGTAATAATACCGGTATTTTTTGTAGGAAGAAAAAACCGGTTCCGAGCCTTGACGGTATATGGAGTATATCAAATTAAGAATATACAAGTCCTTATAAAGTTGATGACTTGGTGATAAATAAAAATCTATATTATACTTAACCTAGATCAGTGGTGGGCAAACTTTCTTCATGGGGGGCCAGAAAGTTTAGGAAATTTAAGTGGAGGGCCAGAATTGTACCCAAAATTTATTTTGATTTGTGATAATCGTGGGTCAATGCCATATAGCCCATATACTAATTATTTCATAGGACCGGCGGCGGGCCGGATAAAGTCCATTCGCGGGCCGGAGCTGGCCCGCGGGCCGTACTTTGCCCACCACTGACCTAGATCATACTTTTCAGAGTACCGGGCATAGAGCTAACCATACCCACCCGGGCCATTGAACCCGAACACCACAACGAGCATCCCGAATCACCAGCAACCATAGAACCACCCGTAGAACCCATAGACATCTCCAACTGGGACGAGCCGCAGCCCTTCACGTCTCTACCGAGCACTAGTCAGGACATACCAAAGACAACCAAGATATGTGGCCAGAATATTTGCTTGGACGATTCGGTGTTGAGGTAAGATTTTTTTAAGTGTTTTAAGGTTATATATGGAGATGACATCTGTAACCGTACCCTTCGTGTTTGAAAAATACAATAAGAGCAGTCGGACCGCTGTTCCGAAAAGTCGCATGTTCTAGTCATGCCGGAAAAGGTGAATTATTCCTTTAATATAAAGTTAATATTAAGGGGAAAATTCACCACCACCCAAATTTATTTATATTATAAACATTTGTAGTATCGCTCGCAGACGTATTTATTTTTAGGGTTCCGTACCCAAAGAGTAAAAACGTGACCCTATTACTAAGACTCCACTGTCCGTCTGTCTGTCACCAGGCTGTATCTCATGAACTGTGATAGACATTTGAAATTTTCACAGATGTATTTCTGTTGCCGCTATAACAACAAATACTGCGGTACGGAATCCTCGGTGGGCGAGTCCGCCTCGCACTTGGCCGGTGTTTTATATCCTTCAAAATATTTTGAAGGATATAAAAAGGATGTATAAGTAGGTACTTAAGAAGTTTATGAAGTGATTGATTTCTGTAGAAACGTATATTTTTTAATTGCAGAAGGAATAATACGGATAGCGATGAAGAATTCTTCGCGGAAATAGATCGGATAAGCGAGGAAGTGGAGAATAATGGAGAAGAAGTTAAGGAATATAAGCAGACGGTGGTTGTTGAGGCTACTGCTGAAGAAACTCCGAGGTAATTCGATAATATTACTAGGTACAGAAGACTCACTCTCTAACAAAACGCGTCTGTTACGATCAGGACGATATGGCCGCTAGGTGGCGACAGCGCCACGCGCGGCTTATGGCTAGCCACCAAAATTGGTGTGGGACGGATGTACTTTTAGCTACCTGTAGCAAAGCGACGAAATAGCGGAGTGAGACACGCCTGCTTCGGGCAAACTCGGCTCCGTTCGGCTCAGCATTGCTCCGAGCAATTATTAGGGTTGACACAACTTGACGTCCCTTTGCGTGCACGACCACAGATAAGATAATGGCTTGAATTTTGACAACCCCAAATAGCTGAAAGGGATAGTGCCATACATTGGAAAGAAACAGCATGATTCGACCCTGAACCGCTGTCAAACTTCGGTTTTGTAGGAAGTGTCCTTTCTATACGGTAGTACCATTATTTATTCTGTGATAATAGTACATTGATACAAGTGCGAAAAGTAGGAGATTCGCAACGAGTGGCGACAAAATTAAAATTTAAAACACGACCGAAGGGAGTGATTGGTACGGTATCGTCTCGGGTCGTCCCATTCGTTTTTCGTCAAGTTCTTAAATTAGTCCTATTCTGCTTTCGTCACTCATTCTACATTCGTCACAATCGTCGGTGGCTTTCAATGTAGAATGAGTGACAAAAGCGGAATATTACTAATTTAAGAACTTGACGAAAAACCGGACAAGTGTGAGTCGGACTCGCCCACCGAGGGTTCCGTACTTTTTAGTATTTGTTGTTATAGCGGCAACAGAAATACATCATCTGTGAAAATTTCAACTGCCTAGCTATCACGGTTCATGAGATACAGCCTGGTGACCGACGGACGGACGGATGTATAATCTTTTATTTAAATTCTGTTTTTGGTTTTCTGTCGAAATCGGTTCATCCGTTGGATAGCTACGTTGCCATGCACAGACAGACAGACAGACATTGAACTCAAACATATAACACTCCTCTTTTCGCGTCAGGGATTAAAAACAACATTCTTAATAAATAATAAATATTACATCTGTGTCAACTGGAGTCTAACAATAATGTGACATTTTCAACCGAAAGGTCCCACATTGTCAAGCTATACACGATGTAACATGAGGAAACCGAATAATTTTAACAGCGTATTCCTGATCATATTTAGAGACAAAAATGTCCTATAAACTTTTTTGAAATTCGCCTAGTTTCAGAGATAATATTAATTAAAAAAAAAACTAGTTTTTATTGTTACATAGTGTAAAAGGCCTTTTTGATGGTGATGTTGCTGCTATGGGACGTAGTCTAAATATCCTTATTGATAGATGTCAAAAAATTACAAGTAACACTTTGCAAAAAGTAGGTTTTACGAAAAAAAATGTAAAAATCAATTTTAAGTGGCAAGTTTACCAATAACATTTATTTTTTATGTACAAATACATTCAAAAAATTGAAAAATAAAACAAAAAAATTTTTTTTTTGGTGAAATTGACCTAAACTCATATTACATTTTTTCCTTCTTTTGACCTCAGAAATGCGTGGTTAAAATTATTCGGTTTCCTCATGTTACACCGTGTATGGAAATAGTGCCTTATTGACTATCGACAATAAGTACCGTTTTGCTTTAGAATGGCACAATTTTTCTTAACATTTCTAACAACAACTTTCATCGTTCCAGCGACTACCAAGGCACAAACATAACCGTGATACAAGTATCAAATAAGGAGCCTCCGCACACCGCCATACCTGTCCTCAGCCCTGAAACAGAATACTTCCACTTCAACATACAAGAACTCTACGAAAACGAGCCCAAAGAAAACTACATCAACATAGTCAACACAGAAACTGAACAGAACGGCTACGGAACGGTTTATAAAGAATCAGACTATGGACACATAAGTTTAACAACCACGGTCAACTTAAACGGAGACAAGAGTATATATGAACGGTTATGTCAAGCGTCGACTTCAACTGAGAGATCACCTTTACCTGTCCGAAGGATAAAAGCTTTAGAGAAAGTTAGAAAGTCTTCGCTACCCAATATGGAGACTTATGAGTGTTTGTATCCAAGCAATTCTAGCTCGAATCAAGTGCAAGTCGATGTGAATAGTGGTCAAAATTGTGTGAACAGTGGCAATTGTGTGAACGGGAACTCGGTGACTGTGAGTGTGGATTCTAGTGTGAGGGTGGTGAGGCCACCGAGGCCGGTGGAAAGGTCCCATAGCAACGCTTGTGAGAGGACTCAGAGCCCCAAGAGAGAGAGGAACGGTAAGTTATAAGCTAATACATATGTAGTGCATAATTGTTTTCCATCATATTTTCTCGGAAACGTTCGTATATATATAAAGCACTGTCTCCTATCCGCGAGCCAACCCGGTATCCATTGCGCGCGGCTGCCTCGCGAGCCAATGTTCGATAGTTTGCCGCGCGATATGGAGACAGGGCTTCATACTACTTCAGTCAACGTCAGTACTTTTTGTACCGATACAGACTGAAATAGACACGTTCGTACGTTTCCGTGAAAATACGATGGAAAATAATTATGCACTACGTCTGCACCGATAGTTATTAGTTATTTAATAATTTGCGGTAAAGTCAAGGCAGACACTAAGGAATATCTACCGTAAACTTTCCAAACATTGCCTACCATGCTATTCCGTTATGAAAAATCCAAAACAATGCAAGAAATGGGCCTTTATTAGGAATTTAATGGGATTAAATAGGTGTCTAAGCTGTTTGGTAGAGAATAAATACACATCGGAAAAAATCGTGAGGAAATCAGACTAATACCAATAAGGCCAATTTTCCCTACCAGGCTTAAAAAACTAGTGCTTACGCTAATTTTTGGGATTACTTAAAGCAGATGGCGCTGTACGGTGCCATATATATTGTAGTGGTATATCAATCGTTTGCGTTTTATAACAAAGAGGAAATGGCGCAATCTACGTCAGCTGTCAATGCTGCTGCTACAATATTTCGCACTAGAATTGAATTGAAATTGAATTGAAACCTGGAGTTACCATGGTTAATGGTTTAACCGGTTAACCCCGGGTTAGTGGGATGGTGCAAGTGGCGCTTAGCAACACAGTTGTAGTGCATAATTATTTTCCATGTGTTTTCACGGAAACGTACGAACGTGTCTTGCTATTTCAGTCAGTCTCGGTAAAAAGTACTGAGGTTGACTGAACTAGCATGACAAATACGAACGTTTCCGAGAAAATACGATGGAGAACAATTATGCATTACATCTGTACAGTCGCCATCAGATATATCGGAGCGGCCAAGGTGTTCACAATATCTGAACACGCGCTCTAACGCCCTGACAATAGAGGCGTGTTCCGATATTTGTGAGCACCTTGGCCGCTCCGATATATCTGATGGCGACTGTACCTTGTTTTTGGACACCATTTTGAAAATAGTTATTCCTTGCAGATAAAAACCAAGACGGGAGCCAAGGCAAGCCAATATGGAAGCGTGGTTTAACGGAGCTATCTTTGCTGAGTCGGCTAAGAGGGCTCGGACAGGGGCGCCGGCTGGACAGCCCCACGAGACACGACGACGACAGGTCAGTTTGGTTTTCTTTCACGAAAGAAAAGGTTAAGAAAATCGGGCAAGTGCGAGTCGGACTCGCGCACGAAGGGTTCCGTACCATATAAAAAAAAAACAAAAAAAAAAGCAAAAAAAAAACGGTCACCCATCCAAGTACTGACCACTCCCGACGTTGCTTAACTTTGGTCAAAAATCACGTTTGTTGTATGGGAGCCCCATTTAAATCTTTATTTTATTCTGTTTTTAGTATTTGTTGTTATAGCGGCAACAGAAATACATCATCTGTGAAAATTTCAACTGTCTAGCTATCACGGTTCGTGAGATACAGCCTGGTGACAGACGGACGGACGGACGGACGGACGGACGGACGGACGGAGGGACAGCGAAGTCTTAGTAATAGGGTCCCGTTTTACCCTTTGGGTACGGAACCCTAATAAAATGATATTTCGATATAAGTTCCGAAAATAATAATATTAGTATTGACAAAGAGAATTTAGACTAGAGGAATATTGTCAAAGTAAATTATGTAGTCAGTACATTTACTGCCATCTTTCGATACAAATGATTAACACTTAGAACGCCATTTGACTTTGATCCTTATTTTTTCACTGATATGTGTTAAATTTGTTAATTGTCAAAAAGTATCGCCATCTACTCGAGGATCAAAGTCAAATGGCGTTTTAAAAGTGTTAATCGTTTGTGTCGAAAGATGGCAGTAAATGTACTGACTACATAATTAACTTTGATAATATTCCTCTACTCTAAATTCTCTTTGGTATTGATGAATTCTTCCTTCTGTAAATCAATCGGTTTAGGGCCTTACTAAACCAAGCTTTAGATTTTTGTCGTGGCTCATGTGACATTAGCGGAAGAATTCAGTTTAAAAAAAAAACAGAGTCAGACTCGCTCACCGAGGGTTCCGTAGTTTTAAGTATTTGTTGTTATAGAGGTAACAGAAATACATCGTCTGTGAAAATTTCAACAATTACGGTTCATGAGTTACAGCCTGGTGACAGACAGAAGGACAGCGGAATCTTAGTAATACGGTCCCGTTTTTACAAAACGATGTTCAAAATTAATTCAATGTTACAGGAGCGCCACAGTGGCAGTGAAGGTGGTGCGGCGGTCGCGGCCCGAGGGCAGGGTCGACGGCACGAGGCGTAGAAGTAGCTCCCTCAGCAACGGTATGTGTGCCTGCCTCCTCTTTTTACAAGCTTTTAACCTGCAATGTACCTATGTATGTAACTATGTTTGTATATATAAATCTTGCAAGTTAAATTTGACCCACTTCCCGGTTTCCGATGAAGCTGAAAATTTGCATGCATATGTAAGTCGGGTGACAATGCAATATGATGGTAAATCGAGCTGATCTGATGATTCTAGGTTAACGTAAAAAAAAGATACGGCCGTTTATGCCGCTAAAACGTATATTTCAGTCCGACTCGCACTTATCCGGATTTTTTATACCACGTCGGTGGCAAACAAGCATACGACCCGCCTGATAGTAAGCGCTTTTTAAGCTCTTGTTTAATTAATGAGAAGTTATCTCATCATCATTAACTTATAATAGCGAATAGTTATTCTCTTGTCGGTGGAGTATCTTCCAGCTTTCCCTATCTTGCACCAGCTTTTTGACTTTTTGATACGACACGACCCCTACTTTTTCTTTCACTTGCTCTAAAAAGCTGCGTCTGGGTTTTCCTCTTCCCCGCTTGCGTCCTATCCGCCTCCAGGATAGTTTTAAAGAAATGGTCAAGGAATTATGTAACATACTCTATTTATCTCTTTTCTTCCGCTCTCTCTCTATCTATCTTACTCTCTCTTACACACATCAGCCCATTGTGTGATAGTCGGTTTTGAAATATTTTAAATAATATCATAGGTACTGTAAGTGTTTAAAAAAAGAGAAAAAATAGAATGATTAAATTTTATATCTTTTTAATACAGCCAATTTACAATTAAAAGCGAATAAATACAAAGAAAGTTCCAGTGCACATGTTACAAAGTCGCCATCTTGTTATTTAGTCCGCCATTTTGTGCCGCCGCCATCTTGTCACGTCTCGCACCAGCAGTTGACGTTGGCGAAGCTCCCGCAGTGCCCCCCCCTGAACCCGCGCCTCTGGCACTCCCCGTTACAGTTGGAGGTGTAGTCCACCCCTCCCCACACACAACTTCCTATCAACTTATCAGCTTCTACTGGAGCTGATATTACCACCAACATTACTACGCAGGCGAACGCAAAGATGATAGATTTCATTGTGATATTTGTGATGCTTCGAAGTATAATTTCGGAATGATGATATTTGTTCTACGCTTTGGTTTATATAGTATTTTTGTTGTTGAAATGCAATTATAAAACAATTATCCTCCTAAGGCCCAAGGTTCTACCTATAGTACTTAAACAGTTCGATGAAATTTAAATCATATTCAATTGGAACAGAGTCGCATTTGTTCTGCTTCGTTAAATTTTTAAACAAAACCAAAATCAACTCTATTCCCTGCACTGAAGGTTCAAATTTCAGTGGCAAATTCTGGATTTTTCATTTGTATGGCTGGGCCTTAAAAGGGTATGATTAATAAAGTATTTGAAAGTGTATTAGATTCCGGCGCAGCGTATCATATGCTAATGATGATTTAATGATTTTTAACATTAATTTAGACTCGTGTTTTCCTTGTAAAGGGTAAGCCCCTGATTAAAAGTGGTTTGGATATTAACATTTTCCTAATAGATAAATTAATGAACAAGAAACAATTAACAAGACAAGATAGGTGTAAATAAATATCTGGGGGCATCTTACACAGATCAACCTAGCCCCAAATTAAGCAAAACTTGTACTATGGGTGCTGGGCATAGACTAGGAATCCTCTAGACGGAGTTTAGAGCAATTATTTCATGCAACCGATGCTGCCAAAAATGCGGGGGTGCGCGGGACGAGGTGAGTGAGATCCCGTGCCGTGATTGGTCCGTTCAAACGACGAACGAGTTCACGGACGTCACACAAAGACACTTTCGACTCGAACATGGAGTAAAATTACCGTATGCGTGGCAGAGGGGGTAGCGCGACTATGCTCAGTCTAGAGGATGTTTTGTCTGTGGTGCTGGGCGACGATATACATATAGTTGGTCAAGCAGATCTTGTCAGTAGAAAAAGGCGGCAAATTTGAAAAATGTAGGCGCGAAGGGATATCGTCTCATAGAAAATTTGAATTTCGCGCCTTTTTCTACTGACAAGATTTGCTTGACCATCTATACTTAAAGTGTCATTCTACTTGCTAACTATGTAAATAAAAGGCACTAAGTAAATTCATCATTTTTGACCATTTCAATATGGCGGTTTGTTTACATAGTTAGCAAGTTCCATAGAATGACACTTTATATATATACACCCTTATTCATAAAACTTTACGGGCCTGATTTAGTTAAATTATGTTTTATCCCTTTCTTGCAAATACATAAGTCAAAATGACGGATAAGGACAAACGATTATTAGCTAAGTGAGTTTGTAGCTCGTTTATGAATAAGGGGGATAGAATATACCCATGATTTAGGAACAAATATTCATCACACAAATAAATGTCCTTACCGGGATCCGAATCCAGGACCATCGGCTAACAGGCAGGCTCACTACCCACTAGGCCAGACCGGTCATATTTCCTTATTATACATTTCCTTGTATTGTCGTAGAGCATTTTTATTTAGACTCTTGGTCTTATTAGATTGAAGCTGTGTGTACATTGCAATGCACACTGGGCCTTACGAGGCTGAAATAGTTATTTGTTTTACAAGGGGGCAAAGTTCTTGTTTAATCGCTCGTGCTAATATTGATACCTGAGCAAGCGAAAGATTCCAAAATTGAACTCGCTACGCTCGTGGTTCTAAAAATGTAATCTTGAGCGTTGCGAGGGCTTCAAAGCACGAGGGTGAAACAAAATTTGTCCCCGAGTAAAACACAAAATTTTTCACCACACCAACCCGAAGAAAATATTAACTGTAACAAACAAAACCAAACCAAATGAATGTTATTAAACATTTATCATTCAAAATCATCATACCAAACCAAACCATAAATAAAAAAAAATCTACCAGCAAACATAAGAAAACAACTCAAAATTTGCATTTGATTACTTTGCCTCACATGTGAATAAAATGCAACTTTTCTATCAGTTTTTGAACAATCAAGAGAGCCTTTACCAGTTGGTGTGGTGAAATAAATATCTGTATCCTTCACTAAACTTTCTTGAAACTTTCAGATCACTCCCCCCCCTCCCGTCTACCCCCCGGCCTCCGACCGTTGCGACAGCGCCAAGCCGCCGCGCTGCTGGCCGAGCAACGCCGGGGGGCGGCCGTAGCTAGCAGCATACCTATAGCCCACCCGCCCACGTTTGTGGACTATAATAGAATGGTTTGGTAAGTACTCGCTACGCTCATAGTTCCCTAGCGGCCCTCTAAGGGCCGAGCAACGCCGGGGGGCGGCCGTAGCTAGCAGCATACCTATAGCCCACCCGCCCACGTTTGTGGACTATAATAGAATGGTTTGGTAAGTACTCGCTACGCTCATAGTTCCCTAGCGGCCCTCTAAGGGCCGAGCAACGCCGGGGGGCGGCCGTAGCTAGCAGCATACCTATAGCCCACCCGCCCACGTTTGTGGACTATAATAGAATGGTTTGGTAAGTACTCGCTACGCTCATAGTTCCCTAGCGGCCCTCTAAGGGCCGAGCAACGCCGGGGGGCGGCCGTAGCTAGCAGCATACCTATAGCCCACCCGCCCACGTTTGTGGACTATAATAGAATGGTTTGGTAAGTACTCGCTACGCTCATAGTTCCCTAGCGGCCCTCTAAGGGCCGAGCAACGCCGGGGGGCGGCCGTAGCTAGCAGCATACCTATAGCCCACCCGCCCACGTTTGTGGACTATAATAGAATGGTTTGGTAAGTACTCGCTACGCTCATAGTTCCCTAGCGGCCCTCTAAGGGCCGAGCAACGCCGGGGGGCGGCCGTAGCTAGCAGCATACCTATAGCCCACCCGCCCACGTTTGTGGACTATAATAGAATGGTTTGGTAAGTACTCGCTACGCTCATAGTTCCCTAGCGGCCCTCTAAGGGCCGAGCAACGCCGGGGGGCGGCCGTAGCTAGCAGCATACCTATAGCCCACCCGCCCACGTTTGTGGACTATAATAGAATGGTTTGGTAAGTACTCGCTACGCTCATAGTTCCCTAGCGGCCCTCTAAGGGCCGAGCAACGCCGGGGGGCGGCCGTAGCTAGCAGCATACCTATAGCCCACCCGCCCACGTTTGTGGACTATAATAGAATGGTTTGGTAAGTACTCGCTACGCTCATAGTTCCCTAGCGGCCCTCTAAGGGCCGAGCAACGCCGGGGGGCGGCCGTAGCCAGCAGCATACCTATAGCCCACCCGCCCACGTTTGTGGACTATAATAGAATGGTTTGGTAAGTACTCGCTACGCTCATGGTTCCCTAGCGGCCCTCTAAGGGCCGAGCAACGCCGGGGGGCGGCCGTAGCTAGCAGCATACCTATAGCCCACCCGCCCACGTTTGTGGACTATAATAGAATGGTTTGGTAAGTACTCGCTACGCTCATAGTTCCCTAGCGGCCCTCTAAGGGCCGAGCAACGCCGGGGGGCGGCCGTAGCCAGCAGCATACCTATAGCCCACCCGCCCACGTTTGTGGACTATAATAGAATGGTTTGGTAAGTACTCGCTACGCTCATAGTTCCCTAGCGGCCCTCTAAGGGCCGAGCAACGCCGGGGGGCGGCCGTAGCCAGCAGCATACCTATAGCCCACCCGCCCACGTTTGTGGACTATAATAGAATGGTTTGGTAAGTACTCGCTACGCTCATGGTTCCCTAGCGGCCCTCTAAGGGCCGAGCAACGCCGGGGGGCGGCCGTAGCCAGCAGCATACCTATAGCCCACCCGCCCACGTTTGTGGACTATAATAGAATGGTTTGGTAAGTACTCGCTACGCTCATAGTTCCCTAGCGGCCCTCTAAGGGCCGAGCAACGCCGGGGGGCGGCCGTAGCCAGCAGCATACCTATAGCCCACCCGCCCACGTTTGTGGACTATAATAGAATGGTTTGGTAAGTACTCGCTACGCTCATAGTTCCCTAGCGGCCCTCTAAGGGCCGAGCAACGCCGGGGGGCGGCCGTAGCCAGCAGCATACCTATAGCCCACCCGCCCACGTTTGTGGACTATAATAGAATGGTTTGGTAAGTACTCGCTACGCTCATAGTTCCCTAGCGGCCCTCTAAGGGCCGAGCAACGCCGGGGGGCGGCCGTAGCTAGCAGCATACCTATAGCCCACCCGCCCACGTTTGTGGACTATAATAGAATGGTTTGGTAAGTACTCGCTACGCTCATAGTTCCCTAGCGGCCCTCTAAGGGCCGAGCAACGCCGGGGGGCGGCCGTAGCTAGCAGCATACCTATAGCCCACCCGCCCACGTTTGTGGACTATAATAGAATGGTTTGGTAAGTACTCGCTACGCTCATAGTTCCCTAGCGGCCCTCTAAGGGCCGAGCAACGCCGGGGGGCGGCCGTAGCCAGCAGCATACCTATAGCCCACCCGCCCACGTTTGTGGACTATAATAGAATGGTTTGGTAAGTACTCGCTACGCTCATGGTTCCCTAGCGGCCCTCTAAGGGCCGAGCAACGCCGGGGGGCGGCCGTAGCCAGCAGCATACCTATAGCCCACCCGCCCACGTTTGTGGACTATAATAGAATGGTTTGGTAAGTACTCGCTACGCTCATAGTTCCCTAGCGGCCCTCTAAGGGCCGAGCAACGCCGGGGGGCGGCCGTAGCCAGCAGCATACCTATAGCCCACCCGCCCACGTTTGTGGACTATAATAGAATGGTTTGGTAAGTACTCGCTACGCTCATAGTTCCCTAGCGGCCCTCTAAGGGCCGAGCAACGCCGGGGGGCGGCCGTAGCTAGCAGCATACCTATAGCCCACCCGCCCACGTTTGTGGACTATAATAGAATGGTTTGGTAAGTACTCGCTACGCTCATAGTTCCCTAGCGGCCCTCTAAGGGCCGAGCAACGCCGGGGGGCGGCCGTAGCTAGCAGCATACCTATAGCCCACCCGCCCACGTTTGTGGACTATAATAGAATGGTTTGGTAAGTACTCGCTACGCTCATAGTTCCCTAGCGGCCCTCTAAGGGCCGAGCAACGCCGGGGGGCGGCCGTAGCTAGCAGCATACCTATAGCCCACCCGCCCACGTTTGTGGACTATAATAGAATGGTTTGGTAAGTACTCGCTACGCTCATAGTTCCCTAGCGGCCCTCTAAGGGCCGAGCAACGCCGGGGGGCGGCCGTAGCTAGCAGCATACCTATAGCCCACCCGCCCACGTTTGTGGACTATAATAGAATGGTTTGGTAAGTACTCGCTACGCTCATAGTTCCCTAGCGGCCCTCTAAGGGCCGAGCAACGCCGGGGGGCGGCCGTAGCCAGCAGCATACCTATAGCCCACCCGCCCACGTTTGTGGACTATAATAGAATGGTTTGGTAAGTACTCGCTACGCTCATAGTTCCCTAGCGGCCCTCTAAGGGCCGAGCAACGCCGGGGGGCGGCCGTAGCTAGCAGCATACCTATAGCCCACCCGCCCACGTTTGTGGACTATAATAGAATGGTTTGGTAAGTACTCGCTACGCTCATAGTTCCCTAGCGGCCCTCTAAGGGCCGAGCAACGCCGGGGGGCGGCCGTAGCTAGCAGCATACCTATAGCCCACCCGCCCACGTTTGTGGACTATAATAGAATGGTTTGGTAAGTACTCGCTACGCTCATAGTTCCCTAGCGGCCCTCTAAGGGCCGAGCAACGCCGGGGGGCGGCCGTAGCTAGCAGCATACCTATAGCCCACCCGCCCACGTTTGTGGACTATAATAGAATGGTTTGGTAAGTACTCGCTACGCTCATAGTTCCCTAGCGGCCCTCTAAGGGCCGAGCAACGCCGGGGGGCGGCCGTAGCTAGCAGCATACCTATAGCCCACCCGCCCACGTTTGTGGACTATAATAGAATGGTTTGGTAAGTACTCGCTACGCTCATAGTTCCCTAGCGGCCCTCTAAGGGCCGAGCAACGCCGGGGGGCGGCCGTAGCTAGCAGCATACCTATAGCCCACCCGCCCACGTTTGTGGACTATAATAGAATGGTTTGGTAAGTACTCGCTACGCTCATAGTTCCCTAGCGGCCCTCTAAGGGCCGAGCAACGCCGGGGGGCGGCCGTAGCTAGCAGCATACCTATAGCCCACCCGCCCACGTTTGTGGACTATAATAGAATGGTTTGGTAAGTACTCGCTACGCTCATAGTTCCCTAGCGGCCCTCTAAGGGCCGAGCAACGCCGGGGGGCGGCCGTAGCTAGCAGCATACCTATAGTCCACCCGCCCACGTTTGTGGACTATAATAGAATGGTTTGGTAAGTACTCGCTACGCTCATAGTTCCCTAGCGGCCCTCTAAGGGCCGAGCAACGCCGGGGGGCGGCCGTAGCTAGCAGCATACCTATAGCCCACCCGCCCACGTTTGTGGACTATAATAGAATGGTTTGGTAAGTACTCGCTACGCTCATAGTTCCCTAGCGGCCCTCTAAGGGCCGAGCAACGCCGGGGGGCGGCCGTAGCTAGCAGCATACCTATAGCCCACCCGCCCACGTTTGTGGACTATAATAGAATGGTTTGGTAAGTACTCGCTACGCTCATAGTTCCCTAGCGGCCCTCTAAGGGCCGAGCAACGCCGGGGGGCGGCCGTAGCTAGCAGCATACCTATAGCCCACCCGCCCACGTTTGTGGACTATAATAGAATGGTTTGGTAAGTACTCGCTACGCTCATAGTTCCCTAGCGGCCCTCTAAGGGCCGAGCAACGCCGGGGGGCGGCCGTAGCTAGCAGCATACCTATAGCCCACCCGCCCACGTTTGTGGACTATAATAGAATGGTTTGGTAAGTACTCGCTACGCTCATAGTTCCCTAGCGGCCCTCTAAGGGCCGAGCAACGCCGGGGGGCGGCCGTAGCTAGCAGCATACCTATAGCCCACCCGCCCACGTTTGTGGACTATAATAGAATGGTTTGGTAAGTACTCGCTACGCTCATGGTTCCCTAGCGGCCCTCTAAGGGCCGAGCAACGCCGGGGGGCGGCCGTAGCTAGCAGCATACCTATAGCCCACCCGCCCACGTTTGTGGACTATAATAGAATGGTTTGGTAAGTACTCGCTACGCTCATAGTTCCCTAGCGGCCCTCTAAGGGCCGAGCAACGCCGGGGGGCGGCCGTAGCTAGCAGCATACCTATAGCCCACCCGCCCACGTTTGTGGACTATAATAGAATGGTTTGGTAAGTACTCGCTACGCTCATAGTTCCCTAGCGGCCCTCTAAGGGCCGAGCAACGCCGGGGGGCGGCCGTAGCTAGCAGCATACCTATAGCCCACCCGCCCACGTTTGTGGACTATAATAGAATGGTTTGGTAAGTACTCGCTACGCTCATAGTTCCCTAGCGGCCCTCTAAGGGCCGAGCAACGCCGGGGGGCGGCCGTAGCTAGCAGCATACCTATAGCCCACCCGCCCACGTTTGTGGACTATAATAGAATGGTTTGGTAAGTAACACTCGCTACACTCAGTTTGTTATTTCTCATTCATTAAAAAGTAGCGCCACGGTCGCCGCGGTCAAGACATGTGATCGGTCGAATAGGGAATATTACGCGAAAGTCTGCGTAGGGGGCGCCACTACGACAATCCATCGCAATCTGGAGGTCTATCGCGAAACAAGAAAATCGAAATTTTGTTATCTAACCTCTCTATCACTCTTGCAATTCGAGTGATAAAGAGAGAACTAAATTTCTATTTTCGCGTTTCCCGGTAGGCCCTTGTTAACAAACCTGCCTTGATGCATCAATGTCATATTTTATTGTCTGTGAAAACTTGACACAAACCAGTTTAAGGCATGTTTAAGTCACTCTATGGTTTACGATAGGCGGTAGTGTCGCACTCTGGCGGCAGAACATTGTAGTAATACCCCCTATTCATGACAGCTGACTAAAGTGTCTCGTAAGAAGATATTACAGTGGAGTCGGGAGCTCATAGTGAAAAGTATGCGATTTCAGTTTGGTATACGAAGTTTTAATTCAACCATTACCAGGCGTGGCTCAACCTAGCGGCCATAGGGGCTGTCCATAAATTACGTCATCGATTTTTGACACCCCCCCCCCCCCTATAATCATCCAAAAATCATGCTTCAAATGACCCCATTTCCTCCTGCTTCATGCTACCGTCATCCGATGTCCAGACCCCCCCCCTAATTTGAAATGACGTAATTTATGAATAGCCCCATATCTGTCCTGATCGTAACAGACGCGTTTTGTTAGAGAGTGAATCTTCTGTACCTGGTACTATTATTTATTCTGTGGTTCGGTATACGTAGTGTTGTTTTTCCTAGCCTATTTGAGTGTCCCACTGTTGGGCAAAGGTCTCTCCCCTTAATTTCCATGAGTTTTAATTCAATCAATATAGTCGATGAGTATAAAGATGTGAGTTGTGTCGCAGGGTGGGGCGGTGGGGCGGCGCCGGCGCTTGGTGCGGGGGGCGCTCGGGGGACCGCGTGGCGGCGCTGCGGGGGGTCCTACCACGAGACGCGCAGCACGCCAGGACGCTCTTCAAGGACGCCCGCACCAGAACGGTCAGTATATACATACCCTAGCTTTTCACGTTTTTCTTCCCCGCTAGGAGGGATCAAAGTGGCACTTTTCCTTCCTGCTAGGGGGATCAAAGTGGGACTTTTCCTTCCTGCTAGGGGGGATCAAAGTGGCACTTTTCCTTCCTGCTAGGGGGGATCAAAGTGTTACTTTTCTGTTATAGGACACATTTTTTTTTTCATTTTTACATAAAAATTTTTTTAATTTAAATAGTATTTTGATACATAATAATTTCCTCATTTATTTATTGTTTTATTTTCCTCATAGTTGATGTGAAAAGCAGTATGTATCACACGGTATCAAAATTATTTCGTCTTGGGCGAACTGTTTTTTCCAAGGTCATAATCCTTGTTTCAAAATGGGATATATTCAAGCTAATTCCCTCTTATTCATATCCTCCTAAGGCATCGTATAAATGAAAAATCCAAAATTTGCCACTGAAATTTGAACCTATAACGCAGGAAATAGAATTGACTTTGTTTTGTTTGAAAATTGAACGAAACAAAACAATTGCAACTCTATTCTCATTTTAATATGGTTTAAATTTCATTGAAAAGATTATGTACTATAGGTGAAAGAGGTAGAGGAAAATGAAGCATTCACTCGAGTGAACATTCATCCGAGCGAACCGTCTGATCCCACCTTTAGAGCCATGCCGTGGTCAGAGATGGGCATTAATCGATTAACTGTTTAGTCGACTAAATTCATGGAATAAAAAAGTTAATCCTCAAATTTTAATTGCGATTAATTTAGTCGACCTAACATACGATTGAAATCGAATCGAATAAATTTTCGATTAACTATCGATTGAAAGTTGACGGGGGTTCATTTTTGTACGTAAAAATAATAGAGATGTCTTGCGTGCAGATGGCAGCCAAACATTTTGTCATAAAAGTCGAGATGGGTGTCGAAGGAGGATATAAGTTTACGGGCCTGATTTAGTCAAATTATGTTTTATCCCTTTCTTACAAATATTCTTATTTTGCAGGTGGATATATTGTTTCATCGCGTCCCGCTTGGCAAGATATATGTATTAAATAAACGGGACCACGAGAAATTAGGTAAGATTTCCCTATTTCAGACATATATTAATAATAAGTTTTTGCCAAAAATTTCATTTTTTATCGCTGACTGTACTTTTCTTACGACAGACAACTAATACTCATCGAGACAATTCTAAAAACCCCTAACACAATTAGGTTGCGTTGTTTCATCACAGAGTTCCTATGGCCACCTCCTGTCTCCATCGTCAGATCAGTTCGACAGTACCATATTATTGTATTGTCATCAGAACTACATACAGCTGCCAATTTTCATGACGCTATGATCCTTGGAAGATGGTTAAATTCGTTACCTTAGATTCCATTACATACAGGTCGACCTAATAAAAGCTTGTTAAAAACTACAAATGAAAAAGTTAACTCTCCCTGTTACTATGTAAGATGTAAGTACGGCCAAAATTCAAGTAATTATCTTATCTGTGGTCGTGCACGCAAAGGGACGTCAAGTTGTGTCAACCCCAATAATTGCTCGGAGCAATGCTGAGCCGAACGGAGCCGAGTTTGGCCGAAGTCAGGAGTTTCGCACCCCTGGTCTAACTCTAGACAGCTCCGGTGTAAAAATAGTGCCTGAAATGCTAACTAGATGTCGCTTATCCCTCAGAGCGGGATTTTTTACAACGCGCTGTTATGATTTTTCCTAAATTGTAACACACGCCAGTCAAAAGAAATATCGTTGAAGATTGAAGATACCAAAAAGAATAATATTATTAAGTTTTTAATTTCTTGAAAGTGTCCCTATTAATGCCAGTAGGGGCACATATTAAACTAATTATTGCTCGGAGCAATGCTGAGCCGAACGGAGCCGAGAAAGCCCGAAGTCAGGACTGTCTCCCCACTGGTACGAGTATGTTAGTTAGTGTGTGTCAAATCTTGGATGCTTTTGACCCACTCCCCAATTTGCGATTGAGCTGAAATTTCTCAAACATATGTAAATCGGATGGCAATGCAGTATTATGATGATATGGAGCTAATCTGATGATGGAGACAGGAGTTGGCCATGGGAATTATGTGATAATACAAAGCAAACTAATTGTGTTTGGGGTTGTTAGAATAGTCTCGATGACTATTAGGGTCTGACCAGCGAGTCGCGTCACAAGCTATTTTTTAAAATTCTTTATATGGCAACTTTTTTTCCTATCAAATAAGCTGTCAGTTTCAAGCTGTCATTTAATTTCATAGTAATTTTATTCCCATGTGCGGTTTGTATTGAAATTCCCGCGTTTTTTTTGTGACACGACTCACTGGTCGGACTCTAGTTGCCTGTAAGAAAAGTACAGGCCGAGCCACACCGGCTGCGTGTTCAGCACACTGCGTGGCGTGCGCTGCGTGACGTGCGCAGCACCCCTGTCACACCGGGTGACGCGCACGTCACGCAGCGCACGCCACGCAGTGTGCTGAACACGCCACGCAGGCGCACGCTGCAGCTTAGTCATGCGTGCAATAAAATAACATACTCCTGCGACAGTATCTACATCATGTTATTATAACTCCCGTTGCAAATGGAAGCAGCTCACCTAATGCCGCCATTGCAATTAGAGGAATAAAATGTCTCATATTTGAATCGAGATAATTGAGAGTATGTAATATTATTCACCAACGCACAATAGTTCACAATACAACAACCTTGTTTTCCAATAGTATCGTTAATACCTAACATAGATTTGTTCCCACAGGCCAAATTAAATTTTTATAAGACGTATTTTTGTAATCTTTGTGCTATGTTGTAAATATACATTCGTATTGACAAATATATTAATTAGTTTTTCTTTTATCACTGAATCCATATTAAAAACCAGCACGCGCACCGGCCGAGTTGTAAATAAATACAAGCGAGCTGCGCGTGTACACGCACAGCACCTATGCAGCACCGAGCTGTGCGTGTCCGAACCTGCTCGGTTCGCCCTCTCATAGGGAACGCAGTTAAACACAACGTCATCACTGCACGCAACGAAGCGACGTTGCCGCTCCGCTGCGTGGACGCGTGCACGCAGCACGCAGCCGGTTTGTCTCGTCGGAGCTGCGTTGCGTGCAAGTCACGCGTACGCGCACGTCACGCACACGTCACGCAAGCGGTGTGTCCTCTCTTATGAGTTTTCGTATTCTACAACGCAGCGGGACGCGTACGTCCACGTTCACGTAACGCACACGCATCCGGTGTGGCTTGGCCTTACAGTCAGCGACAAAAGCTTGATACAGAACTGACCCTACATTTTTTTTTTTCAGGTATAAAACTAGACAGCGAATGCAACATAACCGGCGTCGAACCGCACTCGGTGTGTGCGCGTGCCGGACTGCCACCACCGGGCCGCTGGGCCCTCACTGAGGTCAACAACCAACCGCTCAGCCTGCTCAAGGTAAAGAGAACTTGAAATAGAGAGTTACTGTCATGGCACAGTATAAATAATAGTACTAGGTACAGAAGACTCACTCTCTAACAAAACGCATCTGTCACGATCAGGACAGATATGGCCGCTAGGTGGCGACAGCGCCACGCGCGGCTTATGGCTAGCCACCAAAATTGGTGTGGAACGGATGAACTTCTAGCTACCTGTAGCAAAGCGACGAAATCGCGGAGTGAGCCACGCCTGGTCATGGTAAATTATGTAGCTACAGTACATTTACTGCCATCTTTCGACAGACGATTAAAACTGTTAGAACGCCATTTGACTTTGATCATTATTCTTTCACTGATATGTGTCAACTTGTTAAATATTAACGCCATCTACTCGATACTTGGCCAAAGGTATGGTGGATTATGGATCATTGTGTATAATCACATTCCGTAAAAGTATACAACTTTGCCCACCGCGTCACAGTTCAGTAAAAGCGAAGTAACTTAAAACTAGTTACAGATACACTTTCTTCAGAAGCGGGAAGCGTTTGCAGTGGGCAAAGTTATATACATTTATTTTTTCTGAAGAAAGTGTATCTGTAACTACTTTTATGTAGTGTCCGACCGAACGGTTTCGGTTGCCCCCAGTTTCGGCCAAAAAATCATGTTTCGACCGCAGTTTCGGTTTCGGCCAAAAAACGGCCGAACCTTTCGGCTGGGCCGAAATTATTTTTAGACATAGTATAGAGAATATTCACAGTCATTTTGTATAATGGTATATTTAAAAGAAAAAAGTTTACTACTTTGTACTGCCGACTTTATGACCTTCCACCAGTTTATGAAGCGACAACATGCATTTTGATAGTCAGTAGGACATCCTGATCCCAACAATACCACTTGTCGGTATAAACCTTTTCGGTCCTACGAAAATCGTAAATAAGGTAGTTTCTACGAATTGGCCTCTTCTCTAAAACGCGGTTTTATTACATATTTTAAACGATTTTAACAAGTCTACAAAAGGTTTGGTTTCGGTTTCGGCAAAAAAACATGTTTCGGTCGGACACTACTTTTAAGTTATTTTATTTAGCTTTTGCTGAACTGCGACGCGGTGGGCAAAGTTATGTTAAAGGGCAAAGTTTTATACTTTTACTGTTCTGAAACTTACAATTTTTTTCTAGGGATGCGAAGAAGAGATGAACCGTATAGCCGCCCACGGGACTGAAGTGTCAGTACTAATTCAGCCTTCGGCCCTCGTCAAGAAAATACGCGCCGCGCTCAAGCCGAACAAGACTCTACTGGGCTTGAGATGAGGCTCATAATCGTATGGCATGTACTGTCAGCTGCAGAGATAACTGATCCCCCGTGCAAACAAGTTGCAAGGGGGCTAGTTATCAGTTAGTAGTTATGTACATATTTTTGGTTGTTTTTTTTTATAGGCAGCACAGTTGTATGATGGTTTTGCTATTTTTATAATAGGGAATATTACGTAAAACTCTGCGTAGGGGGCGCCATTATAATAAGGCAGCACAATTGTATGATGACTTTCTAATAGGGAATATTACGTAGTACGATGCGTAGGGGGCGCCACTAGAACAAACAGTAAACAAACCTCTATGTCATATTTATTTAAACTTTATTGCACAAAATATATACAACAATGTACAAATGGCGGACTTAGTGCCAAATGGCATTCTCTACCAGTCAACCGTAGAGCCAAACAGAGATACCTACAATTGGTGCAGAGAGAGAAATATATTGAGTGAAGATTATTTGTAACAAATAATCTGTGAAAACTTGTCAAAAATCGGACAATTGCGTGTCGGATTCGTGCACCGAGGGTTCCGTACTTTTTAACTGTTTTAACGGTTCATGAGATACATCCTCGTGACAGACAGACTGACAAACGGACAGCGGAGTCTTAGTAATAGGGTCCCGTTTTTACCCTTTGGGTACGTAACCCTAAAAACTGTTTACGGCATAGTATACCTAATATAAGTTACTGTAATATGTTTTACGGTTTGTGCTAGTGCTGCACTCTAGCGGCAGAACATTGCAGTAACACTCCCTACTATTAAAACAATTGTATTTGACAGGTGAAGCTAAAGTTAAATTATCTTAATAATGTAAATAACCAATGTGGTAATAATCTCTGTTGTCGGACTTTTCAAGCCGTATAAAACTTTACTGGGCTTAACATAGAGTATGTAAGGATATGGCACATACAGTCGAAAAAACTATTAGAAGCGCTGGTGGCCTAGCGGTAAGAGCATGCGACTCTCAATCCGGAGGTCGCGGGTTCAAACCCCGGCTCGTACCAATGAGTTTTTCGGAACTTATGTACGAAATATCATTTGATATTTACCAGTTGCTTTTCGGTGAAGGAAAACGTCGTGAGGAAACCGGACTAATCCCAATAAAGCCTAGTTTCCCCTCTGGGTTGGAAGGTCAGATGGCAGTCGCTTTCGTTAAAACTAGTGCCTACGTCAAATCATGGGATTAGTTGTCAAGCGGACCCCAGGCTCCCATGAGCCGTGGCAAAATGCCGGGACAACGCGAGGAAGAAGAAGTCGAAAAAACTATTAGCTTACTTAGAGGGGTCCTGTCATTGTAAATTTTGTAGTCACTGTAAATTTACTGCCATCTATCGACACACGACTAAAACTCAAAATGAAAACGTATAGAGTTATCAAAAAATGTATATATATGGATAAATGATTTTATTATTTTTATATCATTTTGATCCATGTTCATTCACTGATATCTATGTGTTAAAATTGTTAAATATGAAACGGTGTCGTCACGCCATCTAGCCGAGGATAGGCTAAAGGTGTGTGCGCCATCTATTCGAGAATGACTTTTACTTGAATTCCGAGGCACGTTTTTTCCTTAGACTTTATTCGTCTTATACGAAGTTACATATGTCTTTGGTAATAGGTAATAGTTTTGCTGGTTGTACATATGACGTATTTGGTTATGTTGGCACACTTAGTAATTATCTCAACTATTTGCTATTTTTCATATGTAGTTACCAAGATTGTTTGCCATCTAACAAAGCTAATATTCAAAAAAAAAATTCAAAATTCAAAATGTTTATTGCAAATCACAAAATGGTAAATTAAATTAAAAATCTTTAATTTCAAAGATTAATGTTCTTATTAGAACTTATTTAAGCCAAACGAGACTGTTCCAATCGAAATGTCGGCGGCCGATTGTAAAATCCGGCCGATCATACAATCCGGCCGATCTTAAAGTTCCTGTCTAATGTTTTTGCTACATAAAAGCAATAGATAGGTTCGTTAAGCTCTGGTTTCCTAGGATAGCGGTGCCGTTATATAGCGGCCGGCTCCATACAAAATACTACACCATCCATATTTAGCCGTATTACTTTGTATGGAGACGGCCGCTATATGACGGCACCGTAAACATTAAAACAAGATTAAATAAAACAAAACCGTTAAGTGGTATCCAGACGGGACTGATCAAATCGGTCGATTTGATCAGAAATGAAATTGGCGTCAATCTCCAATTTTAGATTTATGGTGATATTAGAGCCCTTAAAATTGAAAGAATGCCCCAGAACGAAAATACTGGCCTCCCAAATTGGTATTCTTGCGTCCGCACCTCATTTTATCGGTAATATCGGTCATTATCGGCGGTTGAATTCGGCGAGCCAAATTGGCGTTTGCGTCCGCACGTCCTGATTCGATCGGGCAATTTAATCAGATTGTCGAAAAATTTACTAATCTGGATACGCCTTTATCCTAGGAATACAGAGCTTTAGGTTGCTTCAGATGTCCGAAGGGCAAACTGTCCAGGCGGGGCTCCGTCGATTCGGGGAATGAGACAAGGATTTGGACGTTTCACGATATGCCTAGGAATTTCATGATCCGCCGCCGACAGAAATAAGGCGAATAATTGATCTAAAGATCCCGTAGAAATAGATGTGGAATAGAACAACTTATGCTCTGGTTTCCTAGGATAGCGGTGTCGTCATATAGCGGCCGTCTCCATACTAAATAATACGGCTAAATATGGATGCCGTAGTATTTGTATGAAGACGGCCGCTATATGACGGCACCGCTATCATAGGAAACCAGAGCATAAGTTGTCCTATTCCACATCTATTTACATACTCACAGAGCACAGTACATAGAACCCGCTTAATACGATTGCCCGTAATATTACCAGTGGCGTTGCTTGAACCAATGTATAGTTCGTTTTTTTAGCATTAGAAATAAGGTAAACAATCTTGATGTATCTTTTAATTGAAAAACACATTTTAAAAATAAGTTACGGCAAATATGTAACAATTATGAATCTAATACGATCATTTATATTCTTCTGCTTTCATAAGTAACAGTTACTGATTTTTAAAAAGCGTTTTTCAATTAAAATACTTGTCAAGATCGCTTACCTTCTTTCAAGTTCTTACTAATGCTAAAAAAACGAACTATAGCCAGTATAGCCGTGTGTGAAAACCACATCTGGGAGGCCGTTTACAATGTGTTTTCCCAAAGTAATAAAAAAGTTAGTTTTGCGAGGCCCCCCTAAGTGCGACGCCGTGGGTAAAGGCCCCATTCGCCCACGCCTAGCTACGCCACTGAATAGGGTCGCTAGTATTCGTCCGGCCCTAGTTTTCGTCCACTTGACGAAATATGAATATAAACCTCCATTGCTTCACAAATTTTGACTTATTGCAATCCTTAATATCTAAACAATTTATCCATCTACATAAAAATTATATTTCGCAAGTAGCAAATTATAAATGAAATGTATTTTTTGCAAATCCGTCAAGTGGACGAAAACTGACAGCGGACGGCAAACTGACGCAATTACCCTATTGCCATTCTAAACTCGTCCCTGCAACTTGCTTTCATACATTACTTTTCACGGTTAATACGCTTTTCCGCTTTAAATGCTAATCTTATTAAGCGGGTTTTTATGTAAATGTAAATGCATACAATGTGCATACATTTGTACACCTATATTCAATCTATCCTATGCCTTAGAGGCATGGTAAGTGAATTTTAGATGAATATTGACTTATAGGTACGTAATAAGTAATTAGTGATTTTTTGAGTACATTTTACTGATATTATACAGTATGTAAGTGTTTTATAACGAATGACCAAATTTATTCGAGTACCGCTGGAACGTTTTAAAACGAAATAAAATATAAGTATTGTAGTATTTGCAGTCAGGCCTAAATAAAAAAATATACACAGGGTGAATGTTGAATTATGATCCAAAATTCCTAACTATAAAATAAAATACCAGAAATAAACAAAACGTCTTGACTTGACACTATCGTTGTTTAAAAAAAAAATACTTTTCAAATTATTTTCTGGATTTGAATCACGAACCATGTTTTAGGCAAGTAGGTATGAGTACAATGGTACATAAATTTTGCGAAAAGAACTATTTACAGTACATATGGTCCTATTTTTTAAAATAGCACTTTTCGTGCGATGTCAAAAGTTGAAAGGGCCATATGTACTGTAAAACGTTGTACGATACACGTGCGAATAGATAATTCGCAACTAGTGTCGATTTAAAATTTCGAATTTCCTCTTTTCCGCACTTGTATCGTAAATAACTATTTTAATACTCCTAAAAGCAATTTAGTCAGTTATTTTTAAGTATTTCTATTTTTTAACAGTTTCAGACATTTTACATATGTAATTGAAGTTCTATTTAATTTCATCTTGTGTTTATGTCTCCTATAGTGACTTATACTATATACAGGGGGCAAATCGTTTTGGCGAAAACTGTAAAAAAATCTCCATTTTTAAATGTTGAGCACGAATTGAGTAGAGACTTTTATACAGGATACATTTTTTAGGGTACAGTTTTGGCCAAATGTTTTTATAAGTTAACACCTTATACCTTAAGGTTAGTGTTATTTATTTCGTGATATCAGATCTGACATGTTTGTAATTATATTCAAAATATGCAGCTTTTCTGTAAGTTTATTATGTTTCTATTACTAACAGGATAACACTTAATATTGTACATTTAAGGGCCTTAATTCAAGCCAAAACTTCTTCTTGATTAATACAGGATGCTTTTGTTAACACTTACCAAACTCTGAGGGGTGAATATGTTGATAATGTTTAGTTTTTATATGTAATATTTACGCGTTGGATTATACTCGTATAGTCTGTAAGTGGTATGTATGATTTTAAATAATAAAATAAAAATAATTAAAAAATGTAGGTCATACTGAACAACTTTTACTATGGGGCCAAGCCCGAAATCGCGAAAAAAATTCTGCCGTCTCATACATTTCGGTGAATCAGAGTGAATGTTTTCTATAAAACAGCTATTTTTTTTTTCGCGATTTCGGGGTTGGCCTCATAGTAAAAGTTGTTCAGTATGAAGTATGAGTAGTATGACCTACATATACATCCCTCAGAGTTTGGTTAGAGATAAGAAAACCACCCTGTATAGATTAGTTGCACAGTAAGTTGAAGTCACGCACTATATTTTGTAAAATGTACACTTTTTTTACCTGTGTGTGATTCATTTCATACTCCTCAACTTATACAAGGTGTTCCTAAAACCAACGCCAAGACTTAAAGGGCTTATAGAACAGCTTATATACCATTTATAACCAGGATCACAGAATAAATAATAGTACTAGATACAGAAAACTCACTCTCTAACAAAACGCGTCTGTTACGATCAGGACAGATATGGCCGCTAGGTGGCGACAGCGCCACGCGCGGCTTATGGCTTTCCCCAAAATTGGTGTGGAACGGATGTACTTTTAGCTACCTGTAGCAAAGCGATGAAATCGCGGAGTGAGACGCGCCTGCCAGGATTCTTATAAAAGTGGCGATATCTCAAACACTGAGATTTTCATGAAGGGTAATCTTATAGCCCATCAGCTGTTCTATAAGCCCTTAAAGTCTTGGCGTTGGATTTAGGGACAACCTGTATAGCAAGATCTATAGAGTCCAATATATTTGTAATTACACCTTCTGGAAGCAATTCGTCAATGTGATATATTATATTATGTAGCGTAGGTGTAATATTACTATTTTGTACATAAATCTCATCTCTTTGGACGTCAGTCATATCAATGTCAATAACATAGTCGCATAATAGTAGATTGTACAACGATATCATAAAAAAATATCTGAAGCAATCGAGGATAATTTAATGCATTATCTAACCTTTTTACTTTAATTGCAAGGAAACTTAATAAATGGCACTATATAACACTTTAAACTCTCGCGTTTTGTACACATATTTAATTACACAAACGGGTCTACCGCGATATAATTTCATTGTTTTTACTTAATTCCGACGTTTCAGCGTATAAGACGTGGTAATAAATGGCACTATGTTTAAACCCGCGAGTTCGAATCACGT
Organism: Cydia splendana; assembly: GCF_910591565.1. Taxonomy (NCBI): domain Eukaryota; kingdom Metazoa; phylum Arthropoda; class Insecta; order Lepidoptera; family Tortricidae; genus Cydia; species Cydia splendana. The sequence goes on along the minus strand of NC_085983.1, from coordinate 3,312,891 downwards.
TCGAGACAGTGATTCTATTTATTTCTGAAACTGCACTGTATCATTATGACATTGACTGATCTCCAAAATTTTGTAAATAACTCCATGGTTTTTTGAAGTCGCCATCAATATCGAAGAGGCCAAGCGCTTAAAAATAACTAAACACACGTCTATTATCAAGGTACAGCCAGCAGCAGAAGTTGCTAAGCGGGCCAGGTGTTCAAAATGATCTTGACACGACTTTATTGTTAAGAGAATAAGAGCGTGTCAAGGTAATTTTGAACACCTCGCCCGCTTAGCAACTTCTGCTGCTGACTGTACTGTGCATTCCAATAGCTGTACCAGACGGCCGTACAGTCACCTGCAATAGTATAAGTATTACACAACGAAGGCCGCAAAAATATCTGACGATCTTATTTGTAGAGCCATAAGCACAGAATACCTACTTAATAGTACTACCGTACAGAAAGGACACTTCCTACAAAACCGAAGTTTGACAGGTAACCAGGGACGAATCATGATATCCCTTTCTAACTTACGGCACTATCCCTTTCGGCTATTTAGGGTTGTCAAAATTCAAGTAATTGTCTTATCTGTGGTCGTGCACGCAAAGGGACGTCAAGTTGTGTCAACCCTAATAATTGCTCGGAGCAATGCTGAGCCGAACGGAGCCGAGTTTGCCCGAAGTCGGAAGTGTCTCCCCACTGCCATAAGAGCGTGTCACATATTTTTGCGGCCTTCGGAGAGGAACATTATTGCTGGTGACTGAAGCCTATCGCAGCCTTGGTCCGATCAACATGTCTCTGTCTCGCTTTCACTTATAGCTGCGTCCTAAACGGACGTAAGATGGACCACCTTCCACTCGATCGAACACCTTACACGGCGGGAAAAAATTTAAGAAATTTGAATCTTATGTAATATTATTTTAAGTTCAAATTTCTTCAATAAAATGTCTCGAATTATCAACTTCTTCCCGCCGTGTACGGGGACAGGACTAAGGTCGCGGTCCGGTACGCCCGTGTGTTGCACCTTTTAGATATTTTTAGCACCGTGGCCAATATTGATGGATGTCAACATGGTCAAATTTAAATAATTAGATTATTTATACTTGGTCAAGCAGATCTTGTCAGTAGAAAAAGGCGGCAAATTTGAAAAATGTAGGCGCGAAGGGATATCGTCTCATAGAAAATTTGAATTTCGCGCCTTTTTTTACTGACAAGATTTGCTTGACCATCTATAGTTAGACAAAATCCAAAATTGTAGACTAGATCTGACAGATTGGTATTTATTATTGGAATTAGATGTTTTTTATTTACCCATTTTAGTTTTTAAGTGTATGTGATCTATTTCTATATGATATTTTATACATATCTTAAATTTGAGATCAGTTTACTGTACTGATAAATATATGTTAATTATATTTTTTGTTTTTTAATCTATCCTTCATTTAATAATAATCTGAGAGACCGAGCTTTGCTCGGAAAACATATAAAAATTAAAAAAATGCGCGTTTATAGCAAATTTCATCGAAATCGTTAGAGCCGTTTCCGAGATAAAGATAATTTAAGATAAAGGTATAATTGACATTGCAAGCGGCAGCTGCTCTGCAATGTTGAAATGGACCTTCCTTCCCTCCCTTTTTGGGGGGGTAGCCTAAAGTTCATTTATAATATGTCTTGTTCTTCTTAATCACATCACACATCTTGTTAATCACATCTTGTTAATCACAAATAGGTTACCAGCCGGATTCATTAGGAAAGAAAAACACATTTTACCAATACAATTTATTAACTACACACACTTGTAGAGACGCTGCAATCAAAATGGCGGCTATTCAAGATGGCGGTAGTGCCTCATGTGGAGGAGCACCCAGGCGGGGACGATCTGCCAGCCGACCACCATGGTGCCGGCCAGGATGAACATCTCCTGTAATAAGAGATAAAAGTTTAAACCAAAAAGAACAGCACTGCCGGTGTATTCCCAATGTCCCATTTGTCGCCCACGTGACCGCCGCCATTCATCAGGCGGGGACATATAGGAATAGGTACATCGCATAGAGATGCACCGGATATTCGGTTACGATCCGGTATCCGGCTGTTATTTTATCCGGCCGAACATTGCTTGATTTCGGATTGAAGAAACAGTCGCGGTCATAATCGTACTCGTTTATTATTTTAAAACAATTTAATCATTCGCATCAGGGATGTTGCGGATGCAGATTTTTTGAAATCCTCGGATGCGGATTCGGATATTTAAACCCTCACATCCGCGGATGCGGATGTCAAGATATGATACTTAAAAAACGTCAAATATTACGTTTTTAGCATTTTTTATTTAAAAAAAACGAAACGTTTAGTATTTGAGCAAGAATATAGGTGCGTTTTATTTAATAAACAGTAACTTGGCCACTTTTCGGGATCTAGACGACTTCGTTATATATAATGACGAAATTACCTAGCACTTACGCCGCTGGCGCCGCCGCTAATACGTTCCTGTTACCGACTCGGTCGACATCCGCATCATGCGGATGCTCCGCATCGATTTTATGCGGATGCGGATGTTGAAAATAATGCGGATGTTCCGCGGATGCGGATGCGAATATTCGCAACATCACTGATTCGCATGCGCACTCATTTCGTACCTAGAAATAATGAGTCCGAGCGAACGTTCACTACGATACAAGTCAAAACCTGCACATTGCGCACCTGAAAAACCGAAAAATAGGTATAGTTCCGCCGGCCGAATATTCGGCCGATGGTCAGTCCGAACGTCCGGTATCCGGCCAAACAACTATCCATTGCATCTCTAACATCGCATTACCTCACTCGGACACGCACAGTATTCTTTGAATGAATAATGTAATGTAACGCACACTTATCGGCATCGCAAAGCCAAGCTAAGCGAAGTGTTGACAATGCGCAGTATCGAATGCACCCGTTCGTTGTAAATATTCCTTCTTTAGTGCGGACTGCTAATGGTAGAAGAGCCGACCGCGAAATTTCGAACCGACTTGATACCACGATGAATTTTTCACACCGGAAGTTGCAGTCTTTTTTGTACTTTCGGCAAGTTCCACCGTGGCAGACTATCAAATTAGAACTTAGCATTAGAAATGCAACTAGGGTTGCCAGATGGTCGGGATTTGGCGGGATTCTCCCGATTTTTAGCATGTGTTCCCGATTCCCGACAAAGTGAAAATTGTCCCGAAAAACAGCTTCACGTTATAAAACAATAATTTCAAGTTCCGAACTGTCGTCGAGCGAGCGAGCGACCCGCGTTGATAATACATATATGTAGATAATGAGAAGACATTTTTTTTGTATGTTCAAGATCTCAAATAATTTATACTATTTTTATTTAAAAACGTCTATGGACAGAGCAGCTGACGTAGTGCCAATAATGTAAAATATCATTGTATTTAATACTTTAATTTGAATGTTTTTGTTCCCGACTTAAGTCCCTGTAGCCGCCGTGCAGGTCAGGATCTCGACGACTCAAATAAAAAGCTTCGATTTGGTTGCGTTCGCAACAGTCCCAAAATCTCGAAAAATTGATATTTTTTCCCGATAATAGCGTCTTTCGATCTGGCAACCCTAAATGCAACGGATAGTTGGCCGGATACCGGATATTCGGCCTGATCATCGGCTGAATATCTGGTATCCGGCCGCCGAATATTCGGCTCGCGACACTATACCTACATTTCGGTTTTTCAGGTGCGCATTGTGCAGGCTTTGATTTGTTTCGTAGTGAAAGTTCGCGTGGACTCATTTCTAGGTTATGTCATCATTATGATCGTGACGGTTTCTTAAATACAATTTGTTGACTCCAAAATCAAGCAAAATTACTATCCGGTATCCGGCCGGATATTAAAAAGAGGGGGGTAGGCCGGATACCGGATAGTAACCGGATATCCGGTGCACATCTACTTAGCATCACAATTACTTGTATTCCCTGATAAATATGACCTCGGTCTGTTTAAAGCTAGAGTGAATAGGCTATTACTGAACCGGTGAGTTCCATCTTAGGCACTGTCTTCACTCTCCATCAGGTGTGACTAGGGTAGTGATGTGCCGAGAGTAAAATACCATTACCGGTATTTTACCATTTGGGAATATTACCAGTAAATTACCATTCTTCCCGGTAATATTCCCAAAAGCGGGTAATATACTCGTACTTGAACGCTTACGTTATGAATTAATTAATTTAATTTAAGACATTCAAAGTTCGTCAATTACGGAGGTTTTTCTGTCAATAAATAAAATAAATAAAATAAATAAAATAAATAAAATAAATAAAATAAATAAAATAAATAAAATAAATAAAATAAATAAAATAAATAAAATAAATAAAATAAATAAAATAAATAAAATAAATAAAATAAATAAAATAAATAAAATAAATAAAATAAATAAAATAAATAAAATAAATAAAATAAATAAAATAAATAAAATAAATAAAATAAATAATATAAATAAAATAAATAAAATAAATAAAATAAATAAAATAAATAAAATAAATAAAATAAATAAAATAAATAAAATAAATAAAATAAATAAAATAAATAAAATAAATAAAATAAATAAAATAAATAAAATAAATAAAATAAATAAAATAAATAAAATAAATAAAATAAATAAAATAAATAAAATAAATAAAATAAATAAAATAAATAAAATAAATAAAATAAATAAAATAAATAAAATAAATAAAATAAATAAAATAAATAAAATAAATAAAATAAATAAACAAAGTAAACAAAGTAAATAAAATAAATCAAATAAATCAAATACTCATAAAAATGTGATGATTATTATCAAATCAATGTGATTTTTACATTTTCGTTTTAGTTTTACTAAAATTCTAGTATTATTAATTGAGTGGTTTTGACTGGAACTGGTTTTGACTATGCCCACTTGCCCAGACAAGGGGAATACTTCCTAGTAATATTGGTAAAATACCGAGTAACATTGGGAAAATTACCAGTAGTATTGGGAATTTACTAGAAAAGTAAACCTATGTTGATTTTTTGCACTTCGTATGATGCATTTGTTGACAAGTAATGATTTAATGTAAACCAACTTATGTTGACATTTACTTAATTTGAATATTACCGTAAATTACTGATTCTGGGGAATTTTACCGGTAACATTACTGGGAATTTTCCCACCTTGGGTATTTTACCGGTAACGGCACATCACTAGACTAGGGCAAATCGCTCGTGGTTTCCTACACGCCGCTGTCATGCAAGCAAGCGCGATGTCAACCAGCCGTAGCCGTGCTAGGCTGTTCGATCGAAATCGATATTTATAAACCTCAGAGGATACCTATCTAATTAAAATAAAATTCACGTCAAATTGTAAAAACATTCGGAGCGCTCACAATCACATAGTTAGACCAAGAAAAGTCTGCAACGATTTTGATAGCACATGCAGTGCAAGTGTTATTTTATACGTCATAATTTCATAGAAGTTTGAATTTTAATATAACATGCACTGTGCTATCAAAATCGACGCAGACATTGTCTTGGTCTAACTCTGTCTACTTACGGGCTTCCTTCACACTGTCGGGCTCGGGTCTCGCCTGGGCTCAGAATCCTTTTTTTAAGGTTTTGTACCCAAAGGGTAAAAACGGGACCCTATTACTAAGACTCCACTGTCCGTCCGTCAGTCACCAGGCTAGGCTAGACAGTTGAAATTTTCACAGATGATGTATTTCTGTTGCCGCTATAACAACAAATACTAAAAAGTACGGAACCCTCGTTGGGTGAGTCCGACTCGCACTTGACCGGTGTTTTACTCTGCCCCACTTCACGCCAATATCCCGAGGGCGGACAGGTATAGAAGGCAGTGGCGGATTTACAGTGTTGGCCGCCCTAGGCCCCAGGCCTTGTAGTAACTACTAGCCGCCCCTTTCTCAGCGCGCATCATATAGACTGCCGCCACACCTCGGACACTGGCGAACAAATGTATGAAACAAACGCGTTCCTACGCACACAGTCTAAGCTCGTGTAGGTGAACGCGTACCATGCTTGTGTGAGTGAGATAAGAGGTGCTAGGGTTTCCACCATCTTGTTGTCAAGTTCGATGACCTCAATGACTCAAAACTCATTGCGCGAATTAGGAAGAAATAAGAATCGTATTATGTTGTAAGGTGGGTATCTAAGCTCGATTTATATATACAATACGAGTAGTTTCCTATTTTGAATCAGTATAAACGAAGTATAACAAAATTTTTGTAAGGAAATTCAGGCCACCACAATATTACGTAACTTGAAAACATGATTTTTTGTTCATATAGATATTGTGTTGTTTTCAGTGTGATCTGATAGGTTTTGTAAATATTTGAATATTTTACGTGGCCTCCGCTCTGCGCACCGCGTCGTCGCGTCCTTGCCAGCCGGTAACTGAGAGGTAACCGAGAGCGGGTGGGCGGCACTTTCAACGGGAGGCAGGGAGTGTCCATACTGTACGTTAGTACTATTTATTATACTGTGCTGCCGCCCTACGCCCGGGCCTACTGTGCTTTAGGGTAAATCCGCCACTGATAGAAGGCCTACCGCGACGTTCGACGTGTTGGCTCCCTGTCACACTTACCTACGTACGAATGAGCAAGTTCGAACAGTGGCAACATGTCGAACGTGGTTCTCGGTAGGCCCTTAGGCTTCGTCACTCCAGCGGTATCTGGGACGCCGGGAGAGGATCGAGCTGTGAGAAATGCGTATGTGGGACACCCAGTGCACCCATAAGACAAATACTATTTCCAGTATTTATTATTTAACTTTTATAAGAAAAACATGGTACAACGTTCAAGTGGATTTCTATCAGGAGAACAGACTTGCCCATTCTATGTTCGTTCGATGAAAACTAACCTTTGCGCGATGAAACTCGGCGCTAGAGCCATCTAGCGAACGGGTTGCAAACTAAGTGCCATAAAACTGAATAACTAACGCTTGTGCCATGTAATTCGATGCTAGTGCCATCTAGTGTTCACATGGGTAGACTTTATTGAAGGCGGTGTTACAACTTTATTAAATTATTACACAAACTAAAATTTCAATACCGGCATATGAAAGGTTAACCACCTTAGCTGATACGATACGATATGATACGAGCAGATACGAGTATCATAGTAGTCTCGACTCGACTTGTATCTATTCTCATATCCACTATTGATTTACAATCCTGCACCAAACTGTCTCTGTTTAGCCCAGTGGTGGGCAAACTTTCTTCATGAGGTGCCAAAAAACTTGAAGGAATTTCAGAGGAGGGCCAGATTTATGTACAGCAAAAATGTATTTTTATTATATTGCTGGCCATATTGTACATTTTTTTAAATGACCGGCGGCGGGCCAGATAAATCCTTTCGCGGGCCGCACCTGGCCCGCGGGCCGTACTTTGCCCACCACTGGTTTAGCCCAATGGTTGACTGGTAGAGAATGCCTTAAGGCGTTAAGCCCGGCATTTGTACTCTTTTTGTGTAAATTTGTGCAATAAAGTTTAAATAAATAAATAATATGTATCTGATGGTAACTGGACAGTAGGGCTTCCAATACCGGGATCCCGGGATCCCGAAATACCGGGATCCCGTCTATTTATACGCATTTTTCAATACCGGTATTGTTTAATGCAATACCGGGATCCCGGTATTTTAAAAAACAAGGAAAATGGGCCGATTATAACGTTTAAAATCCATTAAAATGATTAATTCAGTTGTATCGAGAAGATTACTTGCCCATTTAATTAAAGAAGATCATTTAATTGAAACAAAATCTGTGCGTATGCGTTAGATAAATATTTGGTGATGAATTCTGATGTTCAGGATATGATATTAATATTAATTCGTTCTTAAAATTATATTAAAAAGTAGAAAGAAATGAGCAAGAAATTGTAGTATGGCAAACGAATTTTTGGTGGCAAATTTGAATATAGTTGGCTGGTTTATTAGGTTGAAGGTTGAACTAAAAATGTGACTGGTGAAGTCAACAGATAAAATTATTGCCATCCTGGAGGGTGAAATTATAATTATTGCAGTTAGCGATTACTGTTTAATATCCTAAGCTAAGGACATACATATAAGTATCTGCTGAAACAAGAGTTCAAGTAGCGTCCATCATTATATATTATATACTATGAGTATGTATGAAATATGTAGTAGTATATTAATTATTTATATTCTAGTATTTTTATTTGTGTATTCTATATGTAGTTTATCAGAATTATTAGTTGTTCAGTTGTTTTCCATCGTTCTAATAAATTCCTCTGTTCTCCTTGCACCATTTTTACATGTCTCTGTTTGACCCGATGGTTGACTGGTAGAGAATGCCATTAGGCATTAAGTCCGCCATTTGTACATTATTTCTATGTTCTGTGCAATTAAGTTTAAATAAATAAATAATATCTGGTGTTACAGTGAGCCTTTTTTTAATAAAACTCAAAAATTTTAAGCGATTCATAGTCAATACCGGGATCCCGGTATTTATTAAGATAGTTTCGGTATTAATACCGGTATTGAAAAAAGTCCGGTATTTGGAAGCCCTACTGGACAGCCCTCATAGCCCTTGCAATGAAGGTTACACATATGTATGTATATATAAGACTTGGGGTCTCTACAATAGGTTTAACCTTTTCGACGCCGTGTCAAACACAAAAGCCGTCACTCGGACGCCACGTCACCGAAGTGTCAAAACTGAAATTGAACTTTATATAACTATACACGTAGGTCTATGTTGCTCTGTGGTCTGTGACCGATTAATCCTTGGCGATGGAGGACCTGCGGTGCGGATATATCGGTCATTGGCGTCCAAAAGGTTAAGGATATTTATCAAGGATATAACATTTACACAAGGAAAATAAAACCCACACTTCTAACGCATAAATTACTTTACTTATACTCTAAACATTCAATAAACTTATTCCTGTGAACGGTAGTTCTTGATGTTGACAAGCACCCAGGCGGGGATGGCGCACCAGCCCACCACCATGGCGCTGGAGAGGATTAGCAGCTCCTGGAAGACAAGTTGGTTTTAGTCTGTGGATGGTCAGACATGTTTTTATTTTGTTTAGTTTTTTTTCAGATTTTGTTTATTTTGAGCAATTTTATGACACAAATGACCACCTTTTAACATCTTATTGTATTTAATTCAGATGCAGAATTTTTAGGACTTTAACGAGTCTGTGTTGAATCATGTATTTTCAACAGCCTCAACAGCATTTAATGTTTATAGAGTTAGACCAAGAAAAGTCTGCAGTGATTTTGATAGTCCACACAGTGCAAGTGTTATTTTAAACATCAACTTTTATGAAATTATGCCATATACATAACACTTGCACTGCATGGGCTATCAAAATCGCTGAAGATCTTCTTGGTCTAACTCTAAGTATTGCCAGCAATGACAATATGCTACTAGTTTTGCAAATAATTTAAATTTTTGAGATTATACCATTTCCAAAATTACTCCTACATTTTGTTACTTATTTTGGTACCTACATTGACTAACTATTATACTAGTTAACACCATTCTGAACTTAAATAATTAAACAAATAAAATATGTGGCCTCAGACAGTCTTAAAATCTGAACAAAAACTTAAACAAAATAAAAATATACAAACAAAACTGGGGTAAAAACACATGCAGGTCTCTATACTCTTTACATAAGGTCTCACAAGGAATCATTAAGTAAAATAGCAAGACATGTTCGTATGTTTCCGTGAAAAAACGATGGTAAATAATTATGGACTACATCTGTAAATAAATAATTCTTTTGCTCAGAGAAACAGCCACTCATTACAACTTTTCTGTAGTTTAATTGATTTGTTTGTGGGCCTGTTAGTGTTCAAAAGGTTGGAGTTCTAATCTCACTCTAAAAGTTGAATTAACCCTTTTATTTCAGTGGTTGTTTCATGTAGACCCTACATGACTATAGTCTGTGCGGAAAGAGAAGAGTCGTGAAATGTAGGGGAGCCCATAAATTCTATGACTCTTCTCTTTCCGCACAGACCCTATTATTAATACAATACTAAATTAAAAATGCATCTTCTTCTTCCTCACATTATCCCGGCATTTTAACACGGCCCTAGTTTTTACGAAAGCCATCTGCCATCTGACCTTACAACCCAGAGGGGAAACTAGGTCTTATTGAGATTAGTCTGGTTTCCTCACAATGTTTTCCTTCACCGAAAAGCAACTGGTAAATATCAAATGATATTTCATACATAAGGTTTCAGCTAAACTAATCATAATTGATTTGTAACAAATTGTGACTTAAAAATTAAACGGGAATAAAACCTTGTATGAAGGAGGTATAAAACCTTGCATGAAATTGATATAAACTCAGAAGGGGTAAAAAATCTTGCATGAAAGGGGTATAAAATCTTGCATGAAAGGGGTATAAAATCTTGCATGAAAGGGGTATAAAATCTTGCATGAAAGAGGTATAAAATCTTGCATGAAAAAGGTATAAAATCTTGCATGAAAGGGGATACAAAACCATTCATTGGGGGTATAATAAAAGAAACTTGCCTCTTGACTTCTAATCCCAAGTCAGAATAAAATAACTATCACCGTTTCAAGAAATATACCTTTAACTGATACAATTAAATTAGTTTATTCATACTGAAATTGAGATGAAGACAATCACCAATATGTGATTTTCACTGCATGGTAGCCCACCAAGATTGAACTCAAATAGGAAAAAAATATTAGTCATTACTCTCATTAGCAATACTTAATTAGTATCAGTAATTTCTTAGTCTTGCAGATGAAAAAAAAAAATTAAAATGAATTATAATTCCTTTATTTTCTACAACATAACTGATAAACGTTATCTATACAATAAAATAATTACCTAGTAAATATTTAGTGCCCCTAGCAATATTCTAGAAAGGTACTTTAATTCACATAAATGTAACAATAGGATTGTCCTCCTCTTTTTATCTTTGACACAGACCAGACTATATAATATAACCTAAGTTTCCTTATAATTACGTAATGTAAAAAAACTTCTCCACGCTAATTTTACTCCTTTCATTAGCCACTAATTAAAAGTAATTACTGCTAATTACAACTAAGACTAGCTGTGAAGCTTTTTAACCAAATAAGCAACCAAAATTTACGTAAAACTGTCGAGATACTTTGTACTTACAGCGTTCGTAACCTTTTCCCTGGCGGGTGTGACGATCAGGGTCATGTTCCTCTTCTGGACGATGTTCTTGGCGATTTGAGCATTGCTCCTCAGCAGGGTCCTGGTTGCAGCCAGCATTTTGATTTATTAGAATATTTCACTTCACAAAGTACTCCACAGCAAGTGCGCAAGAAATATCGACTTGGGGATACCATATGAAAAAAATAGCTGTCTTTGGATGCTCGAAAATGCTGGACGAAATTTCTTACGGGCTGGATTTAATGCCGGACTGCGTTTAAAAATAATCGGAGGTTTTTTCTTTGCCTTAAACAGCGCCGTTGCTGCGCATTGTGCTTTTTTTTTAATTTTTAAACACACTTGTCAAACAATTTGTTTAGGAGTGCGGCTTAGCCGAATTTCTTCAAGTTTCTCGTAATTTACCGAGAATTTCACGTTTTAAACAAGTGTAAAACATGGCTGTAAGTATTTCTATTACTATAAAGTGTGTAATTAGTTATTCATGTGTTCTTTACACCATTTTATTGTGCTAACGTACAGTTTTAGGTTATCTTTTAAAAAACCTTTAATAAATCGTAATGCTACGTAAAGATCCAATGATATATATGAGAATATGTCTTATTTCAGTCTCTAGCAGCAGCGCAAGTGCAGGAAGTGCGCTCCATAACGCGCATAGAGCGTATAGGGGCACACTCGCATATCCGAGGATTGGGTCTGGATGATTCTCTGGAGCCCCGCGCCGTGTCACAGGGCATGGTGGGCCAAAAGACCGCAAGGAAGGCTGCGGGCGTCGTGCTTCAGATGATTCGAGAAGGTATTGAACTGCAGTTGCTATGACAACAGGTTGCATGTTAATTGATTTAAAGTGTAAGATATACCCAGTAATACCATAAACTTGCTCAACTTTGCCCATTATACTGAGGATTGGCAATATTGAGGAACTCTACGGTGTTCTCTTTTTTTAATGAATGACTTAATATGACTATACCCAGGGGCGTATTTACCCTAGGGCCATCCGGGCCATGGCCCGGGGCGCCAACCTCCAAGGGCGGCATATGCCATCCCCCAGGGGCGGCATGCCGGCCCTGGCGGATTGCATTTTGTTTTTCTTCCTTAACTTCTGGGGCGACGAAACGTATTGGCCCTGGGCGCCAAATTTCAAAATACGCCCCTGACTATACCTATGTCTATAAAGTTGGATTTGAATAGGTACTCATTACATGCTAAATTACTAATCACTTCTTTTTAACGATACCTTTTACTGAGCATTATATCCCTTCATGAGCTACAATTTGGCCTAAGGAATTATAGTTGGTCAAACCAATTTGTCAGTAAGAACCAGGAAAACTATACTCATCCTTTTCTTTTGGGTGCTAGTACTAGTGTAAGACAAAGATAGTATGATTCTCTCTCTGTCTATGATTGAAACGAGACAGTCCTTTGACAAACTATAGTATCCATATCAAAATTTTAAGTTGACAGGAACTAGTGATGGTCACTGTATGCTTAATTTGTCTGAAATAAACGTTTACATTACATTAATTAAAAAAGCAAGACTTATTTTTTTTAACAAGAATTAATGATCATCATTGAGTCAATTGGTCCTGTAACTGTATTTTAAAATATTTTTCTCACAATAGGCAAAATAGCCGGACGAGCTGTGCTATTGGCTGGACAGCCTGGCACTGGCAAGACAGCCATCGCCATGGGCCTGGCGCAGGCGCTGGGGCCTGATACACCCTTCACAAGCATGGCAGGTGAGATATCTTAAAAACAGGCATAAGATTTATTTAAGTAATATTTTAATTGCAATAATACAGTCAGCAGCAGAAGTAGCTAAGCAGGCAGGCGTTCAAAAAAATCTGGACAAGCCATTATTTTATTAAGATAGTGTACATTATTTACTTAAGGAGTTGAAGTGAGGGGGAAGAGCAAGGATCGCTAAATACGTAAATGAAGACTGCCCACAGAAAAAAGTAATGTTCAGATCATTTTAAACACATTACACCCTTTGTACCTACACTTCTACTGATGTTAAGAAATAAGAAGTCTTGCCTTTTCTTCAAAAATATCTCTTTAAATGTAATTTTTTTTTTTCAGGATCTGAGATCTATTCCCTAGAAATGAGCAAAACAGAAGCTCTGACACAAGCCATCAGGAAGTCTATTGGCATCAGAATCAAGTAAGTAATATTTATAAAGCCCACACTCTTCTTTTATAGCAACAATTTCACAGTCAGTCTTTAAGAATGCAAGTCTTTTTGAATTACAGTCCAAATATACTTCAAAAAGTATAGAATAGAGGTTATTACCTCTAGTTACCCACAAATACCTATAAACTTGCAGAGACGAATGCAATATTAATTTTTCAAAATTAAAATTACAATGGAATGGGAGTCCCTTTTATTGGCTTTAATAACAATAGGTTTTCTTGGCGTCCAAAAGAATAGTAAAACTTGGCAAGAGTTTTTCTATGTTATACTCAAAAGTAGAGATGCCACGAATATTCGGCAACTATTCGGTATTCGGCCTATTCGGCTACTTTGCCGGATATTCGGTATTCGTCCGAATGTTCCCTACTATTCGGCCGAATACCGAATATCTATTGCACATACCTAAAAAGAAAAAATACTTAATATCAATAACCAATACCCAGGTGTATTTAATATTTAAAATGTATTCTTGCCATTCTTGGCAAGTTGTTAAACACAAAGACCTTGTTTTGAGCATTTGTTGATTACAAAATATTTTATTTTTATCATAGGTCTGATTTGATTGACTCTAACTACATTGCTAAGTTTGTCTGTTTTTAGGGTTCCGTACCCAAAGGGTAAAACGGGACCCTATTACTAAGACTTCGCTGTCCGTCCGTCCGTCCGTCCGTCCGTCCGTCCGTCCGTCTGTCACCAGGCTGTATCTCACGAACCGTGATAGCTAGACAGTTGAAATTTTCACAGATGATGTATTTCTGTTGCCGCTATAACAACAAATACTAAAAACAGAATAAAATAAAGATTTAAATGGGGCTCCCATACAACAAACGTGATTTTTGACCAAAGTTAAGCAACGTCGGGAGTGGTCAGTACTTGGATGGGTGACCGTTTTCTTTTTGCTTTTTTTTTTTGTTTTTTTTTATATGGTACGGAACCCTTCGTGCGCGAGTCCGACTCGCACTTGCCCGATTTTTTTATTATAGCTTTATTTGCTCAGTGCTTTACATTATTTTATGTTAGGTTGGTTGCACTGATCCCTGCTGGGTGAAAGCCTACCCTTTACCCTTCCATTTCTCTCTGTTTTTTGCTGTTTCCATCCAGTTCCAGCTAGTTGTATGATGTTGTCTGCCCATCGTAGTTTGTCTGTTAACCGCTCTTATTTCAACCAGGGAGGAGTCAGAAATCATCGAAGGTGAAGTGGTGGAGGTGGTGGTGGACCGCTCGGCCGGCGGCGCGGCTCGCGTCGGGCGCCTCACGCTCAAGACCACGGACATGGAGACCAACTACGACATGGGCGCCAAGATGATCGACTCCATGCTAAAAGAGAAGGTACTTGAAACTGTTAACCACTTAATTCAACCAGGGAGGAGTCAGAAATCATCGAGGGTGAAGTAGTGGAGGTGGTGGTAGACCGCTCGGCCGGCGGCGCGGCTCGCGTCGGGCGCCTCACGCTCAAGACCACGGACATGGAGACCAACTACGACATGGGGGCCAAGATGATCGACTCCATGCTAAAAGAGAAGGTACATGGAAACTGTTCACCATCTTTTGTAATTACTCACAATTATCGGAACACGCGTCTTGTCAAGGTCAAGATTGTGTGTTCAGATATTTTCAACATCTTGTCCGCTTCGACTGATTACATCTAAAGTCGCACATAAAAGAAAGAAAGAAAGAAAAAAAGAAAGAAAATACATTTATTTATGACAAACAAACACAGATGACAAAAACATGTTGACAAATATACAAAGTATAACATTTAGAGCAAAATGCCATAAAAGGGTCACAACTCAGCATGTAGCTGGCAAAGCCAGCGCTGTTCTTCCATTTTGACCCAGGCGTACGCCGTTCGGCGACGAGGCGGCTATGCTTTAATTAACTAAACTAATTAAAAACTAGAACTATAACTATACCTAAAACATAAAATTAAAACTAAACTATTTATACACTGCAAGACTGCAACATTGCGGCAACAAAAAGGTACAAGCTAGCAAATATAATCATTCTTACTTTAAAACAGAAAAATTATTTTGACAGCATACACTATAACACTTAGGGCTACTTGCACCATCCCACTAACCTGGGGTTAACCGGTTAAACTTGGGAGTTAACAGTACAATTTGACAATGGGTTAACGGTTTAACCGCTTAACCCCAGGTCAGTGGGATGGTGCAAGTGGCGCTTATAAACATACTACAGCGTGATCTACTTGAACTCTCAAAAATATATATTAATATTTTTTACTATTTGTATTAGTGTAGTAGTAGTTCTCTTTGTATAGTTCTTATCACTACACCTTATAAAACAAAGTCCCCCGCCGCGTCTGTCTGTTTATGTGTTTGTATGTTCGCGATAAACTCAAAAACTACTGAACGGATTTTCATGCGGTTTTCACCTATCAATAGAGTGATTCTTGAGGAAAGTTTAGGTGCATAATTTATTAACCCGTGCGAAGCAGGGCGGGTCGCTAGTTTTATAAATATGTCATGCTGTTCAGCTACATAACCCCTCTATTTCAGGTACAAGCGGGAGACGTGATCACCATAGATAAGGCTACGGGCAAGATCAACAAGCTCGGACGCAGCTTCGCACGCGCCAGAGACTACGATGCCACAGGTTTATATATATTTAATAAACTTTAGCTTTACAAGCTATTGGGCTTAGATCAACCTTGACTTTAAATATCCTGGTCACGGTACCAAGTGTAAATAAAATACATTTCTTTTTTACAATTGCTCATAGTTATAGCACAGTGTAAAAAGTAACAGTGGACCGACGCCTTTGATGTTTGCGTAAATGCCGACACCGCACACGAACACAGTAGGGTTGTCACAGACTATTATACAACTTCTTAGTGACAAAGAACATTTCAAATAAGACACGCTAGCCCTGTAAGTAGTACCGAGTCACTACCAACGGCGATGTATGCAGCTCGGGTGCGCGCGACCCACCCCTAACCCCTCGCACCCCGCACGATTGCCCTGTCTAGACCGCTTCGTCGAATGACTATTGTTTTATAGGCTGTGGTTGGTCTTAGCAAAATCTTAAATAGCACTTAAAGTGGTATCGTCTTGGGTCGTCCCATTCGTTTTTCGTCAAGTTCTTAAATTAGTCCTATTCTGGTTTCGTCACCCATTCTACATTCGTCACAATCGTCGGTGACTTTCAATGTAGAAATTGTAGAATGCGTGACGAAAGCAGAATAGGACTAATTTAAGAACTTGACGAAAAACGAATGGGACGACCCAAGACGATACCCTTAAAGTATGTATAATAGCACTTGTAACACTTGTTATTTTTATATGTCAGGCCAGCAAGCGCGTTTCGTGCAGTGCCCGGAAGGCGAGCTGCAGAAACGCAAGGAAGTTGTCCACACGGTGACCTTACACGAGGTTGACGTCATCAACTCCCGCACTCACGGATTCCTCGCACTTTTCTCCGGTAAGTGACAATCTTTGCCATTTTCATCTTGTTAACGCAAGGAAGTTGTCCACACAGTGACCTTACACGAAGTCGACGTCATTAACTCCCGCACTCACGGATTCCTCGCACTTTTCTCCGGTAAGTGACAATCTTTGATAATTTCATCTTGTTAACGCAAGGAAGTTGTCCACACAGTGACCTTACACGAGGTTGACGTCATCAACTCCCGCACTCACGGATTCCTCGCACTTTTCTCCGGTAAGTGACAATCTTTGATAATTTCATCTTGTTAACGCAAGGAAGTTGTCCACACAGTGACCTTACACGAGGTTGACGTCATCAACTCCCGCACTCACGGATTCCTCGCACTTTTCTCCGGTAAGTGACAATCTTTGATAATTTCATCTTGTTAACGCAAGGAAGTTGTCCACACAGTGACCTTACACGAAGTTGACGTCAGCTCCCGCACTCACGGATTCCTCGCACTTTTCTCCGGTAAGTGACAATCTTTGACATTTTCATCTTGTTAACGCAAGGAAGTTGTCCACACAGTGGCCTTACACGAGGTTGACGTCATCAACTCCCGCACTCACGGATTCCTCGCACTTTTCTCCGGTAAGTGACAGGCTTTGTCATTTTCATCTTGTTAACGCAAGGAAGTTGTCCACACAGTGACCTTACACGAAGTTGACGTCAGCTCCCGCACTCACGGATTCCTCGCACTTTTCTCCGGTAAGTGACAATCTTTGACATTTTCATCTTGTTAACGCAAGGAAGTTGTCCACACAGTGGCCTTACACGAGGTTGACGTCATCAACTCCCGCACTCACGGATTCCTCGTACTTTTCTCCGGTAAGTGATAATCTTTGACATTGTCATCTTGTTAACGCAAGGAAGTTGTCCACACAGTGACCTTACAGGAGGTTGACGTCATCAACTCCCGTACTCACGGATTCCTCGCACTTTTCTCCGGTAAGTACCAATATTTATCATTACAATGTTGCCCAACCTCGATATTTTTGATTATTTTTTTTTTCTGTACAGACTACATTATTGCGTCTGAGAGATAAGGGCAGATATAATAATCGACGGCTGTCTGTATCTCGGTAACGGTCAGATTTATTACATTAATATAAATTTGTTTGGCTTTACATTAGCTTGAGCAAAGGGAATAGAGTGTATAGAGACGGATTGTCAAAGTAAATTATGTAGCCACTGTAAATTTACTGCCATCTTTCGACAGAAGATAAAACTGTTGGAACGCCATTTGACTTTGATCCTTATTCTGTCTCAGATACGTGTTAACTTATTAAATATTAATATTAACGCCATCTACTCGACTATAGGCGTTAATATTAATATCTAACAAGTTAACACATAAGTTAACACATATCAGTGAAAGAATAATGATGAAAGTCAAATGGCGTTCTAACAGTTTTAATCTTCTGTCGAAAGATGGCAGTAAATGTACTGTAGCTACATAATTTACCATGACAGTAACTCTCTATTTCAAATTCTCTTTGGCTTGAGAATGTTGTTAGCTCATATTACCGAGTGCGTTCCGATCGTTCCGGTGCGTTCTCTAGGTATAGTCCTCAAATGGTGCAATACATTTTCTATACAACAAACAAAATAAGTAACTATAGAAGTGGCTACACCACTACGAAATTTAGATAATATTTGTTATAGGCGACACCGGCGAGATCAAATCTGAGATTCGCGAGCAGATCAACAGCAAAGTGGCAGAATGGCGCGAGGAGGGCAAGGCGGAGATGATACCCGGAGTCCTCTTCATTGACGAGGTAACTTGTTCGATTTTACATTAACACATTCATTGCCACCCAGCCAAACAAGACGTCCGCGCCAGGCCACAACAATTTCGTCATATAAAGCAGTAGTACCACGATCCCGACTATCGGGTCGTCCGGCCTGGGAGCGAAATCATAAAATACCCGATAGTCGGGTTTTCGGCACTGAATGTGTTAAGGTGCCCTAAGTTCAGAGTTCTGAAAAATCGTACAGCATTTTTAAAATAACAATACGGTTAACAAAAATTTAATTAGCAATCTTGAGGATTTTCTCTAAGGACTTTGTCTATTCGAATCCTGATTTTTTGATTTTATCCATAGAAAACAAAAGACCTGCGCCCTCGATTTCCATTCGTCTCGGTTTTGAGCAATCAATAAGTAACTACTCCTCACGTTTTTTGTCAAAGAACACTAGGTAACTGTTTGGAAGCTAATTTTGTATAAAATAAAGTCAACAAAGGTCCTGCAATAATCTGAAGATAAATACAGAACCGTTGCTTAAAGGTGTATTGTTTCCAGGCCCACATGTTGGACATCGAGTGCTTCTCGTTCCTAAACCGCGCCCTGGAGTCCGAAACAGCGCCCGTCGTCATAATGGCGACCAACCGCGGGATCACCCGCATCCGGGGCACCACTTACAAGAGCCCCCATGGAATACCGCTCGACCTGCTTGACAGGGCCATCATAGTGCCTACGCAGCCCTACGACCACAAAGATCTGAAGGAGATCCTTAACATCAGGTAAACACAAACACAGAAACAGCGCCCGTCGTTATAATGGCGACCAACCGCGGGATCACCAACATCCGGGGCACCACTTACAAGAGCCCCCATGGAATACCGCTCGACCTGCTTGACAGGGCCATCAGAGTACCTACGCAGCCCTACGACCACAAAGATCTGAAGGAGATCCTCAACATCAGGTAAGAACCCTTTGAACCAGGGCTCGGAACCGGTATTGAAATACCTGTTAATATCTTTCCCAAACCGTTATATTATTTCGTTCATTAAGAAACCGGTTAATTGATGAAACGCGAATTAAAAAAATACGTTCTCTCTCCTAACCGGTAAGAAGAGGGAACTGAATTTTATGGTTCGCAATTCCTTGCGATATAATACCGGTTACTCTTGGCTTTCGGAGACTCTCGGTTGAACTCGTTGTTTTACGCGAAAGAGATAGCATTACTTACTCGTTCTATCTCGCTTCGATATTTTCAATTTAACAGGTTAATTTTGTTCCATAAAAACGGAAGGCGAACGAATTTGGCATGAATCAGTATTTCAACAGTTCTTTAACCGGTAACCGCAAACGGAAACGTAATCATTTTCGTTCCTGAATGAATGAACGAAACCGGTTTGAAAAATAAAACGGTTTCCGAGCCCTCCTTTGAACGCCATGCCTACCGTGTGCGATGGCTTGTCGGCCAGTGCGCGCACTGTAAGCTTGGTGTTGAGCACTTCGCTTACCTATGTAAGCTACAAAAACAACATGTTTTGGCTACAAAAACAACATCTATCCCCCCTCTTTCTATTAAGAATTTGAATAGGGGGTATTACTGCAATGTTCTGTCGCCAGAGTGCAGCACTAAGCTAGCTATTAAACCATAGAGTAACTTATACATACTGTGCCTTAAACTGTTTTTTGACAAGTTTTTTTTTCTCGCTTACTCCCTGCAATTTTGCACAGGGTGAATTTGCCAATGTCGGTTTTGACAAGTTTTCACAGACAATTAAATATTACAATTATGACATTGATGCATCAAGGCGGTTTGTTAACAAGGGCCTACCGGGAAACGCGAAAATCTACATTTAGTTATCTGCCTCTTTATCACTCGAATATGCAAGAGTGATAGGATAACGGAACTTCGATTCTCTCGTTTCGCGGTAGACCCCCAGATTGTGACGGATAGTGGTAGTGGCTCCTCCTACGCAGAGTTTCGCGTAATATTCCCTAGTCAGTCATAAACCTGTCATTTCTACCCCAGATGCGAAGAAGAAGACTGTCAAATGTCAAGCGACGCTCTGACAGTGCTAGCTCGCCTCGCCACCGAGACTTCTCTCCGATACGCCATACAGCTCATCACCACGGCTTCGCTGGTCGCTAAAAGAAGGAAGGCTACTGAGGTACTGAAATAGTAGTTTATGTAACTGCTACATCCTTATTTAGCCATATTATTTAGTATGGAGACGGCCGCTATATGACGCCACCGCTATCCTAGGAAAACCGAGCTTTAAGCACAGAATAAATAATAGTACAGAAAGGAAACTTCCTACAAAACCGAAGTTTGACAGCGGTTCAGGGTCGAATCATACTGTCCCTTTCTAATCTATGGCACTATCCCTTTCGGTTATTTAGGGTTGTCAAAATTCAAGCCATTAATCTGTGGTCGTGCACGCAAAGGGACGTCAAGTTGTGTCAACCTTAATAACTGCTCGGAGCAATGCTGAGCCGAACGGCGCCGAGTTTGCCCGAATGGGGGAGTTTCGCACCCCTGGCTCTCTTAAACCTTACCTTAAGGTCATGCATTTATTTTAACAAATGCATGAAGTATGTTCGGAGTGTGCGGTCCGGTCCGTGCCCCGCGGGTCATATTTTAACCTAATTTTGTGGATATCAAATGTCTATATGGGACAAACCTAAAAAAAAAAAACTAAGAATATGCGACAAAGTTAAAGTATATGCCTATACGCGCTTCAAGCCTCGATTAGTTAGGGCTCATTTAGACGATGCGAGAACTCGCATGCGAGTTTCATTACATTGCGGGTTTTGATCGGTCGGTTGGATTGGACGTAACCAACAGTCCGCAATGTAACTAAAATCGCATGCGAGTTCGGGCGCCGTCTTAATCAGCCTTTAATAATCGTTGACTTAACACATTCATTGCCACTAAGTGCTACGGGTTACGCTCGTAGCTCGTAGCCACGGTTTCGCCGTATGGAGTGCGTAGTCGCTACGAACAGTGTACCCGACAGTCGGGTTCTTGGCGCTGAATGTGTTAAATAAATTAGACATAAAAGAATAAGGGGGTAAGTAATAAAGTTGTACTCTTAATTTATGTTAAGTCTGATTCACCAAACTTTGCTGGTAGTGACATTGTAATTGATGGAGGGTTCCTTTTTAGGGTTCCGTACCCAAGGGGTAAAACGGGACCCTATTACTAAGACTCCGCTGTCCGTCCGTCCGTCCGTCTGTCACCAGGCCGTATCTTACGAACCGTGATAGCTAGACAGTTGAAATATTCACAGGTGATGTATTTCTGTTGCCGCTGTAACAACAAATACTAAAAACAGAATAAAATAAAGATTTAAGTGGGGCTCCCATACAACAAACGTGATTTTTGACCGAAGTTAAGCAACGTCGGGCGGAGTCAGTACTTGGATGGGTGACCGTTTTTTTGCATTATGGTACGGAACCCTTCGTGCGCGAGTCCGACTCGCACTTGCCCGGTTTTTAATTTTTTGATGCAGGGGTTAATGCATTTCCGCATCTCACCCCCCGGGCTGGGGAAGGCCATTGGGGGGGTGGTATGTGGGACTCGCTCCTCCTGTAACATCCTCTGCTAGCCAGAGGGAGGGGAGGAGAATACCCACTAACGTCCCCTGCGGCGTCATCTTCTTTGCCGTAAGGAGAGCGTCATGGGATCGCTTGCGGCGTTCTATCCGTGACGCAAGGGATGGTGGGTTCCTTCTATAAATAAATATTATAGGACATTTTTTTTACACAAATTGACTAAGCCCCTCGGTAAGCTCAAGAGAGCTTGTGTTATGGGTACTCAGACAACGATAGATATAATATATAAATACTTAAATACATAGAAAACAACCATGACTCAGGAACAAATATCTGTATCATCATACAAATAAATGCCCTTACCAGGATTCGAACCCGGGACCATCGGCTTCATAGGCAGGGTCACTACCCAATAGACCAGACCGGTCGTCAATATCGTCCTTCTACATCGAGTGGTTTGACAATCCAAGGAAAAATGTATCTCCCAAGGCTCCCAATATTTATACACACGTCCAGGGATGGAGTAAACTCGGATTACGCGCATTTAGGACCAAATGAAAGTATTAAAACGTTTTCCAGCTTATTTAATTACACAAACGGGTCTACCGCGATATAATTTCATTGCTTTTACCTTAAATTCCGACGGTCCGTTGACATTTGCCGGGACGTCAGTCTTTCCGTGACCACAGCTGGTGCAACTCAGCTGAAACGTTACAGGTAAAAACAATGAAATGATATCGCAGTAGACCCGTTTGTGTAATTAAATATGTGTACAAAACGCGAGAGTTTAAAGTGTTAGATTTTCAGCTTGCTGAGAATTAATTCCTAGAAACGTTAATTTTGGAACTAAATTGGCCTAAATGAGATTTTAAATGAAATAATTGTTTTGCCAGGTGAGCATGGAAGATGTGATGAAGGTGTACTCCCTCTTCCTGGACGAGCACCGCTCGGAGCAGTTCCTCAAGGAGTACCAGGATGAGTTCATGTTCGATGACGGATCTGGTGGTGAGTGCACCTTATGTCATATAGTATAAGGTCCACTTTAGCGTGCAGTCTCTGCAGCACCGCTCGGAGCAGTTCCTCAAGGAATACCAGGATGAGTTCATGTTCGACGACGGATCTGGTGGTGAGTTTTAATTTTAGCTTAATGTACGATTCCTACCGATCCATTTTCTAGATTGATATTTTTGCCATTCGCAATTTTTTCCATTTTATTTTTTTCTCGATAGCTTCCTTTTCCGAAATCATATTTAACCATTCGCATAT
The DNA here is from genome assembly GCF_910591565.1 of Cydia splendana. NCBI lineage: Eukaryota > Metazoa > Arthropoda > Insecta > Lepidoptera > Tortricidae > Cydia > Cydia splendana. Next base: position 3,289,555 of record NC_085983.1, on the reverse strand, counting down.
TTTCCCATTATCTTAATTTTCCAATAGCTTAATTTTATAATAGGTTTTCTAACCATTCGCATAATTTCCCACTATATTTAATTTGTTTACAATCACGGAAGACAGAAAATAGATAGGTGCGATGACGAGCGAAGCGAGGAGGAGTGTGTTAGGTGAACTGCGAGCAAAACAGTGCCGACTGCCAGAACCGACTTATTTTATTGTACGATATGGATTTACAAAAAGAAGTTATTTTTAGTTAGTGTCTCGTATATTATAATAAGAATACATATCCAAATTATGCGAATGGTTAGAAAACCTATTAGGAAAATAAGCTACTGGAAATAAAATTAATGGGAAAATATGCGAATGGTTAGAAATGCTTTCGGGAAAGGAAGCTATTGAGAAAAAATAAAATGGTGAAAATTACGAATGGCAAAAATCGCAATTTGGAAAAAACTATTTTCGAAAGAGACAGTACAGTGCACACTCGGCTGGAGTCGAACCGCGCCGGAGCGCAATTTTAATGTGCCTGTACATTATGTATAGTAGAAGCGTGTATAATGTAGTGTTTACATATGTACAGTCAACTGTAAAAATATGGGTGCACAAATCATCTCAAAAATATGTCCCATAGCTATTATGTCAGTGAATTAAGAACTATGGGACATATTTTTGAGGAAGTTGTCTACACCCATATTTTTACAGTTGACTGTACATAGTCCTATGTCTGATACATTGACCATGTTAAGGGTTAATAGTAGATTGTGTCACAAGGGAGCAAAATTACATATTTACGTTGGGGGCGTACGTTCCGTACGTGAACGAAGCGAAGGATTCTATAATAGTTTCCTCAGCGTAGTGAGGGATTCAAGTGTTAACGCCCAAGGTGGAAATAATTTTGCTATCATGCGACACGTACCGCTTTTCATATAGCCTATGAGGAAATGATTTTCATTATGCAAAAAAAATTGTGTCCCAGAACAGAAAAGTTGCACTTTGATCCCTCCTAGCAGGGAAGAAAAAACCCTTTTTCGAATAAGTCATCATCTTCCTCGCGTTGTCCCCGCATTTTTGCCACGGCTCATTGGAGCCTGAGGTCTGCTTGGCAAGTAATCCTAAGAATTGGCGTAGAAACTAGTTTTTACGAAAGCGACTGCCATCTGACCTTCCAACCCAGAGGGGAAACTAGACCTTATTGGGATTACTCCGGTTTCCTCACGATGTTTTCGTTCACCGAAAAGCGACTGGTGAATATCAAATGAATAAGTGATGTGATAAAAACTGTATTGCACGAATTTTCAACAACAATTTATTGTTCCAGATGGCCCACAGCAAGCAATGGAGGTATCTCAGTGAAATAGAATTGCGACCAAATATTTTAATATGACGATATAGGGCAGCCAATGTGCTAGTTTATGTTAATGATTTCCCATCTTTTAAACAAAAAGTAACATGATAACATAATAACATTTAATTTTTAGCACTAACGGGACGGGCCTTACGGGCACTAAAAATGGTACTAGTTCAGCGGTGTCACTCACGAATTCCAGCCAATCGTGCAGTCTAACGCAACTAGTTGCGACCAATAGCGCGCGTGATGCGAACTCATCAACCAAATGCGTTGTAGCGGTGTCACACCGCTGTACTGGCCACTGTCATGCCTCATTATTATTCCCCGTAAAGCCAGTTCCAGATATTTATGTCAATGATTTTTAGATTTTGCAAACATCATCAAACGCATTATATTTTTTGGAAGTCCAAAAAATTCCTTATTTCACCGAAGCTCTGTATTGCCTTGTCCACGGTAAGAGTAATGCGTGACACTATTATATTGCGTGTACGTTTTATTCATCATGCAAATTCGCTGGCCCAATATTACAGGGTTCTATGTTACATTTTCAAGATAGTTGAAATTCGACTTAATGTAATTATGACAATGTTCAAATTGCAATTCGATAAAAGTGAAACATAGAACCCTGTAATATTGGGCCAGCGAATTGTTAAGCTCTAGACATATTGTGACTTTAATTGCATCATTGATAGAACAATGCAATTATCGTGATTCGCGTTACTTTTTTTGGAGCTACCTATACTCTGTATCTTTAGGTATTTAAATAAAAGTAAACAAATAATTTGTAAATTTTCGGGTAGTTATAACATTTATTGGTTAACCAACCAAATATAAAACCGCCTGGATCAGTCACTGAACGACCTGACTTTAACCTACATTATTTGATCGTGTAATGTTTTCATCTTCCCCCAACTGGCTTAAGGAGCCATTTGAGGGTAGATTTTTTTTACTTTTATTTAAATACCTAAAGATACAGAGCATAGACTTTTGCAGATTATTCTTGTCAGAGGACAACTACTGAGTACGATTTTTTTTTTTTAGTTCCCAAGAAGTTTGGTTTAAGTTAGATTTAAGTTATTATTAACGCCATATTTTTAATAAATGGTAAAATGAAAGTTGTTTTATTTATTTCACCCCCACGAGACATTGAAATGAAATTACGTTTATCTAATATTTTTTTTAATTAGTGTTATTGTAGACAGACACGCAGTGTTGTGAATAACGCTTATTTAGGCTTAAAACCTTTTGAACGCCACAGACGGCTATTGACGTCAATGCAAAATCGTGACAACGACGCCAAAGACGGCATTTGACGTCGATCTACTGAAAAACACCCCACTCTTAGGGTGGCATTATTTATTCACAAAACTAAATTTTATCCCCGTGGCGTCAGTGGCACGGCAAATGGATGTGCCGTTTGGCGTTCAAAAGGTTAAAGACTCGAGCCCTCAAGACTCGTAAGTCTTGAAGACTCGACTATATTTGAGAATTGTATTTATTTCTTTTACACATAAGGATGTAAGAAATCGTCTTTGCCGCCTTTGAGGCGTTAAGCCTCGAGAGTAAGGGTTCGAGTATTTAAGCCTCGAAATAAGCGTTATTCACACACTGGTACGTCATGTATGAAGGAAGAATTACCAAGGCCTTCAGTGTCCAGAGCTGGAATCGAACCAGCGTCCTCTACGCGACATGCCTGAACCGCTCGGTCATCCAGTCACGGTGGCATGGTCGAAATTTCCAATTACCTATATGACAATTTCCTGAAGTATATGAATTTGCTTAATAATAGCTAATAGGATGAATTGAGAAGTTGACTTTTATGTACCGAAAAAACGACGCGAAGTTTAAAAGAATACAGTTAAAAATAACTAATCATACCCATAGTCGGTTAAAAAGCTAAAACGGACCACGGTTCAAATCCCTAGTACGTTAAGGGGCCCTTAGAAAAAACCAGAGCATACATTGACACTAAATCAAAATGTCAAATTCCATATGAATTTCTAAGTGACTTAAGTCTTTTCGACATAGGAAGGAAAACAAGGATCTCTATAAAAACTTCTAGTGCCCTGCACTGGGAACTCAGAAGTAAAGGTCGTAACTTTATATGTGTCGTTTTGAGGAAAAGCGACCTTATTAATTGTGTGTGGCGCTTAGTGCTTAGGGGCTATTCATAAATCACGTACGTCATTTCAAATTAGGGGGGAGGGGGTCTGGACATCGGATGATGGTAGCATGACGTAGGAGGAAACGGGGTCATTCGAAGATTTTTGGATGATTTTAGGGGGGGTAAAAAATCGATGACGTAATTTATGGACAGCCCCTTAGGGCCCTTATAGACAAAACGTCACCGACGATACCTAAATGTATTTAAAAATTGCGCATAAAATGATTTCGGGTGTAAATAATTTTAGTTAAGTATTCTATCTGGAAATCTGTGTGGCTAGTGTGGCTACCACCAGTTTGAACTGACATATACGCGAGTACGTAACTTACTTTCTATGCATCTCGCTCGTACTCGCATATTAGTGCGAGCAGTACGGTTACCATCAGTTTGTCACTAACATAAACGCCGTCGAGAGCGTAATTTACTTTCTATACATCTCGCTCGCACTCGCATATTAGTGCAAACGGGATGTATAGAAAGTAAATTACGTTCTCGACGGCGTTTACGTCAGTGACAAACTGATGGTAACCGTACAGGATGTATTGAAAGTAAATTACGCAGACGTTAGTGATTCATGGACCTCATGGTACGGGTACTGGAAACTAATTTAGTTAGGTATATAATACGTTTTAGTTTATAAACGTCGAGAATCTTCTAAAATTTTCAATGTTCTAAAATAACATCTACTGTTTCAGTTAAAAATAGTCACTATAAAATATCTTTCCTGAAGCGAACTGACAACCCTTGATCCCTTTTCTCCAATACCGCCACAAATGTCGGTTAAGCTATTTAGCTAGAGGATGTAAATCATCCCCTACTGCTCCAGTTTCGGATGCAGGGATAACAGTCATTCAGCGGGCTACTACTGTCGAACGGAAATCGGAAGAGTGAGATGAATTCGAGAACTGAGTGAATTCGAGTTTAGACCTCTACCGGCCCGCCATACAAGAAAAATTGGTGTATTCTCATTTGTACCCGCCGGGCACAGATAGGAATAGGTATTTTCATAAATCATTCCGATTTGTCCCCGCCTCATGTATGGCGGCGGTCACGTGGGGCGGGATAAATGGGAATCCATCGAAAAATTGGCAGTGACAATGTAGGACATGGTTTGTCGCTACCATGCCCGCCTACCGATAGTGCAAGACGTCCCCAAAAGGCCGAAACGGCGCGAACGACGCGAAGCGCGGCCATCGTGAACGCTACTCGCACTATCAGTGCTTGAAAAAGGAGACCTAGACGACGTGAGTTAAACTGTATAATTAACTTAACGTAAAGTGCATGTAGCTTAGACCAAAGAGTATAGTAAGTATATTAGACTTAGACCAATTTACCGATTATACAAAATAAGGTATATTCGTGTATTTTCGAATGCCGAAAACGGGACTCTTATTATAATGGAATTTTGGGTGATCAGATTTTCGGAATTATTCGACATACGAAATGACCCGAATACTACATGTTACATATAAAAAACTCGAATTGACATAAAACTCGCAAATATCACTACCGTCCACAACAAAACCCCTAGTAACACTTCATCAGTCAACCCTACTAGGGGGTGGCTGCCCCTCGCATCCTTCCCCTTACTCCCTCGCACCCTCTACCTCCCCATCTACCCGTCTCTCTCTAAAACCCGATCCCGAACGAAGCCGGAAAATCGATTTCCCGACATTTTCACTGTTACCCCCGCGTGCAAGACATCCACATGTTTTTAAAATAAAAACAAGTGCTTGAAATCATTTCGGAAGTAAAAACAGTGAGAAGTGTATGTGAATTTTGGATTGAGTTAGCGAGGGAAAAAAAAGGAGAATTGGTAAGTAAATAAAATAGTTTTGAGTAGCGATATGAGTAAAAATACTGCGAATAAATATAATTACTAATAACGAGCACTTATCGAAGGCAATGTCTCGAAGAATCATTGGAAGGGAATCCTTAAAATTAATACCTAATAAAAGCAGAAATATTATATAATTGAGTTTAAACTAAAATTGTATGCGCAATAGGCGCGATACGCATCATAAGAGTGAAATCTAAAAATATACACAGTGTGACCTTATGAATATAACATAATTAGGTACATTTCAGATTTTTTTTTATGGCGTCCCGGTATGTAACGAAAATGCTTCGTAGACAATGAATGGACTAATTGAGTGAACCTGTAAATAAGTTTTTGGCAAAAATTTCATTTTTGGTACAAGCTTTTATCGCTGACTATACTTTTCATACGACAGACAACTAATACTCATCGAGACGATTCTAAAAACCCCTAACACAATTAGGTTGCGTTGTTTCATCACAGAGTTCCTATGGCCACCTCCTGTCTCCATCATCAGATCAGTTCGACAGTACCATATTATTGTATTGTCATCAGAACTATATACAGCTGCCAATTTTCATGACGCTACGATCCTTGGAAGATGGTTAAATTAGTTACCTTAGATTCCATTACAAGTTAGTTACATACAGGTCGACATAATAAAAGCTTGTTAAAAACCCTCTCACCGGTTTCCCAACTTACCTTTATGGAGCTTGTTTTTAGGGTTCCGTACCAAAAAGGTACAAAAGGAACCTGCTGCGACTCTGTCCGTCCGTCTGTCTGTCTCATCACTAAATATCTCGAGAACTTAAGCTATCGATTTGAAATTTGGAATAGTCACGAACAGTGCTAATCCAAACACACGTTTTTCTACACGACTCACACGACTGCCCAAAAAAGGAGTGTATTGTTTTGAGCATATAACATATAAGCAAATATAAGCAAACAATTCTAAATATGCATGAGATTACTTTGGCACACATGTGGATAAAATACAACTTTGTCATCAGTTTGTGAACCTTTACGAGCTGGTGTGGTGAAAAATAAGAAGCGGCCCTTACAGCAACATGTAACAACACCCACCCGCCCAGTTAAAAATAGGAATGACTCGGATATGAGCCGCAGATAGGCAATATCCGGTTATCCGGTACTGAATTTGTCAGACTTTCAGGAAATTAGTCTTCTCTTTATTTGTGTCTATTTTTTCTTTAATTTTAATGTTTATAAACTAAATATGTAACCACTAGACACTTGGACATAACTGCGTGTAGTTTTAGGCCTTTTCCGGTTGTTGGCTAAAAAGTATACGAAATTATATAGACTAAGTAACTTAATTCGTAATAATATATTGTGAATTTTAAAATATTTGAAAAAAAAAAATTTCAAGTCTCATACAAAAAATATGAGACATTTTCGAAAAATGTCCACGTGGTGATTTTGCAGGTTTAGAAACTTTCCGCCACATCAGTATTGCTGACTGTACATCAATTATGGAGACTGACTGTACCAGCCTGACGTTACGTATCTTAGTTACGTATGTAAGCAGTCTGGTTAAGGGGTCCCTCGCTATCAAAACAGCATTTACCGCTCCCCTTCGAAGTTACAGAAATCAACCCCTAGGGGGCACAGGGGCGCGATCCCCAAGACTAATCATAGCCCGCAGGCTTACTTGTATAATGGTCGCGATTTAATCGTGTCCTCATACCCGTCACGTTATAAATGTAAGTGCAAGAGCGAGTCAGACTGAGTAAAAGCGCAACCATCCTATCCTTATCGGAGTTGTAATACACTGACGTCGATTTTTGACGGGATTAGTCCGGCTTCCTCACGATGTTTTCCTTCACCGAAAAGCGACTGGTAAATATCAAATGATATTTCGTACATAAGTTCCGAAGAACTCATTGGTACGAGCCGGGGTTCGAACACGAGACCTCCAGATTGAAAGATGCACGCTCTTACCGTTAGGCCACCACCGCTCCTAACACACACACACTACACCTAATACACTGACAAGATATTCCCTAGCTATTAAGGTAGATCAAAATTATTTTCGTTGTCTTGTTTTCAGTCTCAAAAAATATTTATACTAGTATCAGGCGCAAACGGGGACAATTTTCGCCCAATCTGATTAAATTGGCTGATCAAATCAGGTGGTGTGGACGCAAAAATGAAATGGCTCGCCGATTTCACTTGATTCAATTTTAACATTTTGACCGATCAAATGCAGATGCGGACGAAAGAATAGAGTTTGACCAAGAAAAGTCTGCAGCGATTTTGAGAGCCCACGCAGTGCTGTGTTAATGTGCAAGTGTTATTTACACGTCATAATTTAATAGGTACAAGTTTGACGTTTATAAGACACTTGCACTGCGTGGGCAATCAAAATCGCTGCAGACTTTTCTCGGTCTGACTCTACCAATTTTTTGACGCTAGTAAGTATACCTATGCGCGTTTTTTAGGGGCATTTTTTATTCGAGAGGTCGAATCTCACCATAAATCTAAAATTGGTATTAAATTGTACGTCTGAACGGTAGATGTGATTATTGACAATTTTTTTTTTCAATTTATAAATTGTAAAATACAAATTTATATATATTTATAGATTGTAATAATATGGTACGTCCCACAAAAAAGGGAAAAATATATTAACATTTAATTTTTTTTCCCGTCTGGACTGGCTCTGTAGGTTCACAGCGCATTTAGAGTCAGACCAAGAATAGTTTGCAGCGGATTTGATAGCAGTGCAAGTGTTATTTTAAACGTGAAACTTCTATGAAATTATGACGTATAAATGACACTTGCTTTCTTTAATCCTTTCTTAGTCCTCTTATGTCACCCTCGTCAGAAAAAGCACAGTTTCGTTTCACCTGTAAAAGCCCAAAGACAACAAAACAACGATTATACCATTGCAAACAGCATGATAGGTACCACAGAATAAACTGTAGGTACTGTAAAACGGGGTGAGTAGGTTTCGCGGGGAGTGGTGGGCTATGAATGGGGAGAGAAGGTTTGAGAGGGGGGTGAGAAGGGATTTTAAGGCTACTGCTACAAAAATATTGTATTCCAATTTAAAATCGATCCAACAAAAGATTGTTGTTTGGAAGACCAAAATCACCTTTGTATGAAAACCCCTCTCACCCCAAATACGAGGCACTACGGGGTGAGGTGGGTTTTCCTCTTTATCGTCAAAGTTATGAAATGGAACTACCCAAAATAAAAGAAAAACTAAAATACAAACGTCCGGAACACTTATTATATACACCATTCAGTTTTCATATGTAAAAATAAAATGTTATATAGGTTTGAATTTCAGTTTTGACCCTACTCACCCCATTTTACGGTACCTTGCACTGTTTTTTTACATTTTAATCCTATAAAGAGCTTATGCTGTCTGAAATTACGCAAAATTGAACCCTATCAGAAATAAAGTTCAAAATTATCGTGGGAAATATGTTCCCTCTGCCTAATATAAAGATTTAGCTGGCTGAATGGATTTCCAAACATGTAGTTATTAGGTTTCCGTCTTTCCGTAGTCAAGTAGGTACTTTATAGTTTCGCTCTGTCCGTCTGTCTGTAAAACTCCTGAAAAATATGTTTTTTTTTTTTTTAACATTAGGTATAATCTATTTCTAAAAAGTTTGCCGACCCACCTGAGATGACCGTTTCCTTGCGGTCAATGTTTGCACAAAAAACATAAACACGCGTTGATCGTTTTTCCTAAGTCATCATCCTGCTCACACTTGCATTGTGCGCTCCCTTCTCATTAAAAAAATTCAAAAGCGCGTCGCTTTACATTTTCCCTGCGTTTCCCTTTGACACGCATCCCTGCTGCCCCATTGAGCGGCGAGAGGGTTAAAGGGGCCTTAACCCGTGCGATGAAATGCCACACTCAAAGGTAAAGCGAGTGGAAATGTAGTAATGGTGTTTGTTGGTACACATTTCGAGTGTAACGTGGTTGTACTTTTTCATATCATATTTTCTGATAGAGTTAGACCAAGAAAAGCCTGCAGCGATTTTGATAGCACACGCAGTGCAAGTGTTATTTTAAACGTCAATTTCTATGAAATTATGACGTAAGTATAAATATATAACACTTGGACTCGTTGCAGACTTATGTTGGTCTAATTCTAGACTTTATTTTTAACAATATTGATGATGACGCAAATTGAATTGAATGTGTTAACAAAATCTGCTTAGATGGATAGATATTAGCAAATTATCACAATAAATTGGACACAAACCACAAACAAAATATGGAAATCATAAAAAACTTCAAAAAAAAAAAATGGCACCTGTGGAAGAGCTGTGCTCTCTTAACACAAGTAAGTATCTTAAATACTTAAAAAGAAGCACCATCACAGCTATTATTGCAAACTATCTTAGTTTATGAATATAATCATTTTTATTTCTTTATTTTTCTTATCCGCATTGGGCTAGCGTGGGAACTATAGCCCAAGCCCTCTCGCGCATGAGAGGAGGCCTGTGCCCAGCAGTGGGACGTATATAGGCTGAATTGTTATTTTACGTATCAAAATAAATGCCCTCACCGGGATTCGAACCCAGGACCAACGGCTTCATAGGCTTCACTGCCGAATAGGCCAGACCGGTCGTCAAATCAGATGTTTAAAGGCGTATCTGATTAAATTGCCCGATCGAATCAGGACGTGCGGACGCAAACGCCAATTTGGCTCGCCGATAATGACCGATATTACCGATAAAATGAGGTGCGGACGCAAGAATACCAATTTGTGAGGCCAGTATTTTCTTTTTGGGGCATTTTTTCAATTTAGAGGGCTCTAATATCACCATAAATCTAAAATTGGTGATTGACGCCAGTTTCATTTCTGATCAAATCGGTCGGTTTGGTCCCTTCTGGATATTTCTTAATGAATGTATCCTCATTCCAGGTTGCGGTAGGCATGCCGGTCCCGGCGTGAGATGGACGGCATTCAGATGGAGCCCGTCGGCAAGTACAAGCCCGACCGCAACGGCTCAGCCAAGGGTATGCATCAGCCTTTATAATGGCAGGGTCGCCATGTGACGGACGGCAGATCCGTCTAGGAGTATGGTCCTGCCTTTATACCAGCAGGATAGCCATGAAGCCTGCCCTTAGACGCCGACGCTCGGGACACGCTTAGTGTTGGGTGGCCCTTAAAAGGGGAGACGCTAGAATATTAGGGTGGCTCTTATGCAATAGGGGATATGAAATAGAATAAAATAGAATAGAATTGATTTATTCGTAAGCACAAATAATCGTTACAATACATTATATGTATAAACGAAGACATAAAATAAGATTAAAGTGCCACGAAATGGCCTCATCTCAGCATGTTGCTGGTGGCTTCCAGCGCTGATCTTCCAATGAGACCATTAAGTAATTACTGCAATGTTCTGTCGCCAGAGTGCAGCACTACCGACTCTAGTAAATTCATAGACTAACTTATATATACTGTGCCTTAAACTGTTTTTTGACAATATTTCACAGACAATTAAATATGACATTGATGCATCAAGGCGGTTTGTTAACAAGGGCCTACCGCGGTAAACGCGAAAATCGAAATTTAGTTATCTGCCTCTTCATCGCTCGAATATGCAAGAGTGATAGAGAGGCAGAAACCGAACTTTCGATTGTCGTGTTTCACGGTAGGCCATGTGATTGACGCACTGACGCATGTTGTGTCATTGATGTTTGTTTACTGTATGTGCTAGTTGTGCCACCTACGCAGAGCTTTGCCTAATATTTCCTATTACACAGTGCAATATATAAATTATAATAATTGTTTGACCTCATTCTAAATCTGTCAAATTACTGTCTGTCAAAGTTGGGAGTGAAGTTTATATTTGTATATTATTTTACGGAAGTTCTCCGTATAATCAGATAATATGTTGCTTTCAGCAGCTGCTTGGCGAAACATGGTGGATCAAGACTTGGACGATGTCGCGTTCCTGGCCGGTACGTTTAAACTTAAACCATACAGACGGACAGACGGACAAGTATTACGCATAATCGTTGAATTATAGATGGTCAAGCAAATCTTGTCAGTAGAAAAAGGCTCGAAATTCCCTTCGCGCCTACATTTTTCAAATTTGCCGCCTTTTTCTACTGACAAGATCTGCTTGACCAAGTATATATAGTATCACAGGGAACTCACAATGATCTTAAGTGCCATTGGCCCTACTGGCGCTTAAGTCATGTATGCCGATTTCTACCATTTTAAACATTTTCCAAAAAAAAAAATATCTAACTACCGGACCTGCTCACAAAGTTACATGAGAATCTGCTGAAAAATGCGACCTGCAGAGGAGAACATCCGAACATACGAAATCATTTTTGGCGAATCTGTAACGGAGACCTTCGCTAACGCCCGGTCAACAAATAAATTTCATACTTACAAGTTAATTGTCTGCTATTAAAATCCTTCTCGAGGCGTTTTTAATTACCTCTATATTTCATTTTGACATAATATTTACCAGCAACGCACAAGCCGTCCGACTGTTATTGAATCTGTTGAATATTATTCATACAAATCGTTCACGTAAACTCTGTTTTAATATATTCCAGATACAGACAAGGCGCGCGAGGCACGCGAGCTCCGCGAGGCACCTGTCGCGGTGTGCTCGCAGCGGCGCGCGCTTTGCCTCGCGGCGGTTGTCCTAGGAGCTATGTTCGCTAGCGCTCTGATTGTTGTATACGCGAGCCCTCAACCTGGTAAGTCTATTTAGATCCACGAGTGATATTATAGACACAGTCAACTCAATCAAGCCTCGCGAGGCAATAGTTCCGGTGTGTTCGGAGCTATGTTTGCGTACGTTCTGATGCGAGCCCTAAACCAAGCAAGTCTCTAACTACTTTCATGGGATACATGATAGACACAGACCAGCCTGGCGAGGCAACAGTAGCAGTGTGATCGCACCGACGCGCGTTATTCCCGAGATTCTCTGATTGTGGCGAATCCACCTCGTATTTACTTACTCTTATGTTATTAAAAAAAAATTTAAATTAACATAAAATTAAAAAGCATCCAATTATTATATATTAATCCAATTACATTACACCTTTACGAGTATGTATCTTTAGGTACTTAAATAAAAGTAAACACACAATTTGTACATTTTCGGGTGGTTATAACATTTATTGATTAACCAACCAAAATACAAAACCACGGATCTGTCACTGAACGACCTGACTTTAACCTACATTTTTTGATCGTGTAATGTTTTCACCTACCCTCAACTGGCTTAAGAAGCCATTTGAGGGTAGAGTTTGTTTACTCTTTTTAGGGTTCCGTACCCAAAGGGTAAAACGGGACCCTATTACTAAGACTTCGCTGTCCGTCCGTCCGTCCGTCCATCCGTCCGTCCGTCCGTCCGTCCGTCCGTCTGTCACCAGGCTGTATCTCACGAACCGTGATAGCTAGACAGTTGAAATTTTCACAGATGATGTATTTCTGTTGCCGCTATAACAACAAATACTAAAAACAGAATAAAATAAAGATTTAAATGGGGCTCCCATACAACAAACGTGATTTTTGACCAAAGTTAAGCAACGTCGGAAGTGGTCAGTACTTGGATGGGTGACCGTTTTTTTTTGCTTTTTTTTTCGTTTTTTTTTTGCATTATGGTACGGAACCCTTCGTGCGCGAGTCCGACTCGCACTTGCCCGATTTTTTAAATACCTAAAGATACAGACTATATGTAACTATCAACAACTTCATGTTTAACTTTTCACAGATTGCCCCTGCCTGGGTGAGAACCCTCTGATTCCCGGATCACCCACGGCAGGATCCGATGCCAACGCCGCTGCTGCTAACAAGTAAGTCAAACATTAACTTTTTTTAACCTAGTATTTAAGTCTAAAAGTTACATTAATCTTCCATCTTTATTAATCCAAAATGTGGCAATATTTACGCACAATAATAGCAAAGAGTTTGCAACTAAATCAGCTAATACAAAATATAGTCTGCGTAGCAATAAAAACGCGGGACAGCTTGCCTCCGTGCCCCACAAGCTCGCGAAATCAAAACGGTCAGTCTACGTCCTCGGCCCTCTAATATACAGTAAGCTACCGGTCAGTATCAGGGATGCACCTTCCTCACATGTATTTAAAAATAAACTTAAAAAATGGCTCCTGCAGGCGCAATTTTATGATATAAATGAATTAGTAAATAATAAATAAATGTATGGAACATATTATTATGTACAAAATGTAATATCTACATTAATGTTGATGCTATTTATACACTAATAATGATATGTTAGCTTGATATAATGCTTTAAATGCAAATTTACAAACCGACTTGTAACGATGTTACTAATAAATATTTTCTTTTCTTTTCTTTTCTTTTCTTTTCTTAAGTCGCTTTAATGCATCTAAGTACATCTGCTAAATCCGCCAAGAGACTGTTGACGTAAAGGCGCGTTTATTAGATCTACCTACCTCATGCGCAATTGCGCACTGCACGCTCGCTGCTCGAGCGCAGATCGTGCGCAAAATGCGAGCCTTGCGCAAGATGCACTCCGGGCCGTCTTAAACTACTCTGGGGCCCTTGGGCACATAAGAATTTGGATTTGGGGCCCCTTTGGAAAGTAAAGAAAGCGAATTAAACTAAAATTTTTAGGGTTCCGTACCCAAAGGGTAAAACGGGACCCTATTACTAAGACTCCGCTGTCCGTCCTTCCGTCTGTCACCAGGCTGTATCTCACGACCCGTGATAGCTACACAGTTGAAATTTTCACAGATGATGTATTTCTGTTGCCGCTATAACAACAAATACTAAAAACATATGAAATAAAGATTTAAGTGGAGCTCCCATAAACAAACCTGATTTTTGACCGAAGTTAAGCAACGTCGGGCGGGGTCAGTACTTGGATGGGTGACCGTTTTTTTTTGCCGTTTTTTGCATTATGGTACGGAACCCTTCGTGCGCGAGTCCGACTCGCACTTGCCCGGTTTTTGTACTATGATCTTCTATTTATTATGAGTAATCAAATTTACTGTTACTGTCTGTCCTTCGGGGCCCCCAGAGGATGGGGGCCCTGGGCACGGGCCCCGTGTGCCGTTATGGTAAAGACGGTACTGTGCACTAGCTAATAATGATCACAAACAAACACATTACGGAATTCAAAACATGTTTGTATATTTGTAAATCTATAAAACCCATTTCTCGGATCATGTTTCAGAGACCGCATAGCGACGAACGGCGCCATTTTCCCGTGGCGCGGCGCCCGGCTGCCGACGTTCCTGATCCCGAAGCACTACAGCCTCTGGCTGCACCCCAACCTGACCACCGGCGAGCTGAGAGGTAAGAGAGTCTTTCAGCCTTTCCCACCGAGAGGACTGGTACCTCAGTTCAACTAGTCGAGCCAGTACTCATATTATTTAAACACTAGCTTTTGCCCGCGACTACGTCTGCGTGGAATTAGTGACAGCAGCTAAAGTAGGTATAGCGCCTGGATAATGCTAATAGCGATCATTCAATTCGCGCATTGCTTACTTCAATTATTAGGTAATTAATTTTGATGCTTGATGGTCTCATCGGAAGATCAGCGCTGGAAGTCGCCAGCAACATGCTGAGATGGGACCATTTCGTGACACTTTCTTTTTCACAGATTTTTCTATGTATGTCTATTGTCTGTGTGTTTACGAATAAAAACTATTCTATTCTATTCTATTTTAACTCTTTCAATTCCACCCACCTTTGCACTCTCTTCAGGGATGATTTCCGACATAAAAACTATCCTATGTCCTTCCCCGGAACTCAAACTATCTCTTTACCAAATTTCATCTAAATCGGTTCAGCGGCTTAAGCGGGAAGAGGTAACAGACAGACAGACAGACACACTTTCGGCTCTATAATATTAGTATGGATTGTGGTATCGCGGTGGTAAACGTCTCTGCTTAATACAAAATTAAGTGAGCAATAGCCTTCGGTCGCACTCCAAACTTACCTACCATCAGTTTGTGTTGTCGCGGCAACTTAATCCTAAGAATTGGCGCAGGCATTCGTTTTTACGCAATCGAGTGTCATTTGATCTTCCAGCCCAGAAGGATACCTAAGTCCTGTTTAATCGAAAAGCGACTGGTCATGATTAAATGTGACTCACATGCATAATAAGGACCCTTTAGGCATGGAACGCCACAAATAAGAGATGATTCGCATCGTATAGCATCAAATAGATATAGATAGCCTAAGTTGCCAAACCTTTGTTACCAGAGCAATAAAGAGATAGAGTGATAGAGTGTTGCGATGTATTTACTCACTTTGCGTCTATTTATTGCCCAAGTAGCATGGAAGTGTCGGCAACATCAATATAGCAGCCAATTAAGAACTTAGAGTGATTTAAGGGACGTATAAGAGTGTCAGAAAAGATTTAAGCTGTATAAAAGGTACTTTACAGACATTATACAGCTCAAGCTGTATAAAATCATTATAAAGGATTCTGCGGAAGCATGGGGTGCTTTAGCAGAATATAAAAAATCGACTATAAAACTAAAAGTGTTGTGAGAGACTACAAGCTAATTCTATCGTAAAAGCTGTATACAGGCTGTATTGTAGTAACACTTGGCACTTTTAGCTGTACAAAAGTATCTGTCAACTCCGTTTTAAAACATTAAGTGTTGTGAAAGACTACAAGCTAATTTTATCGTAAAAGCTGTATACAGGCTGTATTGTAGTATCACTTGGCACTTGTAGCTGTACAAATGTATCTGTCAACCCCGTTTTAAAGCTATTTCTTATGGCGTAATCTTACTCTCCTATAAGAATAGTAGTTGTATAACTTCTGTCTGTAAGGGTATTATAAAACCAAATGAATAAATGGCAGCTATAGTACAGCTTTTTTCTGTAGAGTATAGAGTCGCTTATAACAATCTTTTGGCGTAATTTTACACTCGTATAAGTATAGTAGTGTAATGATTTGTGAAAATAAGTGTATTATAAAACTAAAGGAATATATGACAGTTACAGTACAGGTTTTTTATTTGTTATATGGATCTCTAAAGAGAATTATAACTTATGTACGGAGAACCGAAATACAGCCAAACGAATACAAATATTCTATTATAAAGCTGTTTTAATTACAAAAGCTGTAAAAGACACTCAATTTATTACACAGCACAGCTACTAAGATTATAATGCTCTCCAACTATCCTGTGGGCTGTTTAAAAATTGTCGCCATTTTACAATTAAAAAAAAACGTATTTGTAAATATAATTAAAGAAATACTTGCAAATATTTAGCAGACTAACGCCGTGTTATGATTACCAGCTAAAATAAATTGTTTAGCCTTAGAATTAATATTTATAAATATTTTTGATACTCTAACCTTAAAAACAAACAGTAACTTTACCGATTTTTGATATTTTCCTTATGGTTTCTCTTTGTTATTTTGCAGGCGCGTAAATATTTTGCCAGAAAAGATACACAGGTTCACAATAAATAATAATCCGCACTTACCAATAATGTAATATTCCATTCAAGTCCTGTATAATATTTACTTTTACTTTTACCATCCACTATAACACTTTATTGTCGCCATTACTATATTACGAATGAACAAGATTAAGACATTTTAGTTTCTTAAATGATTATTATTCTCTTGTAATTCTTTCTTACAACTCATTTAAAACTTATATTCTTATATCGTACTTATAAGAGATTATCTGTAGTGTTAAGGTTTCCTGTTACACCGAAATATAGCTGTAATGCAGCTATTATGCAGCTTATGTATTGCTTATACAGCTACTCTACAGCTCTAATAACGCCAAAGGCTGTATAATTTGCCCTTTTTTTACTTATAAGGGCTGTATAAGCGCTTATACAGCCTTTGTACAGCCTAACTGTACAGCTTATAGTATACAAATAAACTTTAATACAGCTTATATACAGCTTGCAATGCTACTTGGGTGGATGCTGACTGAACATAAGTTGATTTAAACTAACACGATTTTCACTTATACTTTTATAACTCACACGGGACTTAATCGCGTAAAAATTACGTTTATTTATGGCCTGACGTTTCGAGAGTCCGCCTGTGACCACGAACGTAACGTCACGTTCGAAACGTCAAGCCATAAATAAACGTAAGTTTTACGCGATTAAGTCCCGTGTTAGTTATATAAAAGTATGGACATAAGTTCCCAAAATTGGTAAGGTACGACCGGGTTTAGAGTCTACTATTAGACAGCCCATTAATTCCTTATTTCTCTTCACAGGCGAAGTATCAATCGACTTCAAAGTGGATCGCGACACCATATTCGTGGTCCTAAATGTGAGGGACATGAACGTCACAGAGCGGGCGCTGTTCAAAACTGGGGGCTCTTTGGGGCCTAAGGTCGCTAAAGTGCTGGATTACCCGCCTGCTGAACAGACTTATATTGAGTTTAAGGTGAGTTGTTCAAGGGTTTAAGACTGTGATTCAAAACTGGGGGCTCTTTGGGGCCCAAGGTCGCTAGAGTACTGGATTACCCGCCTGCTGAACAAACTTATATTGAGTTTAAGGTGAGTTGTTCAAGGGTTTAAGACTGTGGTTCAAAACTGGGGGCTCTTTGGGGCCCAAGGATTTTGGATTATTACTATGGTATTAATATTAACATCAATAATTGCTCTGATAATTAGCTTAAGATAATATATTATTATGTAAAAATGTGTATGTGCTTGTTACTAGGCCTACATGAATAAAGTATATTTGACTTTGACTCAAGGTCTCTAAAGTGACTTATATTGAGTTCAAGGTATGATATTGTAGACTCTCGAATCATACGTGTCGTACATCGGGTTCAAAGTGAGTGCTAGAATCAGAATCAGAATCAAGCATTTTTTTTTTGGCTGAAAATGATAAATATTTATTTAAGATAAGTAGGTACAATAAACATAAGTTATCTAATTATACAGACTTATTCACAAATTTATTATGTACGGAACTTATCTTAACGTGCGATGCAATTTCGGTATCGGTGGTCCCCGCACTAGGAAAGCCTGTATGGCGTTTCATCGTACGACAGGCTGATCAGCCAGTTTTTCAAAAGCCGTTTCACCTCTTCAGTTTCAGCTGTATACATTTATTTTTATCCGATCCGAGTGAGCAAATAATAAGTGAGTAAACAAATGAGTTTACTTTTCTAGGAGAAACTCCGGCGAAAGTTCAACTACACCCTCAGTCTCCGCTTCATCACGAAACTGGAGAGGAACGACAAGCAGCGAGGGTTCTTCTTGGCTGGCAACAACAGGCAGTGAGTTTATATTGCACTAACCCGGGGTTAACCGGTTACACCTGGAGTTACCATGGTTACAAGTTCAACTACACCCTCAGTCTCCGCTTCATCACGAAACTGGAGAGGAACGACAAGCAGCGAGGGTTCTTCTTGGCTGGCAACAACAAGCAGTGAGTTTATATTGCACGTACCCGGGGTTAACCGGTTAAACCTGGAGTTACCGTGGTTACAAGTTCAACTACACCCTCAGTCTCCGCTTCATCACGAAACTGGAGAGGAACGACAAACAGCGAGGGTTCTTCTTGGCTGGCAACAACGGGCAGTGAGTTTATATTGCACTAACCCAGGGTTAACCGGTTACACCTGGAGTTACCATGGTTACAAGTTCAACTACACCCTCATCTCCGCTTCATCACGAAACTGCAGAGGAACGACAAGCAGCGAGGGTTCTTCTTGGCTGGCAACAACAGGCAGTGATTTTATATTGCACTAACCCGGGGTTAACCGGTTAAACCTGGAGTTACCGTGGTTACAAGTTCAACTACACCCTCAGTCTCCGCTTCATCACGAAACTGGAGAGGAACGACAAACAGCGAGGGTTCTTCTTGGCTGGCAACAACAGGCAGTGAGTTTATATTGCACTAACCCGGGGTTAACCGGTTAAACCTGGAGTTACCGTGGTAACAAGTTCAACTACACCCTCAGTCTCCGCTTCATCACGAAACTGGAGAGGAGAACGACAAACAGCGAGGGTTCTTCTTGGCTGGCAACAACAGGCAGTGAGTTTATATTGCACTAACCCGGGGTTAACCGGTTACACCTGGAGTTACCGTGGTTACAAGTTCAACTACACCCTCAGTCTCCGCTATATCACGAAACTGGAGAGGAACGACAAACAGCGAGGGTTCTTCTTGGCTGGCAACAACAGGCAGTGAGTTTATATTGCACTAACCCGGGGTTAATCGGTTAAACCTGGAGTTACCATGGTTACAAGTTCAACTACACGCTCAGTCTCCGCTTCATCACTAAACTGGAGAGGAATGACAAACAGCGAGGGTTCTTCTTGGCTGGCAACAACAGGCAGTGAGTTTATATTATACTTAGCACCACTTGCACCATCCCACTAACCCGGGGTTAAACTATCTATGCCTGTCACTTTGACCGCTCTCTCTTACCTATCTCATGACTAGACAGACGGAGTGCTGTATAACACGATAATTGCAATGGGGTTAGCCGGTCGAAGTATTTAGCAGATGGCGCCAGCATAGCTTGCCCTGTCAATCCCTAGAATTGTGTCAATTTTTTGTTTTTTTAATGGAATTTTATGTCCTGGATGACAGCCCTTTAAGCCAAATCTCATAGGAAAAAGGGCAAGCTATGATGGCGCCATCTATGCAAACCTTTGACAGTTGCCAACCCCATTAATATTAAGAAGCTACTTACTACTAAAATAAATACAAGACCAAGTTTATCAAATGTTTTATTAAAGATCCTACATGGCGCAGTTGGTAGGATCTTCAATAAAACACTAACCGGTTAAACCTGGAGTTACCGTGGTTACCAGTACAATGCGGCACCGGTTAATCCCGGTACCACAGCGAACTCACACTGGTCTTGAGCGCCATAGACCGTACTGACTGACCTTTATGCCAATTTCCGCCATTTTGAACTTTCTCCAAGAACGACAAAATAAAATCTAACTACCGAACATGCTCACAAAATTTCACGATAATCGGTTGAAAAATGCGACATGCAGGGGAGAAACATTTTTGCCCAAGCTGTAGGGGCGACCTTCGTTTCGCTCGTCAAGTAGACCTCTATCAAAGAGATTTTGAAATAGAGAGTTACTGTCATGGTAAATTATGTAGCTACAGTACATTTACTGCCATCTTTCGACAGACGATTAAACCTGTTAGAACGCCATTTGACTTTGATCATTATTCTTTCACTGATATGTGTTAACTTGTTAAATATTCATATTAACGCCATCTACTCGAGAGTAGACCAAAGCGATGGCGCCATAACCTTTGGCCTACAGTCGAGTAGATGGCCTTAATTTCAATATTTAACAAACTAACACATATCAGTGAAAGAATAAGGATCAAAGTCAAATGGCGTTTTAACAGTTTTAATCTTTTATCGAAAGATGGCAGTAAATTTACAGTGGCTACATAATTTACTTTGACTATCCGCCTCTATCTATTGAGCTCGCAACGAATCGCATGCGATTTTTGATACATTACAGATTTTAATCAATTGATTTTGTGTTTTATTGAAGATCCTACCAACTGCGCCATGTAGGATCTTCAATAAAACACTTGATAAACATGTTCTTGTATTTATTTTAGTAGTAAGTAGCTTCTTAATATCAAAGACATATGTAACTTCGTATAAGACGAATAAAGTCTAAGGAAAAAACGTGCCTCGGAATTCAAGTGAAAGTCATTCTCGAATAGATGGCGCACACACCTTTAGCCTATCCTCGGCTAGATGGCGTGACGACACCGTTTCATATTTAACAATTTTAACACATAGATATCAGTGAATGAACATGGATCAAAATGATATAAAAATAATAAAATCATTTATCCATATATATACATTTTTTGATAACTTTATACGTTTTCATTTTGAGTTTTAGTCGTGTGTCGATAGATGGCAGTAAATTTACAGTGACTACAAAATTTACAATGACAGGACCCCTCTATACTATCTATTCTTTTTGTTAATATTAATGGGGTTGGCAACTGTCAAAGGTTTGCATAGATGGCGCCATCATAGCTTGCCCCTCTTTCTATGAGATTTGGCAGGCATAGGGCATAACATTTCATTAAAAAAACAAAAATTTGACACAATTCTAGGGATTGACAGGGCAAGCTATGCTGGCGCCATCTGCTAAATACTTCGACCGGCCAACCCCATTAATTACAATTATGTCTCATGAATCTAGTATATAACTGGATCAGGCATGAGGGATGGGGGGAAATGATCGAACGGGATAGTCTTATGTATCTTTCAGTAGGAGTAGCAGCGAAAGCGCTATTATTTTTCGTCCTTGTCACAGTCTCACATTTTTTTTATTCCCCACCGTAAATTTAGTATGGATTATGGTGGGCAACAAATAAATTCGACCAATCATAGTATCGCATTGCGTATGTTTTGTCCCACACCTGCTATGGTCTGTCTAGTAATGAGGGAGAGCTGTCAAAGTGACAGCCATAGATAACATATTTTTAAGAGTGCATTCGTAAAGATCACTCCGCTACAGAATTCGTTGTTACTGTTTTTTTTTTCAGTCGCTGCGCCGTGTCACGATTCTGGTTGACGCATGCGCGCTCCGCGTTCCCCTGCCTCGACGAGCCACATCTCCGAGCCACGTTCCGACTCACCATCGTCAGAGACAGGTATTATAAACTTTACTACATGTATATATGTACATTTCAACGAAAATCCTTTTTCAAAACGTAGTAAAACCAAGAGGGCTAGTGCCTCTACAGTAAACTGCCTGTGTAACACTCAAATATAGCTAGTTATATCCCATTTGATTAGAGACAAATATGTCTGGCTAGATATTGTTGGTGTTATAAGGCAGGAATTGATAATAAGGGAGGATAACAAATTTAAGCTGTCGTGAGTCATACTAACATGAAATTAATTTTACCGTTTAACTTACGTATTTTTAGTCACTCTCGCGACATGTTTCGGAGACCCTAGTCTGTAGGTATTTAAATAAAAGTAAACAAAATCTACTCTCAAATGGCTCCTTAAGCCAACTGGCTTAAGGGTAGATGAAAACATTACATGTATGATGAAATAATGTAGGTTAAAGTCAGGTCATACATTGACAGATCCAGGCGGTTTTGTATTTGGTTGGTTAACCAATAAATGTTAAAACTACCCGAAAGTATACAAATTGTTTGTTCACATATTTATTTAAATACCTTAAGATACAGAGTTTATAGGTCTCCATTTTCAAGCTCTGATAGTGCACCGTGTATATGGGTCAAACAGATCACTGTGTTATGTCTTTCCTGTAGACATACACAAGAGTTAAGGGCTATAAAGGTTAATTTTCTTATTTAATCCTTATCCACGTGAAAAGGTCCTCCTTTTATTTAGAGAACTATGATAAAATCATTACTTACATGCCCACGAGCTGTTAACTATTGCCCACAGGAGAGAAAACTAGTGTGTTATCGCGAACAGTACATTTTTCTCTCCTGTGGGCAATAGTTAACAGCTTGTGGGCATGTAAGCAATGATTTTATCATAGTTCTCTAAATAAAAGGAGGACCTTTTCACGTGGATAAGGGTTAAATAAGAAAATTAACCTTTATAGCCCTTAACTCTTGTGTATGTCTACAGGAAAGACATAACACAGTGATCTGTTTGACCCATATTCGCACGAGTGACTTAAAATATGCAAGTTAAAAAGTAAACTTAAAGGATACTGTTTGTGATTTCAGATTCCACGTGTCCTTGACAAACATGCCAATAGTGGCGACAGAAGAGGCTGGATTCTATTTAGGACATCGATTGGTATGTATAAGTATTGAAATTTGTAATAATTACCGTTAAACTAGCATGACTTGCGTAGTCGCGCGCGAGACTACACGGTGGCTAAAAAATAACTGCATTCCCGTTGCCAGGGAGGTTTTGGGATTATACTGAGCAAGTTTTACTATGGGACCAATCCCGAAATCGTACGAACGTGTTTTGCTGTCAGTCAGTCTCCGTACAAAAAAGTACTGAGGTTGACTGAAGTAGCATGACAAAAACGAACGTTTCCGAGAAAATACGATGGAAAACAAATATGCACAACATCTGTATTTGGTTTATTCCTCTTTTCCCACCGACGCAATATCGGGCAAACTTTCTACCCCTGCGGCGGTAGCAAGGTCGTATTTTTATCGCTTGTCACCATGTCTGTCACGTTCTAACAAGTATGTAAGTGCGAAAGTGACAGGCATAGTGACAGGCGATAAAAATGGAACCATGCTGCGCCCGCTGGGAGTTAAAGAGTTACCAACGAGCTATAGTAACATAACAGCCATATACACGTCCATACCAAAGACATATGTAACTTCGTATAAGATGAATAAAGTCTAAGGAAAAAGCGTGCCTCGGAAATCAAGAAAAAGTCATTCTCGGATAGATGGCGCACACACCTTTGGCCTATGCTCGGCTAGATGGCGTGACGACACCGTTTCATATTTAACAATTTTAACACATAGATATCAGTGAATGAACATGGGTCAAAATGATATAAAAAATAATAAAATTATTTATACATATATATAAATTTTTATGATAATTTTATACGTTTTCATTTTGAGTTTTAGTCGTGTGTCGATAGATGGCAGTAAATTTACTGTGACTACAAAATTTACTATGACAGGACCCCTCTATACTATCTATTCTCTTTGTCCATACAAAAAGCAACAATCTTAATCTTAAGTTGTCCATCGGTGGACCTTATGCCTCTTGCAATAAGGTTTACGAACTTTAACAGTGTGGGGTGATGGTACATTTTAGAGATGCACCGGATATTCGGTTACTATCCGGTATTCTGCCTATCCGGCCATTATTTTAACATCCGGCCGGATATCGGATAGCGACCTACTATCCAGCCGGATACCGGATCGTAACATTGCTTGATTTCGGAGTAAACACAATTGGAATAAAAAAACAGTCACGGTCATAATCATACTCGTTTATTATTTTAAAATAATTTTAGCATTCCACTCACTTGCACGCGCGCTCATTTCGAACCTAGAAAATCTAGAAATGAGTCCGCGCGAACGTTCACTACGAAACAGGTCAAAATCTGCACTATGTGCACCTGAAAAACCGAAATGTAGGTATAGTTCCGCCGGTCGAATATTCGGCCGATGGTCAGGCCGAATATCCGGTATCCGGCCAAACAACTATCCGTTGCATCTCTAACATTTGTCACATTCCAGCTCCAAGATGAGTTCGCGCAGTCCCCCCCGATGCCGCCGCACATGATGTCGGTGGCGGTGTGTCGCCTGCAGCGCCGCGCGCAGCCCCCCCTCCCCACCGACGCGCCCGAGCCCACCCCCTCCACGGAAGTAGCTACGTCTAGTACTGAGACACCAGATGAGGAGGATTTCATGATGCCCCCACCGGAAATAAGTCTCTACAGCGATCAGCAAGTTATCTTGGATGAGGCTGGGTAAGATTTCCCATAGTTATATGACGCTCCCAATCGCAGCACCAGAACCCAACCCCTCTTCGGAAGTAGCTCCTTCTAGTACGGAGACTTAGAGATTCCGTGATGCCTCCACCGGAGATGTATCTACAGCGATCAACAAGTTCTCTTGGATGAAGCAGGGTATGATATTCCATAGTTATATTTATATGACACCCATCGCAGCGCCAGAACCCAACCCCTCTACTGACGTGGCACCATCTAGTGCAGAGACTTCGAGATTCCGTGATGCCTCCACAGGAAATAAGTCTCTACAGCGATCAGCAAGTTATCTTGGATGAGGCTGGCTGGGTAAGATTTCCCATAGTTATATGACGCTCCCCATCGCAGCGCCAGAACCCACCCCCTCTATAAGTAGCTCCTTCTAGTACTGAGACCCCTGATGAGGAGGATTTCATGATGCCCCCACCGGAGATAAGTCTCTACAGCGATCAGCAAGTCATCTTGGATGAAGCAGGGTTTGATATTTCATAGTTAAATTTATATGACACCCATCGCAGCGCCAGAACCCAACCCCTCTACTGACGTGGCACCATCTATAGTCTGTATCTTTAGGTATTAATTTGTACATTTTCGGGTAGTTGTAACATTTATTGGTTAACCAACCAAATACAAAACCGCCTGAATCTGTCACTGAACGAACTGACTTTAACCTACATTATTTTACCATTTACTTAATGTTTTCATCTACCCTCAACTGGCTTAAGGGGCTATTCATAAATTACGTCATTTCAAATTAGGGGGGGGGGGGGGTCTGGACATCGGATGACGGTAGCATGAAGTAGGAGGAAATGGGGTCATTTGAAGCATGATTTTTGGATGATTATAGGGGGGGGGGGGTCAAAAATCATCAAAAATCGATGACGTAATTTATGGATAGCCCCTAAGGAGCCATTTGAGGGTAGATTTTGTTTACTATTATTTAAATACCTAAAGATACAGAGTATAGTACAGAGACTTCGAGATTTAACTAAGGACTCCACCGGGAATAAGCCTCTACAGCGATCAACAAGTCATCTTCGATGAGGCTGGGTATGATATTCCATCTATATCGTATCTCAACCCATGCACAGCCCCACTCCCCATCGAGGCAACAGAGCCCACCCCCTCTACTGACGTGGCACCATTTAGTACAGAGACTTCGAGATTTAACTAAGGATACCGGAAATAAGTCTCTACAGCGATCAGCAAGTCATCTTGGATGAGGCTGGGTATGATATTCCATCTATATAGTATCTCAACCCATGCACAGCCCCGCCTCCCCATGGAGGCAACAGAGCTCAACCCCTCTACTGACGTGGCACCATCTAATACGGTGACACCTGATGAAGATTTCTTGTTGCCTCCGCTTGAGATTAGTCTTTATTATGTCTTTATAGGGATCAACTGATCAGCAAGTAATTTTAAATGAAGCTGGTATACGTCATTTCTGTTTGAGATTTTATTGTCACCGTCAAAGCCTGATGATGACTGTTTTGTGATGATAAAGACATTATTCAGACATTCAACAATAAAACGCAGTTGTGTTTCAGAATATTGCTTGATTCTTTGAGAGGAGAAAATTCATGACAATTCGTAACTAAAAGGGACGGTGCAGACTGTGTATGGAGGCAGAGGAGACGCCCTTGCACATCCTCACAGAGTGCCCTTGCCTAATGCGTACTCGTCACCTAATCCTGGGCGGACACATATTGCGCCCGGAGGAGTTAAAGTCTCTCGAGATCAAAAAGATCCTGCAGCTGTTTGAAGTTGCAGGTTTGGATCGAGAGTTGTAGTAGGTGGCGATCACAATAGATCAGGGATGGTCGCAGTGATACATAGGCTTTGGAGCCTTATATAGCCCCTAACACGAAGAAGAAGAAGAACTAAAAGAGTTAAACGCTGTCACTCTAATACTAAGAATGTCTTAAAAGAAAACTCTTTTAAGACATTTTTGCGTGGCGTGTTTACGACATGAGCCTAAATGAAAATATCAGCTAACTAATCTCTAAATTTTCTTTTACAGACCTCTACTAGAATGGGTGCAGAAAACCATCCAACAGTTTGCCTACGAGCTGAACACGTCCTACCCCCTCCCCAAGCTTGACGTGGTGGTGGTCGAGGGGGGAGGGCTGTACTCGGAGGGCTGGGGGCTCATCACCCTGTCTCCGAGCACCCTCACTGACACGAAGACCATAGCGCGTCTACTGGCACAACAGGTAGGCCTCTAGCCAGTGAATTTTGAATCAACGTTGTATAAAATAGAATTCAATTTGCTCTGTTTCGAAATCAATCAGTTATGTTTTAAAATTAAACAAAACAAATGCAACTCTAGATTTATTTAATCGTATGGCTACAAGCCGGGCGTGTAGCCAAAGTGCCAAACTTTAACACTCCGTAGCGTATCGTAGTCAGCTCTCTCTATCACTCTTCCACACTAGTGCGACAGTTGCAGTGCACGTTGACTACGCACCCTGGTCGCTTATAAAATGTTGGTGGAAGTATACTTAATAAGATTAACTCTATGTTGTATGTTCGCGATAAACTCAAAAACTACTGAAATTATTTTCACGCGGTTTTCACCTTTCAATAGAGTGATTCTTGAGGAAGGTTTACGTGTATAATTTGTAAAGGTTTTGTGTAAATTACTTGAACTACCCGTGCGAAGTCGGGGCGGGTCATTATAGTTCGTTTTTTTTTAGCATTAGAAAAAAGGTAAACAATCTGTCTTTTAATTGAAAAACACGTTTACGTTTTTTAAAATAAGTCATAGCAAATATGTAACAATTATATAATGCGATCATTTATATTCTTCTGCTTTCATAAGTAATAATTACTGAGTTTTAAAAAGCGTTTTTCAATTAAAAGACGTGTCAAGATCGCTTAACTTCTTTCTAATGCTAAAAAAACGAACTATAGTAAGAGATAAACGATTTGTAGGGTTCATTTAGACGATGCGAGAACTCGCATGCGAGTTTTATTACATTGCGAGTTTTGATCGGTCGGTTGAATTATTGGACGTAACCAACAGTCCACAATATTTAACTAAAATCGCATGCGAGTTCGCGCGCCGTCTAAATCAGCCCGTATTGTCTGTTCCACAGTGGTTCGGCGGGCTGGTGTCCCCTCGCTGGTGGAGCGCGCAGTGGCTGATGGAGGCGCTCACATCCGTGCTGGGACAGAAGGCTCCACCTTTTGAAGGTGGCGCTGAACGGCAGCAAGATAGTCTGCTGCTGGATCATGTTCTGCCTGCCTTGAGGTCAGTTCAAGAACTGGAATGGTGTTGCCAGTACCGTCTTTACAAAGGGCACACGGGGCCATAGTCTTTTGAGTAGCGAGTCTGAGTGGTTTTTTTTTCAGTTTTTTGAGTCATTGTGGAGTTTTGCACTCGAAGAGTTTTTTTTATGTGATAGTCAGCAAACGAGCCGCCTGATGAGAAGCCGTCATCGTCGCCCATGGACATAAGCAACATCACAGGAGCCACTTAAGCGTTGCCGACCCTTGAGTACCCTAAATACCCGCTTCTTGAACAATCCCATGTCGTATCGCAAAGGAAATACCTCAGGAAAAACCCTAAGAAAAACGAGAATTTAACAGTACCGCTTACAGAACTGTTTAACCTTTTGAACGTCACGCCTAACGTGAGCACTGTGAGCAGTGCGTCATCGTGAACCTTGTCGGGATACCCCATGAATCTGGTATTTAACTGAATCAGGCATGAGTGGTGGGGGGACTGACAGAACGGGATAGTTTTATGTCTCTTTCAGTAGGAGTAGCAGCGAAAGCGCTATTATTGTTTGTCCTTGTCACAATCTCACATTTTATTTGTTCCTCATCGTAAATTTAGTATGTATTATGGTGGGCAACAAATAAATTCGACCAATCATAGTGTCGCATTGCGTATGTTTTGTCCCTCACGGAGGCACGCGTATACCACTTCTATAGGATCCTACCTTCTATGGGATGCCCGAAGGTTGATGTTGGGCTTTAGCCGCGCGCGTCAGTAGGCGGTCAAGGGGTTAAAATGTATAGTTTGTTTCCAGGTTGGACTCGAGCACGTCGGTGCGTGCGGTGGCGTCTCCGCGGCTCGAGCGCGCTGACATAGAGTCCGCTGCTGATGAACTATCTTTGCATAAGGTTAGTTGTAAAAAAACATATATACAAAATACAGAAATTTCAATAAAAGAAATACCTACAGTGATCCCCACACTAGGCTCAGCCTGTAACGTGGGGATCTTAGAGAAATACCGAATACTGATGTTGCGGCTATTATTTTAACAGAATATAACTAATATCAAAGGTAATATATTATAAATAAGATTTGTTTATTATATGACTAACTATCCAACTAAGTGTTAGAAAGGTCAATACATAGTTTCCTAAATGTGGTGTGAGCTACGCCTTACCCTCACACGTGTATACCGCTCTACTATATAAGCTGCTACTTATGTTATTTTAGACAATATAGATTCAACGTCCCACCTTACATGGCGACCCTGCCAGTGCGGCCTTGCGCTGCACTGGCGGCACGCCGCGCCAGCCAAGAAGAAACATCAAAATGAAAAATTATTTAATGGACAGTGTGCGAAATATAAACACAAAAGTGATATTGACAATTAGACAGTGCTGCAAAGTGGACAGTTTCAAATTTAACAACTATTATTATAAAATACTTAAACAAGCTTAATACATAAAACTCGGACCGTTCCTCAAAAATCCCTAAATCAAAAGGTTGTAGAGTAAACCTATAGGAAAGGCAATTGCATTCTTATGATATAATAATAATCACATATGTTTTACTTTCAAATAGGTCGTAAATATAGATCTTGTCAGTAAAAAAAGGCGCGAAATTCAAATTTTCTATGGGACGATATCCCTTCGCGCTTACATTTTTCAAATTTGCCGCCTTTTTCTACTGACAAGATCTGCTTGACCAGTTATAGTTCTACACATTTGCCTGGATCTCGGAGTAATTAACAATGGAGCCGCCATTAACAGGCGTTCCCCTCTGTCGAAAATACCACATGTCAACCATATGTATGGACTGACGTTTATCTGACATGACGTACCTAGGGGCTGTCCATAAATTACGTCATCGATTTTTGACGATTTTTGACCCCCCCCCCCCCCTATAATCATCCAAAAATCATGCTTCAAATGACCCCATTTCCTCCTACTTCATGCTACCGTCATCCGATGTCCAGACCCCCTCCCCCCCCTAATTTGAAATGACGTAATTTATGAATAGCCCCCTATACATTTGATGTACCTCTCCCCCGCAAAAAACGGCAGACTATTTTGTACCGAAAATTTTAGACATGGCGTCTCCGTTGGTTATATCCTCTAAGGCCTGGATATTTAAAACTTGACTATATTTCCAGGGAGCGGCTATAGTGAGCATGGCGGTCGAGGCGGCGGGCGAGGCGGCGGGCCGCGCGGCGCTGGCGCGGCTGTTGCGGGACCATCGCAGCGCCAGTGCCGATGCTAGGTCAGTTTCATTTTCATTTTTAGATTAAGTACATACTTAATAGCACTGTTATTTTATCTGAGCATTTTATGGGGTTGGCAACTGTCAAAGGTTTGCGTAGATGGCGCCATCTTAGCTTGCCCGGTTTCTCTAGTTGAGTTTTATGAGATTTGGCTTAAAGGGTTGGAATCCAGGGCAAAAACTTCTATTAAAAAACAAGAATTTGACACATTTGTTAGGGACTGAGAGGGCTAGGGCAAGCTATGCTGGCGCCATCTGCTATATATTTCGATCGGATAACCCCATTACCTCGACGCGAGCGAGGTCGCCATATACCTAATGCCCAATTGCCCATAATTGAGGGCATTCGTACAAATACAAGAACCCACATATATATCTATTAGGACTGCATTCTACGAATGGTTATGTGAACTGAAAACTGCTGCTGTGTATCGTTTACCATTCAGCATAGTAGATATAACTAGCATGAACGCATCCATATCAATAGGGATGTTTTCTGAATTGAAAATAAATTATTTCACTCCATGCACGAAATAAAGCACCAGATAATTATTATACAAAAACATAGATAGCAGTTATTTTAAATACAATTTCCATTTAATAAATCGGATAGAAATATAAAAATTAGGTATGTGAGTAGTTGACTGTGACATCACTACAGGCCCCGTGCCTGAACTATAGGGGGCAGCACAGGAGCCGTCAGATTTTTGGCGCAGGCGTAAATGTGTCGTTTATGCTTCCGATGTAGCCCACAAGATGGCCGAACCTACTATGCACAAGGAAACGTACCGACGAGAACGGTAGATGGTTTTGGCTTGCTTTGGCAATGTACATGTGCACATATTTTTCCGACTCAGGCCACAAGATGGCAGACCCTCCAATGCGCACGGTCCCTATATTTTAGTTTTCATATAAATTCCATAATAGTAAATCGTTTTGACAGTTCTAAAAAAGAAACTATTTTTCACATCACCTATTCGGAAAAGGGCTTTTTCACCTCAGCAGCTCGAACAAGGGTACTTTGCTTCTTAAAAACAGTGAGCAAAATGCGATTTTGCTCACTGAGTCATTTTGTCTCACTCAGTGAGCAAAATGCGATTTTGCTCACTGAGTGAGACAAAATGACATTCAAGTGACCTTTATAGTCATTTCAACATGCGGGGTCTAATACAAGTTCGATATACTTGGGTTCTATTATCTCTGTCCCTCTAGGTATGTTCTCACTGCTTAGGGTGAAAAATTTTGTGTACTACACGAGATCAAAGTTATTTACATCTCGTGCGCTTTTGAATCCCTTACTACGCTCAAGATTCTAAATTAGATTCACTCGCTACGCTCGTGAATCTATTATAGAATCTTTCGCTTGCACGGGACTCAAAATAAACACTCGGAAGAAATATCAAACTTTGATCTCTTGTTGTACAAATAACTATTTCACTACACCTATTCGCAAAAGGGTTTTTTCTTCCCCGCTAGAAGGAATCAAAGTGGCAATTTTCTTCCCTGCTAGGAGGGATCAAAGTTGTACTTTTCTGTTCTAGGACACATTATTTTTCATTTTTACATACAATATTTTTAGCTTAAATAGTATTTTGATACATGATAATTTCCTCATTTTTTTTTCCTCGTATTTGATGTGAAAAGCAGTATGTGTCACACGGTATCAAAATTATTTCGTCTTGGGCGTTAACACTTGAATCCCTCATTAGGCTCAGGATTCATTGTACGCCCTTGACGGAAATATATCATTTTGATCCCTTGTAACACAAACTACTATTGCTTTGACTAGTAGGAGAATGCCCTATTATGCTATGCCTTTGTAAACACTAATGTTTGTTTGGATTCGACTACAGAGACCTGTGGCGCGCGCTGCAGCGGCCCGGCGCAGGCGGGGCGCCGCCGCACGCGTGGGACGGCTGGTGCGAGAAGGCCGGCTACCCGCTACTGGCCGCTGTTAACACGGCCACAGGCGATGTACTGCTCAAGCAGGAACGGTGAGTAGGGGTTTCTACCATAGAGTCCATAGACTACCAGAGACCTGTGGCGCGCTGCAGCGGCCCGGCGCGGATACCAGCTACTGGCCGCTGTGAACACGGCCACAGGCGATGTACTGCTCAAGCAGGAACGGTGAGTTGGGGTTTCTACCATAGAGTCCATAGACTACCAGAGACCTGTGGCGCGCTGCAGCGGCCCGGCGCGGATACCCGCTACTGGCCGCTGTGAACACGGCCACAGGCGATGTACTGCTCAAGCAGGAACGGTGAATAGGGGTTTCTACCATAGAGTCCATACACTACCAGAGACCTGTGGCGCGCTGCAGCGGCCCGGCGCGGATACCCGCTACTGGCCGCTGTGAACACGGCCACAGGCGATGTACTGCTCAAGCAGGAACGGTGAGAAGGGGTTTCTACCATAGAGTCCATACACTACCAGAGACCTGTGGCGCGCTGCAGCGGCCCGGCGCGGATACCCGCTACTGGCCGCTGTGAACACGGCCACAGGCGATGTACTGCTCAAGCAGGAACGGTGAGTAGGGGTTTCTACCATAGAGTCCATAGACTACCAGAGACCTGTGGCGCGCTGCAGCGGCCCGGCGCGGATACCCGCTACTGGCCGCTGTGAACACGGCCACAGGCGATGTACTGCTCAAGCAGGAACGGTGAGAAGGGGTTTCTACCATAGAGTCCATACACTACCAGAGACCTGTGGCGCGCTGCAGCGGCCCGGCGCGGATACCCGCTACTGGCCGCTGTGAACACGGCCACAGGCGATGTACTGCTCAAGCAGGAACGGTGAGTAGGGGTTTCTACCATAGAGTCCATAGACTACCAGAGACCTGTGGCGCGCTGCAGCGGCCCGGCGCGGGCGGGGCGCCGCCGCACGCGTGGGACGGCTGGTGCGAGAAGGCCGGCTACCCGCAACTGGCCGCTGTTAACACGGCCACAGGCGATGTACTGCTCAAGCAGGAACGGTGAGAAGGGGTCTCTTACAGAGTCCATTAGACTAAACACGCTCAATTTTACTTGTAAAATACTACTCCGGACTACTGAGTTTACTGTCTCCTTCCTCGCGTTATCCCGGCATTTTGTCACGGCTTATGGGAGCCTCAGGTCCCCACCCAAACCCAACCCAAGAATTGACGTAGGCACCAGTTTTTACGAAAGCGACTGCTATCTGACCTTCCAACCCAGAGGGGAAACTAGGCCTTATTTGGATTAGTCCGGTTTCCTCACGGTGTTTTCCTTTACCGAAAAGCGACTGGTAAATATCAAATGATATTTCGTACATAACTGACTGAGTACTGAGTTTACTGTAAGCACTACTATTTATATGCAAAAAACGCATTTTCTATAATATCTCATTGATCTCAGGTATATGTCAAAGACATGAGTCATTTAAAACCATATTGTTCACAGAGAATTTCTTAGATAAGTAACAATATCTGGGAGACCGAGCTTTGCTCGGAAAACATATAAAAA
Source organism: Cydia splendana (assembly GCF_910591565.1). Classification (NCBI taxonomy): domain Eukaryota; kingdom Metazoa; phylum Arthropoda; class Insecta; order Lepidoptera; family Tortricidae; genus Cydia; species Cydia splendana. The sequence goes on along the minus strand of NC_085983.1, from coordinate 3,255,848 downwards.
CTCAAAAATGCGCGTTTTCCCAGAGATAAGACCTAGCTAGATCGATTTATCGCCCCCGAAGACCCCCATATAGCAAATTTCATCGAAATCGTTAGTGCCGTTTCCGAGATCCCCGAAATATATACATATATAAATAAACAAAAATTGCTCGTTTAAAAGTATTAGATACAGTATATTGGAAGAAAAATACCGATCATTTGTTGCAGTTTTGTGATGACAGCAGACCCCCCGGACCCCGAGCCGCCTATGATCAACTCCCTTCTGACCCTGGACCTGCGGGCCGACCTTGAAGAACTCTTCTATGAACCAGGTGAATAAATTTGGTTTTGGTTTTTAATGCATTCCAAAATTTTACTAACTGATCGCAAAAGTCCCCCGCCGCGTCTGTCTGTGGATTTTCACGCGGTTTTCACCCATCAATAGAGTGATTCTTGAGGATGGTTTAGATGTATTATGTGTTCCGTTCCACGTCGGATATCTTCATTGAGAGAGCAACGCGATCGTTGACCGATAGGTGCCGCTAGCGGCTATGTAGTCGCTCCGCCCCACGCAGTGACGTAGTTCCGCTTCCCTCCTGCCAACCATTGCTCGCTTCACGCTGCTCGCCGCGGCCATGTCTTTGTTTCGTCGACCGTCTGACCGATGGTCCGCAAATATTTTTTGCGTATATTTTTGCAGCATGGTGCTTTAACATTTCCGATCCAAAACTCGGTCGATTAAATAGTGAGATATAGCAGAGATCGCTACTATTAGTCTTTTGGCGGTCTCGCGATCGAAGTCATCGAACGGTGCTTTTCGATTCTACCCACTTTTTTCTTGCTAAATTAATTTTCACATTCCATGCTGCTAAAATCGTTACCGTTAACTCGCATTTTCGAGATCGAAGTAGGAAGTGCGTCAGTGGTTGTCGTTAACAAGTGGTAACGCAAGTCGCTCCGCGTCGGAGAGGGAACGTGCGGTCATCGTGGCGGCGGGGGCGGCGCGCCGCTGCCGGGTGCCGCGCTTCGCCGATAAGGAGGTTTGGATTGTCTCGAACCATCCGGTGAGCCAGTTTAATGATATTCTAGTTTTATTGGCGTTCAGAAGTTACTTCGACACTAAAGGACGGTTCTCAGGCAGGTCGTATTAACCTGGGAGTACCTCGTGTCGTTAGTTGCGACGCGACAGGGGCTCAGGGGAGGTCGGCCCCCGCGCGCCGGCGCCGTCGACTTTCTTCTGCTGTCGTCCAAGGTGACTCCGAGACGCCGCGACGCTGCGGGCCGGAGCCCGAGGTGTCGCGGTGCGGGGTCCGCGGGACGCCCACTCCTGTTGCGGACGCTTCCAGTCCGCGAGAGTCCGCACCCGCTCCTCAGTCCGCGCCCGCTCCTGTTGCTGCAGTCGCGGTGCGGACGCTTCCAGTCCGCACCCGCTCCTGTTGCTGCAGTCGCGGTGCGGACGCTTCCAGTCCGCGCCAGCTCCAGTTACTGCAGTCGCGGTGCGGACGCTTCCAGTCCGCGGGACTCCGAGAGGCACACGCCCGCTCCTGTTGCTGCGGTCGCGGCGCGGGTGGATAGCGGACCTCTCGATCCCGTCCTGGCGCCAAGGTGAAGGCGGACCGCTTCTGCGTCCCGACTGCTCGAGTGGAAGGAAGGTAAGTTACGTGGAAGCAGTGGAAACGCTACGAGTATAGCGACGATCGCCGCGTTGGCTGCCGTCCGTCATGACGTCGCTCCGTGGTGCCGCACCTACGCGCCGGTGGTGGCCACCACGATGGCGCCGCCGAGGGCAGCAGTGTCGCCGTGATGATGAGTGCAACTACGAACCAGCCATCGGCCCGGCGCCTATCGAGCTGGCCGCCACGACGGCGCCTCTCGCCTCACGCACCTGAGCCTGGCTACGGTGGCCGACGCACCAGTGCCTCCCGAGCTGGCCGCCACAATGGCGCCTCTCGCATCACGCACCGACGCGTCCCAAGCCGGCGGTGGCGGCCGCCACAACGGCGCCGCCCGCCACGATGGCACCACCGCCTTGCGCACTGGCGCCTCGAGCTGGCCGCCACGATGGCGCCTCTCGCCTCACACCAGTGCCTCCCGAGCCAGGCGGCGGCCGCCTCACGCACCGGTGCCTCCCGGGCTGGCCGCCACGATGGCGCGTCTCGCCTCACGCACCGGCGCCTCCCGAGCCGGCGGCGGCGGCCGCCACGATGGAGCCGCCGCCTTACGCGACAGCGCCTCTTAGAGCGGGCCGCCACGATGGGTCCTCGCCTCACGCACCAGCGCCTCCCGAACCAGTGGCGGCCGCCATGATAGCGCCGGCCGGCCTCACGCACCGGTGCCTCCCGAGCCGGCCGCCACGATGGCGCCTCTAGCTTCACGCACCGGCGCCTCCTGAGCGGCGGCGGTTGCCATGATGGCACCGACAATCACGTCGATGCTGTCCACCGATGCTGCAACCACGACGATGTCGTCCCTTGCAATGGCGCCCATGTTCTGTTCGAGAATAGAAGAATACCACCGCGAACTTACCTGCCGCCGATGCTGCCTGCTGATGGGCGCCTCAGTATCAGTTTTGTCCTGTCCACATTGTCCCATTGAGGTACTCAGGCGCCTATAGCTATGGTGCCACAGCACGAACAGACCGCTAAGCTCTTGTTTTCGGTTAAGGAATCCTCCGGCGACGGCAGAAAAGGTTGTAAGGAGCTTCGTCCTGCGTCGCTCGACTGCCCGGAGTTGAAAGCGGTAAGATATGTCGATACTCAGAGGAAAATACGTCGCGTTCCCGGGCTTCATAAAGGTGCTGATCGACGAGGAGCCGTGCCGCTTCGAGGTTCCTACGACTTCTCGAGGCCATGGAGTGATCCAACCGGAGAACAGCTAGCGACAAGGCCCTGTGCGACCGCTCAAAACCGAGGTGAAAGGCATCGAAAAGGTCTGCAGACTTCACATAATTATCTCTGCTTGCCTGCGCTCTCCAGCTTAAGTTCCGTCTTACAAAGTCTTTCTCGTGCGCCAAGCCCATAATAAACAAAATGGGATAAATAAACCCGCTGCGCCTGAACAAGCTTGAGTTTCCGGTGCTAAGAGAAAGGGGCCAGGAGGACTCCAACAGTTTACATCTGTCTGTCTTCGACTTTATCGAAACAGTTTTGTTACGCAAGCGCCAAAATCGATTTTAGACTTGATTTCATTAGTTCGATTTCCTTAAAAGCATGCGACCATGCCCCTATACTAGCTCGATATAGGGTGTTTCTTCGGATAAAGCGAATCAGACTATCACGCTCCTAGACATCACGTGGGACACGCGGCACAACACCCCGATTGAAAGTTTTCTTTTTCGCGACATACAGGCCTGCCTTGCTGCCGAGTTTCTCGCAGAAATGAGACTCAACGCCTCCTGTTCCGTCTCAAACTCGCAAACTTTAGTTCATGGAGGAAGGTGACACCTTCGCAGTCCTCAGCAACACGAAGCTGCCGAAAGCCTCGCGCCACTTCCTCCCTCATCTTATGCAAGCAGTCCGTTACAATCTCCAATATTGGTAGACAATGTATACGAGGTAAGGCCCTTTCAGTGAAGAGTAACCGTTAACGGGCCACATCTGCAGCGCTGACGACAGAAGTGTAAACATACAACCGCACCACTACAGTATACATAAAACGACGGCGACACTACATCCCCTCCGTTACCACGGCTGTCGCAAAAACTGCTGATGCCAGCAGATCGTCTACAGGTCGCGCTGGTTCCTTGCCACTTACCAGGTCGGTACAACCCCCGAGGGCGACGGTTTATCAAGAAGTCACTGCGCGCCCGAGTGGCAGCTACGCCCAGAAGCCGCCGAGACTATCTTCGCCTGATAGGCCTGTTGGCCAGCCTCCGCTTTCGAGAGCCTTCGCACTGTGTCACGGTATTTCTTAACAGACTCTGAACTGCTACCACGTCGCGTCTGGCAGCTGCCGGTGATACGACTTGGTATGGATGTCTCCACCTCCCAGCCTAGTCTGTTTACTGTGACGGCGTGATAAGGAGAGCCTTCACGCAGCTGTGCTAAGCTTGCAATTTACTGGCGGTCCTAGTGAACACAGCATCAGACCGCCCTCTCTTACGAGTCAACGACCTTAAGAATGAGGCGTAGCTCCTGTCAGATAGGACGCTCCAACACCGAGCTGGCGAGATCAGGAGTGACGTCCGCTGTGATGTACCTACTGGCGTGACTGGCGCATGCATGCAACATGCCAAGGGCTAACGCTACGTAGCGAACGAGACGCAACTGTCACTGTCTCACTAATATGGAGGAACCGGGTATTCCCGGTTCCGGTACTATGTTTGTATTGAAAACCAGTAACGGGAGCACTCCCTAGATCGTCCCCTTGTCTAGGCCGCCTGTACGCCCACAATGTAGAAATGGTCTTCATGGTGCATCAAAAATAAGATCGACTGCCAGGTACCTCTAATACCCAGTGAAGTAGCGAGCTATCTCAGACATCTATTTCTATTGTCCATGTTAGCTTTCAGAACGATACTTGTTCATAAGCCTGTAACAAGTGCTGTATGTGAACCACTATCGGACACTATGCCTTCTTCCAACGCCATTAATAGCGAGACCAGCGCCTCCCAAACCACCAGCTTGGGACGCGAGAAATCTACTTGCCCTAATTTGAATAGCCCTACAACGTTAGGTACGTTAGAAGAAGTACGATAGAAGAGCTGCCGCACATTTGCTGTTAGCATCAGACCGCAGGGTCAATGACCTTAGTCTACTACACTGTAGCCCGGGTAATTGCATAGTTAACTTTCACGCTATTATTTTGTGTCCGAAATTCGGCTCTAAACCAGATAACGTGTCTTACCGACTTGACTCTTAGAAGCTCCGGAATAATGTATAGACCCAGTAAGTAGGTAGTCTGGGTACGTCAACTTGCGAGAATTACACAAATGTTAGGGGACACTGCGCTTATTTATTTCAGCCACAGTCTCATCTAAGCCGGCCTCGCCTACGATTGCTCTCGATCCACGATGTACTTGATAACTAAAGTGGCTGGAAAACTATCCACTTAGCGATATTTTGGCTTAAGTTAATTGGGATCATGACTCGCCGAGATTCTGCGGTTCGGAAGCGATTTCGAATGAGAAATCTCTCAAACCAGTTTAACGTCAGATTCGAACCTGGGATTACAATTTAAATTCTCAATTTCCTGTAATGTATCATTATAACGAGTCACTGTGATTTCATGGGTTGCAATATGTCGTATATATTTATTCTTTCTCTGAGTTCTAAGACAGTAGGTGTAGCCCTAACGCTTGCGCGCCCGCTGACTCGCCACCAGGAGATAATAAACAGGTCTCAATGAAGATATCCGACGTGGAACGGAACACATAATATAAAAATTTTACCTTCCAATAAAATTGGTATTATGTTTCCTTCCACGTCGGATATCTGAGTAATGCCTTCCTGGCAGGCTTCTAGGCTACTTTTATGCCGACGGTACTTCTCCTCAACAATGACATGGCCGCGGCGAGCAGCGTGAAGCGAGCAATGGTTGGCAGGAAGGAAGCGGAACTACGTCACGGCGTGGGGCGGAGCGACTACATAGACGCTAGCGGCACCTATCGGTCAACGATCGCGTTGCTCTCTCAATGAAGATATCCGACGTGGAAGGAAACATAATACCAATTTTATTGGAAGGTAAAATTTTTATATTATGTTATTAGGGTTTTTTGTAACCTGTGCAAAGCCGGGGCGGGTTGGTAGTTACTAAAGACTGGCCTTACGGGCAATAAGAATAGGACATGAATGGGGCTAGTACAGCGGTGTGACACCGCTACAACGCGATTGGGTGATGAGTTCGCATCACGCACGCCATTGGTCGCAACTAGTTGCGTTAGACCGCACGATTGGCTCGAATTCGTGAGTGACGCCGAACTAGTACCATTTTATAGTGCCCGTAAGGCCCGTCTCGTCCTTAGATATGTACCTACGTCAACGCTTAAAAAAAACAAAAATTCAAGTTTTTGAGAGAAAATGCGAACATTTAGGGTCGGTCGTGTGTCATCGTTTTTGCGTTCGCTAAATTTAATTGCATTGAAAGTTTCATAGTTATCTGCTGCGTGACGTCGATCAGTCTGGATGGTTCAACTGGCCCATAATCACGCCTGTATTCTAAACGCTATCATAAATTATAATCTTCCAGAGAATTTCACGGACACGATTGAAGACGATAACGCGACCAGCAGCACCACCTCCACCCCCGCCCCTACCACGCGCCGCCCCGCGCCCCGCACCCCCAAGCCCCCGCCCAACCCCAAGTGGGTCATCCCGGTCACCTTCTCCGTGGGACCTCTGGAGCCTGGCTTCGAGAATGACACGAAGATCGCCAAGAATATCACTGATAGTGTGCTACAGAATGGGACTTGGTAAGTGAGATGTTAGGCAATCTGTATGAACGTCAGAGAAAAAACTACTGATGTATAAAAGACATGATCAATCAATCAATCAAAGCATTTATTTTCAGGCTACTAAGGCCCATAGATACATACCTTACAAACTAACATATATATACAATTATATAAAACTTAAATGTAAAAATCATTTTCGTGACGCAGTTTTCTGTTGCGGCGTCACTTGCTCTGGTGTAGGTGGTGGTGGGTCCTATGATGTAGGTACGAAGCTAGGTTGGAAGACGACACTATCTCGATCCCAATCTTTTGCGTCATTAATTATCAGTTAAAAGATATACCTAACCTAACCTGAAACATGCTCACTCATTACATACAAAATCCAATCTGTGTAATGACGACACAAATACATAGAAAATGAGACACGTTAAAGACAAATCTTGCACACCTCGATCTTTTTTTGTGTACGGACGAGGCACAACATTCACCGCGCTTGTGTGCATGCCAGTTGGGCATGTGCTTCGACAGAGGGGAAATAGTGCGAATGCCGACTCCCTCCCCGATGTTGCTCGAAGGCAAACACAATCCATAGCTTTAGGAGTATCGACTATGACTTGAAAATATTACGTAATACCAACAAGCTTTCTGCTCCGCCTTTGACCATCTTCATAAAACATTGAGTTCCACATTGATAATGAAAAACCAAGGTCGCGGTTGGTAATCAGAACATAACAAACGTGTCCTTAATTTAGAACATTGGGCTTCTGCCTGCCTGCCTGCTTTTGGGCAGAAGCCCAATGTTCTAAATTAAGGACACGTTTGTTCTGTTATTTAAATTCCATAAAATGTTCTTTATTATGAACATTGGGCAGGATCCAAAGACAATCTCTTGTGATAGCGTTTAGGCTGTGTCGGTCATGAACTAAGAACTGTTAAGAATGAAATCCCGTCAAGGCCCGAAAGGAACTAAATCTTTTTGCACGCTCTTAATCGGTTTTTAGGTCCTTTAGTTCAGTAGGATTGATGAGCGCTTGACATGAGTGAAACAGAAAATAGACTGAACGAAATGGTTCACAATGACGTTGGCATGAGTGCGAACGAGATAAAAGAGTGACAAACAGTCCTAAACCTGAAAAGTATGAAAAAAAATCAAATATTTTTTCTATATTTTTTATTTTATTTTATTGTGTCTAGCTTTTTCATGTTTAACCGTCATATAGTATCGTACAACTTGAATCGTTATTCAGTTGCCAAAAATTTAGAAAAAAAACTAAGGTAAAATCGATTCATACATTCCCAGCTCTCAAAGACCGAACTGAACTAAAGGAACTAAAAGACCGAACTAGTTCGTTTGACCAATTGACCGAGAGCGGAGCGCTCTCTGTAGTGACCGAGCAGGCACAAGCCTAATAGCGTTGCGTCACAGTTGCCACTAACCAAGTTATGTTCCATTACTATCAATCACTTTCGGATGAGAAATGCCAAAACCTCCACGTTTAGTCGTATGTTGCCTCACAAAGTGTAGTGAATTAAACATCTTGTTGATTTCGTTATTAGGTACGACGTGGGCAACGAGACGAAGACGACTCACGGCTCGCGCTGGGCTGAGAACGTCACACACTTAATATGGATGAACGACACTGAAAGTAAGTCAACGGCTACCTAGTTACGACATCTATCGGATCTCGACAAAAACGATAACGATTCAAAAAAATATACATCCAGTTGATGTTATGTCTTAGCCAAAAATTTTTATGTTAATGTATCTAACTATGCCGGCTGTACACACTCGTCGAAGGACCCCGAGACAGACCGAGAACGAGTGTGTACATGCTGGGCAGTATGTACCTTCTCGTCTCGCTCTTTTAATTGGGTCAGAGCTATGCCGAGAGTCTGTATATCCCATTCCCATTGTAATAATTGTTTATTCGCGGAGTATGGTTTTTATAGAGCCTGTATACTTTTTCGTTTCAGTGTTGGTACCAGACTTGGGCAAGCACAAGTGGGTGCGATACAATGTGGGAGCGAGAGGGCTGTACCGAGTCGCGCCACAGAATCCTTCCGCTGGAGAGGTAAGAAGAAGGTTAATTCAATTTTAAACGGTCTTTAGTGTGGTGTGGGTCAGTATTAAGGAAAAAACATTGCAAAAATATAGTAATTAAGAGTGATAGTACGGACACAGGGCGGACACGCCATACATCAAAAACCGGACAAGTGCGAGTCGGACTCGTCCACCGAGGGTTCCGTATTTTTTAGTATTTGTTGTTATAGCGGCAACATAAATCATCTGTGAAAATTTCAACTGTCTAGATATCACGGTTCGTGAGATACAGCCTGGTGACAGACGGACGGACGGACGAACAGCGGAGTTTTAGTAAAAGGGTCCCGTTTTACCCTTTGGGTACGGAACCCTAATAATCATTTGCGTTTATATGTGTGTGCGGCACGTCTGTACACGCGTCATTGTGTATGTGTGGGTAAGTCGCTTTACTGAGAGGACGCCAGAAGTCCGCCAGATTCATGTCGCGGGGCGAGGTAATGCGAGTCGGGGCGGGGCGGTGCGTGGCCGTTCTGTATGATAATACTATTACTTATTCTGTGGTACGGAACCAAGTGTGTTCAAGTGTGAGTTCCAGTTTGTCCGGTTTTTAGGGTTCCGTACCCAAAAGGTAAAACGGGACCCTATTACTAAGACTTCGCTGTCCGTCCGTCCGTCCGTCCGTCTGTCTGTCACCAGGCTGTATCTCACGAACCGTGATAGCTAGACAGTTGAAATTTTCACAGATGATGTATTTCTGTTGCCGCTATAGCAACAAATACTAAAAACAGAATAAAATAAAGATTTAAATGGGGCTCCCATACAACAAACGTGATTTTTGACCAAAGTTAAGCAATACAATCGGGCGGGTACACGTCGGGCGTGGTCAGTACTTGGATGGGTGACCGTTTTTTTTTTGCATTTTTTTCCGTTTTTTTTTTCATTATGGTACGGAACCCTTCGTGCGCGAGTCCGACTCGCACTTGCCCGGTTTTTTTCATTTCGTTTTCTTTTATACATTGCAGACGGCGGAGGCGGCGGCCGCCCGTGCGTCGGCGCTGTACCTGGGCGGCGCGCCGGCGGAGCGCGCTCTCCTACTGGACGACGCCTTCGTGCTGAGCCGCGCGCGCCGCCTGCCCGCCTCCAGGGCCGTCGCGGCTGCAGGTAGGCACTGCTAGCATCCCAAAGGCCTTTATAAAGGACGACATTTATTTCTAACGTTTTTAAGCAAATTTTCTATAAAAGGAAAAATTTACGCTTCCGTCAGGACTTGAACCCGCAACCCCCGCAATCTGTCCGCAAAATTTGGAATACGCTCGCAGATGTATCTGCTTGTTTAGAAATTGGTTTTTAAGCAAGGTTACATAATCTAAAATTAAAGCTTTCTAGGATCTAGTAAAGCATCTGCCTCGCGTGCTATCGCAACTGCAATTAAAAAAAACCGGGCAAGTGCGAGTCGGACTCGCGCACGAAGGGTTCCGTACCATAATGAAAAAAAAAACGGAAATAAATGCAAAAAAAAGAACCGGTCACCCATCCAAGTACTGACCACTCCCGACGTTGCTTAACTTTGGTCAAAAATCACGTTTGTTGTATGGGAGCCCCATTTAAATCTTTATTTTATTCTGTTTTTAGTATTTGTTGTTATAGCGGCAACAGATATACATCATCTGTGAAAATTTCAACTGTCTAGCTATCACGGTTCGTGAGATACAGCCTGGTGACAGACGGACGGACGGACGGACGGACGTACGGACGGACAGCGAAGTCTTAGTAATAGGGTCCCGTTTTACCTTTTGGGTACGGAACCCTAAAAATTAAAAAGCGTCTCTAGGTTTTCGTCACTTTTGAAACATTTTTAAACAATTAAAAAAAAATACTAATATAGTTCTAAATTTCGTTCTTCAGGTAGAAGCGTGGGTCTAAGAGGGATAGAGTCGTCAACCAGATAACATTTTGAAGCCCTTTCATTATACAGACAACAATTTAATGTTCTGACATATTATTCAGAAATTGCCCTCTACTATGTTAAAGTCACGTATTTTTATTAACTATTATTTTCCTTGTCTACGGAAAGGTGTTACAGGTAAAAAAGGCACTTCACATCACTATGTGTTCCAGAATGTGTCTTATGCCGCAAACAATAAGCACTAAATTTGCTCACTTGTGGCTTTCTCACTGTACCTTATTTGCACATTTAGGCACTTTAATGTGATATATATTTAGTAACAAAATAATATTTGTAAAACATGGCAAGATTACGAAGGCATAAACTACAAGAGTTTGTCGCATAAGTAAGCTAATTCGCCAGTAACTAGCCGGTTTTAGTAACTGGCCACCTTATACTAAAATGATTTTTTTTTATAGGGGAATAGAATTCATTTTTAGTTTAGGGCGGACGGAATTACACTACTTTGGTTATCGGTTTACTTTTATTTCTTTGTGTTGATTGATTTTGACTTGTATTTTTTTTTTTCATATTTCCGTATTTCCCGCAGCGCGTCTAAATAAGGAGACTCACTGGGCCCCATGGCGCGTGGTCCTCAACCACTTATCCTGGTGGAAAGAGCTACTTCGCCTTACTTCGTCCGGCCCGCCTCTAGCCAAGCTGCTGGTCACCCTACACCCGGATACCGTGACTATATACACCAGTCAGGAAATGGAGACGTTGAATGAAGACCAATTGTAAGTATTAGAGTTGATATATTACGAGTAGGGAATGCAATCTCGATCTCGCAATTTCAAGATCTCGCGAGATCTCGCACGAATTTTCGAGATTCAATCTCGTTGACTGAAAATCTCGATTTTATCAATCTCGGTCGGTCGGTATATATATATTTTAATAGTTTTTTTATTTAATGTAGATTAGTTTGTTGTTTTTATAGTATATACGCAATTCTTTGAAATATTTGCTCAAAATAACACATTTTTGATTACTTTGTCAAATCTCGATCTCGTCGAGATTAATCTTGATCTCGAAAGTGTGACCGCCGAGATCTCGAAACACCCTATCTCGATTCAGATTTTTCGTGCGAGATCTCGAATCGCCAATCTTGGTGAGAGATTGCATTCCCTAATTACGAGTAACTTTTATCCAACCCGCCTTTTTAATAAATTGTAACTGTCTAAGCTAGGAGGCCGTACAATACAACACTAATACGTACGTACGTATACGTATAATACTATTAATTTAATGATAAGTTGATAGTACATCGCCCACACTTTTAACTGACAGTTCGTAAACCTTATTAAAGGCATGTGGTCCACCGATGGACAGTCAAGAGTGTTGCTGTTTGAACATTAACATCATCAGGCCTTTAGCCAAACTACTGGTCACACTACAGACGCAGTGACCATAATAAATTAGCCAAGAGACATAGAGTTACTTGGTAGTTCACTTTCACTGACCTCAGCAAGAGTGAAGTGCTCCTTATACACGCTGAATGAAGACTAATTTTGATAGTTTACTACTTAAGACCAAAGTGGACGACCGCGCGAAATCGCCTTTTCATACAAACATTGTCCTTACTAGGTCTGGACTAAATTGATTTGTGTAAAATTGTACCTAAGCACCATATTTAATTTGTGTCAGTCACGTCAGATTTTGTTAACGCAGTTAATAAAACTCTCTTTCTGACAGATGGCTGAGCGGCGCGCTGCTCACAGCCGGCGTTGAGTGGGAGAATGAGAAAGTGACGAAACAGGCGGTACGCCTGTTCGACTCCTGGCGCAACGCCAACAAGACCATACCGGAGATATACCAGGAGGTGAGCACATGTTTCTTGTCTACTACTTGGTGGACAACATGAACATCGAAACATGACCACATTGACACGTATTTCTATTAACTAAAAATATAATAAAACCCCTACGCAATGAAACGGATGAACCGATTTTAATAAAACACGTATAAGAAAACCTGCTTTCAAATAAATAAATAATACCGCATCCAAATCAGTTTACCCGTTTAAGAGCTTCGGTGCCACAGACAGACACACATAGCGGTCAATCTTATAACACCCCTCTTTTTGCGTAGGGGGTTAATTAATTAAACATCGAACGGAATCACGGGCACAGCTAGTAATTAACAAATATCATTTACAGGCGGCCTTCACAGCGGGCGTGCGCACATACGGCCTTGTCGGCTGGCAGACCTGCTGGAAAGCTCTAACAGCATCCTACGCGGCCCCGCGTCCTTTATATAGCCACCGGGCGCTGCTTGCTGCGTTGGCGTCGCCGAAGGACGATTGGCTTTTCTACAGGTAAGACACATGGCATTGTAGGTTAGTAGATACGCTAGAAGGCTCTAATCCTACTTGACCCTTCGTCCTTTGTATAGCCACCGAGTGCTGCGAGTAGCTTAGTCTTCGCCGAAAGACGACTGGCTGTTCTACAGGTAGGACACATTGCCTTATCGATTGATAGACATGCTAAAAGGAATTAATAGAATGCTCTACGCATTCTTGTATAGCCACCTGGCTCTGCTGCGGCGCCGCAGAAAGACGACTGGTACAGGTAGAGCACGCAACTTTGTAGGAGAGCAGACCTGCTGGAAGGCATTAACAGCGTCCTACGTGGCCCCGTGTCCTTTACATAGCCACCTACTGCTGCTTCAAATTTTTTTGTATGAAAAGTTTTATAGATCTCTGCTAACTGGCGCTGTTTAGTCGCGCAGCGTCGCGCGGCATTGTATTTATATCGGAGCATCGTCAATAATGGCGTAAGTGCCATCGACAATAAGCTCCCTTTTCATAGAAACGTCACAAATGTGGTTGGTGCTACTGGCCCAATATTCTCGTCAATTGAAAGATAGATGTCGCTAGCTAAATTAACTCTTGTTTGCAGGTTCGCATTCACCGCGCTGTCACCAGAGGCGCAGCGGGGTCGCGAGTGGAAGCAATGGATCACAGCGCTCTGCGCAGCCGCGTGCAGGTGAAACATTTTTACTACATATTAGAAGTATTCGAACAAAACAAATTATTTTCAGAAAATATTCAAATTTGTTTTGATTTCAAGTAGAAACACTACTATATAAATTATAAACTGAAATAAATGTCATATACTAAGAAAAAGTGATCAAGGCCTCCAGCAGGCGTGGCTCACTCCGCGATTTCGTCGCTTTGCTACAGGTAGCTAAAAGTACATCCGTTCGGCCCCAATTTTGGGGTTTGCCATAAGCCGCGCGTGGCGCTGTCGCTACCTAGCGGCCATATCTGTCCTGATCGTAACAGACGCGTTTTGTTAGAGAGTGAGTCTTCTGTAATCTGTACCTAGTACTATTATTTATTCTGTGCCTCCAGTGCCCCAGGCTGGAATCACCTGAGATAATCCAGTTAGAAGGTCGAATCATACTGTTCTACCTTAGGGATGGCCATGGGGCGTCATAAGCCTTCAGTAAGAAGTACATATACTTGGAAAAATTCGACCTATGCCACTGTGGCGTGGCCCGGTGGCCGAAAGGCACAGGCACCTGCCGCGATAGCAGAGGACGCTGGTTCGATTCCAGTCTGGGGCACTGGAGGCTTTGGTCACTTATTTTTCTTAGTATATGACATCTATTTCAGTTTTTAAATATTTTTTTGCGAAACTTTCGAAAGAATTACCGAATAATATTTTTTTGGCATCAAGAGCCGCAGTTAGCCGACTTTTACTTTTGGGTGATAAGGCATCATAATTGGCGGGCGTACCGGAATGCGATCTCGGTACAGTCAGCAGCAGAAGTTCCTAAGCGGGCGGGGTGTTCAAAATTACCTTGACGCGCTCTTATCCTCTTAACAATAAAGTCGCGTCAAGATCAACTATTCTTAGCAACGATTGCTGCTAACTGTACTGCCCGAGGCCGATTCGGTCGAATGGGAAGTGGTTCGCCGTCTGTTAAGGAGGAGTACAAGTGAGTGCGAAAAAGGGACCGGACCAAGGTCTGGGACGCCCGTCTATTAGTGTTATAAATTATCTCAGAGGTGGTATCTTTTTTTGTCACTAGATGGCGCGGCGCGGCGAGCGCGTGGCGCGTGCTGCGCGCCGCGCCCGCGCCGCCGCCGCCCGCGCTGCTCGCGGCCGCGCGCTGCCTGCATCAGCCACACGATTATTACCGAGTAAGTGATAGCTAGTGTACAATCTATCCTATCGCCCTACAATTAAAGAAAATAAAAGAACAAAAAGATTGTTATTTCCCTAATCCTATTAGCAGCAAGACAGCGGAAACTGTCCGGCGAAAGGATAGATCTAATGACCTCTTAAAATCTCCTTGTTAACCCTTTAAACCAGCGGTCGGCAATCTTTTAGCAGCCGAGGGCCACGTAGCAGTTAACGAAGTCGACGCGGGCCGCATTTTGTTAGTATTTATGAGTTTTATGACTTTATTAGCCATTGTCGTTTGTCAATATTACATACAAATTAGCCAGGGAGGCTCGCAGACCGTAAGTGAGAGGAGCTTTAAACGACACGCGCATACCATGTGCAGCTCGTCATCGTGAACCTTGTCGCAATGCGTGAAGGTTGATATTGGGCTGTAACCGCGCGCGTCACTAGACGTCTTTGGCGTTAAAAGACCGCGTGTGCAAAGAACAAGCACTATTGAAATGAAATGGAATGATATAAAATGAAATGAAATGAAAGTTTATTTACGAGAACATATGGTACAGTAGATATTATTAAGTGTACATACTGACCCCATGATATGTTCGGCCTTATGGCATGTGGAAATTATTATTTTATTTGACTTTGATTTCCAGCGGGAAGAACTTACACAGACTATTCATTTATTTAAGTATGAAACAAACGGTCGTACAGAAAATATTGATACGTTTTCTTCTCTTAATCTAGACCTATAGTTTCCATTTTTGTTCAACATTTATATTTATATAGAAGCACGAAAAAGTACCTATCTTGGCTTAGGTTCAGCTGATTAGTATAAGATTACACAGAATACACACACAAATTTGTTTATTACAGTTTAAAGATCTGTTCGGCGAGTTGAGGGGAGCCGTGGGCGCGTTGGACACCATCGCGCTGAACGCAGCGTGGGTAGCGCAGGCCGACATGGATCTGCAACGGTACTTCACCGCCGTCAAACCGTAGGTCACAACTGTCACCGTTCCCGAGCCATATGGAAAATACAGGAGCATTCCATGAAATCGTCTACCGTTTGTCCCGTACAAACGCGAATTTCCTGAAGATTTGCAGGTATAAATAAGAGTTTCCTTTTCTATAACAAATGGTGATAAATATGCACAGAAAAATAATCGTATACTTTAAATGCTAAAAAAAAGTCGCAACACAGGAAATAAAATGCGTCTGTACGGGAATCTGAACAGCCCGTGGAATGCTCCCTCTGATCCGAGATGATACGAGTACTTGCGCAAGAAACTCGGCGTTAGAAAATGCTTTTATCGCGTGATAAACGACACTTAACCTTTTCGACGCCGTGTCAAACACAAAAACTGTCACTCGGACGCCACGTGACCGAAGTGTCAAAACTGAAATTTAACTTTATGCATATGCACGTAGGTCTATGTTGCTCTGTTGTCTGTGACCCATTAATCCGTCTTTGGCGTTGGACCTGCGGTGCGGATATATGGGTCATTGGCGTCCAAAAGGTTAATGGGTTTGACTCAATTTATATAAAATAATGTCAGAACGCCCTTTATTTTGTCATTGTTACGTGATAAGCGAGAAAATCAACAATTGTTTTTCTATAAATACCTACCTAATATGTCTACTATTTACGTGTCTCAGGCGGTTGGTAAATACTGAAGTAGAAGGTAGTATCACAGAATAAATAATAGTATGTACTATCGTACAGAAAGGACACTTCCTACAAAACCGAAGTTTGACAGCGGTTCAGGGTCGAATCATGCTGTCCCGTGAATATGAATATGGAAGGTAGTAGCTAAATTTTGAGATTAAAACTTGATGTTTGGGTATGTATTACATTTTAATTTACTCGAAAAAATCTGGTCATGCATGACATGATTGATATGGTAAATCTTTTAAATGAATGAGGATTTTCAAGCAGTACTTTTTTTTAATGATTTGTGGATATCAAATTGCTGAAACTGACAAACAACTTAACGTTATATTATGATTGTATTTTTATTATGTAGTTTGATATCCACAAATCATAAAAAAAAGTTCTGCTTGAAAATCCTCATTCATTTAAAAGATTTACCATATCATGCACGACCAGATTCTTTGGTGTCCATACTTAAATACAAAGGGGGTCTGGACATCGGATGATGGTAGCATGACGTAGGAGGAAACGGGGTCATTCGAAGCATGATTTTTGGATGATTTTAGGCCCCCAAGCTCTTATCAACCGCCTCATGGTATAATAATATACTCCGCCTGGAACTCCATTCCCGTCTTTTCTAGGTCACCTAAGTGACACAAGCCTACGTCATCATGCGACAGCGCTATATGATAATATGCGATAGCGCTATATATAGCGGCCATGTTATTGTGACGTAGGCCTGTGTCACTCTGGGAATAGAAGACCATGTTTTATTAGACTATGAACCGCCTCAGTTAACCGGAAATAGAGCTACAGTTAATTTTTTTGCTATAATTTGTAAGAACAAGTTATCACAGAATGTATTGTATTATTAAATGTCTTATTACTTATTTTAACCTTCTAAGGCCCAAGGTCCTACCTACAGTACTTATTCAGTTCAATGAAATTTAAGTCATATTCGATTGGAACAGAGTTGCTTTTGCTTTGTTTCGTTCAGTTTTTGAACAACGCAAAATCAAGTCTATTTCCTACACTGAAGGTTCAAATTTCTGTGGCAAATATTGCATTTTTCATTTGTATGGCTCGGCCTTAGGAGGATAATATAAACAAGAGACGCTTTCCACATAGATTTTCGTACTTTGACCCGAATGTTGTTATCTCTATTGCACGCGCTTTGCTGTCCCGCCCATGAGGCCGGTTGTAAATGTCACTGTGTTAGCTTGACAGCAATATAATAGGGTAATTAACTACTAGTCAAATCAGTTTCTTTTTTCAAACTGTCAAAACGATTTTGCTACTATGGAATTTATATGAAATACTAGCATGTGACGTCACAATCAAATTACCTACTCTTTATAGTTTTATACGGGTTTTTAAATAGAAATTGTGTGTAAAAATAACTGCTATTTACGTTGTTCTATTCATCTTCTGGTGCTTTATTTCATGCATGGTGTAAAATAATTTATTTTAAATACAGTCTAATACCCTATTATGCGCGTGCAATAGAGATAGCAACATTCGGGTCAATGTATGAAAATCTACGTGGAAAGCGTCTCTGCTTTAGGGCCCTTCATTCTATTCCGTTCCATTCTTATGATTCCTGCCTATTTTGCTCAGTATTTCGATTATGTATCAACTTACTTTTTTTAGGTATTTATTAGTACCTAATCTAAAATTGTAACCTGTAGTGTAGATAATTATTTTAGTGAAAATTTAATGTTTTTTTCTTTAGGTATTTAAACAATCCAAGTAGTACTACAGTCAAATGTAAAAATATGGGTGTTGATAACTTACTCAAAAATATATCCCATAGACCCATAGTTCTTAATTCGCTGACATAAGAGTTATGGGACATATTTTTGAGTGTGATGTGTGCACCCATATTTTTACACTTAAGTGTACTACAACTAAAATATAATATGTTGACATTTTGAACCTTAATACTTTGAAATAAGCTGCAAAATATCAACATTTTGACGCCATCAGATATATCAGAGCGGCTAATGTGCTCATAAATATCTGAACACGCTCCCACTGACAACATTATAGCATATTTATAGTCTGACAAAAAAGAGTAGAAATTAAAAAGTGGCAATAGTGTAGTGTCGTCCCTTTCAAATCAATTGATATAAAGGCCCCTGTACACGATGGGCCAGCGCCGGCCACTCCAAGGGACGCAGCCATGCGGTAGAATGAGATAGCAATATCACTTGCTACCTCTAACGCATAAATGCGTCCCTTGGAGTGGCCGGCGCTGGCCCAACGTGTACAGGGGCCTGAAGAAAACGGGACGACACTACTGTATTGCCACTTTTTAATTTCAACTCTTTTTGTCAGACTGTACATATTTTTGAGCACCTAGGCCGGTCGATATATCTTATGACGAGTGTATACAAAATACTTTCTCAACTCAAATGAAATCAACTTATATTTAATTTTTATATCCACTGTCATTTTGTTTGTCATTCGCTCAATCCGAAGATGCGTAGTCTATTTTATCGTTGTCGATATAAAGCATTCTCTCTCGCTCTAACATAAGACACAGAAAGATAAGACGATAAAATAGACTAGCCGATCAAACAAGTTTGTCAGTAGAAAAAGGCGCGAAATTCAATTTTTCTATCCTCCTAAGGCCCAAGGTCCTACCTATAGGACTTCTTCAGTTCAATGAAATTTAAACCATATTCAATTGGAACAGAGTCGCATTTCCTTTGTTTCGTTAAATTTTCAAACAAAAATAATTCAACTCTATTCCCTGCACTATAGGTTCAAATTTCAGTGGCAAATTTAGTGTTTTTCATTTCTATGGTATTAGGAGGCTATGGGACGATAACTTCTTGGCTCCTTTTTTTTTATTTGCCGCTCTTTTCTACTGACGGAAATGGCTTGACATAGTATATTCAACTCTATTATATATAACATAAGACACATAAGTTCCAGTCATTTACCTGAATCGATAAATATATAGAAATAGTTCTAAGTTCGCTCCAGTATTAAAATATATAGAGATTGTAACCAAATGTTTAAATAATTACTCACAGTTATTTGTGCACAGAACTGTTTATTATAAAAATACATGGAGGGTGATTCACCAGTAACTGGCCGCCCTAAACTAAAAATGAATTCTATTCACCTATAAACAGAGTTCAGTTTAGTATAAGGTTTCAATAACTTAACCGGCCAGCCTTCAATAACTAGCTGCCTTATAAGTACTAAAATTAATTATGTTTATAGGTGAATAGAATTCATTTTTAGTTTAGGGCGGCCAGTTACTGGCGAATTTATCCTATTTAGAAATATTATTTTGAATACGTCTTTTCATTGTATTACATATTTTAGTAGAATTTGAGTTTCCTAAGCTAACTTCTGCACCGTATTTGATAGCCCAGAGTGTGGAAAAGTGTTACTTTAAATGTCATAATTTCATATAAGTTTGACGTTTATGATAACACTTCCACACTCTGTGCTATCAAACACGATGCAGAGTTAGCTTAGCCTGACTATTATAAAAAGCAGTAGAAAAATGATAGTATGGAGAAGACCGTCTATAAGGTAAAACCGTCTACAAGTTCTTTCGTCGCTTCTAGCACTTGCGTTTGTACATAGGGTCTGTGCGGAAATAGAAGAGTCGTAGAATGTATGGGCTCCCCTACATTTCAATACTCTTCTCTTTCCGCACAGACCCTACATACTCCACTTACAGGTCGGTAGAGAAGGAGCGAGGCTCTTCCTTTCTGACTGTGTCTTAGCGAAGTACGTATACAAATACAAGAGTTCTTGCCCTAGGACCAAGGCTCGGAACCGGTTTTTTCGTCATACAAAAAATACCGGTATTATTACGTTCTTTTTCGTTCTTTGGTTTATTATTTCATTTTTGATGGGTCAATCTAATAATACGAAGTCGTTACCTAAATACTTACATGATTTAGTCCTACGGAAATAACATAAAATTATTAAAAATATTGGGCTATTTTGGGATTTAAAAAAAACCGGTTCCGAGTCCTGCCTAGGACGGTCTTTCCCTACATTAATCTTACCTGTCGACATTTTTAAAAGTCCATTAATAAAAGTTTGAAAAGTCGTGACGTATTTCGAAAAATATTTCTATATGTAAACTAAATAATATCTAAAATTATTGAGTAGATTAGAATTTATTTCATGCAACTTGGCCTGATTGAATGGACTTTTAGAGGATATTTTTACATTAAAAAAAAGAAAAAATCTTAGATCGACATTAGTTTTTTCTAAAATTTACAAAATAAATTCTAGTCAACTTTTTTACGATCAGCCTCTAGTCTTATAGTACAGACAGCAGCAGAAGTTGCTAAGCGGGCGAGGTGTTCAAAATTACCTTATTCTCTTAACAATAAAGTCGCGTCAAGATCATTTTGAATACCTGGCCCGCTTAGCAACTTCTGCTGCTGACTGTACCTACAATATCGATAAGAATCTGCCATCTATTACCCCTATATTTAAAAGTATAAAACATTGCTTCTATGATAGGTATGTACTTAAAGACCAATCCCGACGGGATGATCAAATCGGCCGATTTGATTAGAAACGAAATTGGCGTCAACCTCCAATTTAATCACCAATTTTTTTAGTCGTCATAGTCACAAATTGGTATTCTTGCGTCCGCACCTCCATTTTATCGGTACCGGTCATAATCGGCGGTTGAAGTTGGCGAGCCAAATTGGCGTTTGCGTCCGCACGGCCTGATTTGATCGGATAATTTAATCAGATTGGGGAAAAATTGTCCCGTCTGGGCTGGTCTTTAACAATGTCCGCCAATACAAAACATCAATGAAAAATCATGTAATACAAATAGCGCTCAAATGGGCCCCAGAACTAATAATTAAGATTCAAAATACATAGTATTGTATAACCAATTTTGTAAGAATATCTTGATGCTTGTAAATTGCAAGATTGTAATAAAAACTGGCTGCAAATATCAGAAAGGACTATATCAGATTTTTACCGTTAGTAATTGAGTACCGGTATTAAATGCTCTGTTACCAGTATCAAATACTCCCGGTTATTACGATATACGTTGTTCAATGTTATAAGTTGGTAATAAAATGAATAACTGCTGAAAACATTACCGGTATTGAATTTATGCATTACCGCATCGTGCGAAAGTGCAATTTAAATATATTTAATTTACAATATTTTTTGATGTTTTAGTTCTTCTGGTATTGCGTAAGAAAAAATCATTAAATACTATTTAGCACACTAACTACCTATCTATATATGGGTGAGCATGAATATCGTTATCGACAGACATTATTCATTATATACATACATACATTTTCGTCTATTGCATAGGAAGAGATGCTTTGTCTGTAATTATAGAAGTGTGCTAGACTAGAACGTACGTATTAAGGCCTCTCCAAACGTCACCGATAATCGCATGCGATTTGCGATACATTGCGGAATTTGGTTGATCGATTCAATTCGTTGTTCCAACTAAGCCAGCAATTATCTAAAATCGCAGGCCATTTATTGCAACGTCTGTAGAAGCCTTTGTTCAATTTAAAAACCGTTACAGACGGGCGTACCGGACCGCGACCTTGGTCTGGTTTGAGGTCTGTTCAAGCCGTAAGCCGCAAGTACGCAAGTACGACCGTCTGTTACAGCTTTAACGGTGAAGATACTATCGTTAGTTAAATGTTTGTTAAATCGTAACCAGTGTTGTAGTTTACACGCACTGTGTGGATCTATGTCCTAAACGGCAAAATATCTAAGTGTTGTGTGCGTAGATCAAAGAAATAGGTTCTCGGTACAAAAGTTGCCTTTTTACTCAACGGCTCTTAATGTTATACCGGTAGATGATATACGTAGTAGGTACCTACACGGTAGTGAACTTCTCGAACACTTATTACTAAACTATTTTTATGAAGCAGATACGTCTACAACTTTACAAGCGATACTATTATTTTAATTGAAGGAAATATGAATAAATTCAGCGCTTCTGGCAAGATACAAACTTGCCATCTTCCTAATGTGACTATGCGGCTCCCTAAGGCGTGCAAATAAAAGAAGGGAATAGAAAGATTGCCACGCTTTTGGTAAGCTTTTAGTAGCTCAGTTGGTTACGAGCAATTGGACCGGTGTTCTAAAAGGTCGCAAGTTCGAATCTTGCCCAAAACGGTGGATCTTTCCATTTTTCCTTTTTTCTAAACCTCAAAAATATTGCATGTGTAGTTGAGACAAAAATAGTAACACAAACAACCTAAAATTAGTATTATGCTTTGTAAAATTTCGTACGTGGAAATTTTAAAAAAATTACCGTAATGATTAAGCGGTAGAATATGTACCGGGAACTTCTTTTCTACCCGAGCACATTGTTTAAGTGACTGGGCATAACGATATCAGTCATTAGTAATTTTGTGACCAAAGAAACTATATTTTTGTAGTAATAACGACTTTTTACATGAACTTTTTCTAATGATAAACTTTGGATCCGACCACATAGCAGCACCTACTTATCTGATAATCCTGACTTCATAGGCACTTCTCGGCCTTGTGACCTCTACAAACGTCACCGACAATCGCATGCGATTTGCAATACATTGTGGCATTTGATCGATCGATTCAAATTGTTGCTCTTACTAAACTTAGCCAGCACTTATCTAAAGGCTCCGTCACACAGGCGCGTTTTGCGGGCGACGCGTGAGCGGGGCGCGTCGCTTTTACATATAAAAAGCTCACGCCCCGCCCGGAAAACGCGCGTGTGTGACGGAACCTTAAAATCGCATGCCGTTTACATATAATGTAAAGTTTTTAGAATAAATATTATTATATTCTTAACGAATAATTCGTTATGTCTGTGTCGCTATTCGGAAGAGTCTTTTTGACGTTTTAACTTTCTGCAGTTAACGTGTTTTGATTTTGTTTAGCTAGTTTTACTATTAGTTATGATACTTCGGTATGTACCGGTATCAAGAAGCATTTGACCGGGAAACCGGATAAATGGTGTTGCTTGTGTAAATTAGAAATTATAAAAACAAGTATCAAAATTGGTTGTGTCCACCAATGTTGCCGTCTATAGTTTTGCCATTTTATAGAAAAAAATGTGTAAAATGGTGTTTATTGTTTAGTATTAGTACCGAGCCATTACCTATAGTTACCTAATAATACTAGTAAAACAGGCACAAATATGTACTCTTATTTCTATATTACTTTTTACCTCGATTTTATGATTTTTTTTCTAATTTCATTACGAAATAAAGTACTTATTCGTGCGTAGTTGCCAACAATGTCCCTTATCTCCATGCACTAGGGTTCTTATCTGAGTGTACACAGGAGGCTGTTCTGTCTACATTGGATGTGTCATTTTGTAAAAGCTTTTGTAATAAACTTTCCTAATGTAAATGTTGTTTTTTATTTAAATTTTCAACACCCACTGCGACCTTGGTAGTTTTCGTCCGTGTACGCCAACCCGAAGCTACGTAAGCAACAAAATTGTATGGCGCCCCTACCAAGGCCAGGGTGACCTTGGACTGTCCCTTTGGAAGCTTCGTTGCATTACAAGCCGTGTAGTGGGCGGGCACTATAGTTCCTTTTTTTTAGCATTAGAAAGAACTTGCAAGAAGGTAAGCGATTTTGACAAGTCTTTTAATTGAAAAACGCTTTTTAAAAATCAAAATTCAATACTTATGGAAGCAGAAAAATATAAATGATCGTATTAGATTCATAATTGTTACATATTTGCCGTAACTTATTTTTAAAATGTGTTTTTCAATTAAAAGACAGATCAAGATTATTTACCTTATTTCTAATCTATCGTGGGATTCCCCCGCAATAATCACTGCGTGCCCCCGGGCCCCCGGCCCCGACGTTACCCATAGACAATAATAGATATTATACAATTTTGACAGATATGCTTAGGGTTACCACAAGCAAAGTCCCAATTTAATATCCGATCCTAGGTTATCTTTGTGTTATCTGAACGCTAAATTATTTTTATTGTTATTTAAAAGGCACGACCAGTGGCGGATTTGCCTTAAGGCCCAGTAGGCCCGTGCCTAGGACGGCATTTTGTGACAAGAAATTCGCTGATGATAACATGAAATAACTTAAAATGCAGTCAATATGATGGGTGCTGCGAAAGGGGCGGCTATAGGGCCTGGGCTGGGGCATAGGGAGACAAAGACAGCAAATCCGCCACTGGCCACGACCACCATATACTGGACTCTTTTTTAACTTTAGAGTGCGCGCACTGTGAGCATTTTGCCACCCGTGGCAAAAAACTGATTACTTGAACACGCTACATTATTATTTATTATTATTTATTACAATATATTTACACAGCATTACAGTTCGCACCAAAGCGCTGGCAAATTTATACATGCAAATAGCAAAAAAAAAAAAAATTGTGCATAATTATTGAATTATAATTTAGTCATGCAAATAATATAAATTAAAAATGTCAAGTGATTTAAAATATGCAACGAATAATATACAATTTCATGTCAAACAATAAGATTAAACAACAGAAAAGAAAATAAATCAAAAAGTATCATTCATCCATCCTCTCACAGTATTTCAGACATTCACGACACACATTCACCCATCTGCTGGCAAACACATCGCAGTCAGGAGCTGATGACAAGAACGCGTTAATCGTCCTGAGTGCTCGGAGAATCGGAGAGTTTTTACAGGAAACTGTACGCGCAAGCGGAACAGCTAAAAGGCTAGGGCACCGCGGCCTGAGCAGGTTCCTGGGCACAAACGGTACCGAAAGTCTTACGAGTTTTGACACCAAGTCGGGACAGTCGCTGTTTCCCCTCAATATGCCACACATATATGTCAAAAATTTGTAATCACGCCTTACCTCCAGCGAGTTGAAGCCAAGTGATCCAAGCAAGAACTTAGTAGGGTATAAATAGGGATAGTACCCATGCATTTTTTTATACAAAAACCTTAAAAATGCTTTTTGTACTCTCTCCAGAAGCAGTGCGTAAGTACTCTCATGAGGGTTCCAAACGACTGCCGCAGACTCAAGTTTGCTACGAACCAGTGATGTGTACAGAAGCCTGATTACGCTTGGATTGCGGAAGTCACGTGCACTCCTGATAACAAATCCAAGCCTTTTAAAACAATCAGCAGCTAACTTCTTAATATGGTCATGAAAAGTCAGGTGATCATCAAAAATAACTCCTAAGTCCTTGACTGTTACGACTCGAGACATACTCTCGGACCCAAGTTTGTAGTCAGCATGTATAGGATTTTTTGCTCGACTAAACGTCATGACAGAACACTTGGATACATTGAAGTGCAGCTCATTAGTTGTACTCCACTGAAAAATAGAGTCGATGTCGTCCTGTAACTTTTTGCAGTCAGTTATATTTTTGATTCCAAGTATTCGTTTCAGGTCGTCCGCGTAGAGTAGACATTTGGCATGTTCAACGGTTTCCTCAAGATCGTTGATCATAATGCCAAACAGCAGTGGACCTAAGATCGACCCTTGGCTAACACCCGAATGCGTTGAATACTCCCTAGACACAAAACTTCCGTGTTTGACAAATTGCCTCCTATCACATAAGTAACTTGCAAAGAACTTAAGGAGCTTAGGCGAGAAACCAATACGGCATAGTTTGTGTAGCAGAACGTCGTTGTCAACGCGATCGAACGCCTTTTTAAAGTCTAGATAGAGGACATCAACCTGCTGACCCTCATCCAAATGCCTCGACATTATATCAACTAAAGTGAGGAGGTTAGATTCAACTGACCTATTTGCTCTGAAGCCATGTTGAGAATTGCATAAAAAGGGTGATAGCTGCGAGATTATTAATGCATGCAAGACGGATTCAAATAGTTTAGCTAAAACTGATAGAATAGCAATAGGCCTGTAGTTCTCAACATTAGAGACATCGCTAGATTTTGGTATTGGAGTGACACGAGTGATTTTCCAACAGTCAGGGTACCGTCCAATGGATAATGAGATTAATGAGAGATTAAAAATATGACAAATAGGAGGTATTAAATAGTCCTTACAACCTTTGATCACGTATGCAGGGATGCTATCAGGACCCACCGAACTTCGCGGTTTTAGTCTTTTGATGGCTGAATCTACATCGCGCGGCTCGATTGCTGGTATATGCACATAATTAGCTGTTCTACTTTGGTCTACATTTATCAAGGCCATCTGTTTGTACTGTTAAGTGTAAAACTATAATTATGTTGCTTTTTTATTCTTTTTTTGATTTATTTTA
Source organism: Cydia splendana (assembly GCF_910591565.1). Taxonomy (NCBI): domain Eukaryota; kingdom Metazoa; phylum Arthropoda; class Insecta; order Lepidoptera; family Tortricidae; genus Cydia; species Cydia splendana. The sequence goes on along the minus strand of NC_085983.1, from coordinate 3,229,492 downwards.
CTGCATAAAAATGGATACAAACTGATTTATTATCCATTTAATCCATTATTAAATTTTATTTCCTTGTTGCTTGATTTAAATTTTAAAATAAAAGAAAATAAATTAACTCACTAAAAACTTGAATCATAATTGATTTTACTCATTTATAAATTATATTAACTTTCAACATTACGTACAACAATATTTACCCTATTTTATGGGTAAAGTAATTTTCAAGCCACTTGTCACCCTAAAACGGCCGGCCTTGGCCGGCCTACACAGGCTGACGCAACTCAGAACAATCAAAAATTTTGTATGGAAAATAGTGACCTAACCATAGCCAAAAAAGCAAAACAAAACGTCAGTGCTATTTAGCTGTCAAGTCTGGTCAAGTCGAATGTCAGCCATATTGCTTTGCTTGTCATGGCGCCTTGCATGTATTACTCGCGTATTTCTTGGAGTTTAATTTTCAAAATCCTTTACCATTTGCAAATACAATCAAATGTGATAAAAACATATAGTGACCTCATAGATTTTGTGTAAATGCCACCGAAAATCAGAGCCTTTAAATGCGAAATATGTGGCAATCGCTACAGTCGCGATGTTCCCGAAAAAAGGAAATTTATGGCGAAATTCCCGTTGGATGAAGACCGGTAAGTATTGCTTTAGATACTTTTAGCTTTATTTTGGTGTAAACACACCAAAACACATCGAAAAATTGATATTTCATATAATTTTCATTGTCAACTAGGGATGTACTACAAGTATCGATAACTGCAGATTTGTTTATCAATGTAAATAATATAGTAAGATGAGTGAAATTTTCTGATAGAGTTTAACCTAGAAAAGTCTGCAGCGATTTTTATAGCCCACGCGGTGCATTGCAGGTGTTATTTCTACGTCATAAAACATGCACTGCGTGGGCAAGGTATCAAAATCGCTGCAAACTTTTCATGGTCTAGCTCTATCTTGCATGCGATATGACTATAATTAATTCTCCGAAAATTTTCCCTTACAAAAAAATTCACATAACTTCCCAATTTTTTACAAGCTTTTATTTACCTTCTTTCACCTGACCGTTGTCTGTCTGTAATCAAATCTTGCAAGTTAATTTTGATCCACTTCCCGGTTTCCGATTGAGCTGAAATTTTGCATGCATGTATAAATCGGATGACAATGCAATATTATGGTACCAGCTCGAGATCTGATTATGGAGACAGGAGGTGGCCATAGGAAGTAATAGGAACTCTGTGATGAAACAACGCAACCTAATTGTGTTAGGGGTTTTTAGAATTATCTTGATGAATATTAGTTGTTTGTTGTACGAAAAGTACAGTCAGCGATAAAAGCTTGTACCAAAAATTAAATTTTTGGCAAAAACTTATTTTTAGAATCTTCCTTTTCACGCTACACTTTGCTTGTAAACTGTAATTATATAACACATTTAAATGTTTTCAGGTGCAAGCAGTGGGTCAAATTAATTGGGAACGAAGACCTGGTATATCTTCCCATAGAAAAGTTACATGAATTAAAATTTGTATGCGCAGACCATTTCGAAAAAAAATCTTTTAATAAAAAAAACAATCGACTTAAAAAGACTGCCATACCTTCAAAAAATTTAAAAGCTGACCCACTTCCTGATGAATTGCTGCTTAATTTTCCTTGTCATGTTTATTCGAAAAGGAACATTCCCACGAATCTTGAATCTCTGGCGATTGGTGACAATGAAGTTTATTCACTACCCCAAGTAGAAGCCATCGCTGGGCCTAGTAACTCGGGTAAGTTTTAAACCTTTATTTGACAGTTATAAGTAAGTAAGTAAATATTCTTTATTGCACCAATAATTATACATTTTACATACATGTAAAACTACAAAGAAATTTTAACGGAAAAATAGAACCCGGTAACAACAGGCCGTCTTATCGCTAAAAAGCGATCTCTTCCAGACAACCTTTGGGTAGCAAGAAATATAGAACTCAAACAAAAGTCAACAGGTAGTGCACGGAGCGAAATATGGAGACTATTAAACACAAACACACATATTACATACTACTTATATTAGTATTACAACAAAACCTAATACACAAATAAATATACAATATACATAATATACATTTATACTTACATATATATATACAATATATAAAATGGCAACTTAAAGCAGAGATAAAAAGTATACTACCTCTACCTACCTCTTTTAGATGAGATAGTAATTTTATTTATATTTTTACACTAATGTTTACAGAATCATTCATGCCTGGACAGAGTGGACAGCAGCTGCCATCTCAAGCCATGCCATTAAGAATGCTTGAAGCTATTCCAATCGCTGATGAAACTCAGCTGAATTTTTCCAATAATGCTTATTCAAACATTGTTGATAAAAGGAATGACAATGAAGTTTCACTACCTCAAGTAGAAGCTGTCGCTGGGCCTAGTAACTCGGGTAATTTTTAAACCTTTATTTGACAGTTATAATTATAACTTATACCTCTTTTGGATGAGTAAAGGATTTTTATTATATTTTTACACTTTTGATATTTACAGACTCGTTCATGCCTGGACAGCAGCTGCCATCTCAAGCCATTCCATTAAAAAAGCTTGAAGCTATCCCAATCACTGATGAAACTCAGCTGAATTTTTCCAATAATGATTATTCAAACATTGTTGGTAAAAGGAATGACAATGAAGTTTCACTACCTCAAGTAGAAGCTATCGCTGGTCCTAGTAACTCGGGTAAGTTTTAGCTTGTATTTGACAGGTAAATCTCTTGAAACGTTTTCCATTAAAATATATATCTAAGGACGGGCCTTAGGGCACTACGAATGGTGCTAGTGCTACTTCAGCGGTGTGCCTCACGAATTATAGCCAATAGTGCAGTCAACTAGTTGCAACCAATCGCGCGCGCTTGATGCGAACTCATCAACCAATCGCAATTGGTTGATTGTTGACTGCACGATTGGCTCGAATTCGTGTCCGTGACACCGCTGTACTAGTGGCACATTCTTATTGCCCATAAGGCCTATCCTACGTTTTCAGTAGTCTGGCTACAGAAATATTACACAAAGTTTTGGCGGGAAATTCATGTTGGAAAGTGTCTTCGTAAACTAAAAGAAACTTGTTTTATAGGTAACTGCATAAACACACGTGGAACAAGTTTAAATGTTTGACTAAATATACAGCTTTTGTTCGCGTGCGTGATGCCGTCGCGGCTTCTGGTATATCATATGATAGTAGAGATTTTGAAACGTGTGTAGGTGTACAAGGTAAGGCAAGTAGGGTCCCCTTTCCTAAGAAATCTCTCAACAGGGCTAAAGAGGTCCTGGGTTTAGTACATGCAGACGTCTGTGGGCCGCTACCATCTCCCTCATTCAGCGGTGCGAGGTATTTCTTGCTTTTCATAAATGACTATTCTAGAAAGAAGTTTGTGTACTTTTTAACTGAAAAAGGTGAAGTATTTGATAGGTTCAGAGAGTTTAAGGCTTTAGTGGAGAACCAGACAGGTAAAAAGATAAAATCGCTAAGTAGCGACAACGGAGGAGAATTCACAAGTTCTGCTTTTCAGGCGTATCTCAAGAGCAATGGCATCGTGCATCAAACCACTGTTCCTGGCTCCGCTGCTCAGAACGGGGTCGCAGAACGTGCGAACAGGACCGTGATGCCGGCTGCAAGATGCGGGCCTAAGCAACGAATTCTGGGCGGAGGCCGTTAACACGCGTCAAAAACCGCTGTCCTATACGAAAGCTGTAATGGGGAGCACTCCTGAAGAAAAGTGGAGTGGGAAAAAGGTATCTTCAAGTCATTTACGTATATTTGCAGGTTCTGTGACGACTTTGAAGCGTTCAAAATTAGATCCGAAATGCAAAAAGTACATTTTTGTTGGGTATTGTGAGCATACAAAGGGTTATAGACTCTTGGACCCGGAACAACCAACAAAATCTCCTAGTGAGTATTATATTCTTTGAACAAAATGCATCAAAGCCAGACATGTAACCTTCTTAGAAAATACATTCATTAAAAAAGTATCAAATGATGACATTGACAATGTCATTGAGACGGTTGAAATATTTCCACAAATTGAAAATAATACTTAATGGAAATAAAAATATTAAAATCGAATTGTCTGACCTAACTTCTGTACAACCAGAAACATTGGTAATAGTGCTATCGGTTGGCCTAAATCAGCTGCAAATGGTGTTAAAGGTATGAACATCGGCACGATCTTTAGGCCATTTGAATCAATTTCACCCGTAGCACCAAAAAAGGGAAAGGAGTTATGACGTCATCTTTTTTTTGTATGGAGAAATATATTTTTTGTTCAGAAACCACTCGTGTGTGGTATTAAATGAAAGGGCATTTGGAGCCGGTTCTAAAAATATATCACATTATAATATACATTTCAGTCACTTGTATTCAATTAAAATTAAAATAATTTTCAAAACATACCAAGTTTGGGCTCCTCCAGATACGATACCGTTGAATTCTTTTTTGTAAAATATACCTCAAATAAATTTGGTTTGACCAACTATACCTTGCAGACCTCGCATCTAAATATATTTGGTAATGATATTTTGAGTTTTATTCACCAGTACTAGAGTTCACTTTTATTAGCGATTTCATCAAGATGTAGCTTTATTTAATTATATTGGAGTGATATAAAGAGAGAGCTGGCAGCTTTCTCTCGCAACGCATTAGTATTGCCATTCAGCGAGGGAATGCTGCCAGCATCTTTGGCACAATGCCGCGGGGGCCTTTTTTAGATTTACTTTAGTTTAGATTAGTTTAGTTTTTAATTTTAGGTAGTTTTTTATTTTAGTTAGTTTTTAATTTTAGGTAGTTTTTTAATTTTAGTTTTTAAATTTAGTTTTTAATCTTTTTATGTTACTCATTATACTGTATTATTTTTATCGAACCTTATAAATTAATCTTATAGGTATTTACATGTGTTATGTGGACATATTTTAAATATATAATTTTATGTTAATTTTCTTTGAACAAAATGGAATAGATATAAAGTTAGAATGTAATTGTGAGATCCTCGTATTTCAGCCCGTACAAGATTAGAACATTGAGCTTTATTGCTTAATATAAAAGTCCAGTTTTCTTTGGTGAATAAATAGTGAATAACATTGTCCGTGACACATGACGTCAGCGTTACGTTACGCGTTACGCTGAATCGAGTTAATAATTTTTTCCCCACCTCAAAAAGTGCTCAGCGCCGCTAAAGAAGTTTTCACTTCAAAAATACTAAATCTAAATATTTTCGAAATTGATTTCTTTGGGTTAGGTATGAGGATATTGGGTATTATTTAAGGTATATTTTACAAAAAAATAATTCAACGGTTTCGTATCTGGAGGAGCACAAACTTGGTATGTATTGAAAATTATTTTTGTTTGAATTGAATACAAGTGACGGAAATATAATAATAAATGTGATATATGCCCTTTCATTTAATACCACACACGATAGGATACCGCTAACACTAGTATTGAGTGGCAAATAATAAATCATTTATTTTTCGCGATAAACTTGTTTTACATACAAAAGTAACAATGATGAGGTACATAATATATAATTAAGTACATATTGTTTACCACGAAATGGGCTCGCCTCAGCATAATGCCGACCCGAGAGTCGGCGCTGGTCTTCCGGCGAGTCCATTTTTGTGGGCTACGATCACAGCTGTGGTACGTCTGATGATGCCAATTTGACATAAAATTCTCAGAGTACGAGCGATCGAACGAGTACGGTCACAATGCATGATTCGTCTAGCTCTAGTGAATGTGATGATCCGGCCGATGCAACTTATATTCCAGAGGAGGAGGGTACGGGATACTTCGGAATATGATAGTTCATCGGGTTCACCACATTTTGGATTCCTAGCGAGCACGTCCGATCCAGATGCTCCACGGACTATACAAGAAGCACTGAGTGGTCCAGATGCTGACAATTGGAGGGAAGCGATGTCTTGTGAGTACAACTCATTTATTAAGAACGAGTGTTGGACACTGACAGATCGACGAGAGTCACGAAAACCTGTCAAATGCAAGTAGGGGTTAAAATAAAATAAAAAAATAAAAATTAATTATTTCAGGTTTCAGGACCCATATTACAAAGTGAAACTTTTTTATAGTAGAAGAATTGCGTTGCAAGACTTGCATCTTTTTACATGTAAAGTTTTTGATGGGATAAGATAAGATAAAAATATTTCATTGCACGGAAAGAATACAGCAGTGGTAACAACACGAGTTTCAGGTAAGAGTTGTGCATAACTAACTTGACATTCAGAGATTCCAGGAGTCCCCGCACTAGGCTAGGCCTGTATCGGGGATCTCATCTTTTTTGTCCTTCTTTTCAGGTAAGTACTACTTCTTATACGTCAGCTACCACTTTTCTTAAAAAGCTCATCTCATACTATTATACTCGTAATCATAACTATATACAATACTCATCTCATGGCCCCACTAAACTATAGGTAATTGTACTCATACAATACTCATACCCAAGTACCCATCCCACAACTCCCACACCATACCCGCATTCATACCGATGCCATATTCATATTATCCTTACCATATACATACCATACTCATACTATACACATATAATAACTATACATATTTTAATACTCACGTCGTACATCAGCACATCACAGACCTTTACTTGACCTACTATTTGTAGGAACTGCAACAGTAACTTTGTAATGGCATATATTTATATGGGACAGCAAACTTACTTATGCAGTTCATAAATCTTTAAAACGTGACTGATATTGCAATATTTTTAGGTTTTCTATGGGTTGATACGCTGAAAACTACCTTTAAAATTTGAAGCTTGTGGGTATGCTAGAAGTACCTTAGAATTATGATGATCGATGAGCGAGCGAGTGAGTGAGTGTGTCAGTGTCGAAATTAAGGAACTTTGACGTACAATAATTCTTAAACTACAGGTTCAAATTGAATGTTTTTGAGATTATATGTAAAGCATGTTAAGCCGGCACTAAAAATTTAGGGTTCTAGCTTTAGCCAGCACAAAATTACGGGACGTCGAAAATGGCCTGAATCGCTTCGAGAAAAGGATGGTACGGCCCCAACTAGCAAAATCACGCTATGCTACGCTGTTATACTCGTAACAGCCCCTGGGTAGAAAGCGGCGCACACCTCTCGACACCCCTGAGCCGCTTACATCAGTGTTGCTCCTGGTCGTCTTTACGACGACTTTCAGGGGCCCACCTAGTTAGTGGCAAGACACCGCCTGCCTCGATAACGTATAGAAACATTGTTATGGCAGGTGTCCGGACCTCTCGACAATAGCCCAATCTTTTGACCAGCCAAACTTCAACACTATAACCGGCACTCTTCTCCACTGCATTTACAATAGCTCCTATGCCAGCTGGGACCGACTTACGGGTATCTATTTGTACCCGTGAATGGGTTCTAGTTGGTGTATTACATAACATCAAACTTGTCTTAAAGGGCCTCTCTGCTGTTGGCTTCGGCCCCACGCATGCCTCCCAAAGGTCCGGGACCCCATGGTCCCGAGATATGGAAATACATAAATATAAAAAATAAATATATATTATAGCACATTCTTACACAGATTGGCTAAGTCCCACAGTAAGCTCAAGAAGGCTTGTGTTGTGGGTACTCGAACAACGATATATATAATATATAAATACTTAAATACATAGAAAACAACCATGACTCAGGAACAAATATCTGTGTCATCACACAAATAAGTGCCCTTACTGGGATTCGAACCCAGGACCATCGGCTTCACAGGCAGGGTCACTACCCACTAGGCCAGACCGGTCGTCAATACATACAAATAATAATAATAATTTAGCCTATATACGTCCCACTACTGGGCACAGGCCTCCTCTCAAGTACGAGAGAGTTTGGGCTATAGTCCCCACGCTAGCCCAATGCGGATTGGGGACTTCACATACACCTTTGAATTTTTATCGCAGATGTATGCAGGTTTCCTCACGATGTTTTCCTTCACCGAAAAGCTAGTGGTAATTATCAAATGATATTTCGTACATAAGTTCCGAAAAACCCATTGCAATAGTGTTCCCAAAAACGATTTAAGATCAAACCATCTTATATTGATCTTCTCTTTTGTGGTATAAGTGACTTGATTCTATATCACTCCAATATCTTACTAAAGTGCTGCTGTTGACCAGAAAAGTACGTACTTACAGTGTTATTATATGCTATGGTGATATTAGTCTTACATTCTTATAATAATAGCATTTAGAAAGTCTAATTAATATAAGATCAAATTAACTTAGAAAATGTGGATATAAGACCAGGGGCCCGTTTCTCAAAAGCTTGTAACTTGTAATACAAGCGGAAGTCACTTTTTGACAGCTTTTGTTAGAAAGGGACTTCCACTTGTATTACAAGTTACAAGCTTTTGAGAAATGGGCCCCAGGTACTCTCAAGTTCAATGAGACCTAGTAAGTGTTATTGTAAGAGCGAGAGGCTCATAATAGTATTATGATTATGCCATGTTAATATTAATCTTACATTCTTATAATAGCATTTAGAAAGTCTAATATAAGATCAAATCAACTTAGAGAATGTGGATATAAGACCAGGTACTCTCAAGTTCAATGAGACTTAGTATGTAAGAGCGAGAGGTTTATAATGGTATTATAAAATGCTCTTATATACATATATAAGAGTCTTATAATAAGACTAAACTTACTAAAGTGCGTATTAGCTTGTCTAAGACTAATATGAGAGCGATGATATGTTAAAAACAAAAATAAGAGCGCTATAAGCTCACTACTCTTTTTGCTAGTTGGGGCCGTGCCTCTTTGTTTTGCTTGACTTGGCGGGTACACTGTCGTGCCCCCAGATGGAAGAGTGTAAGTGTTCGCCTACTCCCATGGAAACAGGACTTAAGTTACCTAGGGGCAATCAAAGAGATGATACCTATGATTATAGAGGTCTTGTAGATTCTCTTGTGATGGTGATTGTGTGATGTATATTGGTATCTGTACCCGACCAGACATCGCATACGCAGTTAGCTACTTGAGTCAATTTAATTAATCATTTACTTACAGAGACCCACTGGAAAGCAGCCTACTATTTTTGGGTTTACAATGATTATTTTGGTGTCATTTTATGTAAGTAATAGGATAGCAAGATGTAGGTATGTAAACATTTAGTTATCAATTGACATTAAAATGGGGTTTGAAATTTGGTACCTAATCATTTACAATTTTTGGGTTAATAATGATTACTTCGGTGTCATTTCTTTTAATACGATAGTAAAATGTAATAAAATTGGTAATCATTTCACATTAAAATGGTGTTATAATTTTGGTGATCATTTATTATTTTAGGGTGGTAAAGTAGAACACTTATCCTGTTTATGAGATTATGGTAGGTATTAATAAATTCACATACTTTAATCAAAGTTATAGGCAAATGTTCGATCTAGCACTTAAAGTATCAAAATATTCAAAATATCTAGAGCACCAACCTACAATTTTTTTTACGCTTGTAAACATTGCAGTTTTTTCGTTATACAACGCTTCACGTCGACTTCGCACATCATCGTAATTGTTTACGAGCTTAAATAGTAGTTTGCGGACCTCACTCGGTATAGTAATTATTAATGTTATTTAAAATAAACCCCTTCTAAACCGCAAACAATTGAATGAATGACATATATGTATTGACAACTAACTTTTAACTTATCACCAAAGACAATTGGTGATACAACAAGGAAATGTCTGTCAGCAATATTTGGCTGGCCAGACTCAGACTTATATGCTTTGAATATTTACAGAATCATACATGGTCGAGCAACAGCTGTCAGGTCAAAGATTAAGTCACAAAAAAATATCCAAATCACGTAAAAGGAAACGGTCTCACAGTTCAGGTAAATAGATTTAATAATGTTAATATACTTGGTCAAGCAAATCTTGTCAGTAGAAAAAGGCGGGAAACACAAATTTTCTATGGGCCGATAATCCTTCGCGCCTACATTTTTAGGGTTCCGTACCCAAAGGGTAAAACGGGACCCTATTACTAAGACTCCGCTGTTCGTCCGTCCGTCCATCCGTCTGTCACCAAGCTGTATCTCACGAACCGTGATAGCTATCACGATCTCCTTTGGCAGTCTATAGCACAACCACATCGCGTCAACTCTGTGCACACTTTCCAGTGCTTTTCTTGTGTAGTCCAATTTTTGAACATTCAGACTCTTTAGTGTGGACTACGGTCAATGAGGCTGTCTATGCTGCTGAAAGGTTACGCGCGTTTTATAAAATTTCCGCCCTTTTCTACTGACAAGATTTGCTTGACCATCTATATATGATGCACCAGTCACCTGCAATAATTTACAGGGTGAATATAATAGGTCCTACTCAGCAACATTTAATATGGGACCAACCCCGAGATAGCGAAAACAATTTGACGCTCCCATACAAAATATCCACAAAATGTTAAATTGGTATTTTCGTGTACGCAATACATGTAGACAGCAATCCCTGCCGTAGTCGAGTAAACATATTAAAATGATATAGGTAGACCCTTATTGGCCCAGGGCCTGGCACTAGAAATATTAGAAAAATGTAAAGTTACATACCAGTACAGTGAGCTGCGAAAATGCATGGAGAAATTATGAATGAATTCATTGATAAAGTCGCCATACACTTTTACGGATACAGTACTTCTTAATAATTATCAACATTTTACAGTACATTATGGCCCTTTAAACTTTCGACATAACTATGTGTTGTGCCAATTACTGCACTAATGATTTTTTAATTTACAGACCCACCTACATCAAGACAGTCGCATTTACTGGATCATGATTATTGTAAAAAAAACAAGAGCAGCTTCCAATCACCTAAAAGAAAGAAGTTATCTGCTACAGGTAAATTCTGCTTGTGTTTCTGTTCTCTTTTGCGTTGTTTCCTTTTATTGAGGTGTGTAATATAGTATTTGTATTGTATTGTCAAGTTTGAGTCCTGATGATGAGATCCATCAGGAATCGAATGGACTCCTTAAATATGACAGGCATATATAGGTATTGTGATTTTAGTTTCACTTCAATAAATCAAGCATAATATATAATATGTTTAAAAAAACCGGCCAAGTGCGAGTCGGACTCGCGGGTTACTATCAAACTTACCTTATCGCTAAAGGACAATATAGCTGAAATGTCTGGATTATGTTATGTCTTTGTAACAACATAGACATGAATGCTAAATGCCCCTTTAGCAAAACGTCTGGATCTTAGAATGTTACAATTTAAAATGATCTATCAGCAAAAATTCTTTATCTTCGAATGTCTTTATTACTTAATAGACATAAACGCTAAATAGTCTGTATTGTGTAATGTATTTTTTACTAAATGGAATAAACGCCAAACGACCCGTTAGCAAAACGTCTTGATTTTGATATGACACTTGATAATTAAAACCTTCCTGCGCATACTTTGTATTGTAAACACATTGACACATTACATTTCCAGACGTTTTGCTACTTACTCGTTCTGTGTTCACGTCAATCAAATAATTTTACTTTCGGCTTATCAGGTATTCTAATCATATGGACTATTTATATTTCCAGACGTTTAGCTACTTATTCATTCTAATTCTTAGTCATCCAGCTAAATTGACTTTTTGCTGACTGAGTATTCTACTTTCATGTCGTCCAGCTGAATTGACTCTATGCTGACTGTGTATTTGACTTTTATGTCATCTAGCTGAAATGGTCGTTTAGCGATAAGGTCAATTTGATAGTAACCCGGACTCGCGTTTCTAGGGTTCCGTACATAAGTCCGACTCACGCTTGACTGCACATTTCTAATAGGTTTTCCTGCCATCTGTAGGTAAAGAACTATTTTGTGTATTTTTTTCAAAATTTTAGACCCAGTAGTTTCGGAGATAAAGGGGAGGGGAATGGTAATTTTTTGGCTATTTTCTTATATAGCTTCGAACCTATGTATTTTAAAATTATAAAAGAAAACATGTCCCTCTTTGGGTCACTAATTTACATATGTGTACCAAATTTCAACTTAATTGGTCCAGTAGTTGTGACAGACGGACAGACAGACAGACGCACGAGTGATCCTAAAAAATGGACCATTTTCCTTTTGAGGTACGGAACCCTAAAACGTGGCATTTGATGACGTGGAACTGCTGATGATGATCAGATTGAAATTCTACAACGACGCCTAGTTCACGTTAGGTTTTTAGCAAACATCTTAGAGATGGTAACTCCTTATTACCAAATGTAATAAAATATTTTATTCATAATTACAGAGCCATCTACATCGAGACAGTCGCATTTACTAGACCATGATTATTCTAAAAAAAAGAAGAGCATCCTCCAATCACCTAAAAGAAGAAAGTTATCTGCCAAAGGTAAACAGCACTGTGTATTTACATAAAGATTTCAAAATCAGAAGGATCCTTCCGTTGTTTTTCAGGGTTCCGCACCCAAAGGGTAAAAACGGAACCCTATTACTAAGACTCCTCTGTCCGTCTGGCACCAGACTATATCTCATGAACCGTGATAGCTAGACAGTTGAAATTTTCGCAGATGATGTATTTCTGTTGCTGCTATAACAACAAATACTAATAAAAAATAAGTTCAAAAACTAAAACCCGACTACTACTGCTAATCGCGCTGTAAAAAGTATGAAATGAAACAAAATAGAATTCTTATCTAAAAATATAATACAGGAAATATAGTCCCCAATCCGCATTGGGCTAGCGTGGGGACTATAGCCCAGCAAGCCCTCTCGATGAGAGGAGGCCTGTGCCCAGCAGTGGGATGCTTATAGGCTGAATTTTTTTTTTAATTCATCATTCTTCTTAGGCTAGGGTTTTTATAATATGAATATAAAAGTAAAATATAAAAACACTTACAAAACAATAAAAAATACATATAAACACATTATAAAATAACCTAACCTAGGGTGCCGCCAGCAGCGGGGCAAGGCCCAAGCTACCGGGGGTCAGGGCCGCAGAGAGAGGAACCGACGTACTATTCGTACTAACCGCGCCGTGTCCAAGATCACCGCCTTCTGCATCTGTCCCTTGATCCAACCACCTAGCGAGAGTCTCTCAAGATGTAGGACTCTTCGCTATTAAACCGTTCACTGAAACGACTATCGGGTCAATGGTCGTCGAATCAACATACATACAAATTATTATTATTATTATTATTTGTATGTCTTTCCATATCTCGGGACCATGGGGTCCCGGACCTTTGGGAGGCGTGCGTGGGGCCGAAGCCAACAGCACAGAGGCCCTTTAAGACAAGTTTGATGTTATGTAATACACCAACTAGAACCCATTCACGGGTACAAATAGATACCCGTAAATCGGTCCCAGCTGGCGTAGGAGCTATTGTAAATGCAATGGAGAAGAGTGCCGGTTATGGTGTTGAAGTTTGGCTGGTCAAAAGATTGGGCTATTGCCGAGAGGTCCGGACACCTGCCATAACAATGTATCTATACGTTATCGAGGCAGACGGTGTCTTGCCACTAACTAGGTGGGCCCCTGAAAGTCGTCGTAAAGACGACCAGGAGCAACACTGATGTAAGCGGCCAGGGGTGTCGAGAGGTGTGCGCCGCTTTCTACCCAGTGGCTGTTATAACAGCCACTGTGCCAACTCGCGTCTTATGCATCTTTCACTTCCACCCCTGGAGCATATAGTTCTAGCGACTCCTCTCTGGACGGCCAATGAAGGTAAGCCAGAGCTGAGAGTTCTGCTGGGTCACCTTGGGGTCCACTCCGACCGACGAAGACACGCCGGAGACGGAGACCCTGACCGACTCTCGGGAGCACTCGGGTCCGTGGGGTCGTTACTCCCCAACAGCTCGCCACAAGCTGCCCTGCGGGCTTATTATTATATTATTATAATATTTTAAATTAAAAAATAGCACGTAATATAATTTACTATTTTCTTTATATATTTACAGAGATTCAAAGGATCGCCGTGGTCGTATGCCACGCAATTATAAACTTTAAGGTAACGTGGCATACGACCACGGCTATCCTCTGAATCTCTGTAAATTTATAAAAAAAAATAGTAAATTATATTACGTTATATTTTTTAGTTTAAAAATGATAACATAAATAATATTTCCAGTATGATATTTTCAGAATTCTATCTTGTTTTATACTTTTTAGAGCGCGATTTACAGTAGTAGTCGGCTAGTCGTGTTTTAGTTTTAGAACTTATTTTTAATTTAATTAATTTTGGGGTCATGCTTTCGTACTGATGACTATTTGAAGCATAGACTAGGAATCCTCTAGACCGAGTTTAGAGCAATTATTTCATGCAACTGATGATGCCAAAAATACGGGGGTGCGCGGGACGAGGTGAGCGAAGTCCCGTGTCGTAATTGGTCCGTTCAAAGACACGGACGTCACACAAAGACACTTTCGACTGGAACATGGAGTAAAGCGTGGCAGAGGGGGTAGTGCGACTATGCTCAGTCTGGCGGATGTTTTGTTTGTGATTTGAAGTCACTTTATATTACTTTTGCGAGGGCGTCGTCAATACAGAAATGCACACAGAGCGCCGCATATATCGGACTACGCCCGACTCCTTTGGCTTTGGGACGCGTACACCGCGCCACGTACGTTGGGCTACGCCCGAGTCTTTTAGTATATGACGCTCATAGTACATAATATAATTATATTAACGTTCGTGATGACTTTATGACCTCTAGAGGGCGCCGTGTTCAAATTGTTGTGACGTCATATAACCTATAACCAGCGGACGACTAAGGGCCAGTTGCACCAACCACATTTGACAGACTGATCAACGTCAGCCCCAGCGCTTTACTATGAAACTTTCCATACATAAAAATTTAGCGAACTCTTTAACGATAGGTTGCACCAAACCGATAAGGTTTGGTGCAACCGACCCCAAGACGATTCGAATGACATATCGTTTGTCAAATTATAATGAGTACTTTAGAAGTTATGAGGGAACAGATGAACGTAAATATATACGAGTACATACCCACATACATACCGGTAAAAATCATAACCCTCCTTTTGCGTTGCCGTAGTCGGGTAAAAAGTACAGAACCCTTGGTGGGCGAGTCCGACTCGCACTTGTCTATGTTTGTTACTCCATACGGCAAAGTGCGAGTCGGTCGCGCGCACGACGGGTTCCGTACCATTACGGCAAAAAAATCACATTTGTTGTATGGGAGCGACACTTATATATTTATTTTATTCTGTTTTTAGTACTTGTTGTTATAGCCTCAACAGAAATACACTGTGAAAACTTCAACTGTCACGGTTTATGAGATGTATCTCATCGCTGGCGGCTGTCTGGCTGGCATTTCCATCTCCATGTAGCCTCGACAGCGATTTTAAAAAAAAAATTATCTGCATTTAAATAGTGGTAGGTATTTGTTGAAATTGAACTGCTCATGAAAACTAGAATGAATGAAAATCCTCTAAGGCAGCGGTCGACAACCTGCGGCCCGCGGGCCGCATGCGGCTCGTGAACCTGTTACTTGCGGCCCGAGAGCCGCCTTGGCTATTTTGTATGTAATAGTGACAAACGACAATGTCTCATAATCCCTTGGCTGCTAAAAGGTTCCCGACCGCTGCTCCAAGGCATAAGATTTTTGAAAGTCTTTGACTGACTGACTATGGTTGGAAATAATTTAAATGGCATTGAAAATTATTTATTTCAATTTATATTTTATCAGAAATAAAGAAGTATTGTGGTATTATTATAATATGGAAATGAACTATTTGATCTTTATTTTTATGTTTTTCGTTGAAATAACTCGGTTAAATAAGGTATATATTTTATTTTTACAGATTTACAAGTGACACCAAGAAAAAGAAAATTATTAAAAAAAATTGATTTCTACAAGCAGAAAATAACAACATTGCGTGAAGGAAATGTATTGCCGCGCATTAAATCATTAGCTCTGAAGACCTTAATCACTGCGTATTTACGCAACAACCGTAGAAATGCGCGAGGAAAGAGATGGAGTCCAATTGAAAAAGCATTGGCAATAGCAATTTACAAGAAATCTCCCAGGACATATCGTCATTTGTTACAACTGGTGGCCTTGCCCAGCATTAGAACATTGCAAAGTCAACTACAAAAAATGGAATTAGAGCCGGGCATCAGCCCGATTATATTAAATCATTTAAAAAAGAAAGCCACAGCAATACCTGAAAAAGATAGGCTGGTCGCGTTACTTTTTGACGAGATTGCTTTGAAAAAGCGTCTGATTTTAAACACCAGATCAGATAAAGTTGAAGGATTTACGGATTTAGGAGAAACTCGATACAGAAGTGCAGAAGTGGCAGATCACGCCTTAGTTTTCATGGTACAAGGCTTACATAAAAAACTGAAGCAACCGATAGCCTACTATTTTGTTAAGGGGACGATATCAGCGCAAAACCTTGCTGGTATTATTAAAGACATAATAAAGGCACTTGCTGATATTGGTTACACGGTGGTTACCACAGTATGTGACCAAGGACCCACTAATATTGGCAGTTTGAATTTACTCAAAAGGTGGTGTGGCATCCCAACTAATACCAATTATTTCATATTGGATGATAAGAGAGTTTATATAATGTTTGATATTCCGCATTTACTGAAATCGGTAAGAAACAATTTTCATAATGGAGGAGAAATTGTAATAAACGGGAAAAAAGGAAAGTGGTCTCACCTACGAGAAGTGGCAGAAAAAAATAAAAGTACCTTACATTTCAAAAAACTAACAGCCCTACACGTGAATCCTACATTTCGGTCGAAAATGAAAGTAAAACTAGCTGCTCAAGTGCTCAGTAATACCGTCGCTGCTATTTTAAAACTCATGGCTGAGAAGCACGGTGATGATGATGTTGAGAAAGCTCAGGAAATCTCGGATACTGCCCATATCATAGAAGATCTTGATAGGCTTTTTGATTGCACAAATGGTCCCTCGTCCAGAAAATACATTATCAAGGGCCGACGAGAGAATGTTTCCAAGAAAACTAACCACGTCGAATTGTGGAGACATTATAAACAAGTCATGAGTACTATGTATTTCCTAAAGACTGATAGTTTTTTAAGACTGAAGAACGTCCGATGCGTACAGGGATACATTACCTCCTTATCATCACTGGAAGACATTTGGAAGTATGTTGAATCGAAAGGATTCAAGTACTTAAATCTTCGGCAGCTAAACCAAGATAGCTTAGAAAACCTTTTCGGAATGATTAGGCAACATTGTCCCACAAGTCGAAACCCAACGTGCCATCATTTCACAGCCGCCTTAAAGTCAAATATATTGACAAAATTAAGCACGCCAGTAGGTAGAGCAGCAAATTGTGAAGAAGATGATAACGAAGCTATTATAGATTTTGAAGATTTCTTCAAAAGTGTCAAAATGACTGAAGAAATGGTAATACCTGAAGATGTTCAAGCTCCTGTTTTACACTTACCAGAAGAAGCTGAAGTGCCAGTTTTACATTTACCTGATGCTTTTGACTTTCCTGAAGACGATGCAGAATTTCTGCAAATTGAAAGCAGTCTTTTCGAATCGTTCGACAAACAGCCTACCGTATATGTCGCGGGATATTTAGCCTCAGTGGTTTTAAAAAATATACGATGGGAATGTGAGAACTGTACGCGAAGCTTAAAAACTGAAGAGAAGGAACAATGTGATTCAGCAATGTATAGTTATATTAAACTTCGGGAGTGGTGGCCAGAGAAAACAAGTCTTACGTATCCAACATTAAATCTTTGCGTATTAGTAGATACATTTACCTCATATTTTGAAGCTGAAATCAAACCGATTCTTCATGAGAGACATATTACTGAGAAAGCTGTCATGGTGATGCTGACGAAATGTGATAATATGCTATGGATATGTAATGATCACAAAGCTCGTCTTCTCCGTGTACTGTTAGTTCGTCTTAGTCATCTTTTAATCCGAAACGAATGCCATAGAGCAAATCTAGCTTTCGTTAAATCTGAAGAACCAACTGCTGACATTATCAAAAGGTCACAGCAACAAGGTACATCAAAATAATAAAACAATAAAAACAGCTTGTCATGGATAAAGCCAATCACTTAGAGTTAGTCCAAAAGTTCTGTCAAAAAGGTTTTTACTGATAAAAAGGTTGTAGGTAGGTACCTACAGTTTCCTTATTATTCGTACATATACGTATAATTTAAAAATTTATTAATGGTGAATTCATTCCAATATATTTTTTCTACTCGTCGACTGCAATTCTTTAATTAAGATTTCGTATACCAAATTGCAATTGGGTACTTTTAATGTACGGGCTCCCAACTCAACTATAATATTCATTTCGAAAAAAGCCATACCTTAAATTCATTATTTATTTTAGGTTGTATAGTAGAAACAACTTCTTCGTAAGTTAGAAACGCGCATGGTACACCATTAATATAGCAACATCCATAGACTATGAAAACAGGCGTTTCTTGTTAGTTTGACCTATGAAAGGTTACGGTGGCAAAATTGAGAACAAAAACTGTCTAAAAATTGAATTTAACAAGGAGCAAGTACCAGGGCCTCATGGGTTACGAGAAGGTGTCGTTGACCAACCCGCCGAGACGCGTACGTGTATGAAGGTATCGCAGCTGCTCGAAGGGTAACTTAGCTGTATACCTTTGGTTTGTTTAACTATATGATTCTACTAGTTTAAAGTGCAATTTTTGTTGAATCATAGAAATATACAATAGTGATACGAGTATAATCAATCTTTTCAATCTCGTACCTCGCTTTGACAATTATCTATTATATCACGATTGTATTGTACTATTAACGTAATTTTCTTTCGCAGTTTTGGAGCGCGCTGGTGGCCTAGTGGTAAAAGCGTGCGACTTTCAATCCAGACGTCGCGGGTTCAAACCCCGGCTCGTTCCAATGAGTTTTTAGGAACTTATGTACGAAATATCATTTGATATTTACCAGTCGCGGTAAAGGAAAACATCGTGAGGACACCGGACTATTTCCCATAAGGCCTAGTTTCCCCTCTGGGTTGGAAGGCCAGATGGCAGTCGCTTTCGTAAAAACTAGTACCTACGCCAATTCTTGGACCCAAGGCTCCTATGAACCGTGGCAATGTGCTGGGATAATGCGAGGAAGATGAATTCGCTTCCGCAGGTTTGCATAATTCGCACAAATTTCGTTTTATGACAGAGCGTTAGCGAAGGTCTCCAGTCAGATTTTCCGGATGTTCTCTGCAGGTCGTATTTTTTAAATCGATTTTCGTCTGATTTTCGTGAAATTTTGTGAGCCGGTTTGGTCATTAAGTAGATTTTTTTTCGTTAGTAAGTACTAAGAAAATTATAGGTACTTAACCCTACCTTTGGTTACTAGAACTAGCGTAAGACAAAGACAGTATGATTCTCTCTGTCTATGTTTGAAATGTGACAGTCCCGTGCCAAATTATTAAAATAGGACATTCTATATCCACTAGACTATTTATTAATTACCCATTTACCCGTTGACTGTCGGAGGGATTTACTTTCAAAGTTTTTATTGTACATAAGAATCATATTTTAATAATTATACGCAATAAAATTCGATTACATATTTTTATTTTATAATTCAAATTCAAAATGGCATATTTACAGCGCGGGCGTACATTGAATCCTGAACGAAACAGGATTCTAAAATAGAATCTTGAGCGTAGTAAGGGATTCAAGTGTTTATGCCCAAGATGGAAATAATGTTGCTACTTATGGCACATACATCTTTTAACATCACCAATGAGGAAATTATTATATTCTAAAATGTGACGTTCCATGGTAAAAGGCACCTTATGGCGGCTGGCGCTTACGTCACATAGCGCCGCAATAATATTGGAGCGGGGTAAATAATAGCGTAAGCGCCAACCGCCATAAGGTACCTTTATCCGTGAGACGTCACAAATATTATATAACCTTAAAAAATATGCTCCTGCTCCCAGCAGGGAAGAAAAGTGCCACTTTGATACCTCCTAGCGAGAAAAAAAGCCCTTTTCACATCCACTATTCGAAAAAGGGGGTTTTTCTTCTCTGCTAGGAGGGATCAAAGTGTTACTTTTCTTCCCTGCTAGGAGAGATCAAAGAAACACTTTAGTTCTATAGGACGTTTATTTTTTTGCATAGATTTTTAGCTTAAATCATACTTTGAATTCTTCGCTTCGTTCAGAATTCTATGTACGCCCTCGCCGTAAATAATATGTCATTTTGCTCCATCCTCCAAAATATTTCTGGTCCACATTTAAGTCCAACCATGTACCTATTAGTCCACTCAAAGAACACTTTAAATAACGTACGACTTAAATGTGGACTCGATCCTAACCCGAGTACGAAATTTGTTGACAAGGAGCCTACGTTTCAACCATACCCATTTTATCGATATCGATAAAATACGCAAGCGTGTAGGTTACTACACTATGTAAGTCTGTTATGTTGGTACTATTGTTCTTTGACAGTTCTTTGTCGTACATGTTGGTAATGATTGGATAACCAAACATACACACAGACTAATCAAATCGCTAGTATGGAAGTCCCGTCTCTTAAAACGTAGTGATTATATTCTCTTTGGGCCTACACTGCTGATGACAGTGACAGCTGCCAGCTCGGGTGACGGTGAGTCACCCGCCAATCGCTCTCAAGTCAAAACTTGTACAAAATTACAGAACCCCGATACGCATTTTGGGCGTTCGTCTTTATGTCTCCACTAATTAGTTAATTAGATATTTCACTATTCAAACAGTAATGTATTTATACTGTACAACATGTCATAAGCGAGTTCATATCCCCGTAATAATCATTGGTAACAACGAGGTAACAACATGTTAGAAGTGAAGTGCTATTGAAGTTGTTTTAAAGGTTTGTACTTATTCTTGCTTTAATATGTTGACAATAATAGAATAACCATTAAGAAGAGGTAATTCCGCACTGATAATTTCTACTTTCAACAATTATTTCATGCGATGTTAACTAATTGCCCTAGCGAGAATATTAATGCAGCCGAAAGGCACTTAGACAAAGGATTGAAAACATAAAGTTCAATAATGATATTTTGCCATTATTACAATAATTATTACTTATTTGTTTTTAAACCAGCTTTAGAAGATACTACGAGACCATGTCGAACCTCATTTTGAGCGCGAAAGTATTAATACACTTTGACATTCAACACATGTGAATAAAAAGAAATTATGACAGTGGCTTGTGTTATGGGTAGTTAGACAATGACATATATTCAAATACATAAACACATAGAAAACATTGATGATGCAGGAACAAGTACCTGTATCAGACATCATAAATATTATATTGTATTTTTGGTGCAGCGGCGTGGTTTTAACGGAATTGCTGTAGACAATTCCAACTGAAATGGTAAATTAAGGTTAATATTAACGTAATTAATGCTAATTAATCATTAGGGTTGAAGTTGTTTATACCAATTCCGTTAGCACCACTCCGCTGCACCAAACATGCTATAAAATTTATGATAACTGCTCATCACACAAATAAATGCCCTTACCGGGATTTGAACCCACAAGTACCGGCTTATAAGGCAGGGACACTACCCACTAGGCCAGATGGGTTGTCAAAATGTATTATTATTTTATTTTATTATTTAATATATACAAGGTCTATATTACATACTTTGATGATTTTAACCTTTTGAACGCCACAGACGGCAATTGACGTCAACGTCGTGACAACGACGCCAAAGACGGCATTTGACGTCGATCGATTTTTGATGAAAATCTACTGAAAAGCACTTTTAGGTTGGCATTATTTATTCACAAAACTAAATTTTACCCCCGTGGCGTCAGTGGCACGGCAAATGGAGGCGCCGTTTGGCGTTCAAAAGGTTAAATAGCAATCATACCTACTTTGTGACATAAAACCATACTAATAGGTATTAATTTGTTATTTTAATCTTATTTGAAGTGCTACTTATTTGCCATGAGTCACCAATGTTTGATGATCATATGTTTTATTTCATTTTGCATGTAATATGCCATTTAATTTCCACACTGGTCCCAGCTGTATTTTTAGTGGTAGATTTTACATTAATGTAATCCCACGTTGTATTATCATTCATGTAGTCTTGTGTGGTATAATAAGCTTTAGAAATAAGTTTACGCTTTACATAATTCTTAAATTTATTAATAGATAATTCAGTAATATAGTTTGGAAGTTTATTATAAAATCTTACACAATTATCCATGAATGATTTTTTAATTTTATGGAGCCTAGTGAAGGGCACTGCGAGCTTATGTTTATTTCTAGTATTAATATTATGAATTTCACAATTTTTCCTATAATTTACAATATTTTTATGTACATACAGAATATTCTCATAAATGTATTGACAGTGCACTGTCATTATGTCAATTTCCTTAAATTTATCTCTTAAGGGGCCCACTGATTAACAGTCCGCCGGACGGTATCGGCCTGTCAGTTGTTCGGAACTGTCAAAATTTTGTTCTAACTGACAGGCCGATACCGTCCGGCGGACTGTTAATCAGTGGGCCCCTTAAGTGTCTCTATGGTTCATTTTGTATATTGCTCGAATAGCCCTCTTCTGCAGAACAAAAATGGTATTTATCTCTGAAGCACCACCCCACAGTAAATGCTATGGGCGGTACAGGGTGCCTAGCCAAGCTGCCAATACCTAATAGTTTGAACGATACAGTAATCTCTCTCTATTACTTTTCCATATTAGTGCGACAGAGAGACATTAGCGTACCTATCGTTCGCTCCGTAGCGAACAATAGGGCTCTTGGCTAGGCATTGTGACTTTTAACCACAGAATTCTAACCACTAAATCAGTAAAAACCATTTATGGGGGTTTTCAGAAAAAATGGTCCAATTTACTTTTTTTCGAAAAACCATCAACTTTTGGGTTATTTAGACTCAGAATCACGAGTACTATTGAATGAGACAAAGAAAAAAAGTGTCCCCAGTTTTTCATACAAATTTTGGGTGTCCATTTGTAACGGTTAGGGCATGCTCCCGGGAATTCCCGGTTCTCAAATTCCCGGGAATTTTATAGTGTCAAAAGAACCGGTACTGAAGACCCGGTACCGGTATTTCCCGGTTGTCATCATATGACTATTTATTCCCATTTCAATAGTAGTAATGTTTAAGTACTTTAGCTCGGGACATTAAATAACATTTAATAATGGTGATATGAAACGGGGGACCCAAATAACCTGACAAACTAACCTAGTCAAGTAGGCACTCCAATATTTTCAATCGATAATACGGATAATGGTAAATTGTAAAAATTCACCCAGTTATTTTCTATTTCAATTTTGTTTTTATCTGAAACATCGCTCAGTAAACAGATAAACATACTGGTACTCGACGCGGTCCCAGTACATGTCATCTTGAAACGTAAGTCATTGTCAATAGAGATGACAGCAAGGTGTCATCGATTGGGCATTAGCATGTCGAGCACTTGTACGTTTACCTTACTTTTATGCCGGTTATATAAATTTCGTAAAATAGGTTGGAACGCCAATTAAGGTGTCTTTTTTTTTTAATAAAATAAGTAATTTATTAATACTTCCGCAATTATTTATATGAAAATAAGTCATTTATAAAGATTGTACGCTAATACAAACAATTTCTTACAAATTATCAAAAGATGCCTTGAGAACCGGGAAGAACCGGGAATCCCGGTTCCGGCCATGCCCAGAACCGGGAAATGAAAATCTTGGTACCGGGACCGGTAC
Organism: Cydia splendana; assembly: GCF_910591565.1. Classification (NCBI taxonomy): domain Eukaryota; kingdom Metazoa; phylum Arthropoda; class Insecta; order Lepidoptera; family Tortricidae; genus Cydia; species Cydia splendana. The sequence goes on along the minus strand of NC_085983.1, from coordinate 3,205,784 downwards.
TGCATACATATTAAATGTGTGTGAAAATGCTTTACATAACTGAAGTTTTTTGGGACACATTTTTTTCTTTTTAAATCGATAGTCCTCGTGATGCTGACTAGAAATAACCCAAAAGTTGATGGATTTTCGAAAAAAAGTAAATGGTACACTTTTAATGAAATGCCCATATAATAGGTATGTCCAATTTAATCTAATTAAGTAAACGGCACTTCTTTCAGAATTATGGAAGAAGACGACTCCGACTCCGATCGCACAGTGCTGCTGACAGACTTTGTTGACAAACCTCAGAAAGTCGACGCCAAAAGACGGAGGTTGAGCCAATTACAAGATAGGAGCAAGCACGCAGACCAACATGACAAAAACACAGCACGAAATGATGTAAGTCAAAATATACAACCAGATTTACCAAAGAACATTGGAAACAACTGGCTGATAAATAAATATTTATCAAGCATCAATAAGACTAATATACGAAATAATACCCCTGGTATTCGAGGGAATGAATATTTGAACGAAAATGCTCCTAAATATGCACTACATTGTCAAACGCATGCTGGAAATACTGAAAATACAGCTAAATTTAACGATAGTGTCATATGCCTGGATTCGGATGACAAAACGATTAGCAATGAACAGTCTCAAAACCAAGACACAAATAAAGGTGAAACTGGGACTTCTTCTGTTAATGATCTCTTACATGAAACAAAATTAATAGGGCTCAAGCCTGCAGCGATCAACGCTCGAAGAGCTACTATCGATATTATTGAAAGTAATCAAATGTTTTCTAATGACAATGTGTCACAAAAACTAAAAGGAAATGAACCTGCCAGAGTTGAACTCTTCAAACCGTCTACAATTAATGCACGAAGAGCAACAACGCATTTTGAAGAAAACAATTTAGAATGTAATTCGAGCAATGGAAAAGACTACATGTCGAAAAATGATAAAATGGAAAGTGGAAATAATAAACGAATTTATAAAGATAGTTATAGATTTATATCTCCTAAATTGTCTCCATTAGAAAGTAATATCCGTAATACTACCAGTAGTACTAGTTCAAACACAAATGCTGGTATAAGTGTTACGACAGGGGCTGAAAATAGTTTAACATCCATTTTAACCGTCTCAAATAACAAGTTAAATACCGATATTTCCGATAGTAATATCAGAGATAATAAAGATTTCCAAAAAGATACAGAAAATAAAACAGTTTCAAATGTAAAAGCAATCAAGCGATCCGGTAATAATGAAACGCAAATAGAGCCTAAGCGCACCAAAATGAATTTGAAGCCAAAATGCAAACAATATGAAGATACTGAACAGATGCCCAATGAAAAGTGTAAACCTAATGAAATGTATGAGGAAATAAGTAACGAAACTAACGAAGAACACGTCTCACATGATAAAGCAATAAATGATACAATTAGACCTGCGAAATGTGATGGGCATAATGAAAACAAATCTAGCTTAAAAAACAACGTATGCGAAGCAGAAAAGGAGCTGGAAGAAAATATATTGCCTGGCAAACAGGAAATTAGCAAAGTACAATATGAGCACGTAATAAATGAAGCACCTACAAAACCACAAATAACAAGAAAACCACTTAATCAAGATGCGAACGCAAAAAAATACCCAGAAATAAGTCAAGTACCTCGTGTACAAGAAACGTGTGATCGTGACAACCAAGATGGAAGCAAAATGCAAGAAAATCGAGATGCAAACAAAAAATCTGATAAACTCGAAACAAGTGAATGTGTTCTAGATAAAACAATTGCGAATAAAATAAGTATAATTCTAAAAACAAGACAAGTCGTTGATGAAACAGCACCAACTGAAGCAAACACTGAGCCAAAAACCTTTGAAGATCAAGACTCAGCAAATGAAGTATTAAATACAGTAGGTGCTATCAAAATACTAGATAAAACACCACTAAGCACAACAAACGAGGCGCAAGAATCGACACAAGTACAAAATGAGCTCGAAACTACCAAAGTTCAAAACAGGCAAATAAAAAGCAAAGTAAGTGATAAAAAAGAAACAAACAAACTATATGAAGAGCAAAGAACAATTGAAACACTCAATAGAGAAGACAACGAAGAAGAAACACGTAAAGTAAGCGGTGAACAAAGCACAACTGAATCACACAGCGAGCACGAAACAGATCAGCTAAATAAAACACCAAAAGAAGTGAGTCCCAATGTTGGTGCTGAAGATAACAAACGTATGTTGGCATTCCAAATATTTTTTTTTAGTAAGATTTTGAAAAATTTCATAAAAGACGAGTACCCAGAATTTGCAATAACACTTGGAAATATCATCGAAACTTTACTCGATAACGCTAGACATGGGTCATTTCAAACCCATGTGCAATTTGCTTGTCCTAAATGTGGCTGTTTATCTAATTATTCGTCAAATTTGATGAATAGAACAAAATCTGGCGTAGATAAATTTAACAGCAACAGTTCTCAAAACTGCCGTCTTTGTCGCGGCGTTAGAGAATTACACACTTCTTACCTGGAAAACGCCTCCATTAAAAAAGATCACATTGGTAATAAAAAAGAAGATGTAAAAAGTAGTCCGGCAAAAAAAAGTCATGCTAAACAACTAGTGGAGCAAAGCGACAAATCTGTAACACAAAAATCTAGCAGTAATTCTAAAGGAGTATTAGAAGAAAACGATAATAACGGTTCAGTATCTAGGTACGTAGTAGAAGACAGATGTGACAGTTTAGCTGTTGATAAAGAGAAGCAGGCCGACAATATTTCGTCAACTCAGAATGCTATGGAGACGCAAACAGGAAATCATAATGATTCAAAGGAACACAAAATCAACAGTGAGACACCTTTCATAGAAACATCTGAAACTGAAACTCAAGGAAAAATTAAAATAACTAGTAATAATAAGAACGAAATTGTATCAAATAAAGATAAATTTACAATAAGTAACACGAGAATAAATGAAATTGACGAACAATCCGCTATTCATACACGTATGAAAACTGCCACAGAAAGTAATAAGACTCAAAATGAAGAAAATCTGAAGACAAAAGATAATTCTTCATATTTGACAACTGATTTCCAAAGTGATAACACTGACAACAGTGCCATTGAAAATAACAAGAAAATGGATCAAGCAAAGCAAATAAATAGTAACTCGGCCGTTGAACTGCCAAAAAAGATATCATCAGGCATACAGAATGTAACCCCAAGTTTAGGAAGTAGTCATGAAAACAATAAAGCTAGTTGTTCAAAAAGAGATAACAGCTCCAATCTTGTAAATCCTGCAGTGGTTGTAGGTAGTGCTGAAGCAATAGCTGCTTGCAATAGTGATGCAGAAATTAACCTGGGTTTACGTACCGAACAGAATGACTATACTACAGCGGAGAAAGCATCAAGCTCACCGACTGAGACACATATGCATACTACTAATTTAAATATGCAAGAAATGTCTTTAAAACCAAAAAGTCACAGTAACAATATAATAACAGCTGAAACTGATCTAGTAAAGACAAAGAGCAATAAAAACAGTAACGAAATCGTCAATGGAACACCAATAGACCCGACTAGCCTAAACATATCAAGTGTCGGAGTAGAAGAGAACGATAAACATTTTGAAAAAGAGGCACAAATGAGAAATGCCAATGAAGTTCACAGACCCAATGAAAATATAACAATATCTCTGAAAGAAAATCTACAGTTGAATAATAATGCTAACGAGGAAGAAGGCAGCCATGTAAATACCCAAGAAAAAGGCAAAACCTTACTAGATTTAGCGTCCAAAGAAAGTTTTAGCACTGATAAATTAATAAGTGGTGCTACCATAGCATTTAAATATATATGTCCACGTTGCACAAGCACTTATACACATCCTTCTAAGTTTCTACGCCATTTGAAAAACAAACATAACGTAAGAGTTACAAAAATACCCGAAAACTATATTAGACAGCAATGCCCATTTTGCAACTACCTTTTATTTCAAAAGAGTTATAACAAACACGTTGCGCGTTGCAGGTCTGATATGCACGAAAATACTAATGTTAATAAAGAAGAAAATGAAAACCACAGTAAAATTAAAAACGTGAGAGCATCTACGAGTAGTAGTGGAAAGAATGAACAAGTCGAAACTTCAGAATCAATTACATTTGAGTATTTTTGTTCTATTTGTAATGAAACGCTCACTACTCATTATAGTCATTATGCTGCCAGGCAACACAGAACTCAATTCCATCCTGAATTTAAACAGCGTCATATTATAAAAAAAAATAGAATTGGAATTAAAAGTAACACTGAACAGGAGGAAAAACAAAATGATGACAGTAAAGATACAGTTCCAGATAATGTCGATAATTCAAACACGATCTGTAGGAGGGTAGATGGTGCATCAGAAAACATTACCACGACGGCTTTAACCAACCAAACAACCACAAACTCTGGAAATAGGAAATCAAGTACCAATAGTGACATGAGTTGCAATGAGGACGAAGAAAGATGTGAAAGTGACGAAAGTTCATCTTACGGTGATCATTCATATAAACCGAGTGAATCAAGCAACGAAGAAGACGATAATAAAAGAGATGAAAATAAAACAAAGACATTGATTATAAGCGGCGAAGGCACATCCACTGATGACAATGCTCACAGTACAAGCAAAAATCAAACATACACTTTCATATGTGAGTTATGTAATCAAATGTTATATTCTGATTATGCTAGACGAAAACATAGGATTCGTCAACATCCAAATATGCAAGGTAGGCCTATATTCAAAAAAATTAAAAACGATGAACCGAAAGACAATACATCGAAGTCAAAGAATGAGAGGGAAAGATTGGTAAAAGATAATAATAGTTCATCATCCACTGATAGAGACACTAACGTTGCTAAGATCAATAACACAAAGGGTGGTAAAGTTAGAAAACGTAAGGCTAATAATAGTGCAAATGCCAGCGATAGTGACTGGAGTACGGTTAGTAATTCAGATTATTTTGATGAAAGCTCTACTAGAGAACGAAAAGCCCACAAAAATAAAGGATGTACAGAAAATACAGAAACAGTAAGTAAAGATGAAATTATAAAAACATCTGATCACTTAGTTAGAAAGAGAAAAAAACGCACCACAAAGCTCTTTGGTGCTGAACGTCAAGGCTCGCGTGCAGCTACTATTAAAGAAAACGCTGAAAGTGAAGAAAATGATAGTAATTCGAACTATTCAATCACTACTAGTAGTAGTACTGATGAATATACTAGTAGTAGTCTAAATACAAGCTTCATCGTTAACAGTTCTGATGGTACTGATGACGAAATGGAGGAAGATTATGACAGTCAGAAAACAGATGTCGGGGAAAGTAATGATGACAGTTATTTAACTACTGACGAAGAAGACCGACCAGTTAGTAATAATAAAACCCTAAACACATCAATGCGCACAAGTAAGAAAAGGAAACAGCGTTTTTTAAAGAATGATTTAACTGATACCGATGAAACAGATGGCGATCAGCAAGTAGCAAGCGAAGTAAGTGACAACGAACTATTAACAGATCACGATAGTCAATATGATAATAATGAAATTGCTTCGACAAACTTCGGAGAAGAAAAGCTTAGTGACGATGAAATTATAAAAGTGTCTGAGAATACCCGTAAAAAGAGGAAAGAACGCATGTCGACTCTATTTGACGATGATATTGAGATGTCAGCACAAAATAATGACGGCATTGAACAAGAACTAAATAATGAAACAAACAATTTAACTAATCCTGTTGTCGATAAAAGTGGCAGTGAAGAAGTTAAAATTAATAAAAATTATGAGGAAATACCTGATTTGAGAAAATGTGAAAATGATTATGAAAACTTTATAAACGTACGAGACGACCAAGTGCAAAGTAAAAAAGTATACACTAAAACAAATGACAGGGATTGTGATATGGATCCAGCGATTGAATCTACCGATACTACAGTGGTTAGCAAACAGAAGAACACTAGTGGATTAAGCAACGTGATACTCCGCGACGATGATCGACATGAGATAGACCTGATTGACTGTCTTCTTAAAGAGTACAATACTCCTAATGTTCAACGAAATGATTCATGTGCCGAAAAAGAAAAGAATGGTGAAGATAACGCAGAACCTGACATCCATAACGATCAAACAGGAGCCAACATTGACAATCAACCTTTACTTCCACCTGAAATCAACAATTGCTTAGAAAAAATACAAATTATTAATGTAAGAAGCATTGCAAATAAATTGAACATTTTCATATGCCAAGAATGCTCTTACGCTACGGACACCTATGACGATACAATACGCCATTGCCAAAATCATTTCAATCTAATCGAAGATCCAGTTACTTATTGTAATATTTGTCAAATTAAATACGATTCGTCTTGCTTTGAAAGACATGAAATCTCACATGACAAATATGTGATAAATATCAAGATTAAATTCTCATACCGATGGCTGTTTTCAAATTGGCAAGCAGTCTTCGAAAATAATCACATATTGTTAGGTGATGCGGAAGATATGCAAGTGCAAAGCATATATAAGACACATTGCGTTAAAATGACTGTTAAAGAACACGGGCCATGGCAATCTGCTCTATATTTATGTGCTAAGTGTAACATTTTCGTGCCATCTTTAGATATAGAAAAGCATGTGCAGGAAAAGTGCACGCTTACGTATTACGCGTGCCCCATATGTCACCGCAAATTTTTGACGCATGAAATGCGAGAGCACCACAAAATCTACCATACTGATGAGGTTACTCAACCATTTAAAACTATTGTATTTAATGAAAAAAAGGATGATCGCTTCAATTCAACATTAATTCAAATCAAGTTACAATTAACGCAAAATAAAGAAAAACGACTGAATGTTGAGATCTACAAATGTGTATGCGGTCTGTGTTTCATAACGTTAAAACAATTTAAATTGCACTTTGTCGACTGTGAATCAGAGACAAACGATGGAGTGCAGTGTACGAAGTGTTTACGGCGGTTTCTGCCTTCAGATTTAGAGATACATATGTCACTTCACCATTCTGCAATAAAATATGAATTTAGAGTACAACGAGTCACCTTCCAAGAAGAACGTGATTATGACAGTTCTCAACCATTAGAAATATTAGAATCTACCACAGATAATAATATTGAAGACTTAAATATCAAAAACGAGATGCTAAAGGATGAAATATTATCGCAAGGTGACATAAATATTGATCAGGAAGGTTCAGAGATCTTAAGTTCATTAGAAAATGCAGTTCAACAAATGTCGATTGATACAGATTCAAATATTAATAGAGAGGTGACAAAAGATGAATTATTGTCACAAAATACCAATGACAATATAGATATTATAGAAGACAATTTTAATATCAAAAGTATAGCAGATAGTTCGGCACAAATAATGTCTACTGCTGACGATGTCAATTTAAAAAGGGACTTGTTAAAAGAAGATAATAGTCAAAAAACCCTGGATATTTCTGAAGAGAATTTAGTAAACAAAAGTACAGTAGTTAATGCAACACGAATAGGGTCTAATGTTGAAGACTTAAATATTAAACAAGAGATGCTAAAAAATGAGGTATATTCACAAAATACTATTGAAGAGGACATACAAGAATGCACAAAAGCTTTCGAAGAACATTTGGAGACTGTAGGTTCGGAACAATTAATGGTTATTGATGAAGACTTAATTAAAAAGAAAGAGATGTTAAAAGACGAATCTTTTTCACAGAATACTTATGAAGAGAATAGTCAAGATATTATCGATGAAAATTTAGTGAACAAAACTGCAACAGACTCTGCACAAATGAATTTAAATGATGCTGATTTAATAACTAAAAGAGATATGCTAAAAGATGAAACATTATCAGAAAATACAATTGAAGAGGAAAAGACAGACATATCCGAAAAACCTTTACAGAATAGAGGTTCTGCACTTATTCTAGTTGTTGGTCGAGTCCACAATATTGAAGGAGACATGTTAAAAAACGAATCTACGGCACAAAATACTAATAAAGATAATCAAAACAATCTACATATTGAAGAAATAGTTAACAATATAGAAATTCAAACACAAACGATGTCTTCTATTCGAAGCGAAGACTCAAATGTTCCAAGTCACTCGTTAAGATCACAAGTAAATAATGAAGAGGAAAATTTGGAAAGCGAAAATGCTGGTAAAGATAATTTAGCAATCGAAGGAGTAAAATCTAAAGTTGTGGAGACTGAAGATGCTATTGTTATAGAAGACTCGGATGATGATGATGTTGAATTGGTTGGAGAAATTGTAACTGATCAAAGATTTGTTCGACGTCGTCCGGACAATGGTAACAACTTGGAATTATATTTATGGTAGGCGAGTCCAAGAGGACATTTTGGGAGTAACTCGAGCGCGGCAGATTAATAAGGGGCATCTTGCTTCCTGTTGAGTACCTCCGCCATTTATGAGTCCTTAAAAGAGCGATTCTCAAAAAGTTTGTACATTTCGATCACATCTTAGATTTCTATAAAAATTGGTATGCTGGTAAAGTACATGAAGCTGAACAACTTCCACCACATTTCCCAAAATGTCCCAGAATGTTTCTAAGAAACATTCCTTTTTTGTTACCAAATGTGTAAGGAAATCTGGTAACAAAACAGGAAAGTTTTATAAGTAATTGTTGTAAGCGGGTGGCGAGAGAGTAGCCTCTCTCCCATGTACTCGGTACGTGTGATGACGGCCTAAAGGTCAGCCCGTTCCTATATCGATAAACTCCATTATCGATGCTTTTACCATATACTAGTGATCGGCCAGTCCCAAAAGAAGCATTTAAATGCCTTTTTTATCAAATGTGCCTAAAATATTTTTAGATAAGTACCTTGTATAACAGTTTTTATACTTGTGCCATGTTGGTCGCAAACAAGCGTATCCTTGACATGAAAGGATTAGTTAGTAAATAGTTGTAAGTTTTAAATTTTTCGTATGTTGTATCGTTCGTTTACTTAATGTTAATTTCTGTTTGGCCCAAAGGTGGACTTGAAGAGAATGCCTACAGACAATAAGGTTACCTTTTGAACACGTTCAATAGCGGCGTTTTCAATTTTTTTTTTATGATGATAAATTTTTATTTAGGTAAGTGATCATATGGATCATTTTTAGATATGAAATGAAATTTTTATATTTATTTGTAGGCCAGTAATCGAAAATACTCAGTATGGGAGAATATGCAAAAAAAAATTGTTAACGATAGTCAAAATAGACGTCTATCATCGAAATTGTTGTTTAATGTCTATTACTCCATTGGGAGGGAGAATTTGCTATTAATCATACGTGAAACGACTCCCTTTTCAACAAATGTGATAAAAAAAACTTGGTCGTAAAAGTCGTAAAACGACTGCACGTTTCAAATTGTGGTTTGGAATTGTTTCTATTCTATGCAAGAATGCTAATAAATACTATAAATGTATTTTATAACTACATATTTATCTCTTTTGTGTATTCTGTAATTTGTATGTTATAATAATGGTTTTCTGTGTTTAGTGTTAAATAAAATTGCAATACCCTTACAGGGTGTCATATTGTGAAACATTAATTCGTTAAGAACATCTGTATGAAGCAGAAGCAAGAAGGAGGGAAGCAGTGGTGGCCGAGTGGATATGACGTCTGACTTTCAATCCGGAGGTCGCGGGTTCAAATCCTGGCTCGTACCAATGAGTTTTTCGAAACTTATGTACGAAATATCATTTAATATTTACCACTAGCTTTTCGGTGAAGGAAAACATCGTGAGGAAACCTGCATACATCTGCGAAAAAATTCAAAGGTGTATGTGAAGTCCTCAATCCGCATTGGGCTAGCGTGGGGACTATAGCCCAAGCCCTCTCGCGCATGAGAGGAGGCCTGTGCCCAGCAGTGGGACGTATATAGGCTGAGATGATGATGATGATGATGATCTGTATGAACACCAATGTGCAAGGAATAAACATAAAATAAATAAATTAAACTTACCCACCTATCTTACGTCTCCCAGATCTGTAAGGACCTTTCCTTTTCAAGGGCCTAAAAAAGACTATTTGAAACCACGGGTGACCCTTGGGCTGGCTCAGTCCTAGGCCAAAGAATAGGCATAGCTATTCAGCGTGGGAATGTAGCCAGCCTTATGGGCACCCTTCCGCAGGGGACAGATCTGGGGGACCTAAGATAGGTGGGTAAGTTTTATTTATTTATAGTTGGTCAAGCAAATCTTGTCAGTAGAAAAAGGCGCGAATTTCAAATTGTCAATGGGACGATAACCCTTCGCGCCTACATTTTTTATATTTTCCGCCTTTTACTACTGACAAGATTTGCTTCACCAAGCAAACCATTATATTTTATTAGTTTTCATTTATTTAGTTTACTTTACTTAATTTACAGTTTACTTATTTGTTTATTTATATTTATTTTTTTATTTATTTAGTTTGACTTAATTTTAATAATAGTTTATAAGTTTTGTTATTTATTAAATCTTTACTTATTATTAATAAGTCAATTGAGTTTTTTGGCGTTTCTTATCAGCAGTGATTTTTAAACGAATCGCTGGTTTTAAACGATTCAGACATGTAAGGAAAAGGTGATTTTTTTAATAATAAATAATATTGGAATATTAATGTTTTTAAGACATAGACATATACACGACATGTTGATAAAGAATGAAATAAATGTGAATTTTAAAATTATTGTTTTTTTTTAAATTAGCTTTACACAATTATTTTCGACACCACTCCTAACAATAAAGGCACATCATATTTGCATCATATTCTAATGAATTTGTTCAGTAACAGCCTCTCTATGGTCACATTCAGATATTCCATTACCATAGAGATTTTTGAAGCGAAAACTTCTTTAGCGGCGCTGTGCACTTTTTGTGATGGGGAAAAAATGTAAGATTCGTAAGACGTACACGTGACCTGATCGAAAAACTGAATGTCATTGAGTTTTCACTTCTGCTGGCACTCCCGGAGTGCAACCCGTTGTTTTTTCACACAAAGACGGGTGCCATAGACAAAATCTGATGTATTAAGTGACCATAGATATCTCGGCTGAACTTCTGAAAAAATATCCCCGTAAGTGATGTGCTAAGTCGGGTATGACTGTTCCCTCGCCCAGGTGCTGGTGGGGATGGGACACAACCCTTTTCCAGGCATAGTACGATATATCGACCACATACGCGCCAATAGAATTTCAACTTTAGCAATCCAATTTAAGGATCAAATCAGATTGCACATTCGGGAAATGTGACTTGTGTTCATATGAATCATCAATGCTGAGCCGAGCCGAGTATGCCCATATTCTTCGCGTTCAAAGGGATAACAAAAAACACACCAATTACAAAATTACATCTTTATTTAAAAACATTGAATAATTAGATACTTTCCTACATTAATTTACAATATCAGCTCACTCGCTGTTGTTCATGTTTGATTTCTTATTTAAAAATATTAAATACTTAAGTGACATTGCTAGTTGCATTGACTTTTAACGAATTGATTAACGTTAAAATAACTGACAATGGGGTTGGCCGGTCGAAGTTTTTAGCAGATGGCGCCATCATAGCTTGCCCTGTCAATCCCTAGAATTGTCAAATTTTTGTTTTTTTAATACCCTAGATGCCAGCCCTTTAAGCCAACTTTCATAGAAAAAGGGGCAAGCTATGATGGCGCCATCTATGCAAACCTTTGACAGTTGCCAACCCCATTGTCCTGTTTAGACCATTGAACTATTATTACTACGTATAGAACTGGCACATAGAACCAGTATTTTACGGGTTACGGGTACGGGTTTTATGGGTTGTTGTTTTGACAACAAACCATAGAAGAGCGTTTCTTTTATTTTTTGCCAGTTCTATATATTGTGACCTTTTTTTGCCACTTTTGTGTTATTTCTACTTAGAATCACGAGCTCTTTCGATCCTAATGGGATAAAAAAGTGTCCCAGAGTTTTTTTCCTATTGTGTTACCATTTCCTCATATACTTTGTATGGCGGTAACAAAAAGGAAAGTTTGAAAAATGTATGGAAATTTTAGGACACTTTCTCCTAAAGGATGCTAATAAGGATGAAAAAGGCTCGCGATCCTGACTAGAAATAACACAAAAGTGGCAAAAAAGGCCACAATATATAAAAAAGGCAAAAATAAAAAAAAAGAAACGCTCAGAACCGGAGCGTGAATCTCGCGACCTAAACGCGTCATACATTTTTACGGCGCTTACGACGTTTTGGTCGCGTGGTACAGACAACTGTAAAAATATGGGTGTAGCCAACTTATTCAAAAATATGTCCCATAGTTCTTAATTCGCTGACATAAGAGCTATGGGACATATTTTTGAGATGATTTGTGCACCCATATTTTTACAGTTCACTGTACAGGGGCCCATTTCTCGAACGATATTAGTCTAATATTATTAGTGTGTTGCTATGGTAACCCATACGATTTGACAGTTCGTGGACTAATAATATTAGTCTAATACCGTTCGAGAAATGGGGCCCTGGCTGCTATTGTGACAGTCACATTGTTCGGTATGGCCTCTCTATAGTATCATTGTATAGTGTCATTGTTTGGTATGACACTGCGGGGTTGCGTAATGCATCGCAGCCATAATGTGTTTTGTAGTGTGTAGTTTTAAAATATATTTTTATAATATGTATGCTAGTTTTAAGGTATTTATGTATGGGCCACTAGTTGCCTGAAATAAAGATTTTTTTCATTTTTTTTTTCATAGTAATAATAACTCAACGGTTACTACCTTAGATTTAAAATATTTAGTTATCTTCATTTGTCCTCGTCTACGTCGCCATTAAATATATTGGAGCGGCCAAGGTGCTCACATATATCTGAACACGTCTCTATTGTCAAGGCGTTAGAGTGCGTGTTCAGATATTTTTGAGCACCTCGGCCGCTCTGATATAAGCGATGGAGGCTGTATAAAAAAAATATAGCATGAATTCATAACAACTGATTATGATTAGGAACGATTTTGACCAACAAAAAATAACAGTTTAGTATAATACATTAAGATTTACGACAAAAGTGCGAAAAGTAGGAAATTGGCAACCGAAGAGAGTGTTTTAAATCGACACGAGTTGTGAATTACCTATTAGTATAGACACGTGTATCGTACGTTTTACAAATTATCGTCGGGTGACAAGCAAATGTCACTAACTAACATCATTGAAACTATTGGACAATAAACCGTGTTACAAGTGTAATAAAGTGCATTGTTACTTTAATTTTTTGATAGTACTTAGTGAGTTTTGCTTATCACCCGCCACCCGACGATATGGTCCTTTATATTTTCGACACAGGCATGTAAAGTGCAAATTATCGCACTAGTGCGGTGATGTACCACCATATGTACTGTAAACATATTTAAATTAATCCTTAGATTGAATCCTTGCAGCAATGTGGCCTAGGCTTTAAAATTTTGAGAAATTAATAATTTTAAGTTATAACTATCCGTCCATTTGATAGTAGATGTAATACAAGACGAGATCCATGGAACATTTAAAAAGATATGTGAATATATTTTCGAATACGATATGTATTATGTTTCAGTAAATGCGACAAAAAATACTTAACCGGTATCCAGACGGGATGATCAAATCGACCGACTTGATCAGAAATGAAATTGGCGTCAATCTCCAGTTAAAACACCAATTTTTGATTTATGGTGATATTAGAGCCCTCTAAATTGAAAAAATGCCCCAGAACGAAAATACTGGCGTCACAAATTGGTATGCTTGCGTCCGCACTCCATTTTATCGGTAATATCGGTCATTATCGGCGGTTGAATTCGGCGAGCCAAATTGACGTTGGCGTCCGCACGGCCTGATTTGATCGGACAATTTAATCAGATTGGCGAAAAATTGTCCCCGTCTGGATACGCTTTTATCAACTTTAGGGGCATTCCACGATAATGTCGCTTACGAAATGTCATTCTTCTAATACTTCAGAATTCAAATTCTGAATAATCTGGTACTATATAATTTTAATTTTGATAATAAATTGTCATTTACGCAATAGGGGGTATTACTGCAGTGTTCTGCCACGAGAGTGCAGCACTAGCGCCTATAGAAAACCATAGAGTAATTTATACATACTGTGCCTTAAACTGTTTTTTGACAAGTTTTCACAGACAATAAAATATGATATTGATCCATCAAAGCGATTTATTAACAAGGGCCTACCGGGAAACGCGAAAAGCGAAATTTAGTTATCTGTCTCTTTATAGCTTGAATATGCGAGAGTGATAGAGAGATTGTGATGGATTGTCGTAGTGGCGCCCCCTACGCAGAGTTTCGCGTAATATTCCCTATTGATTGAAGTAGTTGCCACCTAAAGCTAGCATTTTTTAAGCGACATTCTCATGTAACGCCCCTTTATTATTCTAAAGTTGGAAGAGTGATAATAAAATAATATATTTCATGTGTAAGTCAGTCTCTGGTCCTCAGTCCCCAAATAGATGTTCTTCTAGCACCGACGGTCGGCCGCGCTATCGCGCTGTGGATCAAAACAGTTTCAGGTTATTATCTTATTATATAATAGGGTATTTGACTACTAGTCAAATCAGTCTCTTTTTTCGAACTGTCAAAACGATTTTGCTACTATAGAATTTATATGAAACACTAGCATGTGACGTCACAATCAAATTACCTACTCTTTATGGTTTTATACGGATTTTATAAACGTCTTTAACTCTGCCGTGGTGGTTTCTATATTCGAACCTGCATTACAATCTGGCGCCCAACGTGGGGCCAAACGGTATAACTTAAGACCTAGAACTGTCGAGAAATCCATCAAGACGAAGGTCATCAAACCAGAGATGTCGACTGAATCTTCTCCGAAGGAGCCTTCCCAGCTCATGAGTTTATCGACGGAACAGTTCAGGGAACTGCTACAAGCGGTTGGTAGTAGTAAAAAGAAAACATTACTTAGCAAATGTCCTGCAAGATTCAATGGCACTCGTAGTCCTACAGCAGTAGAAGCATTTATATCAGGCGTTTCAACCTTTAAGCAAGTGGAAGATTTAGAAGATAGTGCAATCCTAGAGGGGCTGCCCTTGATATTACAAGACGATGCTGCAGTTTGGTGGCAAGGCGTTAAGCATGAAATAGATACTTGGAAGGAATTTGAAAATCGTTTACGACACGCTTACGCACCAAAGAAACCTACTTATGCAATCCTACAGGATATTATCGAGATTAAGCAAGACAAGAATACACCAACAGAGATTTTTATACAGAAGAAGCGAGCACTCATTGCACAATTACCACCACCTCGGTTTACAGAACAATTCGAGATAGATATGATTTTTGGACAATTACGTTTTGAGATCAGGGATAAAATTAACAGAGACACAGTAACTACTTTTAAAGAGTTATCTGAAAAGGCCAGACACGTCGAACGCAGTTTAAGTGAAAGAGCGGCGAAGATGGAAAAACCAGTAACCAGTCACAACACAAAATTGAAGTCACGCTGTAATTATTGTAGAATACCAGGTCACACGGCTGACGTTTGCAGGAAGTTGTTACGAAGAAACGAGCAAGCTACTGAGAAACCAGAAGCGGCCCCAAAGCCTAGTCAGTCAGCGACAGCGTCAGTCACTCCTTTGGATCCTGCAAAGCCAAAATTTAAGTGTTATGGTTGTGGTGAGCCAGGCGTTGTTCGTAGTCGGTGTCCGAAGTGCAATATTGAGAAAGTCAAGTTAGAAGAAATCTGCTCAATTAACTTATCTGGACCACGCCGAAGGCCTACAGTTCCCATGAAAATTGATAATATAGAATCAATTGGCCATGTTGACACATGCGCGAAATCCAGTGTCTGTTCATACCAATTGTACCGAAGACTTTCAGACGAGGGATACAAGTTTAAACAGGAACGGAGATATATAACCCTCGCAGATGGTTTAAGGAAGATGCAAGACGTCCTCACCATCACCGTACCTATCTATGTGTATGGTAAAACTGTACCTACACTACTTGTTGTGCTACCAGGGACCAGTAATACGAAGACTTTATTAGGAGTAGACTATATAACCGACTCTCTGATGGTCCTCAATGTTCCTCAGCTTACATGCCGATTTTTAGATGAGCCCTCCAAAGTTTTCGATTTGATCCTGGAAGACATAGGAGAAACTCTTATTAGCCAAATAGTATCTGAAGTTTCGTTGCCAGAACTACTCTCTCCAACTTTGTCAACTCCAGAGAAATGTGTGACTCCAAAGCAATCTACATCAATGACTGAAATGAGTCTTGAGCGTCCATATGGACCTTCCTTCAGTATTGGGTTAACCGTGTCCCCAAAGATGGCCGTTAAGCGACAGCTTGAGCCGCAGCTAGCTGATGAAGCCCCTTCTACCTCTACACAGAGCATGAGTACTAGCCAGCTACCACCTGAAGAGATTCTTAAGAGTTATGGACCTCTAATACCGATTGACCTGCGCACTCCACCGAAACGTCAATGTAACGATCTGCTCGATGGCTACTCGCCCATTATAGATGCCCTGAAGCATGATGCGATGAAAGCTTTTGAAGATGACATAGAGTTATCACCCGTTTCCAGAAATCTTTTTGGAACTCCAAGCACAGATATTGCTTCTATTGACATAGCTGAACGAGTTCTCAGCTCTGAGGAAGATAAGCAGTTGAACGAATTGATAAGTCGACACGAAGACATTTTTATTCCAAACGGAAAACCAACAACGCAGACAGAGCATGTGATCGACACTGGAAGTCATCGACCCATCTCTGTACCACCGTATCGTTTACCGCCAGCAAAAACTGAAATACTGAAAGCAGAAATCAGTAAAATGCTCGATGAAGGGATAATCAAACCATGTCAGTCACCATGGTCCGCACCTGTTGTTATGGTTCCTAAGAAGGATGGAGGAATAAGAGTTTGCGTTGATTATAGACAACTGAACGCTATTACAACACCTGACGTGTATCCCTTACCTCGCATTGATGATCTGCTGCACAATGCTAAACGAACGCCTTTCATGTCTACCATAGACCTGCGTGCTGGCTACTGGCAAATCAAAGTCAAAGACGAGGATCAACCTAAAACTAGCTTCGTCACGCCATTTGGCATGTATATGTTTCTCCGTATGCCATTCGGACTCCGTAACGCGCCAGCCACATTCCAGAGACTCATGGATGGTTTCCGCATATCTTTGAGTCATATAAAACTTTTGGTTTATCTCGACGATCTCATCATTATGTCCATATCGTTTGAGCAACATTTAAAAGATCTGCAAGATGTATTCGCTCGTTTGAGGGAGTACAACCTAACAGCGAATAGAGAGAAGTGTAACTTTTGCGTCGCAAAGATTAAGTATCTTGGCCATTACATCACAGCGGATGGACTCGAACTCGATCCAGATAAGATCAGTTCAATCTTGAAGATGCCCGCGCCTTCTAATCTTAAACACTTATTGTCATTTATACAAACGTGCTCATGGTACCGAAGATTCGTGCCAAACTTCGCTACAGTTGCTGAGCCTCTCACACGCTTGACAAAGAAGAACACAGAGTGGACTTGGAAAAGCGAGCAGCAGACTGCGTTTGAGACTTTACGAAAACTCCTCGTTTCAGCTCCCGTTTTGGCACAGGCTGATGATTCTAAGCCTTACATAATTAAATCAGATGCTAGTAGCTATGCCATCGGTGCAGTTTTAGTGCAGGGGGAGGGGGATCAAGAACATCCCGTTGAATATGCCAGTCGGTTGTTAAATCAGGCAGAGCGCAACTACTCGACTACTGAACGAGAAGCTTTGAGCGTCGTGTGGGCAGTTAATAAATTTCGAGGCTACATAGAAGGTTCACCGATTACGATCATGACTGATCACCAAGCTTTAAGATGGCTTATGACGTTAAAGTCTCCAACAGGTAGATTAGCCAGATGGGCTCTACAATTGCAGCCATTCGACTTGACCATAAAATATATACCCGGTCGAACAAATGTCGTTGCCGATATGTTGTCACGCCCTAACTGTGATTTGGACAACAAGGAAAGTTGTGGAATCTGTAGCGTTGTAGTGGATACACCTACAAAGAGTCCAAAAGAAATAAGAGAGAAACAGTTGAAAGATGAAAATATAAAGAAGATTATCACAGCTTTAGAAGGAAGCTCAGTAGAAGATGCAAGATACTGGAGTCATAAAGGATATATCATGAACAACGGCATATTGTACAGATATAACCCTGACAGTGATGCTGAAAACAGTCAGCTTGTTGTTCCAGTAGACGAGCAAAAAGATGTTATCTCTGTTTACCATGACGAGCCTACCACAGGACACTACGGCGCAGAGAAAACCTTTAATCGTATCAGTATGCGATACTTTTGGAAAGGCATGAGAAAGGACATCGAGAATTACGTCCGAAATTGTATACCATGCCAAAGATACAAGCCTTCCAACATGAAGCCAGCTGGATTACTCCAAACGACAGCAATGAATAAGAGGTTTGAAGTCATTGCTTTTGATTTATTTGGCCCTCTACCGACATCATCAGATGGAAAGTCATGGATTCTAATCATCGAAGACTTGTGCACTCGTTGGGTCGAATTATTCGCACTGGAGAGTGCAACCGCTGAAGTTTGCGCAATGACACTTATCAACGAGATCTTCTTGCGATATGGAATGCCGAGAAGGATGATTAGTGACAATGGTACACAATTTGTCAGCGCTGTTATGCAACAAGTAACGTATGTCCTCAAGATCAAACATGCGTTTACACCCGTGTATCATCCAGAAACCAATCCCGTTGAACGTAAAAACAGAGATCTCAAGACGCAACTAGCCATACTAGTAGGTGACAATCATCGTGTCTGGTCTGAGCAGCTACCAAGTATACGTTTCGCAATGAACACAGCAACAGGTTCAACCACTGGCCATTCACCTGCTTATCTGACATTTGGCCGCGAATTGAGAACCCCTGATGACAATGAGCATGATCTAAGGGAGATAATTCTGTCAGAAAATTTCATTCCGGAAATAACGCCAAAGTTATTAACCATAGCGGAAACGCTGAATAGAGTAAGAGAAGTTCAGGAAATGAAGGAGGAGAAGAGGAAAGAATACGTCGACAAGAGTAGAAGAAATTGTCCAAATTATAAGCCTGGAGATCGAGTGATGGTAGAAAGCCATGCTGTTAGTAAAACCGCTCAAGGATTTAGTGCAAAGCTCGCCCCTCGGAGAGATGGTCCATACACGATCCTCAGCAGCCATGGACCAAGTTCCTTCCATATTGCCGACCCTAGCCATCCGAACTGTAGTATTGGACTGTATCACGCCTCAGCACTGCGCCCATACCAATGCGAGAAAGATAGCCCATTGCCATCGCCTGCTATACCAATCCGCAAAAGAGGTCGTCCTCCAAAGAAGCCTGTAACCCAAGACACATCCCAACGCACTTCACACCCGCGTGGTCGTCAACCCCGTCAACAAGATAATCTGGCTTCCTCGCCGAGACGTCTTCGGAGCCAGAGGGGGAGATTGTAATGCAACGTAAAAGAAACCACCGCGCGTAGTAATAATATGAGTCATACGCGCTACTTGCTGCGCCCGGTATCGTAGGAACCCGCCTTACCCCGCGCGCGCACAGCCCGCACGGTCGCCCGCGCCAGGCCTTTATAAGCCGCAGCGCGGCCCCGGCTCGCTCAGTTTGTCTCGCGCAGCGATCCGATCACATTGAGATGGGACGGAGTAGCTGACTTGACGAGCAAAGCATCGCGACCGCCCGGTATTGCTTCCGTAGCACGGTTCAGTGCCGGTCAGCCGCGACGTACTTTTCTAAGTGCTAGGACGTACACTTTGTACTTAGGAGTAGTTGCGCTAAGCGATACTTCCGTAATACGGTTTATCTGTTTGGCATTGCACTACGTTTCGTTTGCATGTTAAGTTAAGTAAACCGTAAGTTGTAATATTTTGTTAGTCTCTTTTGTTATGTTGTGCCTTTAAATATTTTATACGCTAATTATTATAGCTTGCTGCTTAATTGTTAAAGTTTGAATCTTTTAGCTTATACTCTGTTGCCTTGTTTTGCATATGTTTGATTTTCTAAACGCTTAGCATTATTTTAGTTTAACTTGCTTTGCAATATTATTATTCCCCTTGTAAACTTTCACTGATATTTTCTTATACGCTAGCCTTGTTTAATGTTAATGTTTGCACAATAACAATTTACGCTTATTGTTTAATTTTTCATTTCTTACTTTTAAAACTAGCTTGCCGTACTGTTTTGCTAAAGTTTACTGTGATTCATTCATATCATTGCTTTTAGTTTTCGTATTTTCTTAGGTTTAGCTAACGCTTGTCATACTGTTCCTATAACATTTACTGTGGTGCGATTTTCTTGACAATAAACGTCTTTAACTCTGCCGTGGTGGTTTCTATATTCGAACCTGCATTACAAAATAGAAATTGTGTTAAAAAATAACTGCTGTCTACGTTGATCTATTAATCTTCTGATGCTTTATTTCATGTATGGTGTAAAGTAATTTATTTTAAATACAGTCTAATACCCTATAGTAGATGATAATATAAATGTGATCGTTTAATATAATTAAACAGGGGGTCAATGGTGACTTTAAATAATTACCATGGGAACTGCGTTACACTACACAATATTTTTGTCTCTCGGAGCGTTACTGTTTCCAAAAGTATTTACTGAATCAAATCGATTTTAGCAACCTTAATGTTATTCGATTTTAAACTGTTGTGAGACATACTAACATTGAATAATTTTACGGTTTAGACTCACTTGTCGCTACAAGTGTTAGGTGACCCAAACCCAAACACACCACTATGCCCACCTACAACGACAGCGCAAGACCTCCCCCGACCGGTTTACTCGGTACCGGTCGGTACTCAAGACCTCTCCCGACCGGTTTACTCGGTACCGGTCGTCGCTCACGCGGCGGCGGCGGCGGCGCGCGCCGGCAGCGCACGACCTCCCCCGACCGGTTTACTCGGTACCGGTCGGTACTCAAGACCTCCCCCGACCGGTTTACTCGGTACCGGTCGGTACTCAAGACCTCCCCCGACCGGTTTACTCGGTACCGGTCGGTACTCAAGACCTCCCCCGACCGGTTTACTCGGTACCGGTCGGTACTCAAGACCTCCCCCGACCGGTTTACTCGGTACCGGACTACCGGTCGGTACTCAAGACCTCCCCCGACCGGTTTACTCGGTACCGGTCGGTACTCAAGACCTCCCCCGACCGGTTTACTCGGTACCGGTCGGTACTCAAGGAAACCGAGGCTCCCCGAAACATGTCGCGCGAGTGACTTAAAACAAGGGAGTCTAAACCGTAAAATTATTCAATCTTAATGTTAATTTTTGAAAACCTATCAATAAAATTGGTGTGCCATACGTTAAATTTACTTGAAATATTTTATAACAAACTTTTAGTTAGTTACATGTATGGATTAAACCTAAAGATAGTAAACTGATTGTGACATACAGACAGACGGACATGACGAAACTATAAGGGTTCCGTTTCTGCCTACGGAACCCCAGAAATCATCAATTACCTGAACATGAACTGGTTGACTTGTATAGCGGGCAGGGCGGCCCTCAAGGCGTTTAAAGATGCCGTTTGGAGCATCCCCCACACCTCTAGGTACTGCAGCGATGGCATGCTGCTCAGCTTACTGTAACAAGGTTTGGTAAAAATCATTCTTTTCATCTTAGATCACATTTTTATATGCTCCGTGCATGAACTATAGGCAGCATAGGAGCCGTCAGATTTTTGGCGCGAGGCGTAAATGTGTATTTTATGCTTCCGATGTAGCCCACAAGAACAGAACCTACATGCACAAGGAAACGTACCGACGAGAACGGTAGATGGTAGCACTTGCTTTGGCAGTATACATATGCACATATGTTTCCGATTCAGGCCACAAGATGGCAGACCCTCCAACGCGCACGGTCCCCATACTGCCATTAAACTTTCACACAAAAAAGGAAATTGTCAATCGGGTCATTTAAACAGATACAAGATCTATTAAGACTGAAAGAGAAAGTATTATTTGGGTGCGGGAATGTTTTACACTAGCCAAAATATAGGTAAAAACCGGGCAAGTGCGAGTCGGGCTCGCGCACGAAGGGTTCCGTACCATAATGCAAAAAACGCCAAAAAAAAAATGGTCACCCATCCAAGTACTGACCCCGCCCGACGTTGCTTAACTTCGGTCAAAATCACGTTTGTTGTATGGGAGCCCCACTTAAATCTTTATTTTATTCTGTTTTTAGTATTTGTTGTTATAGCGGCAACAGAAATACATCATCTGTGAAAATTTCAACTGTCTAGCTAGCAACGGACGGACGGACGGACGGACGGACAGCGGAGTCTTAGTAATAGGGTCCCGTTTTCACCCTTCGGGTACGGAACCCTAAAAACTGTAAAAAACAGAAACTATGTCACTATGTGTGTATGTGTGTGTAAGTGTATACTAAATATAAATAAATAAATATTACAGGACATTCTTACACAGATTGACTAAGTCCCACAGTAAGCTCAAGAAGGCTTGTGTTGTGGGTACTCAGACAACGATATATATAAATACTTAAATACATAGAAAACAACCATGACTCAGGAACAAATATCTGTGTCATCACACAAATAAATGCCCTTACTGGGATTCTAACCCAGGGCCATCGGCTTCACAGGCAGGGTCACTACCCACTAGGCCAGACCGGTCGTCACGGTCGGTCGGTCGTATACAAACAAACACAAACAAACAAAATTTACTTTATTCATGTAGGCCTAGCAACAAGCTCTTATGAATCGTAATTAATCTTAATCTAATTATCAGAGCAATTTATTGATGTTAATATTATTCCATAATAAAATTGGATTATTATACATATCAAATTTAACACTAAAAATTTCACAAAAGGATCGTCAAACATTAAAAAGATTGTATAAAAAAATACTAGTCTAGAATTTCTAGAATAAACTCTAAATGTCAAAAAAAAGCATAAGTAACAAGTATATGTAGATGTGCCCTGATTTTTATTTATGTTATCATTTCTAAGTACATTAGGAGCTAACTACCTATTTTTAATTCATAGTTGGGTAACTATTTTACAATAAACAAAGTTAAGTACAAATATACAAAATCAAATTAAATATGATTTGCCAATGATAATAAAAAAATCAAAAACGCTCTACTTCTTGATTTGCCTGTTGAAATCATATTATTTATTGGCTACCGAGTTGTGTAATCTAATTTTGCTTTTTTGAATTTTTCAATCGTAATCTTGACCGAAAATGAAATATTTAAGATGGCCGCTATTAAAAAATGGGTCTTCATACAAGGAATTCATAAACGTAGCTATTTAGAATAATACTTAAACTAATATAAAATGCAAAACGTAATTCAAGACCAGTGTTGGGCATTCAAGAATAAAATCATTATTTGAATAAGAATTCGTAGGAATAAAATCATCTCGATTTTATTCCCGTCAAAAATATTCAAATAATTTTGGTCGGGAATAATTCGTATGAGAAAAAATTGAATGAGAATAACTTATTCTTAATCAAATAAATATAATCATGATTTTTAATCGAAATAATATTCCACGAATAAAAATGTAGTCCGGGTACCGTATAGGTACTAATTACGTATAGTTAGGTAGATGTAATAGTAGTTAGTCTCTTGTCTAATTTATACCTATTTTATGGAATAAAATCTTACAAATTGACTGTCGCATAACGCATAGTTTCAGTAACCGTATTATTTTTAATTTACTAACCAAATCATTAGGTTAAATTTAGCTGGTCTAAGCGCTTTGTCTCTATCACTCTTACATATTAGTGCGATTGAGAGACGGAGGTAGCGTTCCGTTGACGTAGCGCAAACGATTGGCATATTGGCTACGAACCCAAGGTGCCTAGCCAAGATGACAATTTTTGTTTTTATTTTAATAACCAAATCATTAGGTAAATTTAGTTGTTCTGGAGGCCTAGCCAATATGCCAATCGCTTGCGCTCCAACAACGAAGCGCTTTCTGTCTCTATCACTCTTACATATTAGTGCGATAGAGAGATTAGAGAGACAAAGATAGCGTTTCGATGTCGTAGCGCAAACGTTTGGCGTGTTGGCTACACTCCCAATGTGCCTAGCCAAGATGCCAATTTTTGTTTTTATTTTTATAACCAAATCATTAGGTAAATTAAGCTGTTCTGGGGGCCTAGCCAACATGCCAATCGCTTGGGCTCCAACAACGAGGCGCTTTCTTTCTCTATCACTCTTACATATTAGTGCGATAGAGAGACAAGGATAGCGTTTCGTTGTCGTAGCGCGAACGTTTGGCATGTTGGCTACGCTCCAAATGTGCCTAGCCAAGATGCCAATTTTTGATATGTAAAGGAAACGCACGTACGGATCGGATCAAGGGCCACGACTGACGTATATTTGAATTCAGAAAACTAACTACTACAGATACCATAGATGAGTATAAAATACATAGAACCTATTTGGTATTTAAGCACAATACCCCCACTAATACCAAATACTATAAATACCCTTTTGACCAATAAATCTAAATAAACATTTAACACAAACCTAACTTCTTCATCAAATAATTATGTTTATTGCCAGATAAACTTTTGGTCAGAATGTCTGCTGGCATCTCTGTAGTTTCTAAATATTTAAGATTAACTATCTTATCATTAATGCAGTCACGACAGAAAAAATGTCTCATTTCAATATGTTTGGTGCGCTTGCTAAAAACATTATTATATGACAACTTAATTGCACCCTGGTTGTCATTGAATATATCAACAGTATAAATTCTATTTGTAATTTCATTTAACAAATTACGCATATATATAGCCTCCCTACAGGCTTCGGTGATTCCCATCAGCTCAGCTTCGGTAGAGCTCAAAGCGACAGTCTTCTGTTTTTTAGTTTCCCAAGAAACCGCACCCCCCGACATGGTAAAACACATACCAGTGTAAGAACGCCTATCTGCCGAATTGTTGCCCCAATCAGCATCTACAAAGCCAACTAGCTGGGAATTACCTGTCTTACAATACTTAAGACCTACATGTCTAGTCTTCTTGAGATACCTCAACACTCTTTTAGCATAAGTCCAAGTCTCATTATTAAAGCAGTTATTGAATTGGCTCAAGTAACCTACTGCAAAAGCTATATCTGGCCTTGTGAGCACAGCAAGATACATAAGGCTGCCAACGAGCTGTTGATAAGGTATCTTTTTGTCACAATCACCTTTAGTACCGCTAATATCTAACTTAGGCTCTAAAGGACTGTCAGCAGTCTTGCAATCAGTCATCTGAAAACG
Source organism: Cydia splendana (assembly GCF_910591565.1). Classification (NCBI taxonomy): domain Eukaryota; kingdom Metazoa; phylum Arthropoda; class Insecta; order Lepidoptera; family Tortricidae; genus Cydia; species Cydia splendana. Next base: position 3,180,463 of record NC_085983.1, on the reverse strand, counting down.
GTCTAACAGTTGGTTAATGTAATTTTCTTGACTAAGTGCAATGACCCCATTAGTCTTGTCTACACTTACAGTCATACCTAGACATTGCCTAACTTCCCCTAAGTCCTTAATCTTAAATCTGGAAGCTAAAGCACTTTTCAAGTTGTCAGTTTCAACACTGTCATTCGAAAATATAAAGAAATCATCGACATACAAAGCAATGATCGTTTTTAATTCACCCTTATTCTTTGAGTAAAGACATGGTTCCAGTTTTGACCTCCTATAACCCATCTCAATAAGACTCTGGTCCACCTTCTTGTACCAGGCTCTTGAGGACTGCTTTAGCCCATATATGGCTCTCTTTAGCTTTAACACTTTATTGCTCTGCATGTTAGGAAAACCTTCTGGTTGATGCATGTAAAGCGTTTCCTCAAGATCCCCATTCAAGAACGCTGTGACAACGTCAAGATGAGTTATGTCAAAACCAAGCTGAGCAGACAAAGCAAATAACATTCGCAAAGTTGTATGCCTAACTACTGGCGAAAAAGTATCAGTATAGTCCATACCTTGTTTCTGCATGAAGCCCTTAGCTACCAACCTCGCACGAAAACGAACATTGTTGTCACTGTCATATTTCTTCTTCAGGACCCACTTGCATCTTACCACTGTGCCACTCTTTGGGATATCAACTAGCTCCCATGCTTTATTTTGCTCGAAACACTGGAGCTCTTCATCAACAGCCTTGAGCCACTGGTCCTTCTCTGGTCCACTTAAGGCTTCCTTCAGTGTCAAGCCACTGGCGTCATCTAGGACATCTGCCACCTGGCATTTATTCGCAACACCATAATATTCTGGAGCTTTCCTTATCCGAGTAGACTTTCTCAGTTGATTAGTGGTTTCATCTGTGTCCTCATTTTCACTACTTGGAATGTATGAGTCATCTTCAGGCTCTGTTACTGTCTTATCTGTGAAATACTCATCTTCTGTCGATGAACTAGGTTCCCCCACTGAAACTGAACTCTCATCTGAGACAACATCCTCCACCACCTTTTCAGGTTCTGGTAGTTCAGTAACTGGTAATACAACATCAGTCATCTCATCTTCCATTATGACTACATCTCTACTTGTTGTAATACGCTTAGTTTCAGGGTCATACACTCGGTAACCTTTGATTCCGTCAGGGTATCCCACTAGGATATGCTTGACTGCCTTCCGATCCCACTTTAACCGCTTTTCTTTAGCTACATGTACCATCACAGGACTGCCAAATACTCTTAAATGACTGACATCGGGCTTGTCACCTGTCCACATTTCATATGGTGTCTTGTTATTAAGTCCTGCTGCTATAATGCGGTTTTGCAAGTATACAGCTGTGTGAGTACTTTCAGCCCAGAACTCCTTTCCTAGCTTAGCCTCGAATAGCATACATTTGGCTTTCTCCACAACCGAACGGTTCCTTCGCTCACAGAATCCATTGCTCTCAGGTGTGTAAGCATTTGTTTTCTGATGAATAATGCCATGTTTTTTAAGGAATAGGTCAAACTCACGGTTACAAAACTCTTTGCCTTGATCACTTCGAATTGCTTTGATAGTTTTGCTAGTCTGGTTTTCTGCCATCATCTTGAATTCCTTAAATTTATCTAAAGCTTCACTTTTGTGCCTCAGGAAGTACACAAAGGTCATCCGGCTGTAATCATCCACAAATAATAGGAAAAATCTGGAACCACCCATTGACATCTGTTCCATAGGGCCACATATATCCATATGTACTAGCTGTAGTACCTCCTCACTCCTTGTACCCTTGTGATTAAATGGAAGCCGACTCTGCTTGCCTTCACAACAAACTGTACATGAGGCTTTACTTATCTGCGATTTATCATCAAGTTTCAAACCGATAACCGCGTCAGGCATCTTATTTAAATAATTGTTGCATATATGAGATAATCTTTTATGCCATGTGTTCCTGGAAACCATTACTGGAGCTGCAAATGCACTATCTGGCATTATCAATCTGTAGACTCCATTCTGTAATACTGCCTCTGCCACTACCTCACCATTTATGTTGACAATTCTGCAGCCAGTCTTGGAAAACAAAACTTCGTTGCCGTTCTTTATAAGTTGGCTGACTGACAACAAGTTTGTGGCCAGCTCGGGAACACACTCTACGTTTTTAACAGTTACATCGAACTCAAATGCATCCGTTTTTGTCACTAAATCGCAGTCGCCGGTGCATAAAACTGTCATCTTCTGATTATTTGCAACAATAATCTCCTTGTCGCCATGATAAACAATGTTTTTCAACCAATCTTTGTTTGTAAATAGATGTCCGCTAGCCCCCGAGTCCACATAAATATCATTTTTACTGAAAGTACCGCTCAAGAATACAGCACTAAACGCATGCGTTTGCTTTCGCGTGGTTTTCTTATCACTCGCGGCATTTTTTTCATTGTAAGTGCACTGATTCTTGTAATGGCCGAGATTGTGACATCTGTGACAGCGAATGTGGGACTTGGAGCCGCCATCTTTCTTTACTGCGCCGCTTCCGCTTGACATAGACTGCGCATTATTTTTATTTTTAGGTTGCCACTTCTGCGCACTAGCGAGCGCGCCGGAAACTTCAGAATTTTCGAAATTTGAATCTGTTTCCATGTCTAGCAATTTTGTCTTGATGACATCGGTTGAAATTGTTATCCCGGAATGCTCAATAGCCATTATCATAGGAGAGTATTTTTCTGTTAATCCTGCTAATAATAAGCATCCTATCCACTCATCACTGATAGCGAATCCGGTACCATTTAGTTTCTGTCCGATCTCGACTATCTGAGTCACATAAGAAGTCATGGAACTGCTGCTTTCTAGGCGAATTGATATTAAATGACGTAGAAGACTAATCCGTCTCGCAAATCCTTTGTCATCAAATAAGGCCTTCAGCTTATCCCAGAGTTCTTTAGACGTTTTCACACTTTTTATATGTATGAACAACGCTGAGTCAATGGTCATGATTAACTTGGCTTTTGTTTTTGCATCATCAGCGTCTTCTACTTTCTTGGTTGCTTCTGGTATAATGCAATGCCGCATCCCCTCCAACACAAGAAAATTTTCCGCAGCAAAAGTCCATTCCCCATAGTTCTCGCGCCCCTTTAACTTCGGTACATTCACTAAGTAATTCGCGGAACCCATTATCGACCACTGCTAAACTGCTCCGATAATACACTGGCACCACTACACCACTTATTCCCGATTTATTTCACGAAATAACAGCCCATAACCTGATATGTAAAGGAAACGCACGTACGGATCGGATCAAGGGCCACGACTGACGTATATTTGAATTCAGAGGACTAACTACTACAGATACCATAGATGAGTATAAAATACATAGAACCTATTTGGTATTTAAGCACAATAATTTTTGTTTTTATTTTAATAACCGAATCATTAGGTAAATTTAGCTGTTCTGGGGGCCTAGCCAACATGCCAATCGCTTGCGCTCCAACAACGAAGCGCTTTCTGTATCTATCACTCTTTCATATTAGTGCGATAGAGAGACAGAAATAGCGTTTCGTTGTCGTAGCGCCAACGTTTGGCGTGTTGGCTACGCTCCCAATGTGCCTACCCAAGACGCCAATTTTTGTTTTTATTTTTATAACCAAATCATTAGGTAAATTTAGCTGTTCTGGGGGCCTAGCCAACATGCCAATCGCTTGCGCTCCAACAACGAAGCGCTTATTTATTAGTGCGATAGAGAGACAGAGAGAGCGCTTCGTTGTCGGAGCGCAAACGATTGGCATAATGGCTAGGCCCCCAGAACAGCTAAATTGTAACCAAAGATTTGGTTATTAAATTAAAAACAAAAATTGTCATATTGGCTAGGCACATTGGGAGCGTAATACCCAACATGCCAAACGTTTGCGCTACGACAACGAAACGCTATCTTTGTCTCTCTATCGCACTATATGTAAGAGTGATAGATACAGAAAGTGCTTCGTTGTTGAAGCGCAAGCGATTGGCATATTGGCTAGGCCCCCTGAACAGCTAAATTGTACCCAAAGATTTGGTTATCAAATTAAAAACAAAAATTGACATCTTGGCTAGGCACCTTGGGTGCGTAGCCAATATGTCAATCGTTTGCGCTACGAGAACGAAACGGTATCTCTGTCTCTCTATCGCACTAATATGTAAGAGTGATAGAGACAGAAAGTCCTGCGTTGTCGGAGCACAAGCGATTGGCATCTTGGCTAGGCCCCCAGAACAGCTAAATTTACTCAATGATTTGGTTATTAAATTAAAAACAAAAATTGGCATCTTGGCTAGGCACATTGGGAGCGTAGCCAACATGCCAAACGTTCGCGCTACGACAACGAAACGCTATCTTTGTATCTCTATCGCACTAATATGTAAGAGTGATAGAGAAAGAAAGCGCTTCGTTGTTGGAGCCCAAGCGATTGGCATATTGGCTAGGCCCCCAGAACAGCTTAATTTACCTAATGATTTGGTTATAAGAATAAAAACAAAAATTGGCATCTTGGCTAGGCACATTGGGAGCGTAGCCAACACGCCAAACGTTTGCGCTACGACAACGAAACGCTATCTTTGTCTCTCTATCGCACTAATATATAAGAGTGATAGAGACAGAAAGCGCTTCGTTGTTGGAGCGCAAGCGATTGGCATGTTGGCTAGGCCCCCAGAACAGCTAAATTTACCTAATGATTCGGTTATTAAAATAAAAACAAAAATTGGCATCTTGGCTAGGCACATTGGGAGCGTAGCCAACATGCCAAACGTTTGCGCTACGACAACGAAACGCTATCTGTCTCTATATCGCACTAATATGTAAGAGTGATAGAGAGAGACTATGCGCAACTCTACGGAGGGTCAACGTTTGGTATGTTGGCTAAGCACCCTGATCGGATGATAGAACTAGATAGTGTATAGCGAAACTCTTCAATGTGTACTATACCTAAACTATAGTAACAAATATCAAATCAATCCGACTTTTAAATAGAAGGGTGAAAATCAACTTATAACCGATTGTACTACAAAAATTAACTTAATTCTAAATAACATTTTAATTGAATAAAACCTTAGTTAGAATAGGCCCACTTCTAGAATAATTATTCTGTTTTTTATTCCGCATTTAAAATAAGAGTCACATGATTTATTCACCTTAATTTTATTCTAAAATAACTAGTGCAAGAATAATTCTAATTCAAATCGATTTGAATAAGAATAAAATTTCTGTTTTTATTCTTATTCTTATTCAAGTTAATTTTTGCCCAACTCTGTTCAAGACCAAGAAAAGTAAGACAATGTTGCCACTGCAATAATTTGTTTGTAGAATAGTAAATTCCTTTTGATAAATAATCACGCTAAGATAATTTATTTATTAGTAATTTTACTCCTACGATTTAAAAAGGTACTTTTATTTACTTATTTTTACATAAATACAAGACGCTCTAGTAAAAAGTGGCAACATTGTCTTACTTTTTTTGGTCTTGAATTACGTTTTGCAGTATACGTATTTGTATAGTAGAATACAGGTGCATACTCACGTGAGTACATGAGGAGGCAGCAGATAGCACCGACTCAGAGCGAGGTGTTCTAACCGAGGTAGCAAAGCTACTGAGGTCACCGCTTTGGCCCCAAGTCGAGAACAGTCCGACAAGTCCAGCTCAAGCAGTCTGGAGCCCCGAGAGCATAGAGTAGCCACCACTGAAAAAAAATATAGTTAAAATAAGTTTTTGGCAAAAATTTCATTTTTGGTACAAGCTTTTATCGCTGAGTGTACTTTTCTTACAACACACAACTAGTACTCATCGAGACAATTCTAAAAACCCCTAACACAATTAGTTTTGTTTCATCACAGAGTTCCTACGGCCACCTCCTGTCTCCATCATCAGATCAGCTCGATGGTATTAATATTGCATTGTCATCCGATTTATACATGCATGCAAAATTTCAGCTCAATCGGAAACCGGGAAGTGGACCAAATTTAACTTGCAAGATTTGATTACAGACCAACAGACAGACAGACAGACAACAGACAGATGAAACTAAATAAAAGCTTGTAACAAAGGCACAGGATAAATAATTGGGTATTGGACTATTAGTCAAATCAGTTTCTTTTTTCGAACCCTCAGAACGATTCTGCTACTATGGAATTTATATGAAACACTAGCATGTGACGTCACGATCAAATTACCTACTCTTTATAGTTTTATGCGGGTTTAAAAATAGAAATTGTGTCTAAAAATAACTGCTGTCTACGTTTCTCTATTAATCTTCTGGTGCTTTAATCTTCATGCATGGAGTAATTTTTTTCTTTTTAAATACAGTCAAATGTGTCGCTTAACTTCAAACTCGGGTAAATCCATTCGACCCTCTCAGCAAATATCTACCCTATTACCTCTTCTTAATACCAAAATCGAATAATCTGACAGAATCTGACCCGAGTTTGTGACCTAGTGAAAAAGCGTGCTACTTTCAATCCGGAGGTCGCGGGTTCAAACCCCGGCTCGTACCAATGAGTTTTTCAGAACTTATGTACGAAATATCATTTGATATTTGCCAGTCGCTTTTCGGTGAAGGAAAACATCGTGAGGAAACCGGACTAATCCCGATAAGGCCTAGTTTAAAAGGTTGGAAAGTCAGATGGCAGTCGCTGTCGTAAAAACTAGTGCCTACGCCAATTCTTGAGACTAGTTGCCAAGCGGACCCTGGGCTCCCATGAGTCATGACAAAAAGCCGGAATAACGCGAGGAAGATAGAATACTTACTGGAGATGCCCCAAATAGTGGTTTTGGCCGAATACCGAATATTCGTCCACTCACTCGGACGAAGCGCCGAATATTCGGCATGATATACGAACATTTTGAGTCACAATTACCGTGAAAACTGTTCGCCAACAAAGCACAACGTTTGCTAAGATATATGTTTTGTTGAACATAATTAATTAATTAATGTAGTTAGTCAATCAAATCAGATCCATGACAAAAATAAAATATTCTGTAATCAACAAATGCTCAAAAAAGGGTCTTCGTGTTTAACAACTTTCCAAGAATACATTTTAAATATTAAATATACCTAGTTTTTGGTTATTTTTATTGTGTAATTTTTCTTTTTAGGCAGGTTCAACAGATATTCAGTATTCGGCCGAATAGTAGGCAACCTTCGGCCGAATACCGAATATTCGTGGCATCTCTAACACTTACTGTCATCTGTCATGATCCTCGCGCCGCCCAGGTTAAGCCGCTGCAGTTTTTGCGGCAGTTTTGACACTAGCACCGTAAGCGCCGCTTCGCTCAGGTTGCACCAAGATATGTTCAATGATTGTAAACTGGAAAATAACAAATTACTATGTAGCTTTTTGTGCGGACTTGTAAATAAAGTGACGCTGCAGCCTCGTGAACATCAGCTGCGGCTCTTGGTATAATCAGTCAATTAAGAATTTAATATTTTAAACTTCCGCGTTTTGAACACATATTAACTCACATTTATAGACGGGTCTAACGCGAAATTTATTCAATTACCTTTATTTACCGACGTTTCGACACAGGTTTCCCTGGTCGTGGTCGCGGCTAACTGATGTCCCAGCAAAAATACATTATGTGTAGTGGGTTTGAAAATGTGATGTCTACCCCAAATTTTCTATACACTTTTCGTCGGGTAGTTGCACAAATCTCTGTTTTGACATTTTGCTGGGACATCAGTTAGCCGCGACCACGACCAGTGAAACCTGTGTAGAAACGTCGGTAAATAAAGGTTGAATACATTTCGCGTTAGACCCGTCTATAAATGTGAGTTAATTAAGAATTTGTAAAAATTACCTTAGCTAACTCAATATATAAAAAAAAAAAACAGTTCACAATAAATATACATACATATTGGAGAGTAATAACACTTTATTTTTGCCCTTTATGGAATCGTTATATATGGTTGGTAGTGACAAAAGTCCCAAGCAAATAAACTACGCTACCGGTCAAGTATTCACTGTATGATTTCTGTACAAATGAATACTTTTGTGCGATAAAATTTAGTGTCTCCAGAGGTGCTTTTGATTAATCAATCAATCAATTCATCTTTATTGCAGATAAAAAATTACCCATATCAGATGAAAATCACGAACACAGTAAAAATAACAATAAATAGGTAGGTACAGATGAAGTTCATAATTATTTTCCATCGTATTTTCACGGAAACGTACGAACGTGTCTTGCTATTTCAGTATGTCTCGGAACAAAAAGTACTGAGGTTGACTGAAGTAGCATGACAAATACGACCGTTTCCGAAAAAACAACGGGTTGCACTCCGGGAGTGCCGGCAGAAGTGAAAACTCAATGACGCACTATGTATAATTGAGGTTAACGCCATCTAGCGTTACTTCGTCGCATTACTTGAAACCCCTAAGCACATCACTGTTAGTACTCGAGTTCGAACTCACTAGATGGCATTTAAATCAATAAAGAAAAACTCATTGTAACAGTTTTTCGATCAGGTCACGTGTCCGTCTTACGTCTTACGGTTACGTGACACCTGTTACTAGTTCAACATTTTTTTCCCATCACAAAAAGTGCCCAGCGCCGCTAAAGAAGTTTTCACTTCAAAAATACGATGGAAAACAATTAAACTCTAAATCATAATTAGATTCCAAAAAATGTTGCCACTGCAATAATTTGTTTGTATAATAGTAAATTCCTTTTTATAAATAAATACGCTAAGATAATTTATTTATTGGTAATTTTACGCCTACGATTTAAAAAAGTACTTTTATTTACTTATTTTTACATAAATACAAGACGCGCTAGTAAAAAGTGGCAACATTGTCTTACATTTTTTTGGAATCTAATTATGATTTAGAGTATAGAGTCGCACCAATAAAAGTCTGCAGCGGATTTGGTAGCCCGCGCAGTGTAAGTGTTATTTATACGTCATAATTTCATAGAAGTTTGACGTTTAAGATGACACTTGCACTGCGTGGGCTATCAAAATCGCTGCAGACTTTTTACGGTCTAACTATACGCACTACATCTGTATTTGATTAGTCAGCCGCAATTTCGTTTTAACCAACCTCATCTTAGATTTAGATTAGTTTGATTATGCGAATGGAGGGTTTCATATTCTTTTCCTTTACTATGTATGGCATTATGGCTTACCTAACACAGCCTTCTAGTATAGCGGTAAGTCCATCGGCGGTGACTCCTTGCGCCATCGTCAGATTCAACGTTTCTAAATTACTACATTTGCCTGAAAATAAACATACAAATATTTATTGTGTACAGTAGGTACAGATGGGGTTGCTCTAAGAACAATAGTTATTTTGTGGTTCGAAAAATGGAATCTTGAGCGTTGCGAGGGTTTAAAAGCACGAGGGTTAAACAAAATTTGCCCCCGAGTGAAACTCAAAATTTTTTCACCACACCAACCCGAAGAAAATATTAACTGTATTAAGATATCAATCAAAAATAAACCAAATCAAATCCAAATGCGCGTTATCTAATAGTAGTGTCCGACCGAAACATGTTTTTTTGCCGAAACCGAAACCGAAACCGAATGTTCGGCTTTGGCTCTAGTTTCGGCCGAAACCGAAACCGAAACTTTTGTAGACTTGTTAAAATCGTTGAAAAAATGTCATAAAACCGCTTTTACACACATATTATGGGGCTGTCAACACCCAATGTCCTTGAAATTGATGTTACTAGCAGTTTTTTAAGAAAATTACTATAGTTAGACCAAGATAATTCTGCAACGATTTTGATAACACATGCAGTGCAAGTGTTACTTTAAACGTCAAAACTTCTATGACATTATGACGTATAAATAATATTTGCACTAGTAGCATTGCGTATACTATCAAAATCATTGCAGAATTTTCTTGGTCTAACTCTATTCATTCACCAGTCAAGCTAACATGTAGATACAGGGTCAACCAAAAACGCGAGCGCAGCGAGCGCGAATTTTTTTGTTAACAATATCGCAAGGCCGGGTACCGATCTACACCTGGGCTTAAAGGTCCGAAGTGCCCCAGTGAGGCGCACTTTCATGCGAAGTCAAAGCCGTGCTTCAGGCTTCAGGATAAGTAGTTAAGCACAGACTCCAACCAATGTCCATTGTATTAAAAAGCGAGACCGCAGGCCGAGCATGGCGCAGCGAGGCCAAAGGCTAAGCTGAAGTAGAGGACATGTGGAACTCAAACCAATGGTAAATTGAGGTAAAAAGTGAGGCTAAGGTCGAGCATTCGTATGAAAAACTGTACTGGGGACACTTTTAAGGGTTTTTTCTTCGTTTTAATCGTCAGCTGTTCAGCTTCGCAAAATATTAACTATTGATAAAATCAACTTTGCGGCCCTAGTTGAGCGTAGCCTTTAGCCTCGCATAAAATTTGCCATTAGAGGTAGATATAAAAATGACTGAATAAGAGCGAAAAAGACATCGTTCGACTCGGGCCGAGCTGATACTCGGCCAACGGCTACGTGCGACAGTGCTATCTCATTCACTCCGATACAATTAGACAGTGCGCGCGTTATAAATATTGACAGCCTCTTAAGACTGCGTCGACCGTCCAGTGGCGCTCTCATTAGTGGAATTGTGTTTTATAATAAACCAATTAATTTCTATACCTATACATGAATCAGTATATGTAGATATGTATTAATATTGTTGTCCTACTTATTCCCGAACTTTTGGTCTTTGTCCGAAGTACCATTTCGTAAGTTACGGCCCGGCCGAAAGATTCGGCCGTTTTTTGGCCGAAACCGAAACTACAGCCGAAACATGATTTTTTTGGCCGAAACTGGCCGAAACCGAAACCGAACCTTCGGTCGGACACTATCTAATAGTAAATTCTACCAGCAAACATAAGAAAACAACTCAAAATTTGCATTTGATTACTTTGTCTCACATGTGAATAAAATGCAACTTTGCCATTGGTTTTTGAATAATCAAGAGCGCCTTTACCAGTTGGTGTGGTGAAAAATATATTAAATTTGTATGAAAATATTTTAATTTCTGTTTTTTTAGAAGTAGTCAGGGGGCAGCATAGGAGCCGTTAGACGCTGGTGGGGAACTGTCTTCATTGGTCGTTAGGCCCCGCATGCGGAGTGCGGGAGATTTTTATAACGGATACCATCATATAGGGAACCGATTTTAAATGGTCGATAGGCCCCGCATGCGGGGAAAAGGAGATTTTTATAACCGATGCCATTATGGGCTCGCATTCGGGGAACCGTTTGTAAATGGTCGATAGCCCCCGCATGCGGGGACAGATTTTTATAACGGATACCATTATAGGGCTCGCATTCGGGGAACCGTTTGTAAATGGTTGATAGGCCCCGCATGCGGAGTGCAGGAGATTACTATAACACATACCAATATCAGTTTCACTGGTCGTTTTATTAGGGTTCCGAACCCAAAGTGTAAACTGGACCCTGTTACTAAGACTCCACTGTCCGTCCGTCTGTCTGTCACCAGGCTGTATCTCATGAACCGTGATAGCTAGACAGTTGAAATTTTCACAGATAATGTATTTCTGTTGCCGCTATAACAACAAATATTAAAAAGTACGGAACCCTCGGTGGGCGAGTCCGGTTTTTACCTTACCGCACCGTACGCTGTATATCTACTGAGTTATCGACTAATGAAACTGAGCCTTGACTTGCGATAGCCTCAGGGCCGTCTTCAACTATGCTGGGGCTCTTGGGCACATAAGAATTTGGGGCCCTTTTGGAAAGTAAAGAAACCTAATTAAACTAACATTTTTGTACTATGATCTTCTATTTATTATGGGTAATCAAATATACTTCTCACATCGCCTATTCGAAAAAAGGCTTTTTCTTCCCCGCTAGGAGGGATCAAAGTGGCACTTTTCTCCCCTGCTAGGAGGGATCAAAGTTGTACTTTTCTGTTCTAGGACACATTTTTACATACAATTTTTTTTAGCTTAAATAGTGTTTTTATACAATAATTTCCTCATTTTTTTTTTCTCATAGTTGATGTGAAAAGCAGTATGTGTCACACGGTATCAAAATTATTTCGTCTTGGGCGTTAACACTTGAATCCCTCATTACGCTCAGGATTCTACTTTAGAATAGAATCCATCGCTTCATTCAGGATTCAATGTACGCCCTTGACGGAAATATATCATTTTGATCCCTTGTAACACAAAATACTAGTTACTGTCTGTCCTTCGGGGCCCCCTGAGGATGGGGGCCCTGGGCACGGGCCCCGTGTGCCCTTATGGTAAAGACGGTACTATATAGCCTATTGAAACTTACCAATAAGTTGGCAGGTGGTATCCTGCACTTTAATACTCTCGAGGCTGAGTTTCTTGACGCCCCCGCACCGTTCTAGAAGACAGTCCAGGGTGCGCGGGTCTATGGTGCTCATGCTGAGGTCTAAGTACTGGACTCGAGACTGCTCCGGCGGTGAGGTGGGGTGCCATTCTGAGATCTAAAACAAACGCACAATATTAATACAAACTGTATTTTTTTTAAAGATTTAAATGGTATTTGCAACCCTATTTATTTATTATCAATTATAATCTAGTATTAATAAATAACTGCATGTAAAATAGTATCGTTTTTCCAATTTTCCAACTTGGGTATACACATTTTTTTTGATAAAATGGCCAATCCATACAAATATTCTAAATGCGAAAGTGTCTGTCGGTCACCTCTTCACACTTAAACTGCTGAACCAATTTGGACAAAATTTGGTATGGAGATAGTTTGGGTCCCAAGAAAGGATATATGGTAGTTTTTATCAATCATCATCATCATCATCATGAGACGACCGGTCTGGCCTAGTCGGTAGTGACTCTGCCTGCGAAGCCAATGGTCCTGGGTTCGAATTCCAGTAAGGGCATTTATTTGTGTGATAACACAGATATTTGTTCCTGAGTCATGGCTGTAATCTTTGTATATAAGTTTATCTATATAAGTATGTATATCGTCGCCTAGCACCCGCAGTACAAGCTTTGCTTAGTTTAGGGCTAGGTTGATCTGCGTAAGATGTTCCCTAATAATAATATTTATTATCATTCCACGCAGACGAAGTCGCGGGCAAAAGGTAGTTTATAATAATTTTATTTTGCAATAAAATTAGTAAAATTACAGATCGGTTGGACATATTAAGGCAATTAAGCATTGTTAGTGTTTAGTATATAAAAACAAGTGTTAATAAACGTCTCGAGTGCAATTATTGACCATTGAGCGTAGTGAATGGTTCAATATCCTTACCTCTGAACTCGCAAGGCGAACTATGACCGGTAATCGTCCTATAATCCTTCCTAGAGCGTTCTTGTTAAGTGTTTTGTTGCCTAAGTCCAGTCTCTGCCACAGCGTCTCGTCGCACGCCACACGATGCCACCTACACCAGAAAATATTTTTCACCTCAGCAGATCGAACAAGGGTACTTTGCTTCTTAAAAACAGTGAGCAAAATGCGATTTTGCTCACTGTGTCATTTTGTCTCACTCAGTGAGCAAAATGCAATTTTGCTCACTGAGTGAGACAAAATGACATTCAAGTGACCTTTATAGTCAAATGTCATTTCAACATGCGGGGTCTAATACAAGTTCGATATACTTGGGTTCTAATATCTCTGTCCCTCTAGGTATGTTCTCACTGCTTAGGGCGAAAAATTTTGTGTACTACACGAGATCAAAGTTATTTACATCTCGTGCGCTTTTGAATCCCTTACTACGCTCAAGATTCTAAATTAGATTCACTCGCTACGCTCGTGAATCTATTATAGAATCTTTCGCTTGCACGGGATTCAAAATAAGCACTCGAAGAAATATCAAACTTTGATCTCTTGTTGTACAAATACATAACTATAGAATAGAATAGAGAGCGTTTATTCGTGACAAAAAAATAAAATAACAAGTAACACAATATCATAATGGTCACATTTAAAGCTGGCCATACACACCATGGCCTTACGGCTAGGGTTCATCATTATCATCATCATATCAGCTAGAGGACGTCCACAGCTGGACATAGGCCTCCCCCAATATGGGGGGTGAATGCCGTAATCGCCACGCTTGGCATGCGGGTTGGCGATCGCAGTATCTCCACCGCACTCAGGGGATGCTGCTGCCCTTCCTCCGGTGGTCTTGGTCGTAGTTTAAGGACATACCCGGGTCCAGATACAATAGATAGATAGGGTTACCAGATACAAATTCGGGATTTCCTGAAAAAATTCCTAGCCGGGTCCCTAGCCGTAAGCGATATCTATGCTCGATATATTGTATTAATTTAATTTGGATTTATGTAGCTATGTAAATTTGAATAATGTACCTTTTCAGGTACATAATAGAAAAGTCTGTTAATTCACTATAATTCCTGACATTTGCGTATTCCGGCCGCATTTCGTATTCTGACAAACGCCAACATTCCTGACATCTGGTAACCCTACTTACGGCCCGGCCACGACATTGCGAACCCGCGGCGGCGGCAACCATAGGTGGGAACGAAAGGTTCGATCACTGTCTCGCTTCAACCTATCGTTGCCGCCCCCGCCGATCGCGCAATGTCGTGGCCGGGCCGTTAGTTGCCTAATAATAAATAAATCTAATACCTTTAAACGACCAATTCTTGTTTATTATTTTACATATTTATATACATATTTCGGGGATCTCGGAACTGGCTCTAACGATTTCGATGAAATTTGGTACATGGGAGTTTTCGGGGCCGAAAAATCGATCTAGCTAGGTCTTATCTCTGGGAAAACGCGCATTTTTGAGTTTTTAAATGTTTTCCGAGCAAAGCTCGGTCTCCCAGATATTTGATAATAATACGTATTATTTATGTAGCTCTGGTGGCCTAGCGGTAAGAGCGTGCGGCGTTCAATTTGGAGGTCGCGGGTTCAAATCCCGGGTCGTACCAATGAGTTTTTCGGAACTTATGTACGAAATATCATTTGATATATACCAGTCGATGTTCGGTGAAGGAAAACATCGTGAGGAAACCGGACTTATCCCAATAAGGCCTAGTTTACCCTCTGGGTTGGAAGGTCAGATGACAGTCGCTTCCGTAATAAAAACTAGTGCCTACGGCAATTCTTGGGATTGGTTGCCAAGCGGATCCCAGGCTCCCATGAGCCGTGGCAAAATGCCGGGACAACGTGAGGAAGATGATGACGTATTATTTTTCTTATAGCCTCACCTTTTGCAGACCAGCATACAATGCGCCAGGGTCCGCTTGGGGAGCCACCTGAAGACGCTCAGCATCATCTCATCAGATAATACTGAGAAAGAATCCACGCCGGTCTGGTAGTTGGCCAATTGCAGCTCGGCTATGGGTGCTGAGAAAAAAAAAACAAACTGAAAAAAAGTAATCGAAACGAGCGAATTTCTGTGTAGGTATATGTGGTGTGATGTTCCTGTAAGCCAAGCCTAGGAGCCTAGACATTATCGCCCGCGAGATAGACCCCTCCCTATCTAATTACTAGAGATGCCCCGAATAGTGAAAGTGGCCGAATACCGAATATTCGGCATGACATTATGAAACAGTCACAATTATTATGAAAACTGTTTGCCAACAAAGCACAACGTTTGCTAAGATATATTTTTTATGTTGAACAGAATTAATGAATGTAGTTAGAGGCAATCAAATCAGACCCATGATAAAAATAAAATATTTTGTTATCATCAAATGCTCAAAAACGTACCTTCGTGTCTAACTACTTTCCAAGAATACATTTTAAATATTAAATATACCTAGTTTTTGGTTATTTTTTCTTTTTAGGTAGGGCCAACAGATATTCGGTATTCGGCCGAATAGTAGGCAACATTCGGCCGAATACCGAATAGTTGCCGAATATTCGTGGCATCTCTACTAATTACAGTGAAACCTGGATATTGAAATCTCAAGGGACCGGCTATTTTGTGTCAATTAACCAGGTTTTTCATTTAAGCAGGTCGTGCCAATTAAAAAAATCGGTGTTTCAATTATAGAGGTTCTCATTAATAGAGGTTGCGTTCTGTCAAATTTCTTTTATGAAGGTCTGGGTTTCTGGCGGCTTAGCACGGTCGCGTTTTTATCCCTTGTCACCATGCCTGTCATGTTCTAACAAGTATGTAAGTGCGAAAGGGACGCGCATAGTGATAGTCCATAAAAATGGAACCGTGCTGAGCCCGCAGGTCTATATATTAGGTACCTATATAACTTGCACTTTTACACTACTTTATTTTTTATAATCGTTTGGGTTTTATAATTTTAGCAAAAAAGTTTTATTGGTATGCAAAAAGCCTACTATGTTTTTGATTTAATCAAAACTATTTCACCTACTACAGGGTGTGATAGATATTTATTAATTATGTATGAAGATTTAAAATAAAATTATCATTGCTATTAAAATATTGTTCCTGCTCGCTACATTATTTCAATTACAAAGGTAATAAGTAAGACTTGTTTCAATAAAGGTACCGCGGACGCGGAGCCACGGCCAGTGACTGGCCCATCGGGGTCTCTTCCTCGGTGACACATACTCTAGCAAGCCAGCTTTGACAGAGATAGAACTACTGCACTGAGCTCTAATTGCTAAATTAGTATTTTATACAATCGTGATATAATAGAGAGCTTTTCAGTCGAGTACCGTGTTTAGGCAACGAAGCATGCTGTGTGTGAAGAGAGGTACGAGATTGAAAAGCTTGATTATATCGCTATTGTATACAATATTTCTTCTACAAGTCAAGAAAAATAATACTTTAAACTAGTAGAATCATACAAACAAACCAAACCAAAAGTATAGTACAGCTAAGATACGCGAGCAGCCGCGATACCTTCATACTCGTCCGCGCCCCGGCGGCCGGCGCGTTGGTCAATGACACCTTCTCGTAACTCATGAGGCCCTGGTACTTGCTCCGCGCTAAATTAAATTTTTAGACAGTTGTTTTCTCGATTTTGGCCACCGTAGCCTATGGAGACTAACAAGCAACGCTAAGTGGTTTTCGTAGTCTATGGATGTTGCTATATTAAGGGTGTCACATGCGCGTTTCAGACTTATGAAGCAATTGTTTCTACTATACAATCTAAAATATATGCTTACACTGGCAGACATCTTCATCCTTGTCCTGTCCATCCTTGGTGTCCGTGTATATGGACAGCGGGGACTGCCCCGGGGACGCAGGCAGGTACCGTGGAGCAACCGCCACTGACTGGCCCATGGGGGTCTCTTCCTCGATCACATAGTCGTGGAGCAGTGTGGATTCCAGGTCCGTTGGGTGCAGGGGTTTTGCTGAAATATAGGGTGTGTTAGTACCTTTTTTATTCATAATTTTAGGTGCTCAGTCGCTGAACGATTATGATGATAGGTTTTAGTACTTTGCTGTATTTAGGATGTTAGAGTACTTAAATTTGTTGTATTTAGAATGTTAGAGTACTTAAATTTGTTGTATTTAGGATGTTAGAGTACTTAAATTTGTTGTATTTAGGATGTTAGAGTACTTAAATTTGTTGTATTTAGGATGTTAGAGTACTTAAATTTGTTGTATTTAGGATGTTAGAGTACTTAAATTTGTTGTATTTAGGATGTTAGAGTACTTAAATTTGTTGCATTTAGGATGTTAGAGTACTTAAATTTGTTGTATTTAGGATGTTAGAGTACTTAAGTTTGTTGTATTTAGGATGTTAGAGAACTTAAATTTGTTGTATTTATATATGGGTGAAAAACGCTCAGGAAAACCAGCATATTTTCTCTGGACATTACAAAAGTTTAATCAAAAGATTTTGTATTCTTTCTTTCTTTTAAGATTAAAAGAATTAGAATGTTTTAACATGTAGATAAGTAAATTGGGCTTTAAAGTTCGTTTTTTTTATGTCTACTAAACTCATACTAAAAAACATTTTAGACGCATATGGGAAATGGTATAAATCATGGTTTCGTTTAGGCAATTGATTTATATATTAACTGTTACCAGAGATAACACTTCTAATGGAAGCATACCTACTACAAGCACAGAATAAATAATAGTACTAGGTACAGAAGACTCACTCTCTAACAAAACGCGTCTGTTACGATCAGGACAGATATGGCCGCTAGGTGGCGACAGCGCCACGCGCGGCTTTTGGCTAGCCACCAAAATTGGTGTGGAACGGATGTACTTTTAGCTACCTGTTGCAAAGCGACGAAATCGCGGAGCGAGCCACGCCTGCTACAAGCCTAGTTCATACAACATGTTTATTCGAATTATTCGCAAGGGCATCATTTGTAACAGAGTGCCTACCGCGGACTACGTTCGACGTGTTGCCTCTCTGTCGCACTTGTAAATTTGGACGTAAGTGTAACAGGGAGGCAACACGTCGAACGTGGTGCGCGGTAGGCCCTCAGATTGGGCACAAAATTGTTAAATTTTTGTGTAATAAATCGTAACAATGTACAAAATCTAGGACAATAAAAAATATGTATTGACGACCTTATTGCCCATTCATTAAGGTAGTGTGTACATATTTTGGCACTTTGCCCATGCCGATATTTAATACGCTGACTGTATAAAGTGTCAGCAAATAAATGAGTAGGCACATTAGTCAGCAAATTGTAACACAAACAAATCATGTAGTTAAATTCCAAGTAGCACACGGAATCATCAGAAATATTGGTAGTCAACAAATAAGTAAAGTAGGTTGGTGTCACAGCATCATTACCCATGTTAATATGTACTTATGTTATTTTATGATGTTGGAATTCAAGTTCAATTCAATCTAAAATCATTAACAACTAAAACAAAAGTCATCATAAATTTTAACTATTGACATAATATTTGTTGCAGTCAAGGTCCCAAACATCTTTACAAGACAACAGTACATAAATATATTTCTATCTATTTAGCCCTTTTGTTCTGAGTTAGAGTATATCTCTAAGCTCAGTGTGCCGCTTGGCAAAGGCCTCCTCTAGCTCTTTTCATTGAGGTCTGTCGTGGGCCACTCTTCTCCAGTTCGGGCCCGCTGTGAGTTTGAGTTCATCCTCCCATCTTGTTCGAGGTCTCCTCTGGCTCCGTGTGCAACCTCTTGGGTACCAATCCGTTACGATCTTACTTAATATATTTACATGCCTCTAAGAAACTGACATTTCCGGCCAAAATATAATTTTGAAATTGGGTTGTAAAGATGTTTGTGGCCTCGACCATACTGTTTAAGAAATACAGCTAATTGACAGACAGACAAACAGAAGTCTAGGGACTGTAGGGTACCAAATGACATGCTTTCAATACAAGACCCTAAACGTGAATTAAAAAACCGGGCAAGTGCGAGTCGGACTCGCGCACGAAGGGTTCCGTACCATAATGCAAAAAAAAAAAAACAAAAAAAAAAGCAAAAAAAAAAAACGGTCACCCATCCAAATACTGACCACTCCCGACGTTGCTTAACTTTGGTCAAAAATCACGTTTGTTGTATGGGAGCCCCATTTAAATCTTTATTTTATTCTGTTTTTAGTATTTGTTGTTATAGCGGCAACAGAAATACATCATCTGTGAAAATTTCAACTGTCTAGCTATCACGGTTCGACGGACGGACGGACGGACAGCGAAGTCTTAGTATATAGTCTTAGTATATTTATAGGGTCCCGTTTTACCCTTTGGGTACGGAACCCTAAAAATTGTTATTGCAGAAAATACAAAAATAATGTACAAATGTCAGACTTAGTACCTATGAAATGCCATTGGCAGATTTGCCTTAAGGCCCAGTAGGCCTGTAGGGCTACCGCCAATACCGAAAATCGTCAATTGCGGGCATTTTTCTCTGTCACTCTAATTACGCCTTCATTGGAGTAAAAGAGTAAGATCCCCGCAATTTGCGAATTTCGGTTTTCGCGGTAGCCCCTCTGGGCCTAGAGCAGCATGACATTAGGGGCGGCAATCTATAGATGGGTGCTGAGAAAGGGGTGACTGACTAGTAGTTATTACAGGGCCCGAGGCCTAGGGCGGCCAACACTGCAAATCCGCCACTGTGGAATGCTCTACCAGTCAACCATCGGGCTAAACAGAGACATGTAAAAAGTCACTGTGGTTTACTATTGACCATTTGCATTACGGATAGTTTATCTTAATACATACATTTCTCACAGCTCCTAGGGCTCTTGGCTTTAGAAGGCCCCGGGCTGGGGCTGCATATCTTGCCCCGGGGACTCCGGGGGCTGTACTTGGAGCGCGGTGAAGTGATACTGTTCACGTTCGGGTTCACATTCTCTATGTCATGCTTCCGCTTGAGGTTGGGTTTAAGCTGTAATCAAATATATTTATTAGAATAAACAAATTAAGGGGGAAAGGCTGCAGCTTTTTGGAGGTATAATAGGGTTTACAACTGTCAACTGTCAAACCAGCATAAGATTTCACTGTCACAGTTTGACCTGGGGCCAAAACCAATGTTTTAGTAGGGCAATAAAAATAAAGAAAGCTGTAACACACACACTCTTATACTCTTAACAATAAAGTCACGTCAAGATAATTTCGAACACTTGGCCCGCTTAGCAACTTCTGCTGCTGACTGTACAACCCAGACAGCCAACTTAATGGTTTACAAATCTCCAAGAATTTTGATATTGGCTCCACACAGTGGCGGATTTGCCCTAAGGCCAAGTAGGCCCGGGCCTAAGGCGGCAAGTTTTTTGGGGGCGGGGGCGTATTGTGACAAAAAATTTGCTGATGATAACAAGAAATAACTCAAAATGTTGTCAATTATGATGGGTGCTGAGAAAGGGGCGGCTACAGGGCCTGGGGCCGAGGGCGGCAAAGACTGCAAATCCGCCACTGGCTCCACAATAGCAACTAGACTAAAGCAGGGGCGTATTTACCCTAGGACCTTCCGGGCCATGGCCCTGGGCGCCAATCCGCCAAGGGCGGCGTATGCCTTGCATGTTGTTTTTCTTCCTTGACTTTTGGGATGGCGAAACTTATTGGCCCGGGGCACCAAATTTCAAAATACGCCCCTGCTAACAATTAATATAATTATCTTTATTTTGTGACTCAGTAAACACTTACTGGACTGCCCACTGTTTCCGTTTCGCAAGGCTGCTCGTTTTCATCTGAATCTAGAAAACTAACTCCCATCTCTTGCAACACCTGTAGAATTAAAAAAAAACATTAATCACATTTTTTTTAAATAATGCAAAGGCAGTGTAACACATTAAAATGCTAATGAATAAAAATTATACCATCATTGAAAATGAAAAAAAAGTAATAATGCAGCATGAATAAAGCAAAAGTAAGTAAAGTAAAGTAAGCATGATTTCTGAATGATTTTGTCCATGCTACAGACACTGGCCAAATTTACGATAAATTCAATGCATACAAGATCAGGAAGACGTAAAACATGTCTTGAATAAAACATGATGGCTTGGTACATAAATTATATGATGTAGGTAATTTTACAAGCTTATAATATGCCAATGCCAATAAATTCGATATTTCTGGATTATGATTTCATGCCACATGTACCATGAGTTCTAAATTTATAAGTTCTAGTCTGCATTGGTGTCACATTATGACGTCAAAATGCATTTAAGTGTTTAGGTATCTTAATACATATGAAATTCATAGTTAATGCTCTATAAATCAAGATTGAATCTTCAAGAAAAGTGTAATTTAGAATAACCGTCTGAAAATATGCCTGGATCTGGAATTGAGGCTAGAAAAAAAAGCGGGAACCGACCGGCACTTGTCAAAATTGGGGCGTACGAAACTTACCTCCTGATCAGTTTTCCTGTCCGTTAAGCTCCAACTTTTACGTGCAGGGCTTTCAATACGCATACGTTTCCTAAAAATACACGTAGCATCAGTATATTTTGATTATTAAGCTAAAATATTTCATGACACGTTTCGCGCCTTTTGACTTTTAGCGCCGAAAAATCAGCTGTCAGAGGTACAGGTGGAATTTTAAAGGGTTTATGAGAGGAACAGCTAGCTTACCGAGGACTATCCACTTCGTCCAAGCCACTGGATAAAGGATGCACATCGTCCAAATTGTTAACGCTCATTACGTTATGAAAATTAAAATTATTTCACGCAAAATTAGCGGTCAATGATCGCACATCACAATCACATCACACAGCGAAAAATAGACATAGACAAGTGGATGAAGTGGATCAGTTAATGTTGCCATATAAAAACGGGTTCATCATGGGTTCACCAAAATTCATTTTTTTTACAAAAAAAAAAAACAATTTATAAAAATATAACAGTAATGAAATAGTTTTAACAACAAGCTATTAAAATTGTTTCTTTTTACTTAGAACTAATCATAGTTCCTATTTTTTACTAGCTGACTACAGAGAAATAACCGCATATTGAGAGGACAATCACATGAGCATCAAAAAAATGTAATCATAATCATAATCCATGAATCTAGAATATACCTGGATCTGGCATGAGTGGTGGGGGTAACTGACAGAACGGGATAGTCTTATGTATCTTTCAGTAGGAGTAGCAGCGAAAGAACTATTATTGTTTGTCCTTGTCACAGTCTCACATTTTATTTGTTCCCCACCTTTTTTTTAGTATGGATAATGGTGGGCAACAAATGAATTCGACTAATCACAGCGTCGCATTTGCGTATGTTTTGTCCCTCACCGTGGCACGCGTATACCACTTCTATACGATCCTACCTTCTATGTCATAATCATAATCATAGAACCTTAAAATCCAATTTTAGGTGCACAGGTCATAAAAGTAAAAAATTGTACCTTTTAGAATGTTTGCACTTATAAATATTATAATTAATTTTTATAGTAATTCATAGAACCTTAAAATCCAATTTTAGGTGCACAGGTCATAAAAGTAAAAAATTATACCTTTTAGAATGTTTGCACTTATAAATATTATAATTTATTTGGTCAAGCAGATCTTGTCAGTAGAAAAAGGCGGCAAATTTGAAAAATGTAGGTGCGAAGAGATATTGTCTCATAGAAAATTTGAATTTCGCGCCTTTTTCTACTGACAATATGTGCTTGACCATCTATAAACACCAAAAAGAAAAAAAAACAGTATTTTTTGATTTTTTTTCCACCGGTAACATTAATTGTTGTTTACAATATGTTGACCAATCACAGCGTGCCGCCGTCACCAATAATGCTGCTATTGGTCCAATATCTCGCACCATATTTTGGTTTTGCACCTCCATCCTGTCAAAACAGAAAACAAAGGCGCACGATCACGTACGCCTGGTTCGTCTTAATTAATACGCAAAAAGTTCGCGAAACATTGATTTAAGTGATTATCTATATCCAAAAACGAATTTTCAAGTGTAGTGTTCACGTTTATCGTTGAAATGGCGACGCGGAAGCTGAATACCATCGAAGATTTGAGCGGTAAGTACACCGTAAATAAACAATGATGCTCCGAGCTCTGACGAAATTTATTCTATTTACACTTAGATTTCCGACATCTGTGCGGTTCGTTAGCTCGTTATATGCTTGATTAATTGCGATTTGGCTCCTGTTTGATCAATTACGCAGTTAATCTAGTACAATTTTGCAACAGCTGTCTTTGTTTACTTGAGCGATGAGAGCGCTCAAATATGGCGTCATTAAGCATTGAACTTTTTAAATAGCAGAAGGGTCATTGCAATACATTTGCGTCATGCAATTAATGTTAGAGATTGCGTACGTGATTAAGTTTACTTCGATTAATAACCGTCTATGTAATAAATGCGTATTTATCATTGTACTGAGAAGGAAGTGTGGACATCCTAATTTGGTAGTGTATTATTCTGTAGTAAAATGCCTCTTGTTGAATGCTGATTTCCTGGTACCTGTACCTATTGATCGGTAGACATTTTGTTTACAATTTTTGTTTGTAAACAAAGATTCTGCTTACCTGTCTCCTGAGAAACATTATTACACCACATTACAGAGTTCAATGTAAATTCACTGGAAATATCAGTTGATAACAATTTAATCTTTCTCAACTTTTGGACAAAGCTTGCTTGCTTGCTTGATACTGTTCATTTCATAAACTAGCTCTATTTCCCGTTTTCATATCCCTACTTACCTCCCAGATAGTTAAAGGCTTTGTCCAGCCTGGTGCACTAAAATAGGCTACAGTTGAAATGCATACCTAATTATTTTCCACCGTATTTTCACGGAAACGTACGAACGTGTCTTGCAATTTCAGTCAGTCTCGGTACAAAAAGTACTGAGGTTGACTGATGTATCATGACAAATACGAATGTTTCTGAGAAAGTATGATGGAAAACAATTATGCAATCTGTAAAAGAATAGTAGTTTGTGTTACAAGGGATCAAAATGATATATTTCCGACAAGGGCGTACATTGAATCCTGAATGAAGCAATGGATTCTAAAGTAGAATCCTGAGCGTAATGAGGGATTCAAGCGTTAACACCCAAGACGAAATAATTTTGATAGCATGTGACACATACTGTTAGTGCCACTTTGATCCCTCCTAGCAGGGAAGAAAAAGCTCTTTTCCGAATAGGTGGTGTGAAACCTACATAGCAACATACATTGAAAGTTCAATAAAAGCTAAAAAGGAACTATTCATCTTCCCATTTCAAAACAACAATCGAGGAGTGTCTTTTCAAAAGGGCTTATTTCTCTGTGTAAACCATACAAAATAAGCTCCTTTGAAAAGACACTCCGCAATCATTCTACAGTTGCAACCAATTTAGCCAATTTGTAACCAATTTGAGTACATAGACCCAGCTATATTTGGTGCGGTTGAGCATTTACTCAATCGAGACTGCTATTCTTGTATGATTGCCGGATCTCATGTGACTGTGGGGTCATATGAATGTAAGTCATATTCATTTCTTTAAAAGGTTAAATCTGTAAATAGAATGTATGGGTGTATTGGATTGTTACAACAGTTTGGGTATTTGTAACGTGGTACCTTTTGGTTGAAAACGTTAAAACGCGAATTATGGCATAGGTACTTTTGTGTCTGTGGCATCAGTCAATTGCAATTGTAATGTAAAAAAACCGGGCAAGTGCGAGTCGGACTCGCGCACGAAGGGTTCCGTACCATAATAAAAAAAAACGGAAAAAAATGCAATAAAAAAAAACGGTCACCCATCCAAGTACTGACCACTCCCGACGTTGCTTAACTTTGGTCAAAAATCACGTTTGTTGTATGGGAGCCCCATTTAAATCTTTATTTTATTCTGTTTTTAGTATTTGTTGTTATAGCGGCAACAGAAATACATCATCTGTGAAAATTTCAACTGTCTAGCTATCACGGTTCGTGAGATACAGCCTGGTGACAGACGGACGGACGGACAGCGAAGTCTTAGTAATAGGGTCCCGTTTTACCCTTTGGGTACGGAACCCTAAAAAATTGTAATAATGAACCAAAATAAATAAGCCTCAGTTAAACGGTCGGCCTATAAATTGACCAATTGTGTTTCTTATACTAATCTGATTTATAGGCTATAAGTATAGTATAATATAGCTGTAAGTAGGATTACATTGTTACTCGTACGCGATGAGCATGATAGTTTAGTTTCTAGTATTAAGTTCAATGTTTTGTACGCCGTTTGGTAAAATCAGAGATATATATAACTCCGTATAAGATAAATAAAGTCTAAGAAAAAAACATGCCTCGGACGGCCAAGGAAAAGTCATTCTCGAATAGATGGCGCCATTACCTTTGGCCTATTCTCGGCTAGATGGCGTTGACGACACCGTTTGGTATTTAACAATTTTAACACATATCAGTGAAAGAACATGGGTCAGTATGGAACAACAAAAATTAAGAATCATTTATCCGTAAACATATTTTGATTATTTTATACATTTTCAATTTTATTTTAAGTTTTAATCGTGTGTCGATAGATGGCAGTAAATGTACCGTGACTACAAAATTGACAATGACAGGACCCCTCTATACTATCTATTCTTTTTGGTAAAATATAGTGAAACTGTACTTATATAAACTGACCACCACTGTAATTCTACCTATATTTACAAATAAAACACTTACTTACTTACTTAGGTCCAAAGAATATAATACTCACTCTAGGTCCTATACTATGTATCTGCCTAAGTATTTAAATAAAAGTGAATAAAATCTACCGTCAAATGGCTCCTTAAGCCAGTTGAGGGTAGATGAAAACATTACATGATCAAATAATGTAGGTTAAAGTCAGGTCGTTCAGTGACAGATGCAGGCGCTTTTGTAATTGGTCGGTTTACCAATAAATGTTATAACTACCCGAAAATTTACTAATTGTTTGTTTACTTTTATTTAAATAGCTAAAGATGCAGACTATATGGTATAAAAACAAAGCTTAGTTCAAAGGTCAAATACATAGTAATTAAATCAAGTAGAAGCAGGGGTGCGAAACTCTTGACTTCGGCCAAACTCGACTACGCTCGGCTCGGCATTGCTCCGAGCAATTATTAGGGTTGACACAACTTGAAGTCGCTTCGCGTGCACGACCACAGATGAGATAACGGCTTGAATTTTGACAACCCTAAATAGCCGAAAGGGATAGTGCCATATATTAGAAAGGGACAGCATGATTCGACCCTGAACCGCTGTCAAACTTCGGTTTTGTAGGAAGTTTCCTTTCTGTACGGCAGTACTATTATTTATTCTGTGGTAGAAGTGGGTCAAGTCAATAATCAATTGCACTTAGAGGATATAACCAACGGAGACGCCATGTCTAAAATTTTCGGTACAAAATAGTCTGCCGTTTTTTGCGGAGGAGGGGCACATCAAATTTATAGGTACATCATGTCAGATAAACGTCAGTCCATACATGTGGTTGACATGTGGTTGACCATTGGCCGCCTATTTTCGACAGAGGGGAACGCCTGTTAATGACCACAAGCAATTGCACATTCCACGTCTAAACAATAATGAGATTAGGATGTCATCCGTCGTTCCTCCCCAATTAATATGTCATTGGCTTAAACGCTTATAAATCATTTTTATTGCTTTGATAAGACAATTACGCGTCGTTTTTTTATTTTTTTAATGTTCAGAGAAAATAGATTCGAGTATAACTTACCTGGAAAAGTTATAATTGCTTCCTACAAAACCGAAGTTTGACAGCAGTTCAGGGTCGAATCATGCTGTCCCTTTCTAATATAGGGCACTATCCCATTCGGCTATTTAGGGTTGTCAAAATTCAAGTCATTATCTGTGGTCGTTCACGCAAAGGGACGTCAAGTTGTGTCAACCCTAATAATTGCTCGGAGCAATGCTGAGCCGAACGGAGCCGAGTTTCCCCGAAGTCTGGAGTTTCGCACCCCTGCCTGTACATGTAAAAGTTTGCAGTTTGACACTGTCGGTTAATCCTGGCTCTCGTGTAACCTCGCTGATAAGCTATCAGTCAGCGATAAGTATTGGTTCGTTACGCTATTCGCACTTTAACGCGTAGGCACAGAATAAATAATAGTACTAAGTACAGAAGACTCACTCTCTAACAAAGCGCGTCTGTTACGATCAGGACAGATATGGCCGCTAGGTGGCAACAGCGCCACGCGCGGCTTATGGCTAGCCACCAAAATTGGTGTGGAACGGATGTATGTACTTTTAGCTACCTGTAGCAAAGCGACGAAATCGCGGAGTGAGCCACGCCTGGCGTAATAGGTACGTTAGAGTTGTGGAGTTTTCAACTTTCTACTTCCAGTGCGCAGGGCTAGATAGAACCAGCATCCTTAGGGATGGCCAGGGGGCGCCATAAGCCCTCAGGAAATTGCATATATCTCTGTTTGGCCCGATGGTTGACTGATAGAGAATGCCATTAGGCATTAAGTCCGCCATGTACATTATTTTTATGTTTTGTGCAATAAAGTTTAAATAAATAAATATACATATGTACTTGGAAAAATTTGCCCCGGATGGCACCTGCAGATAGCAGAGGACGCTGGTTCGATTCCAGCCTAGGGCACTGGAGGCCTTGGTCACTATTTCTTCGTATATGACATCTATTTCGGTTTATAATATAACATTGTACAAGGACAGCCGCCATCAGATATATCGGAGCGGCCAATCTGTTCACATATATCTGAACAAAGCCTCCATTATCAACGTTAAAGTGCATAAACAGATATTTTTGAGCACCTTGGCTGCTCCAATATATTTGAGGGCGACTGTAGATAAACGCAAGTTCCCATCATACTCGTACAGAGGGCCTGAGGGCGTCGACCTTTTATAAATAACCTAATTGCGCAAGGTATTCGTTCGTACGGCAGCCATCCGTGGGGACGCGCTCTGTTTTACTTGATGTATTGATATTGCTTTAATTATAGGAAATCAATTGTCTTTTTATATCAAGCTGGTGGTAAACAGGCATGCGGCCTGGATGGAAAGCGGTCACGCGGTATCAGTCTAGTTACTAGGTCAACTGGGTATCTTTTGAAAGAGGTCAAGTTTGTACAGCAGGAAATTCCTTTTATCTTTTGTCTAACTGTTAATCCTTGTTTTTCATCATCATCATCACATCAGCCAGAGGACGTCCACTGCTGGACATAGGCCTCCCCCAAAGAGTGCCGCAATGACCGGTCTTGCGCCACCCGCAACCAGCCGACTCCCGCGACCTTTACCAGGTCGTCAGTCCACATTGTTTGTTGTTATCCTTGTTTTTTAGGGTTCCGTACCCAAAGGGTAAAACGGGACCCTATTACTAAGACTTCGCTGTCCGTCCGTCCGTCCGTCTGTCTGTCACCAGACACGAACCGTGATAGCTAGACAGTTGAAATTTTTACAGATGATGTATTTCTGTTGCCGCTATAACAACAAATACTAAAAACAGAATAAAATAAAGATTTAAATGGGGCTCCCATACAACAAACGTGATTTTTGACCAAAGTTAAGCAACGTCGGGAGTGGTCAGTACTTGGATGGGTGACCGTTTTTTTGCTTTTGTTTTTCGTTTTTTTTTTTTGCATTATGGTACGGAACCCTTAATGCGCGAGTCCGACTCGCACTTGCCCGGTTTTATATATCCCATATACGAAAGTAACAGTTCGACTGCCCCAATTTGTCCTTCCGTTATTGACCGAGCGAAGCGAAGGTCTCCGTTTCAGGTTGGGCGAAAATGCTTTCGCTTATCCGTCTGTTCTCCGCTATAGGTCGCATTTCTCGACCGATTCTCGTGATCATTTGTGAGCAAGTTCAAATGGACACGATCAACAGTTTTAGTAAAACCGGGCAAGTGCGAGTCGGATTCGCGCACCAAGGGTTCCGTACCATAATGCAAAAAAACGGAAAAAAATGCAAAAAATAACGGTCACCCATCCAAGTACTGACCACGCCCGACGTTGCTTAACTTTGGTCAAAAATCACGTTTGTTGTATGGGAGCCCCATTTAAATCTTTATTTTATTCTGTTTTTAGTATTTGTTGTTATAGCGGCAACAGAAATACATCATCTGTGAAAATTTCAACTGTCTAGCTATCACGGTTCGTGAGATACAGCCTGGTGACAGACGGACGGACGGACGGACGGACGGACGGACGGACGGTCGAACGGACGGACGGACGGACGGACGGACAGCGAAGTCTTAGTAATAGGGTCCCGTTTTACCCTTTGGGTACGGAACCCTAAAAAACAGGTAGCAATGACCACTAGTTTTTTACGAATTAATCTCACTTTATGTGTGTATGTAACATACATATAAACTAACAGAATAGGACAAATTAAGAACTTGTCAATAACCGAATGGGACCGACAACGAACGTGGCGAAAAAAAATTGTCGAATAACGAATGAGACAAAAAAAAAGAAATTGACTAACATCGAAGATGCCCAAAGAAGATGATGACGAATACCGGAATAAGCCGAAATAAGATTACAATCGGTGAGTGAAAAAATCAATCATCCCCTATTTTCCTACCCTTAAGGTTGGATTTTTTTTTCCAAATTTATATGGGACCAACTTCGGGGTATACCCTTTCCAATAAAAAAATAATTATCAAAATCGAACATCTCTGTAAAAAGTTATGCGTGGTCATACATAAAATATATATATATATATATATATATATACGCGTCGACTTGAGAACCTCCTCCGTTTTTTTCGTCGGTTGAAAAAGGCAAACAATCAAATATGAAAAAGACCACCGATGAACTTGACGAATGTAGAATGCGTGACGAAAGCAGAATAGGAACAATTTAAGAACTTGACCAAAAACGAATAAGACGACCCAAGACGATACCAATATTTTGATCATTCGCTGTGCAATAAACTAAGATTGCAGAAGCATCCAATTTTAATCTCAACTAGCACTCAAATATTTACCCTATCCTCTTGCGATTAGTCCTAAAATCCTTTGCAGAACTGCACTTTTATAAACCATTCTGGTTCGGGACTGCATGTTGTTCTCGAAAGCGTATCATGTGTTTTAAATTAGCATAAGTACTTATCAATGTGGCTGGTATCTAACACGTATGGAGTTGTGTAGGCGTTTGACTGGGAATATCGTTTGATGAGCGTTTCTTTTATTTATTGCTAGTTTTATATATTGTGACCTGTTTTGCCACTTTTGTGTTATTTCTACTCAGAATCACGAGCTCCTTCAATCCTAATGGGATAAAAAAATGTCCCAGAGTGTTTTTCCTATTGTGTTACAATTTCCCCATATACTTTGTATAGCGGTAACAATAAGGAAACTTTGAGAAATGTAGGGAAATTTTAGGACACTTTATTTTCCCCTATAAGGATGAAAAGGGCTCGCGATCCTGACTAGAAATAACATAGTGGATAAAAGTCACAATATATAAAAATGGCAAAAATAAAAGAAACGCTCTGATATTTACCAGTTGTTTGGCGAAGGAAAATATGGAGAGGAAACCACCGAGGACGTACTATAGATGGATATGAAATGATTTAAATAATCTTTAGAAAAATATTGACAAATGGAGAGATTTACATGTTGAATATCAATAGGGTATTATACTGTATTTATAGTAAATTATTTTACACCATGCATGAAATAAAGCACCAGATAATTATTAGAAAAACACAGATAGTATTTTTAAACACAAGTTCTATTTAATAAATCGGATAGAAATATAACAAGTAGGTGAGTGGACCGTGACGTCACGATGTAATGTTTCATACAAATTCCTTATTAGCGAATCGTTTTGACAGTTCTAAAAAAGTAACTGATTTGACTAGTAGGAGAATACCGTATTACATCAAGTGGTAATCGCGATTCTTAAAATATGAGTCTGAGTCACCCCTCTTAGCGTTTATTTTCATCCTAAGCTACTATTTCTCCTCCACTTCCCACGATCTTTATTGGTATATTTTGAATTTTAAGTATTTAGGTTTAAGCAGGATTTGCAAAACATAGGACCGCATAATCGTCCACACATCCATTTCCTATACTTTATTGCAAATATATTATACATAATTATTGTCAAAAAAGGAGTGAACAGGCCACGTCAAAGATTGTTTACGCTTTTGAATAAGTGATAAGGCGAAAAATGTAAACATATCTTTGACGTCAACTGTACAGGTTTTTAAAGGGTCAGAAACGTACATGTAATATACTCCTGTGGAGTTGCAGGCGTCGATAGACTACGGTGACTGCTCACTATCATGCATTATAATTACACAACTGGTGTGCTCACATGCCCCCAATGTTCGCGAACTTTTAGTAACAAGGTCGTCTACGTCAGCCACTTGCGAGCACACCAGAGACAACAACGGAGTTGATAGCAGTCGCCGTGGCCGAATCGGCCGTGGAGTTATTATTATTATTACTATCATGCAAGCCGTATGCTTGTTTGCCACCGACGTGGTAGTAAAAAACATATGGTCCACCAATGGTCAATTAAGAGTAGCAGTTTATATGCTAAATATGAATATTCTATAAATAAAAATGTTTTCACTTATGACGCCATACGTGCACGTTTTTGGCAAGTGCCCACTACATTTCACCATCGATTCTAATAAGGACATTAATATATTTGGTGTGGTGTCAATCGGTACAGTTTCCGTTTTATTTCATAGTTATTTTTAACACTACCTACGCGTAATGATAATGATCCGTTTTGTATATTTGTGAAACTGAGAATGTTGACGACGTAAATGTATCTGCCTACGTCTCTTATTTAGATCTATCTATGCTGTAATCTAATCTATAACTCTGTATCTTTAGGTACTTAAATAAAAGTAAACAAATAATTTGTACATTTTCGGGTAGTTATAACATTTATTGATTAACCAACCAAGTACAAAACCGCCTGGATCTGTCACTGAACGACCTGACTTTAACCTACATTATTTGATCATGTCATAGTCTAATAAAACATGGTCTTCCATTCCCAGAGTGACACGGGCCTACGTCACAACAACATGGCCGCTATATATAGCGCTATCGCATATTATCATATAGCGCTGTCGCATGATGACGTAGGCCCGTGTCAGTTAGGTGACCTAGAAAAGACGGGAATGGAGTACCAGGCGGAGTATATTATTATACCATGGATCATGTAATGTTTTCATCTTTCATCATTTGAGGGTAGATTTTGTTTACTCTTTTTTAAATACCTAAAGGTACAGACTATAATATAAACAAAAACACTCTTTCCTCACTGCCATTGCCAGCTAAAAATAAACTACCTGATGTGTTTACAATCCATGTGTTTACTACTTTCATTATAATTACCTTATCTAAATATTGAAAGTCGCTTCGACTTTGTGCAACATGTCAACATTAGGTAGGTAAATAATTTACATAATTACTGACTGTTCCACACTGTTGCTGCAAAATTTAGAATAACTGCGGTGTGAATGCACCTTTATATACCTAGGTATATAGATACTGATAGACAACACACAACTTGAAATTAGGAAAATAATATAGGTACAGTTATTTGTGTCGTTCAAACTCTGGCAAATCCATTCGACCCTCTCAGCAAATAAAATAAGATAAGATAAAAGATAAAAAATAGTTTATTCAAGTAGGCATATTACAATGCGCTTATGAACGTCAAATAAACCTTTACCGGCTCCAACCGTACACCTCTGCCCCGAGAAGATTTAAATCCCCTCTCAATTGGAGGAGGGTATCCCAATATGGGACCGGCAACAAACCGGCAACAATATCTACCCTATTACCTTTTCTTAATACCAAAATCGCATAATCTGACAGATGGATTTACCCGAGTTTGAAGTTAAGCGACTCATTTGTACTACCTACTTATACCTACTTCGAATGTTGTAGAAAGGATTCCTAGTAACACTTTTCTGTTCTAGCACATTATTTTTGCACATTATTTTTTTAGCTTAAATAATCTGTTTAAGAGCGCTCTTACAAGAAAAGTCGAAATAATGCAAAATTGATGATACTAGTCGACGAAATTCAGGACTTAGCGCTTATTATTAGAAACAATGAGTACTTGTTCCAGTAAAAGCGTCTTCTTATCTTTATAAATATCGTTGTGAATATTAGAAAAAGGACTTATTATATTAGTAATGATTTTTTTTCTGATGGTCGTTTCCGAAAAACCCCGTGAAGCACTGAATGGCGAGCTCTTATTTAGAAATGTTGAGAATTTTACTCTGCTAAACCTGGCTATTTTGTATTACTAATACCCTGTACTTTAGGCATATCAAACTATATTTTTCCTACATACCTTTGAGAAAGAGAAAATCAAAGTAAAACGAACTCGATTTTCTCTCCGAAACAAGTGTCAATTCCTACGAAAATCTACTTAATATCGAAGTCATTTTCATACTCAAGCAATCTGCAACGTTTGCTTATACTGTTGGTATACATTAGTGTTTATGAAATTCTACTATAATTTTTTGGCAATTTTTTGAAAACTACTCTATATTACCGATGACGCGCGCTGCGCCAGCTCAGTGCCGCGGCAGAGCTTGTAGAGGCAGGACGTGTGTCGGTCGGCTCCGCACATTTTCAACGGCGACGACGAGGTTTTTTATCATTGTGTGCGGCGGGCGCCGTGTAAAACGCTATACTGTGTGCGTGTAAACCGCAACGAGAGACTTTGATCCTAGCACTGTTTTTATAGTATTATAATTTATAATGGTACAGTTTAATAAACTACCGGACAGGATTAAAAATATTTGAAACGACCTGACATTCTATATGTATTTATTTGACTCAAGATAGTACTCAGGGTCTGATGATGGAGCCGGAAGGTGGTCACCAGTACCAATCAACAATGCAACTAAACCACTTCGTGTTTAGGCTCGTTTTATTCGTCTCAACAAGATCTTTGACTTAAGATAGTACTCAGGGTCTGATGATGGAGCCGGAAGGTGGTCACCGGTACCAATCAACCATGCAACTAAACCACTTCGTGTTTGGGCTCGTTTGATTCGTCTCAACAAGATCTTTGGCACAAGATAATACTCAGGGTCTGATGATGGAGCCGGAAGGTGGTCACCGGTACCAATCAACCATGCAACTAAACCACTTCGTGTTTGGGCTCGTTTGATTCGTCTCAACAAGATCTTTGGCACAAGATAATACTCAGGGTCTGATGATGGAGCCGGAAGGTGGTCACCGGTACCAATCAACCATGCAACTAAACCACTTCGTGTTTAGGCTCGTTTGATTCGTCTCAACAAGATCTTTGACACAAGATAGTACTCAGGTTCTGATGATGGAGCCGGCAGGTGGTCACCGGTACCAATCAACCATGCCACTAAACCACTTCGTGTTTAGGCTCGTTTTATTCGTTTCTATAAGATCTTTGACACAAGATAGTACTCAGGGTCTGATGTTGGAGCCGGAAGGTGGTCACCGGTACCAATCAACCATGCAACTAAACCACTTCGTGTTTAGGCTCGTTTGATTCGTCTCAACAAGACCTTGGACAAAATATAGTACTCAGGATCTGATGATGGAGCTGGAAGGTGGCCACGGGTACCAGTCTACCATGTAACTGAACCACTTCGTGTTTGGGCTCGTTTGATTTGTCGCAACAAGATCTTTGACACAAGGTAGTACTGAGGGTCTGATGATGGATCCGGAAGGTGGTGACCGGTACCAATCAACCATGCAACTAAACCACTTCGTGTTTGGCTTCGTTCGATTCGTCGCAACAAGATCTTTGACACAGATTAGTACTCAGGGTCTGATGATGGAGCTGGACTGTGGCCACGGGTACCAGTCTTCCATGTAACTGAACCACTTCGTGTTTGGGCTCGTTTGATTTGTCGCAACAAGATCTTTGACACAAGATAGTACTCAGGGTCTGATGATGGAGCCGGAAGGTGGTCACCGGTACCAATCAACCATGCAACTAAACCACTTCGTGTTTGGGCTCGTTTGATTCGGCTCAACAAGATCTTTGACTTAAGATAGTACTCAGGGTCTGATGATGGAGCCGGAAGGTGGTCACCAGTACCAATCAACAATGCAACTAAACCACTTCGTGTTTGGGCTCGTTTGATTCGGCTCAACAAGATCTTAGACTTAAGATAGTACTCAGGGTCTGATGATGGAGCCGGAAGGTGGTCACCTGTACCAATCAACCATGCAACTAAACCACTTCGTGTTTGGGCTCGTTTGATTCGTCTCAACAAGATCTTTGGCACAAGATAATACTCAGGGTCTGATGATGGAGCCGGAAGGTGGTCACCGGTACCAATCAACCATGCAACTAAACCACTTCGTGTTTAGGCTCGTTTGATTCGTCTCAACAAGATCTTTGACACAAGATAGTACTCAGGGTCTGATGATGGAGCCGGCAGGTGGTCACCGGTACCAATCAACCATGCCACTAAACCACTTCGTGTTTAGGCTCGTTTTATTCGTTTCTATAAGATCTTTGACACAAGATAGTACTCAGGGTCTGATGTTGGAGCCGGAAGGTGGTCACCGGTACCAATCAACCATGCAACTAAACCACTTCGTGTTTAGGCTCGTTTGATTCGTCTCAACAAGACCTTGGACAAAAGATAGTACTCAGGATCTGATGATGGAGCTGGAAGGTGGCCACGGGTACCACCGGGTAATGGTACCTTCCAGCTCCATCATCAGACCCTGAGTACTGTCTTGTGTCAAAGATCTTGTTGAGACGAATCAAACGAGCCCAAACACGAAGTTGTTTAGTTACATGATAGACTGGTACCCGTGGCCACCTTCCAGCTCCATCATCAGACCCTGCGTATCTTCAGTGTCAAAGATCTTGTTGAGACGAATCAAACGAGCCTAATCATGTTACTACATGGTTGATTGGTATCCGTGACCACCTTAATCATCATCAGATCCTCAGTACCAGTTCGTTTTTAAACCCTCGTTGATACAAACTTTACAACCTATAGGTACCAAATGCAATGACGAAACATGTAAATAAGCGAGTAGGTACCTATAATTTCTTTCGAGTAATATACCTTCATAAGTACGAGTATGGGGCTATTCATAAATTACGTCGTTTCAAATGGGAGGAGTGGGGGGGGGAGGGGTCTGGACATCGGATGATGGTAACATGACGTAGGAGGAAACAGATTCATCCGAAGCTTGATTTTTGGATGATTTGAGGGGGGGGGGTCAAAAATCGTCAAAAATAGATGACGTAATTTATGAACAGCCCCTATGTACATTTGCACTGCATTTAGTATTTTCGTACTTAGGGGCTGTCCATAAATTACGTCATCGATTTTTGACAATTTTGGACCCCCCCCCCCTAAAATCATCCAAAAATCATGCCTCGAAGGACCCCGTTTCCTCCTACGTCGTGCTACCGTCATCCGATGTCCAGACCCCCCCCCCCCCCTAATTTGAAATGACGTAATTTATGAATAGCCCCTTACCAAATAACAATTTTAGAACTTTAAAAGTTAAGTACAGTTAGTGTTGTTATGGTTGATTTCAATATGCTTCGCGAAGGATCAAGAATGTTTAATCCATCATTGTAGTGCGAGTGTGGTAGAAGGGATCGGCGTACTGAGCTCGCACGGCCTGCCGCAGCGCGTAAAATACCTAAACTCGCTCAACGCCGAAATGTAATAGCGCTCTTAAGCATCAGATTGTGGCAACACTAAGATTTTTTTATTTTCCTCATAGTTTATGTGAAAAGCAGTATGTGTCACACGGTATCAAAATTATTTCGTCTTGGTCGTTAACACTTGAATCCCTAATTACGCTCAGGATTGTACTTTAAAATCCCTGACTACGCTACGTTCGGGATTCTATTGTAGAATCCATCGCTTCATTCAGGATTCAATGTACGCCCTTGATGGAAATATATCATTTTCACATCACCTATTCGGAAAAAGGCTTTTTCTTCCCTGCTAGGAGGGATCAAAGTGGCACTTTTCTTCCCTGCTAGGAGGGATCAAAGTAACACTTTTCTGTTCAAGCATACTATTTTTACATTTTTTGCACATTATTTTTTTAGCTTAAATAATCTGTTTAAGCATCAGATTGTGTCAACACTAAGATTTTTTTATTTTCCTCATAGTTGATGTGAAAAGCAGTATGTGTCACACGGTATCAAAATTATTTCGTCTTGGGCGTTAACACTTGAATCCCTTGTAACACAAACTACTATTTGTGACGTCCCACGGTCAAAGGTACCTTATGGCGGGTATGGAGTTATGCATACCCCAGTAATCTACAATAAATAAGCTATCGATAACACAAAAGATCAACCTTCTAGGTTGCGTAGTTACAGAGATATGATTTTTTGAAAATAATGTTGTGAAATGAGCAACTTTACGATAGAGAAGTTTTAAGTTTAGCCGCCTAAAAAACTATGTTCCTGAAGTAAGTTACATAGTTGACTACAAATAATAATACCTTATATATCTGAGATTAAAAAAGTATTGCGACTTGTTCTGTAATGCAAATAGAAACTTTTGATATCGACTGATTTATGTGTATACTAACCAATCTCTTGAAAATAAAGTTTTATTTCATTTTCACGATTGATTGCAATGAGCTCTCAAGATTTAAATTTTATCTATTAGAAAACGACACTGACAGACAGTTTAAGCAAAAAACAATACCGATTTAGAGGTGAAAATATATTTTCTGACTTTTTCATATAAAATCATAAAATTGAATATTTTTAATTTTAATGTGACACACAATCAATTTTTCTGAGCACATATGAAAGAAATTCTGTCATTCAAATGAAATAAATCCTAAAACCCCAACTAAATACTATATTTAACCCCTTATGCCACTTTAAACTTACATAACAATAACAGTATTTGCTCCATACATTTACGAAAAGGTACCTTATGGAAATAAATCTAATAATACATCACTACAAAATATCAATCATATTACAGTTTATCTTTTATGAATAGAAAATATTAATTTACATTAAACTGCCCCAAATTTAATTAGTTCTTCGTCATAATAATCTTAAAAAAGACCAATAATTTGTATGTAATGAAAAGGTACCTTGTGATTAAGTTACATGATGAGGCATGATGATGATGATGGAAAAGTTAGGATAAACTAATAATATTTTGGTAATGGTATAAATCGTCTATTTCTTATCAATAATATATTTCGGTTGCTATTGAAGATAAGCGGCATTGAGGTTCAATGACCTCAGATATTCCCTAAGGTAATGTGTCGGGTATTGGCATTTTTCAGCAAACCAACGGCTGATTTACTGCATGCGACCAAACTAAATGAAGATTATTCTAGTTAAGAAACACTTGACGAGAGTAACTTTGGTATAATAGCAGGCTACTTGGATTTGTGATGTCGGTCGATGTACGGTTATAATATTTGCGAGGCGCCCCAACCAGAACTGAAATTATCAAATTAGTTTTGCAGAATGCTAATACAGTTCTCTACCAAACTTCTTTTCCCGTATTGACTAGTTTTTTTGGGAATTTTCAATCTTTTTTCCATAAGGTACCTTTTCTACTAAACTCTGAGACGACATTACTAGGCTTATAACTAACTTATAACAAAAATAAAAACAGGTAAACAAACGTTACGCATTAAGGTTTCAGATCACACAATAAAAAAAAATTGAGCATTTTTTCACCTCTTTACAAAACATTTCATATCTCCGAAACTAGAAACCCTCATAAGGTACCTTTTCCCGTGGAACGTCACATATTTCCGTCAAGGGCGTACATTGAATCCTGAATGAAGCGATGGATTCTACAATAGAATCCCGAACGTAGTGAGGGATTCTAAAGTAGAATCCTGAGCGTAATGAGGGATTCAAGTGTTAACGCCCAAGACGAAATAATTTTGATACCGTGTGACACATACTGCTTTTCACATCAACTATGAGGAAAATAAGAAAATCTTAGTGTTGACACTACAGTGTTGCCACTTTTTAATTTCTACTCTTTTTTGCCAGGCTGTACATACGATTTTCATAGTTAATTATATTAATATTTTATACTGGCAATGAAATGTCCTTGAACAGGAATGTGCCACTTTGATCCCTCCTAGCAGGGAAGAAAAATTCATTTTCTGATTAGGTGATGTGAAAACTACTATTGTGTCCGTGTAAAAAACATATTTTGTTTACTTTTATTTCGTTACTCATCTTTTAATTTGCATCCACAATTTGGCTACAGCTGTCAATAAAATAAGATAGTCGTCTCCCGCAGCCAAACAATATCTATCAGCACGTCTGCCCGCCTTGAAGGTCAAACTGCTACTGCATCGTAAACAATGATGGCGGCGAGCGTTGAACTTGAACCGCAACTTTACATTTACAGTTCAACTTGACGCTGAAGCCTAATATTTGCACGCAAAATTATTAGTCCGCGATTTAGCCACCGGTAAAGATAACTTTGTTTTTAAGATCGAACGGCAATTTTATTTTTGCGGTTAAAATTTGCGCCGTAGCCAAGGATTTGAAAGGAAAAGTGTTTTGGGCATCGGTAAATATAAGTTTGTATTGATAAGCGCGGGAAACGACGTTCGATTTTCGAATTTATTTAAACGGTGCTGCATGATAGGATGCACTTATTGCATGTTATATTATTAGCAGACCCCGTTATCAGTGGTGAAATTTTATTGAAATGCAAAGCACTTGGCACTCACTCCCCCACCGTGCGGGTAAAATTCCGCAAGGTATTGGGAAAAAAACGCATGTGGGGTAATTGTTCGCATCAAGAAAATTTCAATGGATCCGTTTCTATAGATATTTACATTTATATGCCAAATCATAAAAATGCAATGCTACTAAGGGGTGCTAATTTAAAGGCCAGTGCATGGTATAATAATATACTCCGCCTGGTACTCCATTCCGAGATTCGCGTATGACCTAACTGACACGCGCCTACGTCATCATGCTGTTTACAGGTTCTCAAACTTTGAAATGTGGGAGAATTTTAACCAACGGTGAAAATTACTTTAACGGCATTAATTTTAAGTTATTCATGTAGAAACATAGTAAAATAAAACAAATCTAATGTATTAAATTAAACTTTATTTATCTATACAAGACAAACGTTTAAAAAACTAATTCACAGTTACACATTAATTACCAAGCTTACGACGTGAAAAGTTTGGAAAACACTGCGACTGCTGACACTGAGCGAGAAGGAAATAACAATTAACACGCGTTCGACAAGGATGACGGTTAGGGCATGAAGTTATCTAGATCCGAATTGTCAAATGTCC
This sequence comes from Cydia splendana, assembly GCF_910591565.1. NCBI lineage: Eukaryota > Metazoa > Arthropoda > Insecta > Lepidoptera > Tortricidae > Cydia > Cydia splendana. Next base: position 3,139,988 of record NC_085983.1, on the reverse strand, counting down.
ACAGAGCTATCCTGTGTTGCCAGTAGTATAAACAGAATTACCCGAAAGTCTGAAATTTCTTTCGTGAATCGGAAGATATTGCTAACGAGTAATTAAAAAAGACGTGTTATTGTAAAATTTAAGCTAAAATACATATAAATGAAAATTATAAATTATAAAGAAATATTTTAACTTATTAACCATAGGTATAATGTACCCATGTAACATGTTATGTTGAAATAAAGTGGCAATGTTATTGTGACGTAATCGCGTGTCACTCTGGGAATGGAAGACCATGTTTTATTAGACCATGGGCCAGTGCATAATTATTATATATAATTCGAGACGTGTGATTTTGCAGGAGCGAAGTGTTGCGTGAGTTGCGTCCGGTGTGGTTGAGGATAAAAATCCTACATTGAAACTAATTTTTCACACGATACCTATATTCATACTTATACATACTGTATTAATATTAGTACGATTGTAAATGGAGCAATCCTATTTTATTTTAGGTCTTTGTAAACATTTTCGTAGGTGTACATATTATTGATGTCTTTTGACCGCTACTGAAGGTTATATTTTGCGAGGTCTGTATAAAGACATATAGGTACCTATATTTATTTCATTGAGCCACATAAAGAAAGAGATAGCTACATATAAATTATTTCACATTCGGTACCAGGCGACCGATCGATCGGCCAGGACTTCCCAAGGTCGAAAACCTAGACGTCTCGTGTAAGGTCAGTGACCCTGCGTGTTTTGAAAATTCGCCCCCAGCTTCTGCGTTTCATGGTTGCCTGGTACTTCAGACTGAATAGTGCCTGTAAAATTGGCACTAAAAACGGACTAGACGGTCTAGACTTTCTGGTAGGTTAAGGAAGATTGGATCGCTTTTTTTTTGCCGATTATAATTTTTTTTTTTTTTCAAATTTATAGCAAAGATGATTTTCTTTTCAATATTATAAAATAGGATATGTAACCTAAAATCATGTCCTGGCAAAAAACTAGGTTTTCCCTAGATTCCTTACAAGGAAAAATTTACAACAATTAGTAGCGTAACGTAATAGCAAAGACATATGTAACTTCGTATTATATGTGACGTTCCACGGGAAAAGGTACCTTATGAGGGTTTCTAGTTTCGGAGATATGAAATGTTTTGTAAAGAGGTGAAAAAATGCTCAATTTTTTTTTATTGTGTGATCTGAAACCTTAATGCGTAACGTTTGTTTACCTGTTTTTATTTTTGTTATAAGTTAGTTATAAGCCTAGTAATGTCGTCTCAGAGTTTAGTAGAAAAGGTACCTTATGGAAAAAAGATTGAAAATTCCCAAAAAAACTAGTCAATACGGGAAAAGAAGTTTGGTAGAGAACTGTATTAGCATTCTGCAAAACTAATTTGATAATTTCAGTTCTGGTTGGGGCGCCTCGCAAATATTATAACCGTACATCGACCGACATCACAAATCCAAGTAGCCTGCTATTATACCAAAGTTACTCTCGTCAAGTGTTTCTTAACTAGAATAATCTTCATTTAGTTTGGTCGCATGCAGTAAATCAGCCGTTGGTTTGCTGAAAAATGCCAATACCCGACACATTACCTTAGGGAATATCTGAGGTCATTGAACCTCAATGCCGCTTATCTTCAATAGCAACCGAAATATATTATTGATAAGAAATAGACGATTTATACCATTACCAAAATATTATTAGTTTATCCTAACTTTTCCATCATCATCATCATGCCTCATCATGTAACTTAATCACAAGGTACCTTTTCATTACATACAAATTATTGGTCTTTTTTAAGATTATTATGACGAAGAACTAATTAAATTTGGGGCAGTTTAATGTAAATTAATATTTTCTATTCATAAAAGATAAACTGTAATATGATTGATATTTTGTAGTGATGTATTATTAGATTTATTTCCATAAGGTACCTTTTCGTAAATGTATGGAGCAAATACTGTTATTGTTATGTAAGTTTAAAGTGGCATAAGGGGTTAAATATAGTATTTAGTTGGGGTTTTAGGATTTATTTCATTTGAATGACAGAATTTCTTTCATATGTGCTCAGAAAAATTGATTGTGTGTCACATTAAAATTAAAAATATTCAATTTTATGATTTTATATGAAAAAGTCAGAAAATATATTTTCACCTCTAAATCGGTATTGTTTTTTGCTTAAACTGTCTGTCAGTGTCGTTTTCTAATAGATAAAATTTAAATCTTGAGAGCTCATTGCAATCAATCGTGAAAATGAAATAAAACTTTATTTTCAAGAGATTGGTTAGTATACACATAAATCAGTCGATATCAAAAGTTTCTATTTGCATTACAGAACAAGTCGCAATACTTTTTTAATCTCAGATATATAAGGTATTATTATTTGTAGTCAACTATGTAACTTACTTCAGGAACATAGTTTTTTAGGCGGCTAAACTTAAAACTTCTCTATCGTAAAGTTGCTCATTTCACAACATTATTTTCAAAAAATCATATCTCTGTAACTACGCAACCTAGAAGGTTGATCTTTTGTGTTATCGATAGCTTATTTATTGTAGATTACTGGGGTATGCATAACTCCATACCCGCCATAAGGTACCTTTGACCGTGGGACGTCACATATGAATAAAGTCTAAGGAAAAAACGTGCCACGGAAATCAAGAAAAAGTCACTCTCGGATAGGTGGCGCACACACCTTTAGCCTATGCTCGGCTAGATGGCGTGACGACACCGTTTCATATTTAACAATTTTAACACATAGATATCAGTGAATGAACATAGGTCAAAATGATATAAAAATAATAATGTCATTTATCCATATATATATACATTTTTTTGATAATTTTATACGTTTTCATTTTGAGTTTTAGTCGTGTGTCGATAGATGTCAGTAAATTTACTGTGACTACAAAATTTACTATGACAGGACCCCTCTATGCTATCTATTCTCTTTGGTAATAGGTAGGTACCTAGGTATAGGTATAACATTCAAATTGTAAAAATATTTAAGTATTGATGTGTAACATTTTAAACTCTCGCATTCTGTACACATAATTAATGTCATTAACGGGTCTAACGCGATTGAATTTCATTATTTTACTCACTCACTCGTGCGTCTGTCTGTCCGTCTGTCACAGCCTATTTTCTCGGAAACTAACTGGACCAATTAAGTTGAAATTTGGTACACATATGTAAATTAGTGACCCAAAAATGGACATGTAACGTAAACAAATTAATTTCAAACATGTAGGGCACTTTTGAGGGGTAACAGAAAATAAAGCTTTTCAAACTATATCGTGTTATACATATATCAAATGAAAGAGCTCATCTTGAGAATTTCAAATATATTTTTTTTATAATTTTAAAGTACATAGGTTAGAAGTTATTTAAGAAAATAGCCAAAAAATTACCATTCCCCCCCTTTATCTCAGAAACTACTGGGTCTAAAATTTTGAAAAAAATACACTAAATAGTTCTTTACCTATAGATGACAGGAAAACCTATTAGAAATGTGCAGTCAAGCGTGAGTCGGACTTAATGTAACGCTTGAAACGCGAGTCCGACTCGCACTTGGCCGGTTTTTATTATTAATTAAGTATTGATATACTTGCAATCCGGCACAGTTTGTAAAGTTGCTCACATTGTATGATCATTTCATTTTCATTGTCTCCGTATAAGTTATAATCACACCTTATAAAACAAAGTCCCCTGTGGTCGGTCTGTTTGTATGTTCGCGATAAACTCAAAAACTACTGAACGGATTCTCATGCGGTTTTCACCTATCAATAGAGTGATTCTTGAGGAAGGTTTTGGTGTATAATTTGTTAACCCGTGCGAAGCCGGGGCGGGTCGGTAGTTAATTATATTCCTAAAACAACTTTTTGGGAACGGTCGACCACCTGCAAATGCAAAGCAAGAAAAGTACTCGTGATATCACCTGATATTTTAATGTTATTTCGTAAATAAGTAAATAGAGATTCTCATATTAAAAATAAGTGATGCATCATAGCAATAACATAAACAACGCGAACTTCAGGATAACATGTTTTGCACAGTGACGTGTTGTTTTGGTGCGAGTTGAGACGCAAAATCGGAATCGTCTTATCTAGAATATGTCAATGACATTGACATTTGGGCTAGGACCCAGACCTATATTCAATATTATATGTACAATGTTTTTGGGTTAGCTAGTCTGGCTCCTTTGTATTTTTAACCCAGATCCACAAATGACAATTTTTTTGCGCATTTACAAAATTGCTGTTTAACAGATCTGTAAATACGCCGCACCTAAAGTAGGTATTTTCTTTTGAATATTGTTTGACATTTGTAAAATTTAAGTCTATGATAATTATAACAATACATTTTTTTTTCATATCTATCACACACACACCTTATAGAATAAAGTCACCCGCCGTGTCTGTCTGTTTGTATGCATGTATGTTCGCGATAAACTCAAAAACTACTCAACGGATTTTATGCGGTTTTCACCTATCAATAGAGTGATTTTTAACCCGTGCGAAACCGGGCGGGTCACTAGTGATATATACTAATGAAATGTCAATACATAGGAATCTCATATGACCAGCATTATTAAGAATATTTATTTGGTAGTTAGTATTTTTTGGTCCCGTTGTCGTCACTTCAGGATCAGTTCTATCAATAAATAAAATAAATCTCTTATGGGTCGCGTAAGGGAAACTCAAAACTGCATTCTGAAGATATTCTATAGATTTAGGTGTGGCATGCACAAGACGGGTGTGCACTGACGAGCCTTCCAACAGTCCAAATAGCGTGGCTGCACTCCAAAATCGATCCGTGAATGTCAAAAACGTACAATGTTTAATATTAGGATGCCGTCCATTTGGATGAATCCATTGTAACGGCATCCATTTGGAAGGCTCGTCAGTTGCCTGCTTTATACCGTTTTGTGAAGTCTGTGCATAAGATTATCTTTGACATCGAGAATAAAACCAGATCAACTTGAAATTGAGAATACAAAAGCATGTGGTCTTAACAGGCGTGTCAAGGTTGGCTTGTCTTGCGTTGTTGCGTGCCACCGATTCAATAGGCGTTTCATTCATGGCAGTTCTGATATAAATAATTGTATAGATAAAACACGATGTAAGTAATGTTTTAACGTGCATTTGGGTATTTTGAAAGCGGGTTGATTTAGGAAATTGCTAAAATCTACTAAACCAGGCAACTTCATACTTTTGGTGGCACGCGCGCGACTGCAACGCTTACCAAGGCATCTTTCTTGCTGTTGATAGAGTAGAAACTATTCCTGCTCTAGTAGATTTTGCTATTTTCAAAATATCTCCGCTAAACCTTAACTTATATACCTTTAAACGAGGAATTCTTGTTTATTTATTTATATGTATGTTTATTTATATATATATTTCGGGGATCTCGTAAACGGCTCTAACGATTTCGATGAAATTTGCTATATGGGTCTTATCTCTGGGAAAACGCGCATTTTTGATTTTTATTATGTTTTTCAAGCAAAGCTTTGTCTCCCAGATATTTATTATTAAGTGTATGAGTATATATCACGCATAGCCCGCTTGTTTCTAGAAATAAATACGTTGAAATAGATTTAATTGACAATTTTTGAACCCATTTGATTGACTAATCACGACACATATTACTTTCTACGCAGCATTTTCGCTACGAAATAGCGGGAAAACAATGATTTCGTCTACGACGCAGCGCAAGCGTCGAATAGCAATGAACAGTGAAAAACTTAAGATTTGGTCAGCGGTGCGAAACTCCTGACTTCGGCCAAACTCGGCTCCGCTCGGCTCAGCATTGCTCCGAGCAATTATTAGGGTTGACACAACTTGACATCCATTTGCGTGCACGACCACAGATAAGATAATGGCTTGAATTTTGACAACCATAAATTGCCGAAAGGGATAGTGTCATACATTTGAAAGGGACAACATGATTCGACCCTGAACCGCTGTCAAACTTCGGTTTTGTAGGAAGTTTCCTTTCTGTACGGTAGTACTATTACTTATTTGGTACCCAGGCCGATAAGATGTGTCCCGCCGAGTTTCTTTCCGGTCCCATATATAGCGATACCCTCCTCCAATTAACACGTTGGCTGCCCACCATACTCCTACAGTATTGCTCCTACGCCCAATATAAATTTAAGTGAGCTTTTGATCCCACCGGTGATGCTCATGGCCACACAGAGAAGATTACGTGATCCCATCGGTGATGCTCATGGCCACACAGAGAAGATTACGTGATCCCATCGGTGATGCTCATGGCCACACAGAGAAGATTACGTGATCCCATTGAGCGACTTGCGACGGCGGCAGCGACAACCATAGGTGGGAACGAAAGGCCCGATCGCTGTGTCGCGCTCCAACCTATAGTTATCGCTGCCGACGTCGCAAGTCGCTCATGGTCGAGCCGTTATAGTTCGTTTTTTTTAGCATTAGAAAGAACTTGAAAGAAGGTAAGCGATCTTGACATGTCTTTTAATTGAAAAACGCTTTTTAAAAATCAATAACTATTACTTATGAAAGCAGAAGAATATACCTGAATGATCGTATTAGATTCATAATTGTTACATATTTGCCGTGACTTATTTTTAAAACGTGTTTTTCAATTAAAAGACACATCAAGATTGTTTACCTTATTTCTAATGCTATAAAAAACGAAGTATAGAGAGGGATTTAAATCTTCTCGGGCAGAGGTTTAGGGTCAGAGCCGGCGTAGCTTTATTTGACGTTCATAAGCGCATTGTAATATGCCTACTTGAAGATAAACGATCTTGTTTTATCTGACGTGTTTTCCCACCGGAATTCGTAGTAAACGACGTCATGTAGAACAGTGGGCGTGTCAAGGTCTTTGTGTCGTGCGATGTCTCCGATCGACCCAATTGGCTCATTCATGGTTTTATTGAGTCGATTGTCGTTACGGTGTCGTTAACCCGCTGAAACATGTTAAAAAGTGACATTTGTCAAGGCATTTGAATTCAAGTAAGGACACAGAATAAACAATAGTACTAGGAACAGAAGACTCACTCTCTAACAAAACGCGTCTGTTACGATCAGCACAGATATGGCCGCTAGGCGACAGCGCCACGTGCGGCTTATGGCAAACCCCAAAATTGGGGCCGAACGGATGTACTTTTAGCTACCTGTAGCAAAGCGACGAAATCGCGGAGTGAGCCACGCCTGGTAAGGGGTTAAAACTGAAGAGGTTGGTTGAAAAAAATGTTTAGATTTGCGTATGTCATATTTATTAAATTGCACAAACGGGTCTACCGCGATATAATTTCATTGTTTTTACCTTTAATTCCGACGTTTCAGCTGATTTGCACCAGCTGTGGTCACGGAAAGACTGACCTGGTCAGCTGTGGTCAGCTGAAACGTCGGAATTAAAGGTAAAAACAATGAAATTATATCGCGGTAGACCCGTTTTTGCAATTAAATATGTGTACAAAACGCGAGAGTTTAAAGTGTTATATGTCATATTTATTGTCTTCGTTTTGTCAAAACCTTAAGAATAGTTCCCTAAATATTAAGTATGCACGATTTCACCTTTACGAAAGTTAGTTCAATGTTACCTTTTCAAAATAAATACCGAACGAACAATAAGTAAAAAGTTCAAATACCTTTTCACCACACCAGCACGGAAAGGCTTACTTTGCACTTCAAAAACTGATAGCAAAGTTGTATTTTATTCACATGTGAGGCAAAGTAGAGATGCAACGGATAGTTGTTTGGCCGGATACCGGATACCGGCCGCCGAATATTCGGCCTGGGGAACTATACCTACATTTCGGTTTTTAATATTGGGTATTTACATCCAAACAATGGTTTATCAATTTAGCAACCTAAATATTGATTAAATCATTAACATCATTGAAAGGATGAGAAAGAACCACTAGTTTAACCACTCGTCGTAAATTGAGTGTTAACCTTAACTGACAGGTCACCCTATTGCACGAATGCAAGCCCGCATCCCGCATGAACGGAAACATATGATCAATCCAGCATCTGTTGAGATAGCCTGCAGACAAACTGTGACACGAAACCACATAATAAATAATAGTACTACCGTACAGAAAGGAAACTTCCTACAAAACCGAAGTTTGACAGCGGTTCAGGGTCGAATCACGCAGTCCCTTTCAAATATATGACATTATCCCTTTTGGCTATTTAGGGTTGTCAAAATTCAGGCCATTATCTTATCTGTGGTCGTGCACGCAAAGGGACGTCAAGTTGTTGCAACCCTAATAATTGCTCGGAGCAATGCTGAGCCGAACGGAGCCGAGTTTGCCCGAAGTCAGGAGTTTCGAACCCCTGACTAAACTGCAAGTCTAACCTCCTCAGTCGCGCTGTCCTTTTAAAAGTACAAGTCCAAATCGAATTTTGAACTATAATGGAAGAAGAGAAGGTTCCAAATTCAAAACTGCATAAATGAGTTGGAAGATAAAATAAATATTTATGGATCGTATGAATCTCCATGTGGTTACGTAAGTTTTCTTGTAGAATTGGTCTGATCTCTGATCTTGATCTGACACTCGTAGTTGATTCGTTTTGTGTAGATTTTTACTATGGACGAAATCGAAAAATGCCGTACGTCTAAATTATCCAATATTACAAAGAAGTTTCAAAAAATAGGCAACATATCATGATCACATGATTTCTTGATCCCTTTCCTGGAATAAATAAACTTAGTTCGTATCGAAGGGAATTTGTATTTGATCAATCCAGCCTCTGTTGAGATACTGATAATAGTGATAATGCTCATGACCTTGCCGATAAGGATCGTAATTGCTAATTACTGTTTAGATTGTACGATTAAACAGTGAAGCATTCATTTGGTTTTACCTAATCTTTATTTTGTAAATTTACTTATGGGTCATACGTAAGTCAAGCTTTTTTCTGCTCCCGTCCCGTCCCGAAGGAACTGTTGTCCGAAATTTTGGTACAATCTTAAAACCAAACATAGAAGCTAAGCGGTTTTGGCAAATATAAGTCGAAAATAAGGGCTACCACCGAAAGTTTCTAGAGTATCAGTTAGAAATTGCTCTTCAAAATTGTCTTTACGTAAGCGTATTTTATTTATACCCCAAACGCTAAAATGACAAATCCATTGCCCAAATTTGTCCGAACGAATTGCCATTTTAGTACAGATTTGGTACTCGTTTAACGACTGCTATGGGGACGAAATCACAGGCACACACTTCAGACGTAGTGCATAATTTATTTTCCATCGTATTTTCACGGAAACGTACGAAGGTGTCTTACTATTCAGTCAGTCTCCGTACAAAAAGTACTGACGTAGACTGAACCATGACAAATACGAACGTTTCCGAGAAAATACGATGGAAAACAATTATGCCACTACATCTGTACTCAATATTCGAGCAGGAGTTCTGAACGTGCCCCAAAAGTGAAACTGAGTAAGCTTGTTGATGCACTGCCAATATATTTCTTGGAAGAATCCACCGACGTCACACATACGTCAGTTAACTGCATCTAGGTATTGCAACGTGTATTGTGTCGCAATAATTGTTCACACACAATAGACGCATGGGATATCACGTATACAGATATAAAATGTGGTTATCACACTATGGTACCGATCCGGATACTTGCCAGTCTGGTAACGGCTTAAATAATTTTATTCGAGGCAAATTAGACAGATTACAACATGTAACCTAAACAAACATAGACCTGGACAGGTTCCTGAATAACTGGCCGGAGGAAAGACCAAATCGAGAGTCGTGGAAATTAAGGGGATAGGCCTTTGCCCAGCAGTGGGACACTCAAATGGGATAAAAAAAAACCTATACAAAGTAACTAAGATTGTAGGTTCAACTTATTTGAATCATGCCATATAATCAATAATGAGTCTATGATAGATTGATCTTAAACTCTCGCGTTTTGTACACATATTTAATTACACAAACGGGTCTACCGCGATATAATTTCATTGTTTTTTACCTTTCCGTCTTCCCGTGTCGTCGTGTGTCGTGTGGTCTTTCCGTGACCACAGCTGGGTGCAACTCAGCTGAAACGTCGGAATTAAAGGTAAAAACAATGAAATTATATCGCGGTAGACCCGTTTGTGTAATTAAATAGATTGATCTTAATTGAATACAGGTCAATAGTGCTACGTGGAATCACAGCCGCGTGTACGTGACGATCGATGCGTCTACATTATCTAAGACAGACACTTATCTGGGTAGTGAATTGACGTCGCGTGTAACGGATTTGTATCAATTGAACACCGAGCCGAGCCTCAACGTCGGCCTGGTGTCTTGTGTGTTTTTCTTATACTACGTCGGTGACAAACAAGCATACTGTCCGCCTGGTGGTAAGCAGTCTCCGTAGTCTATGGACGCCTGCAATTCCAGAGGTGTTACATTCGTTTTGCCGACCCTGACACTCCGCACCCTCGATGAGTTCTGGCAACCTTACCGGGTATGAACAACTTTTGGGTATTTTATGTGCGTCTAGCTTGAAAATGGCACATTAGAATAGTGTTTTTAGGGTTCCGTACCCAAAGGGTAAAAACAGGACCCTATTACCAAAGAGAATAGATAGTATAGAGGGGTCCTGTCATAGTAAATTTTGTAGTCACAGTAAATTTACTGCCATCTATCGACACACGATTAAAACTCAAAATGAAAACGTATAAAATTATCAAAAAATGTATATATATATGGATAAATGATTTTATTATTTTTATATCATTTTGACCCATGTTCATTCACTGATATCTATGTGTTAAAATTGTTAAATATGAAACGGTGTCGTCACGCCATCTAGCCGAGCATAGGCTAAAGGTGTGTGCGCCATCTATCCGAGAATGACTTTTTCTTGATTTCCGAGGCACGTTTTTTCCTTAGACTTTATTCATCTTATACGAAGTTACATATGTCTTTGCTTTTACTAAGACTCCGCTGTCCGTCCGTCCGTCTGTCACCAGGCTGTATCTCATGAACCGTGATACCGTACCGTGAATTTGGTCCAAGAAGTCCATTATGATCACAGAATAAATCGTCGGGTGACAAGCAATAGTCACTAAGTACCACCACAACACAAGTTCATAGCCATAGTGAACCATATTAGTACTAAAAGAAGGTCGATTTTTGTTTATTTTTTTAGTAATTAGTGACTTTTGCTTGTCACCTAACGAAATAATAGTACTACCGTACAGAAATGACATTTCCTACAAAACCGAAGTTTGACAGCGATTCAGGGACGAATTGTGTTGTCCCTTTCTAATGTGTGGCACGGTCCCTTTCGCTATTAAGAGCGGTTTCGCACTACGTCCGATCCGAACCCGTGAAAATATGGTCCGTAGTAACCGTAGAACTATTTCTATGGTAAGTTACGCACCGCACACGTTGAATGACGGAGATCGGATCTAGTGCGTAACTTACCATAGAAATAGGTCTACGGCTACTACGGACCATTTTTTCACGGGTACGAATCGGATTCGGATCGGACGTAGTGCGAAACCGCTCTTAGGGTTGTCAAAATTCAAGTCCTTATCTTATCTGTGGTCGTGCACTACTAGGGTTTGCTCCCGGGAAATACCGGAACCGAAAGTACCGGGAATTCCCGGGATTTAGAGCCAAGCAAAGAACCGGGATTTCAAAATTAAAATCCCGGTACTTTCGGGATTTTCGGGACTAAAATTTCCGGTATCATATTTGACTGTTTTCTGTTACTAAGCATGAAATATCATGTTTTATAAAGAAAATAAATATATTTTATCAATCTAAGGCTGATGATAGGTAATACTTTTACAGCTGACGGCACTACATTCAAATAAAATAAAAAAATTGTCAATGGGTTTGACAATGCCGACAATATAAAATTGCGTAATTTGATACTTTAAGGGCATAAATGTTTTTACGATAAATAATTTTATACGGACTACTAGTTATTAGTATACTAAATAGAAGCAAAGACATATGTAACTTCGTATAAGACGAATAAAGTCTAAGGAAAAAACGTGCCTCGGAATTCAAGTAAAAGTCATTCTCGAATAGATGCCGCACACACCTTTAGCCTATCCTCGGCTAGATGGCGTGACGACACCGTTTCATATTTAACAATTTTAACACATAGATATCAGTGAATGAACATGGATCAAAATGATATAAAAATAATGAAATCATTTATCCATATATATATACATTTTTTGATAACTTTATACGTTTTCATTTTGAGTTTTAGTCGTGTGTCGATAGATGGCAGTAAATTTACAGTGACTACAAAATTTACAATGACAGGACCCCTCTATACTATCTATTCTTTTTGATAGAAGTAAAAATAGTGAGAATTTTGTAATTAATAAAATACTCCTTTTAATGTAAATTTAAACATAAGAAATATAAGAAACTCACGATATATTAAATGAAATAAAATATTACAGTGAGATGCCCCGGGTCCTTGGTAAATTTTTAATTCTGGCTGAATAATTTCTTGATTTCTCGTATTGATAGTTCTGTTATTATATGTTCGAAGCTCCACAGCCCATTTTGAACGCATGCGAAAATTATTAATTTGTTTATCCTTTTTCACGAAACGTCTTACAAATTTAAAATAAATGATGATATTACTGAGCCACAATTCAGTTTTTGCCGATCAACAAAAATAGTAAAAATATCACATGTAGTTTAGGATTAAACCAAATTATATTATTTAGTAGTCTAGTACTCAGAAGCAGTCCATATCACAGTTGTGTGGCTTACACATATGTGACGTCCCACGGTCAAAGGTACCTTATGGCGGGTATGGAGTTATGCATACCCCAGTAATCTACAATAAATAAGCTATCGATAACACAAAAGATCAACCTTCTAGGTTGCGTAGTTACAGAGATATGATTTTTTGAAAATAATGTTGTGAAATGAGCAACTTTACGATAGAGAAGTTTTAAGTTTAGCCGCCTAAAAAACTATGTTCCTGAAGTAAGTTACATAGTTGACTACAAATAATAATGCCTTATATATCTGAGATTAAAAAAATATTGCGACTTGTTCTCTAATGCAAATAGCAACTTTTGATATCGACTGATTTATGTGTATACTAACCAATCTCTTGAAAATAAAGTTTTATTTCATTTTCACGATTGATTGCAATGAGCTCTCAAGATTTAAATTTTATCTATTAGAAAACGACACTGACAGACAGTTTAAGCAAAAAACAATACCGATTTAGAGGTGAAAATGTATTTTCTGACTTTTTCATATAAAATCACAAAATTGAATATTTTTACTTTTAATGTGACACACAATCAATTTTTCTGAGCACATATGAAAGAAATTCTGTCATTCAAATGAAATAAATCCTAAAACCCCAACTAAATACTATATTTAACCCCTTATGCCACTTTAAACTTACATAACAATAACAGTATTTGCTCCATACATTTACGAAAAGGTACCTTATGGAAATAAATCTAATAATACATCACTACAAAATATCAATCATATTATAGTTTATCTTTTATGAATAGAAAATATTTATTTACATTAAACTGCCCCCAATTTAATTAGTTCTTCGTCATAATAATCTTAAAAAAGACCAATAATTTGTATGTAATGAAAAGGTACCTTGTGGTCAAGTTACATGATGAGGCATGATGATGATGGAACAGTTAGGATAAACTAATAATATTTTGGGGTTAAGATGGTATAAATCGTCTATTTCTTATCAATAATATATTTCGGTTGCTATTGAAGATAAGCGGCATTGAGGTTCAATGACCTCAGATATTCCATAAGGTAATGCGTCGGGTATTGGCATTTTTCAGCAAACCAATGGCTGATTTACTGCATGCGACCAAACCAAATGAAGATTATTCTAGTTAAGAAAGACTTGACGAGAGTAACTTTGGTATAATAGCAGTCTACTTGGATTTGTGATGTCGGTCTATGTACGGTTATAATATTTGCGAGGCGCCCCAACCAGAACTGAAATTATGAAATTAGTTTTGCAGAATGCTAATACAGTTCTCTACCAAACTTCTTTTCCCGTATTGACTAGTTTTTTTGGGAATTTTCAATCATTTTTCCATAAGGTACCTTTTCTACTAAACTCTGAGACGACATTACTAGGCTTATAACTAACTTATAACAAAAATAAAAACAGGTAAACAAACGTTAGGCATTAAGGTTTCAGATCACACAATAAAAAAAAATTGAGCATTTTTTCACCTCTTTACAAAACATTTAATATCTCCGAAACTAGAAACCCTCATAAGGTACCTTTTCCCGTGGAACGTCACATATTATGGTACAAAAGAAGTGTGTACCTTCACTATGCTACTTTTTTTATTGTTTTAAGAAAGACTTATGGTCGTTTTACGCTTTTTTTACTGAAAATTGATGTAAAAACTGATTTTTGTGGGCAGTTCCGAAAGTACCGAAAATACCGGGAAATCCCGGTTTCATTTTTGCCTGGTACCGAAAATCCCGGTTCTTTTAAACAGTACCGGTTCTGAAATCCCTATCGTGCACGCAAAGGGACGTCATTCGTCAAGTTGTGTCAACCCTAATCATCGCTCGGAGCAATGCTGAGCCGAACGGAGCCGAGAATGCCCGAAAGGAGGAGCGTCTCCCCCCTGTTATGACAAAGATTCAAAACACATTAGTGAATAGATAAAACTGGACGTAGTAGTCATTCCCATCAATCTCTGTCATGCATACGGGACCGATAATCAGGAACATTTCAATGTTAATTACTAATTAGTTTCATGACTCAAGTTCCTTGTCCCATGAGTAAGTAGGAGCTTGCCAAATTCAGCTTCATCTCGGATGTTCTGAAACTTCTGAACTACTGGACACATTGACATAGATATCTAGGGATTGGCCTTACGGACAAGAATAATGAGGTATGACAGGGGCCAGTATAGCGGTGTGACACCGCTACACCGCGATTGATTGATGACTTCGCATCACGCGCGCGATTTTTTTTTTTTTTATTGAAAATAACATGGAAATATAAAATATGCGTACCACAATACAAAAATTCGCCAAACTGCGGGGCAGTTTGTTGGCGATGAGCTCGCTCTTTTTATAAGTACATCAAAAGCAGGTACATAATTTTGCACTGTCCTACCGTCCCAGCGTAGCCCTTTCTTACTATGTACCTATAGGTATCTTACAAGTGAACATAGGATGACTTCGCTGGTGGCGCGGGCGCGGGACAGGAGTACAGCGGTGCTTAAAAACTACCTTAACGCTAATAAATATGTTTTTAACAACTTTTAAAAATACAGGTGGCTAGAGCCACTGTGACTATGTTGGTTTATCTTTAGTACACTCTGATTGGTTGATGAGTTTGCATCACGCGCGCGATTGGTCGCAACTAGTTGCGTTAGACTGCACGATTGGCTGGAATTCGTGAGTGAAACCCCAGAACTAGTACCATTTTTAGTGCCCGTAAGGCCAGTCCTTAGATATATACGTCAATGACTGGACACGATCAATGAAAATATGACGTCTGTAGTGGCGCTGTCATACTTCGTCGCTGCCAACTTGCTAAGTCGGGGACTGAATTGACTTGTTCTGTCATTACCAACGGGCTTATTACCGCCAACGGCGCCAACATCGACAAATCGAAGATCGTTAGAGTTAGGGCTCATTTAGACGGTGCGAGAAGTCGCATGCGAGTTTCATTACATTGCGGTTTTTGATCGGTCGGTTGAATTGGACGTAACCAACAGTCCGCAATGTAACTAAAATCGCATGAGAGTTCGCGTGCCGTCAAAATCAGCCCTTAGGCACACACTGGATCCCATTAGCACATCGCTCCGATGTTTGAGCGAGACAACGCTTACGTATTATAGACGTCCCGCTCGCACGTGCGAATCGCATCCAGTATGCTAAGCGTCTTAGTCCAAGATAAGTCGGCAGCGATTTTGATAGCCCAGACTGTGCAAATTGTATTTTAAACGTCAAATTTCTATGAAATTATGATGTTGGTGACGTATAAACAACACTTGTACAGTCTAGTTTGTGCTGTCAATATCGTTGCAGAGTTATCTTGGTCGAACTCTATCTGCCTCTCTGCCACTTGAACATGCAACAGCGATAGAGAGGCAGATAACGATTTTAGGCTCTCAAAGACCATCAATGTCAAGAATATTTGACCGATAGCAGGAACACTTAATACGTTTCGTGACTCCTGATACTCCTGTACGGTTACCATCAGTTTTTCACTGACATAAACGCCGTCGAGAACGTAATTTACTATACATCTCGCTCGCACTCGCATATTAGTGCAAACGGGACGTATAGAAAGTAAATTACGTTCTCGACGGCGTTTATGTCAGTGACAAACTGATGGTAACCGTACTGAAGTTCTTTGTCCTTGTGCGGGCATTTGCCAAATCCACAGGTCATCCAGATAAGCGTTACTTACGAATGTAATATCGACGTTGGTTTTTTAGCTATGGGTAGTTCGTTTTTTTTAGCATCAGAAAAAAGGTAAACAATCTTGACGTGTCTTTTTATTGAAAAACACTTTTGAAAAATAAGTCACGGCAAATATGTAACAATTATGAATCATATACGATTATTTACACTATTTTGCTTTTATAATTAATAGTTACTGATTTTTAAAAAGCGTTTTTCGATTAAAACTAATTAAAAGACACGTCAAGATCGCGTAGTCTTTTTCTAGTGCTAAAAAAACGAACTATACAATACAAGACAGCCTAAGCTTTGTCTAAACAGCTTTAAAATTTATACAACTACATATGTGCCTTACCTACTTATACAAAGGCATTATTTTTAGTTTTTGATGTGCAATTAATTGTGTGTGTATCAATGTCATTATATTTTTAAACTTGACCCAAAGTCGATTACGTGACTCACCCTCTCACGCACATCTTCCTTCTCCCTCGCACACGGCGCACGCGCCGCCAGTCACGCATCCTGACGACCTTCAATAGGAACCAGTAACGGTCTTTTGTTGATTCTTTAACCGTTTCGCCTTCAAGATATTTAAATTAGGAAGCCGTGTTCTTTATCTTCAGTTATCGATAACGGTTAAACCGGACTGGACTATGGTGGGGTAACGTTTTTCGAGTGGGAAGTATGCAGTGGCGGATTTGCAGTGTTGGCCCCCCTAGGCCCCAGGCCCTGTAGTAACTACTAGCCGCCCCTTTCTCAGCTCCCATCCATGGTATAATAATATACTCCGCCTGGTACTCCATTCCCGTCTTTTCTAGGTCACCTAACTGACACGGGCCTACGTCATCATGCGACAGCGCTATATGATAATATGCGATAGCGCTATATATAGCGGCCATGTTGTTGTGACGTAGGCCCGTGTCACTCTGGGAATGGAAGACCATGTTTTATTAGACTATGGGTCACCTAACTGACACGGGCCTACGTCATCATGCGACAGCGCTATATGATAATATGCGATAGCGCTATATATAGCGGCCATGTTGTTGTGACGTAGGCCCGTGTCACTCTGGGAATGGAAGACCATGTTTTATTAGACTATGCTCCCATCTATAAATCCCGTCTTGCTGCCGCCCCTAATATCATGCCGCTCTAGGCCCGGGCCTACTGGGCCTTACGGAAAATCCGCCACTGGAAGTATCGGATTGTAATACTGGGCTGGTCCATATTTTGCCAAAGTGTTTTGTACCATATTTGGGAAAATAGTTGTACTTAGTTGGGTGGTTACGTACGTCACGTTATTTACTTTATCATACGATTTTTTTTGGAATTCTGATTTTTCTTTGGCTAAAGCTAGATCCGAATAACCAAAAAGAATGACCGTCTCTTGACAATGTTGTGACGCGCTCCTCATTTCATTTTATATGGACCGGCTCCAAAACGTACTCATCAATTTTATATGGAAAACAGGGGACACATTTTTAAACAATTGATTGTTTATTATTCTGAATACGCCCATTGACTATATCTTAAAGTTCCAAGTACTATATATTAATCGCTTTATTATTTGCAGACTCGATACCAAATATTGACATATCATTTAGAGGTCATGCGATTAGTAGCAGTTTTCTCAGAGACTCAAACTATTTACTGAAGTCTGTCCCTGAACTGAGCTGGCAACGTCGCACTTTTAATCTGCTCGTTTCAAGGTTTTAATTGATCTGGCATATACCTATACCTAAATATGACCAAATTCAATAGAACAAGATAAGTGCCTCTGTAGATAAATATTATTATGTTTTGCATTTAAATGAAGGCAGGGGTAGGAAACTAGAGCGTTCGGGCATTCTCGGCTTCGGTCGGCTCAGCATTGCTCCGAGCAATTATTAGGTTGGCACAACTTGACGTCCCTTTGCGTGCACAACCAGAGATAATTACTTGAATTTTGACAACCCTATTTAGCCGAAAGGGATATAGTGCCATACATTCGAAAAGGACAGCATGATTCGTCCCTGAACCGCTGTAAAATTCGGTTTTGTAGGAAGTTTCCTTTCTGTATGGTAGTACTATTACTTATTCTGTGATGAAGGTAAGGATTCTAATGGTATAATACAGACAAGTGTAGGTGGAAAAAAAAAACAACGGGTTGCACTCCGGGAGTGCCGGCAGAAGTGAAAACTCAATGACATTGTAACGGTTTTTCGATCAGGTCACGTATCCGTCTTACGTCTTACGAATCTTACGGTAACATGACCTGTTGCGAGTTTAACATTTTTTCCCCATCACAAAAAGTGCACAGCGCCGCTAAAGAAGTTTTCACTTCAAAAACTCCAACACATTTTGTGTCCATTTCATTCATAAAATTTAACTCTGCCCCAGCCCAATTTGCAACCCAAATGTATCTACACCTTCCTGTCATTGATAGTGTATCTGGGCCTATTATTTGGCAACAATGGCTCCGATAAGACCTTGTCACACGAGGAAGCACATTTACTTATGATAATGATATCAGTTCGGAAATGCGCCTTTAGTTTTCCAGATGAGTTATTTCGATACCCTATTGTGTATTGTATTAGAAACCACAATAAATCGAGAGAGTCATAAAGGTTCTGAACGCTAATATTTATTGTTTATAATATATTATAATCTCTATGGCCCTCCTCTCCTAGGGCTCCTAGAGTGGGTATCGTAGAGAGCGCACTTGGTACCCGGTCACCCTTCTGATGGCAGTTCAGTGGATGGTGACCGAGAACCATAGTCTAATAAAACATGGTCTTCCATTCCCAGAGTGACACGGGCCTACGTCACAACAACATGGCCGCTATATATAGCGCTATCGCATATTATCATATAGCGCTGTCGCATGATGACGTAGGCCCGTGTCAGTTAGGTGACCTAGAAAAGACGGGAATGGAGTACCAGGCGGAGTATATTATTATACCATGACCGAGAACTATTCCGACTTTTTGGAATCTCTCCGCATTGCTTGCAAGTTATTGATGGGCCACCCTATTGCACGTTGCTATTCGTATTAATGTTTATCGCATATCCGAAAGAACTTCAATAATAACATTGATAACTAATTACGTCGTTTTGTGACTCGACGTATCTTAATGTTTGAATCGAGCAGAAGATAGAACGACTCACGACAGGTTCACCGCTCGCTCCGCGTCTTGTACATGAACTTATCACTTGCGTACGTACTTATTCATTGAACATGCGCCATCAATGCTGTGACGTGTCTGTTCATTGTGTAGCACAGAAGCGTGACAACTGATAAGATTTCGTAAGACTCACAGAATGATTAGTTCCTTATCTACCTAGTTAAAGCACGACCAGAAATATATGATCATTGTCAAGAGGGCGCTGTTATTCTCATCTATAAGGGGTCATCCATTAATTACGTCACACGTTTAGGGGGTGGGAGGGGGTCAAGAAAATGTGACATATTGTGACATGGGGGAGGGGGGAGACACAAACTTTGTGACGTCACTTTAACTTCATCAGTAACCGATTTTTTTTTAATTATTTTATTCGCTGTACATTTAAATAACAAGTTTTTAAAACGATATTCGTTTTTATTCTTTTAATTTTCTTTCCTAAGCAGTTTTGGGTTATAAAATTAGTAATATTTATATCGTCAAAAATATTTTGATAAAATATTAATAATACTTAGGTACTTACTTAATTCTTATTTTTTTTTAATTCGATTTGGCGATTTCGTAGAAAAAATGTGACATCATACTAGGGGGGAGGGGTTTGCCAAATGTGACCAAATGTGACAAGGGGGGGGGGGGGGAGGGGTCAAAAAACCTAGAAATTCGTGTGACGTAATTAATGGATGACCCCTAAGGTGACAGTTCAGTTTAGTATGAAAAATGTAGTTCCAATGAATTTCCGAAACATGGTGCCGGATTATAATGTATATCACTAGTCAGGCTTTTACCTACTTGACCACCTGGCCCCAATTTCACCACGGTGACAGGCGCGACAATTGTAAAATCACTGTTGCTGACGTCACAGGCATCCATGGGCTACGGTTACCGCTTACCATCGGGCGGGCCGTATTCCTGTTTGCCACCATCATTGTATTATTAAAAAAAAACTTTATTATATCGGAATAAAACAGATATTTCTTTTGCGTAGTTTCTGACAATTGTCAAGATTTAGAAGAATTGTAGGTAATTCTTGACAGGTAATGAGTTATATGTCGGAAATTCGTGACAATTGTAGTGTTTCTTGTGACAATTGTCATAAACTTAGCAAGAGAAATATCTGTTTTTTTCCGATATAATAAAGTTTTTTTTAATAAAACAATGATGGTGGCAAACAGGAATACGGCCCGCCCGATGGTAAGCGGTAACCGTAGCCCATGGATGCCTGTGACGTCAGCAACAGTGATGTTTTACAATTGTCGCACCTGTCACCGTGGTGAAATTGGAGCCTGACCTGAATAGGAATGAGCGATTTCGATTATAGTACTAATAAATCATTGTTGCAACTCGTAATAAGTTTTGCTCGGTCTCGGGGCTTCTTTAGGTACGGTTGGTAAATAACGAGAGTAAATATATACATGTTTGTGTATATAAATGTAGGTCAACCCTTTAAAAGTAGAATATAACAAGAAAGGGGAGGCGACAAAGAAACCAAAACATAATATGAGTCAGCGGCTAAAACAAGTCCAAGCATGCATTGAGGATGTTTTTAGCTCCATTTTTACTGTTAGTCATAAAACACAACAATAGCTTTTGTATAAATACGGCTGTTTTCTAACAATACATAATAGGTATTATTAGGAATCCCTACTATTAAAGTAACTCTGTCTGTCTGTTAGGTACCTCTTCACGCTTAAACCGCTGAACCTTAGAGTAATACTAGCGACCCGTCCCGGCTTCGCAAGGGTTAACAAATTATACACCTAAACCACAACCTAAACTTCCTCAAGTTTACTCAATTGATAGGTGAAAACTGCATGAAAATCCGTTCAGTAGTTTTTGAGTTTATCGCGAACAATAATGCGGCGTATAATGTTTATATGTGTTAAGTGTATAATATAATGTTTTTCAAAAAGAACCGCGAGGTTATCAAGGTACACTAATAAATTCAATATAAGTTTTGTATGTTTTGTTACAAGTTCCTCTTTTTCTATAAATGCATAATTTCTTAAACGTAGCACACGAACCGGATTTTTAATTGGTATCAATCGAATCAACTACGTAATCTGGTAAAAAGTGAAATCAAGGCCTTGTTTACACTCTCATTTCCTATGACTTTTTGCTAGGTACCTTAATAGAACCTCTAGAGATTACCTCTAGAGATCAGTTTCAGTTTTTTGTTGTGAGTAACGCTCATTTCGAGGCTTAAATACTCGAACCCTTTAGACTCTCGTGGGTTAACGCCTCAAAGGCGGCAAAGACGATTTCTTACATCCATACGCGTAAAATAAATAAATACAATTCTCAAATATAGTCGGGTCTTCAAGACTTACGAGTCTTGAGGGCTTGAGTCTTAAAGCCTAAAAATAAGCGTTATTCACAACACTGTCTAGAATTCTAGAGGCCAATTCGAACGTACATGAAAATGATATCAATTAGTTAACAACTAGTGCCTTTTATTCCTAGTAGAAAACTGTTCTATTTTGAAATGTCGAAGAAGAAAAAAATAATTTTATTCAGGACGCTTACAGTATTGCTTAAAACTAATACAACACCTTTAGAAGTATAAAACATAAACGTTACTTAGGTCTCCCCTCAGCTTGATGTCAAGTTACCTTTCAGGTATCGACGCTGGTCTTCCGTGGAGACCTGTCCAAGCTGTAGTGTGCACCATATATGACACGCACACTCTCTCACATGTACCCTATATATACCCTAGCATAAGTATCATATATCAGAATAAACCTATACTCCTGAGATAGTGTTTGTCTTTACGTCCCACCTTACATGGCGATCCTGCCAGGATGTGAGGTGGGACGTTGAATGAAACTACTTGCTTGGAGTATCGATCTATAATGTCTTGAATAACGTAATGTAAAAGCTTATTTAGGGCTAAACTAAGGGAGTGTGAGTGTACGCGTAGCGCACCCACTGCAAAGCGATCGCGTCAGCACTTAAACTAACATTGGTTAAACTAAATTGAGATCAGAACAAAAATCACCAATAAAATGTCAGTAAAAATGTCTCCTATATCACATCAGCATCACATGTCGCTGGCCCAATATTACAGGGCTCTATGTTTCAATTTTATCGAACTGAAATTTGAAGATTGTCATAGTGACATTAAGTCGAATTTCAACTATCTTGAAAATGTAACATAGAACCTTGTAATATTGGGCCAGCAATGTGTCAATATAACTTCATATCTATTGGTAGATTAACCTGTCCGACGTAAACAAGTCGTGTCGTAACCGTCCCGTCAATAACAATGACTAATTGACTACCCCCCCTTTGTTTACACCGCAAACTTTACAGATGTTCACTACGCTCACTGCACCGCTTTCTACATCACCAACATAAGTAGTGTACACTGTACAACAAACGCAAATGTGGCGTTCCGTGCCTAAAGGGTCCTTATTCTCCGTGTGCATAAGGACCCTTCTCTGATGATAAGCCACACATTATCAGAAAAATTGCTGCAATGAGTTTCTTTTTCTGTACCAACAGCACAAATGCTAAAAAAAGTGTTATGCATGTGCTTGGTGGTAGTGGGGCGTCTATAGAAATCGATTTCCGTCGGCTTGTCTATTAATTCAAGTAGAATGTATATGTGGTATTATCTATGAAAAGGGACCTTATTGTCGATGGCGCTTACGACACTAACATCGATGAGCACTAAACGTAGTAGTTTAAAATTGGTGATTCTGGCCCATTTTAGTTATTTTGATTTCCAATTTAGCAATTAAGTTTCTTTGATTACCACCACCATATTTACAGACTTTTACAAGGATTTCATGCATTATTTTCTAGTATATATAACTTCAGTCCTTGAACTACGTTATTGCTTGTCAGAAACACGACGGCTCATTATTTTCTCGATAGAATCTTAAGTTGAAAACATGCCTAACACTGTCTTTATTTCCTTATGTTAGAAGTACTAGGACGAAAATGTATATGAAACTTACTTCAGTCGATAGCTTTTAAGTAAATCTTCATTATTGCTTGTCCTTTTATCGATACGTTAATTTTTTCATTCATCATTTGATGAATTCAACATTTTGCCTACTAAATTACACCCTACGCGGCAATACCTTGCGCCTATTCCTCACGCCAGTACGCCCGTGACCACTGTCAGCGTCGGACCTGTGCTAGTTTAGCGGACGTTTCATAAAATGGGTAATCACAGTATAAATATGCAAATATGTTATACACACAATGTTTTTCAACATACTTACGAAGAAAAGCAAAATAATTCTTAAATACGGTGACATTTCAGACATTCGTCCGTCATATTGTCATTTTATAACAAGTTGGGCAGCAAAGGCACACACCCATCTAACCAATCCGGAATTCAGTCACGATTGATAAATTGTGTAAACATATTTTAAAAGGCTATAAAATTAATCAAATTGAATAATTTAGACTGGTCACATTTTTGTAAAAATCGATTTCTTCTGGCAAAACATATTACTTTTTGGCAACCGGGTTTTTTAACCTAATTAGACCCCGCTGAATCCGAATTTGCCGGTTGCTTGATCGAATTCTTGACTGGAAGTGAGATATGTGATATTAAAGGTCCCTTTTTTTAGTTTTTCGTAAATAACTCGTAAACGGTGGCCAATATAAAAAAATGAACTAATAATCTACACAAAATTTTCAATAAAAAAGATTCAGTACATTTTTAGCAGGGATCAATATTTAAAAAGATAATAAAGAGGGAAAGTTAATTATAATAAATTCTAAGGTTCCTTGTTTTTATTTTTTCGTGAATAATTTGAAAAGTATGACTCATAGCAAAAACAAATCTTACACATAAATCATCATCATCATCATCATCTCAGCCATAAGACGTCCACTGCTGAACATAGGCCTCCCCCTTGGACCTCCATACGTGCCGGTTGGAAGCGACCCGCATCCAGCGTCTTCCGGCGACCTTAAGAAGATCGTCTGTCCATCTTGTGGGTGGACGTCCTACGCTGCGCTTGCTAGTCCGTGGTCTCTACTCGAGCACATTTCGACCCCATCGGCCATCTTCTCTGCGTGCAATGTGGCCTGCCCATTGCCACTTCAGCTTGCTAATCCGGTGGGCTATGTCGGTGACTTTAGTTCGTCTACGGATCTCCTCATTTCTGATTCGATCACGTAGAGAAACTCCGAGCATAGCCCTCTCCATAGCTCGTTGAGCGACTTTGAGTTTTGAGATGAGGCCGATAGTGAAAGACCACGTTTCGGAGCCGTAAGTCATCACTGGTAACACACATTGAGTAAAGACTTTCGTCTTGAGGCACTGAGGTATGTCGGACGAAAAGACATTACGTAGTTTCCCGCACGCTGCCCAACCGAGTTGGATTCGGCGGTTGACCTCTTTCTCGAAGTTGGACGTACCTAATTGTACTACTTGTCCTAGGTAGATGTACTAGTCAACAACTTCGAGTACCGAGTTCCCAACAGAGACTGGGATGGGCACAACATTGGCATTTGACATAAGTTTCGTCTTGTCCATGTTCATTTTCAAGCCCACCCGTTGTGAAACTCGGTTGAGGTCATCGAGCATCATGCTGAGTTCCTCCATCGACTTTGCCATGACTACGATATCGTCGGCAAACCGAAGGTGAGTGATGTATTCGCCGTTGATGTTGATGCCAAGTCCTTCCCATTCCAGGAGCTTGAAGGCGTCTTCCATTACGGCAGTAAACAGTTTCGGAGAGATAACGTCTCCCTGCCTTACGCCTCTTTGCAATGGAATCGCCCTCGTGCTCTGCTCCTGTACTCGGACCGACATGGTGGCGTTATTATACAAACACTTCAACACTTCGATGTACCGATAGTCAATATGGCATCGCTGAAGAGACTCAAGCACCGCCCATGTTTCCACCGAATCGAAGGCTTTCTCATAGTCCACAAACGCTAAGCATAATGGCAAGTTATACTCTTCGGTCTTCTGTATAACTTGCCGCAGCGTATGGATGTGGTCTATGGTACTATAGCCTTTTCGGAAACCGGCTTGTTCGGGAGGCTGGAAGTCATCAAGTCTGTGTTCGAGACGGTTCGTGATGACCCTTGAAAACAGCTTATAGACATGGCTCAGAAGCGTGATGGGTCTGTAGTTCTTCAATAGGTTGTTATCACCTTTTTTGAAGAACAGCACCACCTCGCCTCTATTCCATGTTTCAGGCGTTATGCCCTCGGACAAGGCGGAATTAAAGAGCTTCTGGAGGACTTTAAGTACCGGTGTTCCACCCGCTCTCAGAAGCTCTGAAGTGATTTCGTCTTTGCCCGGCGCCTTGTTGTTCTTAAGCTGCTTCAGGGCCATCCTAATCTCGTACAGACTGATGTCCGGGATATCTTCGGTATAATGTCGGGACAGCTTGGCTCTTGGATCTCCTACCAAGCTGTCAACGGGCTTTGCGATCGAAGTGTATAACTGTCCATAGAACCTCTCGATCTCACCTAAAACCTCCGCTTTGCTCGACGCTATGCTGCCATCTTCCCGTTTCAGCTTTGTCAGCTGGCTTTGCCCAATAGACCCTTGCTTTGCTTGCGTTGCTTTGTCCTTTGCGAACACTTTGGAGCCTTGGTTTCGCTCAATAGTCTCTTTAATACGGTTAGTATTAAAGAGACGCAGATCATGTCGCAAGGACTTAGATATACGTCTATTGAGCTGCCTATATGACTCCGCGTCATCGGGAGACTGCAACTGTAGCGAGCGTCGTTCAGCCATGAGGTTTAAGGTTTGCTCGGTCAATTTCTGAGGTCTATCTTTACGGCGGGGTCTAAAAAACTTAGACCCTACTGTGTGGACAGTTTCCACTAGCCCGTCGTTGATTTCGTCCACTGAAGCCAAGTTCTCTAGGCAAGCAAAGCGGTTAGAGAGCTCGAGTTGAAAGCTTTCGGGGTTTTGAACATGGGCTCGAGTAGGTCGGAGCGTAGACTTCATCAGGCTGGACCTTTCAAGTTTAATATTGATATTCAGTGTGCCTCT
This sequence comes from Cydia splendana, assembly GCF_910591565.1. Classification (NCBI taxonomy): domain Eukaryota; kingdom Metazoa; phylum Arthropoda; class Insecta; order Lepidoptera; family Tortricidae; genus Cydia; species Cydia splendana. Next base: position 3,113,461 of record NC_085983.1, on the reverse strand, counting down.
TACGATTCGGTGATCACTACCGGTCTTTACCCTGTTGATCACACATAAATAATAAACATAAAATTTCCTACAAGAAACATGTAGAACACTTTTCGCTAGGATCAATATTTAAAAACCCGACTGCAAAAAAGCTATCTTTAGAAAAAAATAAAAAAAACTGAAAAGAAAAAAACAAGTTCAGTAGTCGAGAACATTGAATCAGTTTCATGATTAACATTTCGTATGTCAATTTGGACCTTGGAGTTTAAAAATAATGTCCAAATCGCTTGTGACGGATCCGGAACGAGGCATACGAATCGTTATGACACAGATAAAACAAACTATACATTCTTATACGAAACAGCAACTTCAACAGTCGGGACCCATTATTGTCGTCAACATTAGTGCCGCAGCCTAGACTTTTAATGGGTCCCGACTGTTGAAGTTGCTGTATCGTATAAGAATGTATAGTTTGTTTTATCTGTGTCATAACGATTCGTATGCCTCGTTCCGGATCCGTCACAAGCGATTTGGACATTATTTTTAAACTCCAAGGTCCAAATTGACATACGAAATGTTAATCATGAAACTGATTCAATGTTCTCGACTACTGAACTTGTTTTTTTCTTTTCAGTTTTTTTTATTTTTTTCTAAATTATCTTTTTTTTATTTAACACTTTTTAGTTAGTATTAAAAGACGGCAAATTTCGCAATCTTGTCATTTCATTGAGGGAGTTAATATCGTGAGGTAGCTTGCGGTGGTCTCAACTACTGATAATTAATCCATTTAGAGACCTAACGCGGCTAAAGCTACATATGCTTGACCTTTTGCAAAAATGCGAGAACTTAAATCAACCACAGCTCGGTCTAAAGTCGTTCCTTGTAGCTTATGTACAGTAACACCCCAGCACAATATCAATGGCAACATTTTTCTCTCTATTTTGCCCTGTCCACGAAGTGCATCGAATTCGGTCGTCGATGGTTCGATTCTTACGCCTACTCCAGGGACATTGTTTTTATTAATAGCTTTGTCGTCGGACGATACATTAAGGTAGGTATACGCGCGCGAGCGAGCGCGAAAATTTTTCGATATAAAAATCGCATTTTGATAGACAGTTATAAATTTTTACTTTTAGTATGGAAATCAGTCACATCATTTTATCACGAAAATTGACAGTGCCGCAGCAGTAACGTTGCATCAGAGTACCTAATGCTGATGCAGTCGCCACCCGAATGTCACCTTTATCATACCTTAGAAAGTTATCGAAAACGCGAGCGAAGCGAGCGCGATAATTTTTCGATATAAAAAACGCATTTTGATACACAGTTGTAAATTTTTACTTTTAGTATGGAAATCAGTCACATCATTTTATCACGAAAATTGACAGTGCCGCAGCAGTAACGTTGCATCAGAGTACCTAATGCTGATGCAGTCGCCACCCGAATGTCACCTTTATCATACCTTAGAAAGTTATCGAAAACGCGAGCGAAGCCACACTTTTTCGATATAAAAAAACGCAATTCGATAGACAGTTGGTCATTTTTACTTTTAGTATGGAAATCAGTCACATCATTATATCACGAAAATTGAATGTCACCTTTATCATGTGTTAGAAAGTTATTGAAAACGCGAGCGAAGCGAGCGCGAAAATATATCGATATAAAAAAAACAACGGGTTGCACTCCGGGAGTGCCGACAGAAGTGAAAACTCAATGACTAGTCCAAAATGTCTGCAGCACTCAAATCAAAATCAAAAATATTTATTTGCATAAATAAGGGTACAAACAATTATCAAAAATGGAAAATACACCATCTTACCCCACATATGGGATAAGACGGAATATTAAAAATGGGGCAAGATAAGGACTAATTCTCTTCATAGAAAAAATAATATCAAAACATCCTCCATATCTTCGTCGTCGACTTCAGTACAAGCTGTGTGGGCCCGGCGTCCACACTACTGATACCCTACCCAGTTTTCCGAAGTTTTAGGTAAGAATTGTTTTCATTATTGAAATGTGAACAAATTATATCTTCTTGTGGTTTTTTCCTGTTCCATTCCCTTTTCCTTCACCTTTCAACTTCTTAGTCGTGTTATTATCAACGTAACATAACGTAACGCTGACGTCATGTGTCACGGACAATGTTATTCACCAAAGAACTTTAGTCATAACGTATCATAATCAGGTCAATTATTTAAAACTGGACTTTTATATTAAGCAATAAAGCTTAATGTTGTAATCTTGAACGGGTTGAAATACGAGGATCTCACAGTTACATTCTAATTTTATATCCCTCAAATATAATTCAATAAAGCTACATCTTGATGAAATCGCTAATAAAAGTGAACTCTAGTACTGGTGAATAAAACTCAAAATATCATGACCAAATATATTTAGATGCGAGGTCTGCAAGGTAACTTTACAATTTCTATTCGAATTTTAAACAATTAATTTTCACTTCAAAAATAGTTGTCATTGTCAATAAAATTGATTGTAATGTCACCTGTCGACAATGTCAGTGTCACGTGTTTCTATAAATAATATCGTCTGGAATGGAAAAATCGTTTATTTTGAATCCCTAAATCATTAATTTCAAAATACCTACGCTATAAATTTGTGAAAGCTGATTCCAGAAATCTGCCTAAGTTATATAATATAACTTAGTTTTATTGGAGTATGTATCCATATAGCATCCAACTCCAACCATAACTTGCCTGAAATCAGGGGAGCAAAAATACAAATGTAAGTTACCTACATCATATATATTTTAGCTGATTCGATTTGTAAGAAGATTAGATTCATAAAATCATTACAAGCGTCCATTGCTAAAGGTAGCTTAGCACCCAGTGGGTACTTTCTACCCGCTTGTCACCATTGTTTGGATATTGTACTATACTACTATATTAGGAACATGCCAATTATGCTAATTATATCCTATTATTTCAGGCCATCGAAATAGAGGAAAGAAAACGACCTACGAAACCAGCTGTTGATAATAACACGACTAAGAAGTTGAAAGGTGAAGGAAAAGGGAATGGAACAGGAAAAAACCACAAGAAGATATAATTTGTTCACATTTCAATAATGAAAACAATTCTTACCTTAAACTTCGGAAAACTGGGTAGGGTATCAGTAGTGTGGACGCCGGGCCCACACAGCTTGTACTGAAGTCGACGACGAAGATATGGAGGATGTTTTGATATAATTTTTTCTATGAAGAGAATTAGTCCTTATCTTGCCCCATTTTTAATATTCCGTCTTATCCCATATGTGGGTTAAGATGGTGTATTTTCCATTTTTGATAATTGTTTGTACCCTTATTTATGCAAATAAATATTTTTGATTTTGATTTGAGTGCTGCAGACATTTTGGACTAGTCATTGAGTTTTCACTTCTGTCGGCACTCCCGAAGTGCAACCCGTTGTTTTTTTTTTTCAAAGTACCCACCTTCGTGGCCATTATTAAGTGCTTAAGGAGGCGATACGTATGAACATGGATTTGATATGGATGCGATATAATTACGATTAGGTATAATTCATGACGGAGAAAATAAATAATTTTAAATAATTTTATGCAATTATACGCGTGTTGATATGTGTGTTTATTTTTTTACCACTACGTAACTATGTAAACTCATTTTTAGTTGTCTTGGTTACTTAATGTTTACTCAGCTCCCCAAAAGATGGCACTGTGCAATGAGGGGGCAATTAATTTACTGTCGTTTAATTTTGTTGTATTATTAAATCAACACAATTATCAATTCAATTGTTTTATCCGTACGATTGATTGAATTTTTAGAAGAGGGGTCTTCTAAACTTAGAGTTAATTTAGCAAAATCCTTCCTAGGTGGCTTATTTATGTCACATCGTATTAAATTCAGCGCCATCTGTTATTTTACCAGGGTACTCTACAGTGTTAGCACATATTTGAAAAAAGTTTGCCCCTCCTTCCTAAGTAGCGCCATACGATTCAGGAGCAAACTTAAGTCAATCGAGTGTTGTGGCTACCCCCCCTTTTAGGGGTTGAAATTTTATAGCCTATAACCTGGCCGGGGATTTTCTCGACAGATTAGTAAAGTTTTCATCAAAATCCGTTCAGCCGTTTTCACGTGATGCGCGTTCAAATAAACAGACAAACAGATAAACAGACAAAAATTCTAAAAACTGTTGGAACGTGTTCTGTTATCAATTCTAAGTATTCCCAGCCAACTTTTTTTCAAATATCTTCCATGTACAGACTTTCGACCCTCTTCAGCTTTATTATAAGATTTATTCCAAATGAAGTAATATCTCACCGTAAGCTGTAGCCTGTAAGTGACGCTTTAGGTCGTTAAAACTATCTTTCGAAGCAGAAGCACTCTGGGTTTGTCAATAGTATTTTATACAATCGTGATCTAATGACAGCTTTTTCAACCGAGTACCGCGTTTAGGTCACGAAGCTTATTAAATTTTTCTTAGGTACCTATTCTAATCAAATTTAATGATAAGGGAAACGTAAAAAATATAATTTAAATAGGTACTTACATAACGATATGACACCACTTGACATATAGTATGTCAACTTTTTATACTTGCATACATACATACATACTTAAATAAATACGTACGTACATATAGGCTTCATTATAATTTATAATATTTTTATTTATATTATAGGATAGTCATTAGTCACATAATCACATTGGCCTCCTTTGCGTCGCGCAGTGCAGTATTTACTGAACAGAATTACTATAACTTTATAACGTTATAGATTTTAAATGGTCACTCTAAATGAAAAACTGTAAAAGAAACCTATAACTAATTTTTAAATACCTACTCGACATATTTCGTTAACTTTTTTTTTTTTTTTTTTCAATTTTGGCGTCTGGTTGTCGCCATATTGAATTTTGATTACTGTCATGTCTTTAGTGACACACGCAAAAGTAAGACGGTTCGATTGACGTAAGAATTATCAAAATCGGTTCACGCGTTTGGTCTCTGGAGTGCCACATAGGAACAAACATACATACATACATACATACATACATACATATATAGGCTGATAAACACATTACCCTCCTTTGCGTCGCGCAGTCGGGTAAAAAGACAAAGCAGCCGGTAAGTTAATTACAATCAATTTTAAAGTCCCTTTTTAGTTTTTTGTAAATAACTCGTAAACGGTGTCCCATAGCAAAATAGGTTTTATGAATAAATAATCTACATAAAATTTCCTGCAAAAAACATCTGAACACTTTTCTCTAGGATCAATATTTAAAACGATATTAAAGGAAGAAAGTTCATTACAATCAATTCACATGTCACTTTTTTTAGTTTTTAGGGTCCCGTACCTCAAAAGGAAAAAACGGAACCCTTATAGGATCACTCGTGCGACTGTCTGTCTGTCTGTCCGTCTGTCACAGCCCATTTTCTTCAAAAGTACTGGACCAATTAAGTTGAAATTTGGTACACACATGTAAATTCGTGACCCAAAGACGGACATCTTACGTAAACAAATGAATTTTAAACATGGAGGCCACTTTTTAGCCAAGGGGGGTTAGTTAACATTAAGAACCTATTTTGCTATGGGCCACCGTTTACGAGTCATTTACGAAAAACTTAAAATAGGGACCTGGAAATTGATTATAATTAACTTACCCCCTTTAATACCTCATTAAATATTGATCGTAGCGAAAAAGTGTACAAAACCTTTTTTGTGGACAATTTTATGTTCAATATTTATGTATAATATTTTTTGCAACTACCCCCGTTGCAACCGTTTACGAGTTATTTACGAAAAAAAAGCGACCTGTGAACTGATTGTGATTAACTTTCTTCCTTTAATATCGTTTTAAATATTGATCCTAGAGAAAAGTGTTCAGATGTTTTTTGCAGAAAATTTTATGGAGATTATTTATTCATAAAAACCTATTGTGCTATGGGACACCGTTTACGAGTTATTTACAAAAAACTAAAAAGGGACTTTAAAATTGATTATAATTGACTTACCGGATGCTTTGTCTTTTTAAATATTGATCCTAGCGAAAAGTGTTCTACATGTTTCTTGTAGGAAATTTTATGTTTATTATTTGTGTAAAATTTGTTTTTGCTATGAGTCATACTTTTCAAATTATTAACGAAAAAATAAAAACAAGGAACCTTAGAATTTATTATAATTAACTTTCCCTCTTTATTATCTTTTTAAATATTGATCCCTGCTAAAAATGTACTAAATCTTTTTTTATTGAAAATGTTGTGTCGATTATTAACGTTTAACAATTTTTTTTATATTGGCCACCGTTTACGAGTTATTTACGAAAAACTAAAAAAAGAGACCTTCAAAAAGTGATTATAATTAACTTTCCAGCCTTAATATCTCTTTGAATATTGATCCTAGCGAAAAATTGTACGGAATCTTTCTTGTAGGCAATTTTATGCAGATTACTTATGTTTAAGAAAATTTTTGCTATGCGCCACCGTTTAAGAGTTATTTACGAAAAACTAAAAAAAAGGGACCTTTAATATCAACTATCTCACTTCCAGTCAAGAATTCGATCAATCAACCTGCAATTTCGGATTCAGCGGGGTCTAATTAGGTTAAAAAACCCGGTTGCCAAAAAATAATGTTTTGCCAGTCGAAATCGATTTTTACAAAAACATGATCAGTCAAGTATACACTCATATTGTATACATATAATTAATAATTATTTAGGTACACTCACCGACCTCACCGTCTTACCTACCATTTTTAGGGTTCCCTACCCAAAGGGTAAAACGGAACCCTATTAGTAAGACTCCGCTGTCCGTCCGTTCGTCCGTCCGTCTGTCAGCAGGCTGTATCTCACGAACCGTGATAGCTAGACAGTTGAAATTTTCACAGATGATGTATTTCTGTTGCCGCTATAACAACAAATACTAAAAAGTACGGAACCCTCGGTGGGCTCAGTGGGCGAGTCCGACTCGCGCTTGTCCGGTTTTTAATTTCATTAAGTACTCATCAAAATTCGAATTTACTAATAAATCTTTTTCAATATTAATTGCCGAACTAAAAATCCCGGAACTGACGATTCAGAATACCGATGTCGTCAGAATAAGGACGTAGACGTGCTGCGCGGGAATGCACGGTGGGCTGGCCTTAGGCCATAACTCAAAAAAACGCATGTGGTATTTTTTGGTTTCCAATGCTTGAATATTATTAGCTAATAAGTGTACTTTTATCAGGTATAAATAGATCCCGCATAACTAATTACTTTCATTCTCTAACAATCCTTGAAGTTAACGCAACTCCCGTTTGTACGCGCTCTCTTATCTAAGGCTCATTAAGTGAACGTCATTAGTAGTGAATTCCTGAGGCGATAGTAATTTTAGTGATTACTATTAATATGGAGCTTAAAGAATCAGGTATGTTGTTTCATTTTATATACAAAGTATAACTTTTTCATTAAAAGTATATTTATAATAATAGGTCTACGAGGTAACAAAAAGTCATACAAACAGGATTAGAATATTTTGTTTACTGAAACTTCTAGTTATGTTCCCAATGAATTCTAACATCGAAAGTAGTATTGTTTTGAAGCTTGATATCTCTAGATTAACGGCCATAAAAGATTATATGCAGACGCCTGCGGGTTTGATAGTTAAAAGACTGCTACGCTTGGGTAAGCAAACGCGTAGCATCTCTACGAAAATATTGCGGATGACAATTCACCCTTTTTCTTTCTTTTTTCAGGTGATGTGTAGGTCGGATCTTTTACAAAGGGATTTTTATTTAACTTAGTAGTTCAGATACAGAAGGATGTTGTCAAGTGCTTTAAAAAATTTAGTAGGAATGTTGCCAGATGTAGAAAACGTAGGTACAAGTGATTTGGATAACATAATAAAGTACTTACATTGGTAGTAGACTTGTAATTTATTGGAAACCATCTTTGCGAAATCAGTGTATAGTCCTTAAGAAACATTCGAACTGGTTAAGTGAGAAGCAAACAGATAATTTTCCAATAAAAATAAGGTGACTGAAAAGACGTTAAATATTGAATTGGGACAACCGTCATCATCGGGCAATTCGGAACCCTCTACTTCAACCGGATGGCCAAAAAAAAGGACTTTTTGGCTTGTAGTAAGCGATCAAAACGCAGAAGGTTAGCAGCACTAGCATCCTTGGATGCATCAGCAGTCAACAACCTGACGAATATTAGCTAATTTAGAGACCAATGAAATCCTTACGATGCATGTGCTATCTCTTCTCACAGAAGCTATACTAACAAAACACCAATATTTGTTACTACGTACTTTTATAAATTTTCGGGTTTATCCTGTTTTACCTTCGTATGGTAAAGTAATTGTGTGCGCGCACCAAGACAAATACGAATCTCTTAAATAATTTTCTAGTAAATTCGGACCCTATGATTACGGGCCGTAGGAAACTACCAAAAACAAAAAATCAATAGTTGTCACAATGAGTACTTATTTAACTAGATGTTTAAAATACATTTTAGATGAATCTAAAATATTAGTTGATCTAGGTTAGTTTTTTAAGGTGACTGACACGTGACGTGAAATATTTTGCGTTGCATAATTTGTACAATATTAGCATCTTTGTAAATATATATTTTTTTAATTTTAAATATAGATTTTTACAATATAATTGATAAAAACTATTTGTTTTATTATATTATTCAAGAATATGTTGTAATTTATTCTTTAATTCTATTTTTATAAGGCTTTAAAATTGTACGTATTTTGCATATTTTTTTGTTATCAGTTAGATTTTTTTTATACTAAAATATACAAAGTGGAACTATTTATTACTATTTTTTTACTAGATATTTAAACAACAAACACGAACATTATCTTATTTTGAGGGTACCTTTGATACTTTCGGAGAAATCGATTTTTGACCCTCTCTCCATACAAGCCGAGCCACCGTGGAATGGTGCGGTGCGCCGCGCGGGGCGCCCGCCTGCCCGTTCTACCACTCGTCTGCTTCACCCCCTTGAAAACGTAAAACTCGAGTATAAGAGCGCCTTAAATATTCTATACACTTTTTCGCTAGGGGGCTATTCATAAATTACGTCATTTCAAATTAGGGGGGGGGGGTCTGGACATCGGATGACGGTAGCATGAAGTAGGAGGAAATGGGGTCATTTGAAGCATGATTTTTGGATGATTATAGGGGGGGGGGGGGGGGTCCAAAATCGTCAAAAATCGATGACGTAATTTATGGACAGCCCCTAGGATCAATCTTCTTCTCCTTCAACCTAGCGTTTTAGCTAAGCGTCCGGTCTTCAGCATCCTCTGGTGTGAGTAGATTTTAAGTAGATTACTTATGTATTAGAACATTTTTTGGTACAGGCCCCCGTTTACGAGTTATTTACAAAAAATATTAACAATTGATCATATTTAACTTTTTACCTTAAATATTTTTTTAAATACTGATCCTAGCGAAAAAGTGTATAGCATATTTAATGTAGACAATTTTACGCAGATTACTTATGTATCAGAACATTTTTGCTACAGGTCACCGTTTACGAGTTATTTATAAAAAACTACAAAGGGACCTTTAAACCCGATGACTGATAAGTTCATCAGCGTCACATAACATAAATTGACCTCCGCATTGGATAGACAGCAACACTGAATGTTCCAGTAATCAAAGAAACTTAATTGCTAAATTGGAAATCAAAATAACTAAAATGGGCCAGAATCCCCAATTTTAAACTACTACGTTTTGTGCTCATCGATGTTAGTGTCGTAAGCGCCATCGACAATAAGGTCCCTTTTCATAGATAATACCACATATATATTTTATGTAAATAAATGAAAAAATATCAAGTAGAACCTAACTATATCTGTCTTGTCCTGTGGATATGTTTTGACGCGCACTACCGGTTGTTTGAACGTCAAGTGCAAATCTCCAGCCACTTATTCCAGTAAATCCAGTATCGCGTCGTAGCTCCAACCGACCGCGAGTGTGTATGTGTAGAGTTTTGAACTCCGTAAAAAAATGATATTAATCTGTGTTGAAAAACTCATTGCTCTAGCTTCAAAAACCACGGAAAAAACAGTCGACTACGTTTGTATGGAGAAATGACCACTCCTGTTGCCTCAACTGTGTAAGCTATTGCAATTACGTGCAAGTGACTCCAGTTTGAAGTCTCAGCGCTTAGTCTCGCATCGTCGCTCAAACTGAGCGGACGCGAGTGTTGTGTTTTAACTCCATAAAAAATGGTTGTGTGAGCGTTAGACTCAGACTATTCTCAGTTATCATTAGGAATTACGCTCCAGCAAAGTGCTTTAAGTTTTAACTCTCAGTCTTGCATTGTCGCTCAAACTGAGCGCACGCGAGTGAACTGTGAAGTGTAACGTAAAAGTGAACGTACTACGCAATAAGTGATATACATATAGACAATCTATTTTTACGACCATGCTCGAGCCAAAGACCTGTACAGACGACCTCGGTTTGTTTATTATTGTTTACTTGTGTTTACACGTGCTGTTTGTTTACGTCTTTGTTTGGTTTTCAATGATACTCGGTGCATTGTATAAGTTGTATGTGTTGTATGAAATGCGTTATAAGGAATGCGATACGGATTGTAGAATTGTATGTATTGATATGTTTATAAAATAGGATTTGACTACTAGTCAAATCAGTTTCTTTTTTCGAACAGCAAAAAGATTTTACTACTATGGAATTTAACCCTTAAATGCATGATTTTTTCTTTTTGCCCGAAATTAATATATGTATCACTTAATTGTTTGCCGATTCTAGGAAAAATAGTAAAAAAAAATATAACTTCGATGCGAAATCAGTGTTAGAAGTTGAATTGGCTAAATCATATTTATGTAAATATGTAATTTTCAGTAATAGATATATGATTTTTTTTACTACCATTAGAAAGGTACACTATTTGTGATATACCTATGATAAAGTTTTTAAATATAAAATAATTACAAACCGTTCAAAATCACATACTAAAAATTATCAACTGCTGGATTTTTCCAAGCTTTCCGACTTTTCGTCTTACAACGAATGTAATTTTTATAAATTAAAAATATTGCGTAAATTTAACCCTTAAATCATCACCCTACTACTTGACGTTTGGTATAAAGGTGCGTTCAAGAACGTAAGCCTTTTATTTTTAAATCTGTGAACTGTCTTTGTAGACATTTGGCAACACTATGCATTTAAGGGTTATATGATATGAAATACTAGCATGTGACGTCACAATCAAATTACCTACTCTTTATAGTTTTATGCGGGTTTAAAATAGAAATTGAGTCTATCGAATTGTCAATTTTGAGAGATTTCAATTTAGTTACTTTTAAAGAGTATTTTAAGTTATTTCTAATTTATACAAGTATTTAATAGTACATTGTGCATCGAGGGGGGTAAGTGAAAAATTGCATACGAGGTCTTTAGATTTCACAAAATGTTTGAAATGTCACCGTACTTAAGAATTATTTCGCTAAAAAAATTTGTTTTTTTCTTCGCAAGTATGATGAAAAACACTGTGTAACTCCGGGGGTAAGAATATTGCAAACTCGGGTCTTTAATTCCCTCGTTTCCAAAATGTTACTTACGAGGGTATCGTTTCACAATGTACAATGTACTGTTTGCTCCAGAAAACAACCTTATATCGTCGAGATACCCAAAAAGGAAATACCTATTAATTTTCTTAGTCATAGGAAAAATGCACATATGTGTTGTATTCATACGTGAAAAGATAACATATCTACTAACATCTTTACAAAGATAAATCAATAATTAATGCAATTATCACAGTGTAAACAGCGGGCAATCAAAGATGGCCGATTCCGGTGCGCGTGAGTCGATTTTTCTGCATCCGTTTCGCCATTTGTAGCTGTATTCGCGATCATAATCTAGCGTACACAATATGAAACGCAATTATTAGAAAAAACGTGTGAGATTTCATCTAATAACAGGCATAGCGTTTGAAAAACTGTCGGCTAGGGTTTTTGTAAAATCCAGTTTAAAAAGTTATTTAAAAATGTAGCGATTGTATAGCTCACGTCACGTCACTCACTATAAGACGATTCGGAAATTAACTCTGGAACACAATACAAACATTCCCACAGGCATAAGGCAGCGGTGGTAGACCTTTGCGAGGCCCTTGTCTTTTGTTTCTAGGGTTGTTGCGCGAGGCCCCTGCAATAGCGAGGCCCCGGGCGATTGCTCTGCTCGCCACCCCTATACATAAAAGATGTCTCACGCTAGAACGGCCCGGGTCAACCGCCACTTCGTTTACTATGACGGGTGACCGGTGATGAGGTGATGCTTTCTATAGGAAACGAAGTGTCGGAGTTTTTGAACTGATATTTTTTTTGTACTGTTAGCGGCGGCCTTCCGCTGTACATATTCACTAGCCGCCCACAAACCAAAACAACCCTAGACAAATGCAATTATGAAATAAAGATTCAAAAATGCAATGGACTAGGAGACCTTTTGCTAGGCCTCTGGGTGGTGGTAAAGTATTATTACATACATAGACTGCTAATATCACAACTCTTATATTTAATTACCCGTAGACCCGTTTGTGTAATTAAATATGTGTACAAAACGCGAGAGTTTAAAGTGTTATATCACAACTCTTGTCATCGACTTCGTAGTCGGGTAAAAATAACTTATGATCATAAATAGCAAGCCTCAGTCACTTACACGATTATTAACCCTGTGAGTTCAAAACTCTTGATTCTCCTAATGATTTTGGTTAGGAAAAATTGCACAAAGAAGATCAAAAGTTATGTCAATTCCAATTTACGTTGCAAATTAAAGATTAAACGTGATTCGATTAGTACATTTAATAAATTCTTGCATTGAATAACCTGTAGTGTGTATGTGTAGCGTATTTTATTATAAATATAAACGATAAAATATGATAATTATAGAGTAATGTAATACGTTAACAAACCGCAAACTGACGCATAGCAAATACACTGATAAATGAGTAGCATCAGCTATCCTAAGGCTTGTATGTTTGAATATGTTGATGTTTATATATCTAAGGCCCGCTACAGATTGACTGCAACCCGACTGCAATTTGTATGAGAACTGCACGCCAACTGCCACGTCGGCGTGCAGTTCCCATACAGGTTGCAGTCCGTCTGTACCGGGCCCTCATGGCAGGAAACAGCCCACGCACGCAGCGATGCAGTGTTGAAGTTCAAAAGGTCACAGCTAATAAATTTAAACCTCCTAGTCCAAAGTACTGATCTAAACTCATGCACACACTTTGTCCCTCGCAGATAGCGTCGCCTGATAACCCATGCTCCCCTGGTACTGCTTTGTCGATAAAATGTCTGCGATGTCTGCCATTTAGAAAGTATGCTGAGTATGTGTTTGGTTTGCGTAAACCATGCTTGTCGACCCCCAATACCCATACAATTACATGTCTAAAAAAATTAGGGGTCACTGACCAGTATTTTAAAGGAGCAATCAGTAGTCATGATCAAAAATATCAAACAAGCGATAAAAAAAAACCGGACAAGTGCGAGTTGGACTCGCCCAACGGGGGTTCCGTACTTTTTAGTATTTGTTGTTATAGCGGCAACAGAAATACATCATCTGTGAAAATTTCAACTGCCTAGCTATCACGGTTCATAAGATACAGCCTGGTGACAGACGGACGGACGGACGGACGGCGGAGTCTTAGTAATAGGGTCCCGTTTTACCCTTTGGGTACGGAACCCTAAAAAGATGCTAGCTGTATCGAATAAGAAAAATAAATAAGACAAAATTAGGCGTAGTTTTAAGAGTTTTAGCTAATTTCGTGTCTTAGTCTGAAGGCTTAAAGACTCGTTAGTCTTACTAGTCAAATCAAGGAAAGGCTAATTCTGACTACTCTTAATAGACCTAAAGAAAACACAAAAATCCGGAGCTTGATTACTCCGAGAGTGGTGTAGCGTGAACCAATCTAGCCGTTGGCGAAAACCACATCTGCGAGGCCTTTTTCAATGTGTTTTCCAAAGGTAATAAAAAGGTTGTCTTCGCGAGGCCCTCCTAAATGCGAGGCCGTGGGCGAAAGGCCCATTCGCCAACGCCTAGCTACGCCACTGACGAGAGCTTTTATGGCTCGAGGCTTGAAGACCGAAATTGGCGCTAAATTAGGCAGTGCATTTAAAGACGAATTCTATCTCTTTCCAGAATCATGGGTGGAGCTGAACAGCGGCGGCGGCCTGGCCGCGGAGAACGAGTACATAAGACTGCTAAGGGAAGCTCAGAGGGAGAGCCGGGACTCCTCCGTGAGGCACTCTAGGGCTTCCAGCGTCAAAGGAAGGTGGGTACAAGAGAGGGGAAGCTGTATGAAACACTAGTTTCACTACAACTACACATTTTCCAACCTTGGCTAAGGGGGGAGGCTCTAACGGATAGAGAGAGTTCAGTGATTATAGGAAATTACGCCTCCAAGCGAGCTGTTCCAGCGTCAAAGGAAGGTAAGGGGAGGCTGTGACGGACATAAAGGGTTCATACTGATTAGGGAGACTCCTCCGTTTGGCAACGGGAGTTTCCAGAGTCAAAGGAAGGTAGGGGAGTAACGGTCAGAAAGAGTTCATTCATACTAATTAGGGGAAGACTACTCCGTGATGCTTTCCAGGGCTTCCAGCGTCAAAGGAAGGTAGCCAAGGGGAAGCTGTAATGTCACGCCTTCGCCAGACAAAGAATGAAGGACTTTGGAGCAGGATATCTGGAACTTAAAACCAAAGGACTTTAAAACGCTACCCATGAGCTCCATCATCCGACACACGGATATGGTGGGAGAAGCTCTTGAGTAGTTGACGGATCTTCTCTAGGGGGAAATTGCACAAAAGATCCTTATGGGTCGAAGTAACGAAAGGGCCCCCGAAAACAATAAGATAAGATAATGTAACGGACATAAAGAGTTCATTAGACTGATTTAGGGAGAATATATTAGAGAAAACCCACCCACCTTACCTTCCCAAATATATCGAATCGAATTCCTCATCCCTCGAATTTACCAAAAACATTGAAAAAAAAAGCATTTATTCATGAAAACAGCACAAGTGCAACCTCCTACAAACTGTATAGAGACTGTTTTTTTTTTTTGACAATGGGAAACATAACACATAAAACAGATTCCACTAATTAAATTAGCTCATTATGGTTGCTCAGACAAGACTTGTTTATACAATTCAATTTCATTCAAGAAACCAAAATATAAATGTGACATGTAAAAATTTAATTTTACAATAGTAAACTATCAAAATCAATAAGGTATTAGTTTTTGCTCTATTAGCTGTAGAGTTATACTATACGAGTATGTTCATTCGCCCTTAATTGTTTCAATACATTCCACGACTCTTATCTTTCCGCACAGACTCTAAAAGTTTGTTGGCAGAAAAAGGATCCCTTTCTTTAATAATGTTTACAAAAATATTCTTACTCACATGACATAAAGAAAACGTACTCTTAACTAAACCTACACTACACTGTTTGGGCTGTGTTCTGTTGCTACTAAACTTGCTAGCACGCTAATTACCCGAAGCCTCATTAGTGCACGCGTTCGCTGCACTGCACTATTATGCAATTTTAATTACTGCAACTATGTGAGAACGTGGGTAAACTGCCTATCTGTTGGAAGCTAAAATGTTTTAATATGAACAGTACAGAAAGTAGCTTTTGTACACGTCAAAGGCTTACAAAAATTATAGTTATTTTCACCACACCAGCTCGGAAAGGCTTACTTTGCACTTCAAAAACCGATAGCAAACTCGCATTTTATTCACATGTGAGGCAAAGTAATCAAATGCAAATTTTGGGCTGTTTTCTTATGTTTGCTGGTTGAATTGACTTTTAAATGATGATTTTGAATGATAAATATTTAATGACATTCATTTGGATTTGATTTGGTTGGTCTTTGTTTGATATCTTACAGTTAATATTTTCTTCGAATTGGTGTGGTGAAAAATTTTGTGTTTCACTCGGGGGCAAATTTTGTTTAACCGTCGTGCTTTGTACCCTCGCAACGCTCAAGATTCCATTTTTAAGATCTTTCGCTTGGTCGGGTATCAATATTAGCAGGAGCGGTTAAACAACAACTTTGCCCCCTTGTAAAACAAATAACTATTATTTTACATGGGGGCAAAATTATTTAACTCCTCGTGCCCCGATATATCCGAGCAAGCGAAATATTTCAAAATTAATCCACAAGCGTAGCGAGTGGCTCGATAAGTGGCATCTTGAGCGTTGCGAGGATTCAAGGCACGACGGTTAAACCAACTGCTATATTATTTGAGTAAAACACAAATTATTTCATTACATCAACACTAGGAAAATACTGGGTTTATTAGTTATAATAAACGAAACAAATATATTAAAAAACATTATTATGGGACAATACCAAGCCAGATTTGTGATATAAGGTTATTGCCCTTTCACTGACATTGGTTCATATCGAATTTTCAAGATGTCCGCCTTTGAGACGGTAACAGTATATAATAATTAGTATGTAGATACATAAGTAGATATAGTTTAATGACTAGTTGAGTTATATTTAGTCAACTTATCTTCGACGCGTATTCGCGTTGTTACAATTTTGTTTCTTATTTCTATAGAACTAGATATAATATTGCGTGAATAGCTGAATAGTTAGTGCAGACTATGTAGGTAGGTATGTACATACATATAATTACCAGACGAGACAAGACCAGACCGACTGGTCCATTTAGCTAGTCGGTACTAGGCTATCATGAAATTAAATGATTTGAGCAACATCATAAATGTTTCCAGTATTAAATTCCAAGGAACTACTTTATATTTACGACAAGAGAATTCTATTTGACTAGTGGAAATTCTCGTTCATGCTACTATGTACATGTTATGAATGATACTGGACATAGACCTTTGTCAAAATGTCCACAATGTAATAGGTCCCCTTACCACCGATGGCATTCGATTTTGTTTTGACCAGATAGATCGTCGGCCCAACTTGATCGCGGTTTGCTTTCAAAAACTTCAACGCCATTAAAGGCGTATCCAGACTAGTCAATTTTTCGCCAATCTGATTAAATTGCCCGATCGAATCCGGACGTGCGGACGCAAACGCCAATTTGGCTCGCCGATAATGACCGATATTACCGATAAAATGAGGTGCGGACGCAAAAATACCAATTTGTAAGGCCAGTATTTTCGTTCTGGGGCATTTTTTCATTTTAGAGGGCCCGTCTGGATACCGCTTAAGAAACCTACTTGACTGTCTAGTAATTGACATAGATAACTCAAAAGCCCTTGCTACACGGTCGCCGACAAGCCTTCTAACCGTCTGACCTTGGTCTGTCCTTGGTCAGTTTTGGTAAAATTTTGTTGGCAACTACCGTCTACACTGTCCGGGACAGACCAAGGCCACGCGGTCTGAAGGCTTGTTGGCGACCGTGTAGCAGGGGCTAAATGTTGACGAAATATAAATTGAGCCGATCTTGTTCAAACTTGTTCGAGAGCACGGTTCACTTTATATTTCGTCAGCCTTACCGATACAACATTTTAGTAAAACTACAGACAGACTAATTAAGAGCTGGCGCCAAACAACATTGATAACAAAACATTATCATAACAACAACAACCAATGCTATTTTCTAAATTAGGATTAAAATGGTCAATCATTTAACGCATTCCTCCGATATATTTATGTACCCTAGACAAGAATGTCTGCCACACCAAAACATCCCACGAATGCCAGACCCGCTGGACCGGTCCCGAGTACCAGGATACCAGACGGCGGACGCATTGGCGTGTTTGTAAATAAAGAGAAATCCGCGTACTACGACTACACATTCTTAGAACGACTTAAGTAACGACTTGTCCGTTCGAAATACAACCTTAAAACAACGCGTGAAAGTCTAAAACCGGGTACTGTGGCGTCTGATACCTTATATCTAAAAACGTCTGTAGTAACTACATGTCTATTCGAAATACAACCTTAAAACCACGCGCCATGGTCTATAAACGTTTAATAATCTAAAAGGACTTAAGTCTGTGATCATTTCTATTCCAAATTGAACTTCTTAGTAAGCAGAGTGACGGTCGAGTTTCAAATGGACAGCTTTTAGGTTAGTGTGATTAATGCGATTCTTATAACGCTTGTAAGTGATGGCGCCTTGGTGCTTTTGTCGGGGAAATTGTATACGCGGATTTTTTTCATTCTTGATCAGCAAGTTTATAAAAATATAGATTGTGTCACAAGGGTGAGGGATTCTAAAAGAGAATCCCGAGCGTAGTGCAGGATTCAAGTATTAACGCCCAAGGTGGAAATAATTTTGTTATCTGGCACATCACATCACCTACAAGGCATTCATTTTCATTTACATTATGCAAAAAAAATGTGTCATAGAACAGAAAACTCCTAGCACGGAAGAAAAAGCCCTTGTTCGAATAGGTGATGTGAAAAATAAATCAAAATCACTTCACGTATTCTCAAAGGATTCCGTCCTTGTAACGCGGAAGCTATATATATTGAAACACAATACGATACATCTACATATATAGATGTATTTAAAAACTCACCATTCGTACACCGTATTACAAAGACATAAGCACTACTATTGGTTAGTTAGAACGTAAGTATATTATGTTACATGTGCACAAAGAGACCTTTCAAACGCTGCCGACCGCGACGCGTGCAATGCGATATCTTGATAAAAAATCAACATATAAAAAGTTTTAATACCTATTATACTTATTTTAGAGCTTGTGAACCTGATACGGTACGGAATAACATTTAACACAAATATTTTTAAATACAAAATGTACTTAAAAATATTTGTGTAAAAGTACATTTTTAAGTATATTTTATCGCCAAACAAAATGTACTTTTCTTTCAACATTCATCCCTAATACACTGTCTACAGACATTTACATTGTATTGAATAAATCGAAACTTAAATAGATACAAACTAAATATTTAATCTAATTTAATATTATTTATTAATTTTAATAGTAATTTCTAATTTTAATTGTATTTTAATTATGTGTAAATTTTTAAATTTTAATTTAATTGTAATTTTTAATTTAATAATTAAATTAATAATTGCCAGTATTAACGAAGTAATGTTTGTTCCAGCCCGAAGTCGCCCCCCAACAGTCCCAACCTGGAGCCGTCCACTGAAGACGAGCTCAAAGGAGTCTACATCAACTGCTGGAGGGTAAGTTGACAACTACCCGCCTTAGCTTTAATAGGGGGTATTACTGCAATGTTCTGCCGCCAGAGTGTAGCACTAGCTCCTCCAGTAAACCATAGAGTAACTTATATACTGTGCCTTAAACTGTTTTTTGACAAGTTTTCACAGACAATGAAATATGACATTGACAATGCATCAAGGCGGTTTGTTAACAAGGGCCTACCGGGAAACGCGAAAATCGACATTTAGTTATCTGCCTCTTTATCGCTCGAATATGCAAAAGTGATAGAGAGATTAGATAACGAAATTTAGTTTTTCCTGTTTCGCGGTAGAGCCCCAGATTGTGACGGATAGTGGTAGTGGCGCCCCCTACGCAGAGTTTCGCGTAATATTCCCTATTAAGCCTACGACCTACGTCATACGCGTAATCCACAAACTACTAAATCTGCTTTCATTTGATAACCCACGCGTGTCATCTACATCCTCGTATCAGTGGGGAGACACACCTGACTTCGGTCAAACTCGGCTCCGTTCGGCTCAGCATTGCTCCGAGCAATTATTAGGGTTGACACAACTTGACGTCCCTTTGCGTGCACGACCACAGATAAGAATAGAATAGAATCGACCCTGAACCGGTGTCAAACTTCGGTTTTGTAATAGGAAGTTTCCTTTCTGTACGGCAGTACTATTATTTATTCTGCGGTTTGGTTGCAATATGCAGAAATCGGAACGAGGACGGAGTGATTTTGAAAACGTCATTAAGATGAAGTAGAAGGCCTGCGTCACTGTCTCCCGGCAGGGGTCTCAATGCCCAACAACATACTAAAAATTGGTAGCGGTTACCGGCTTTGAACTATCTCTTCGACCGTTACCGTTTCCTATAAGGCATATGATATGACTACTCAACTTTGATGCGAGAACCATACAAAGGCGCAACTCTAGAGCCTATTTCTTTACACTATACCTAGGTAGGACAACTTGTGGGCCAAGTTATCCACAGAGTGGGAGCCCCACGAGTCTAACCGGGGGAGCCGGCAGGCCTCGTCGGCGATGGCGGGATAACTTGGACTCCTTCTTGAGAGGCTGGCCAGATAAAGCACAGGGACGAGTGGAAGAAGAGGGGGGAGGCCTTTGCCCAACAGTGGGACACAGTGGGCTCTGAATAATAATAATATCCCTAGGTAGTAATGAACCGATGTAACGTTTCAGGATGAGTCCAACGACTGGGTGTGGGAGTGGAGCAGTCGGCCGGACCAGATGCCCCCCAAGTAAGTAAACTAATCCATAACAAATAAGTTTATTTTCACAAACATGCGTAATGCCATCCGTATTACTTTAGTAATAATAGGTTGCAAATCATCGTTTCATGCGCGTTTAAGCGAGGCGTGCCGGCGGATTGCCGTACAACATTGCGGGCTCTCAGGCCAGCAGAGTGACATTTAGCGCGTCGTACAATGAACATTTGTGTTTTTAAGGGCCAGTTGCACCAACCACATTTGACAGACTGATCAACGTCAGCCGGCGCCCCCCGGCGCTTTACTATGAAACTTTCGATACATAAAAATTTAGCGAACTCTTTAACGATACGAACAGTTTGGTGCAACCGAGCCTAAGTTGTATTTCCACCCATTTTTTGATAAAAACATATAATGTGCACGGTAACTTCACCAGAAAACTGCCGTCATGGTACTAACAAAATGGATTTACATTCTTTCAAAGAATCATGCGAATTCTCTATTCCCTTTTTACCAGTCTTTGTATATTAAATCATAATTTTAATTAGCCTTTTTTTCAAGAGGTTAATTTATTTATTTTGCGTTACCTTATACTCTGTATCTTTAGGTATTTAAATAAAAGTAAACAAACAATTTGTACATTTTCAGGTAGTTATAACATTTATTGGTTAACCAACCAAATACAAAACCGCCTGGATCTGACACTGAACGACCTGACTTTAACCTACATTATATGATCGTGTAATGTTTTCATCTACCCTCAACTGGCATAAGGAGCCATTTGAGGGTAGATTTTGTTTACTTTTATTTAAATACCTAAAGATACAGAGTATATGGTCAGAAATCACGCAAAAAATTTATCAATGCAATACCAAAATAACGTTTTTTGCGTGATGTCTGAATAAAACAAAGTTTTATTATCAATTTAGCGCAAATAAACATTTAGAACTAGACAGATGTGCACATATTTATGTAGTAATAGTGTGTAATTACTTAATATAACGCAATTCTTTTTTGTATGGGAAGCGAACCACCTTAACACATGTGTTTGTGTCGCAGGGACTGGCGGTTCAAGCACCCGGTGTCTGCGCGCGGGCCTCCCTCCGCCACCTCCTCCATCGAGGTGCTCGAGCAGCAACTCTGCGTCCCCTCCAACCAACAGGTACAGTACAATCCACACAAGCATCGTGACATACAGACGAACAGTCCAACAGAGAAATACTAGGATAGGTAACAGACTACACTGAGCGTTTAATATAGTCGTACGCTTTATGTACGGTATCTGTATTCTGTTTTAAAATGTCGGAATCCACTTGAGTGATTACCTCTATCCTCCAAAGGAGCCATTTGAGGGTAGATTTGGTTTAATTTTATTTTCACCACACCAGCTCCGAAAGGCTTACTTTGCACTTCAAAAACTGATAGCAAAGTTGCATTTTATTCACATGTGAGGCAAAGTAATGAAATGTAAATTTTGAGTTGTTTTCTTATTGTTTGCTGGTAGAATTTACTTTTAAATGATGATTTTGGATGATAAATATTTAATAACATTCATTTGGATTTGATTTGGTTTGATTTTGTTTGATATTTTACATTTAATATTTGCTTCGGGTTGGTGTGGTGAAAATTTTTGTGTTTCACTCGGGGGCAAATTTTGTTTAACCTTCGTGCTTTGAAACCCTCGCAACGCTCAAGATTTCATGTTTCGAACCACTCGCTACGCTCGTGGTTCAATTTTGGAATCTTTCGCTTGCTCGGGTATCAATATTAGCACGAGCGGTTAAACAACAACTTTGCCCCCTTGTAAAACAAATAACTATTGAATACCTAAAGATACATACTATATGTGTACTAACACTTGACGAGCAAGTGTGATGAAAACGCTTGATTGATGTTTCCAGAGCCACTGCCTGTCGGTGCGGCGCTCCTGCCTGTTCAGCCGCGGCGCCATCGCGGCGGTGCTCGTCACCAACCTCGTGTCGCTGCTGCTGGGCGCCGGCATCGGGTAACTTCATCAATCTAGTCTAGTATATAACTGGATCAGGCATGAGGGGTGGGGGAATGACCGAGCGGGATAGTCTTATGTATCTTAAGCCTCCTCCACACTCGTGGGCGAATCGCGGCGCAAAGCCGCGAACGTGAGTGTGGAGTCCTGAACGCAGACCTGCGAAATCGACTCCACACTCGCGTTCGCGGCTTCGCCCGCGATTCACGCGCATAGTCTGGAGGGGGCTTTACAGTAGGAGTAGCGAAAGCGCTATTATTGTTTGTCCTTGTCACAGTTTCGCATTTTTTTTTTTCGCCAACGTAAATTTAGTATGTATTATGGTGGGCAGCAAATAGATTCGACCAATCATAGTGTCGCATTGCGTATGTTTTGTCCCTCACGGACGCACGCGTAATGCACATCTATAGGATCCTACCATCTATGGATAACTTTCTATAGAATGCGTGGCCATCAAATATTGCCAGTGGAAAAAAAAACCGGGCAAGTGCGAGTCGGACACGCGCACGAAGGGTTCCGTACCATTATCTATAAAAACGGTCACCCATCCAAGTACTGACCCCGCCCGACGTTGCTTAACTTCGGTCAAAAATCACGTTTGTTGTATGGGAGCCCCACTTAAATCTTTATTTTATTCTGTTTTTAGTATTTGTTGTTATAGCGGCAACAGAAATACATCATCTGTGAAAATTGCAGCTGTCTAGCTATCACAGATCACGAGATACAGCCTGGTGACAGACAGACGGACGGACGGACAGCGGAGTCTTAGTAATAGGGTCCCGTTTTACCCTTTGGATACGGAACCCTAAAAATTAAAAATATAGGCGCGAAGGGTAGATCTCCATAGTTGAATTTGTTTGTTTTTGGGGTTCCGTACCCAAAGGGTAAAAACGGGACCCTATTACTAAGACTCCACTGTCTGTCTGTCACCAGGCTGTATCTCATGAACCGTGATAGCTAGACAGTTGAAATTTTCACAGATGATGTACTTCTGTTGCCGCTATAACAACAAATACTAAAAAGTACGGAGCCCTCGGTGGGCGAGTCCGACTCAGACTTGTCTGGTTTTTTTTTCCAGATTAACGCCTAAAATATGTATGTTTGTCTGTTCCAGCGTTTGGCTGAGCAAACGCGGCATGCTGCCCCCCAGACTGATCGTGCTGAACTAGACAAGACTGAGTCTCCGGCGAGGCGGCTACACACCCTGTATACCATCACCCGTCGCCCTGTATGTTCATACAATCTGTTAAAGAGTCCTGTGAAAAATTGACATACTGTATACATACGATTAACATCACCCTGTATACATTCGTAGAAACCATTTTGTTTACAGATTAAGAAATTAAGATAATATCAAAAGGAAACTTGAAAAGTACGTGCAAGCAAAAATTCATTGATTTTAGCCACTATCAGACATAGTTCGTTTTTTTAGCATTAGTGAAAAGGTAAACAATCTTGACGTGTCATTTTATTGAAATACACTTTTGAAAAATAATTCACGGCAAATATGTAACAATTATGAATCATATACGATTATTTACATTCTTTTGCTTTCATAAGTAATAGTTATTGATTTTTAAAAGGCGTTTTTCAATTAAAATACACGTAAAGATAGCGTAGTCTTTTTCTTATGCTAAAAAAAACGAACTATAGGTATATGATGTTCAGATACATCGAAAGTGTTCAAAAACATGTGAACGAAGCCTAATATCAAGACGTTAAAGTGCACGTTGGGATATTTTTGAACACCTTGGCTGCTCAAAAATGTTAGATAATGACATTATCAGATCTGTAAGGTCTAACACGATTTTTTTTTTTTTTTTTTTTTTTTTTTCATATAAGAAAGACCTTTACTAAAATAAAGTTACATATTACGAATACACATAACACGAATTAGTTCTTACTTTTGACACATTTTATACGGTCAATGAATTTTTGGTGGCAAATAATCCATTTGATTTTCTACCTTATTTTTAACAAAATAAAGTCGATATTCATAACGCCGGCCAATAGTATGCTTGTAACTTAGACTATTCTTGAAATATGGTAGAAAATCAAATGTACAGTCACCATCAGATATATCGGAGCGGCCTAGATGCTCAAAAATATCTGAACACGAACTCAATAGAGGTGTGTTCAGATATTTGTGGGCGCCTAGGCCGCTCCGATATTGAGCGTTTCTTTTATTTTTTGCCATTTTTATAATATTGTGACCTTTTTTGCTACTTTTGTGTTATTTCTACTCAGAATCACGAGCTCTTTCGATCCTAATGGGATAAAAAAATGTCCCAGAGTTTTTTTCTTATTGTGTTACCATTTCCCCGTATACTTTATATAGCGGTCACGAAACGGAAAGTCTGAAAATTTTGGACACTTTTTTTCTCCTATAAGGATGAAAAGGGCTCGCGATCCTCACTAGAAATAACACAAAAGTGGCAAAAAAGGTCACAATATATAAAAATGGCAAAAAATAAAAGAATCGCTCATATATCTGATAGCGAATGTATAGTATAACCAAGGTGTGTGTTGCTGCCTTTCGTTGGTGTGTGTAGGGTATTTTATGTATTGAGTGTTATGTGTGATGTAGTGATCGCACTGTTATATTTATAATACTAAATGTACTAATATTTATTATACATAATGGATATTTTCTAATTTTGACAGCATTTAGACGAATACATGTGCTTCGTTAAGGGGCTATACATAAATTACGTCATTTCAAATTAGGGGGGGGGGGTCTGGACATCGGATGATGGTAGCATGACGTAGGAGGAAACGGGGTCATTCGAAGCATGATTTTTGGATGATGTTGGGGGGGGGGGGGGGGGGGTCAAAAATCGATGAGGTAATTTATGGACAGCCCCTAATCAACTTTGAACAGCAAAGTATTATTCGTTGTAGGAGAGTTGTCACGTAAGAAAAAACCCGAGTTTGACACCTAAAGTAGATGGCACTGAACAACGATGTTTATTAGTGGTCACTTGACTGTCAAATGTCAATTTTTGACAACCAGAACTGCCGCAGATACTACGGAGGCACACAGCGCCATCTATTTCAGCTGTCAATATTTTTTTTAAACTACGCTACTTCTACAATCGATAGTTTATTAACACATTCATTGCCACTAAGTGCTACGGGTTACGCTCGTACGGGTTACGCACGGTTTCGTCGTATGTAGCGCGTAGTCGCTACGGACAGTGTACCCGACAGTCGGGTTCTTGGCCCTGAATGTGTTAAGAAGCACCATGATAAACAAATGAGTATGCGATGTCTTTGTACGCCTGTCAAATAGAAGTCCAGTTTTCAAAATGGCCGCCATCACTACATCGACACGAGTCTACGTGAAACGAGTAAAAAACTAAGAGAGCTCTTAAAAAACTGTATTTGTTAGAGTTAGGACCACTTTTGTATTTTCTTACTCTCGCTCATTCTGGTTCCACTAATACATTGTGTATTAATTTATATAATAATCTATTTAGTATCAGGGTGCCTACCCAAAACGCCAATCGTTGACGCAATACGACGCAAACGATTGGCATCTTGGCTAGGCACTCTGATCTTTACGCTACTTTTCAGCTCAATTTGCCTCACCCAAATATAGCAGAGAGATATAGTATATGTATTAGATGAAAAGTTAAAACATATGTATGTGTGGAAACATTTTTCGACTCTCATAAGATTTTAACTACCTAGTCTGATAAGTATATAATTATATTGTGGGCTTGTTGTATTTTAAAATATTGTTACATAATTCTTTTATGTTCTGCCTTTGTTATGCATTTCTTTTTTTGACTTCTGGGCAAAGTATTTATTTTTGTATTTTCGGGATATTCATGTAGTACTTACATATTTGAAATTTACTATACAGTTGAACGGAACGTATCATTTTACTTTTATACTTTTTGTTTTGTAATAATATTTTAAAATATAACCCATTTAAGTAAAATGCCATGTTATGTTTCATTTATTATAAGATCATTCGGACTTGTTAGTCATATCAATGATGTATTTGAGAAAATATATATATAAGTTTTGAATATCCTGGTTAGACGAATAATTAAAAATAAAAACAAAAAATTGTTCTACAATTTCAGTTTTTAAAACGTCAGACTCAGTAGATTTTCGAAATACCTATCTTTTTTTTATGATTCCCAAAAACTAAAACTAATTCCAAAATAATTAGGTACTTTGTGACCGAAGTTATGGTTTGTTTAACTTCATAATATCAATCTACAGAAAACTTTTTTAATATGATTTTGGCTTCGAGCAACACCGGCTTCCGACACATCGAGCAACACCGGCTTCCGACACATCGGAAGGGAGGGGCCCAAGCGATATCTCACCGTACAAATCTTTCTGCCATTTTTCGCGGGGGGAAAGGTGCACACAGTCGCACTTCTCACACACTTACATACAAAATCCAATCTGTAATGACGACACAAATACATAGAAAATGACACACGTCAAAGACAAATCTTGCAAATCTCGATCTCTTTTTGTGTACGGGCGAGTGACGAGTGTCACAACACGCACACTAACACATTTTCGTTGAAGTATGTTATTGTATTCTGAGAGACGAGAAGTCGGATTTGTCGCTCGACCGATCCGCAATTTGTACTGAGCGAGCAAAATCGATAAATCCAACAACTACATGAGACTAAAATATAATAATTGTGTTTGAATGTAATTAAACGTATGATATGTAAAAAAAAATATTACATGTGAAATGTAACACTTTCTTTTTTGTAAATTTGATGTCCCCGACCCCTTTTTATAACAAAAAACCGAGCAAACAGGCATTTTTGTGCAGCAGTGTTCACGCGCGCGTCTGGACTCGGTCTAGTGAAAAATCCAAGTGCAACTAGTTTTATTACCCGCGCTAGATTAGATTGACGCGCTAATCTTGTACCTCGGCAGAGGAGAAATAGTGCGAATGCCGCCTCCCTTCCGTGTTGCTCGAAGGATTTTGGACTTTAGTATACAATTGGTCCAAAAGCAGGACACTAAATTAAGCTTTCATATCATATTCGAAATAATTTTACTACCATTTTCTCCATGTATTTACATTATCTAATGGTGCGCCTACACTGGCAGTTATAAAACATTGTGTGACAGGGACAACATAACACTATCAATACTAGGGTAATTCGCAAGGAACTGGCCACCTTAAACTAAAATGAATTCTGTTTATAGGTGAATAGAATTCATTTTTAGTTTAGGGCGGCCAGTTACTGTCGATTTACCCTATCATGTTGTGTCACTTAATGTTCTATAACGTTATATTACCGCCAATGTGGAAGCATTTAACCACATTTTCTGCTACTGACTGTATAACTATGACAAAAAATGGAATCCTATGGCTAGCAAAAGTGGACAGCGGCACTGTCGCGCGTCAAGTTATCCGTCTCTTTCAAATCAATACAGTAAATGGTTATTATTTTCACGCGCGACTTGATTCGCGGCAGTACTTATACTATGATAGAAAAAGATATGAGGTGACCTAAGCTGTATATCACCTACTAAAAACTAAAGTAATCGATTTATTGCCCAATTTTCCTGGATTGGGGCAATCAAATTGTCAATTTAGTATGTGTGATATATAGAGTCGCACCAAGCTAACTCTGTGTAACGACAAAGTGTGGCCATGTCTTTAATCTCAAAATGCTATGAAAATGTGGCGTTTGTAATGACACTTCTCACTTTTTTCTGGTTAAATCGACGCAAAGTCTAACATGGCATATCTATTTTTGTATGTTGTGGCTCATTTGATGTTTAATATAGGCCTTACCTACTATACAATATTTAGTTTTATTTTCTTTGTGGTTTTAGAATTTTGTTTACTTCATATTATTTATCTTTTTCGTTTGATTGGTTTTCATTTATTTTACAGATAAGTGTAATAAAATAAAATGAAAACAAAAATGTATTAATAAAGTCGTGTTTTTTTTTTCTTTTAATCTCTTAGTATTCTTAATATTTTTCTGTATATTTGCTTGACTCCTTAAAAATTATAAGAAAAATGTAGATTTTTAGTTTGACAATTCAAAAGAGCCACAATATTCAAAAATTAAAAAAAAACGTGTTTTATAGATTCGAAAATAGTGCCGTAGAGCTATATTTTTGTTTTTTCTACTTTATGTAAATATTTATATTTGTACTACATGTATCACCTTCGTGTCATTTGTACTCTAGGGTAAGTGCTTAAGAAATATAAGGATTCTTTTTTATAAAGGTGTTTTTATTTATTTTTTTGGATCGTATATTTCTTCCTTCTCCAACTATAGATTATTTGAACTAAAGAAGTTAATTATTGAGCATACCCCGACAGCTCAGAATAAATAATAGTACTACCGTACAGAAAGGAAACTTCCTACAAAACCCATAGTCTAATAAAACAGTATATTATTACCAAAGATTATTACAGTTCGTTTTTTTAGCATTAGAAAGAAGGTAAGCAATCTTGACATGTCTTTTAATTGAAAAATCCTGTTTAAAAATCAGTAACTAATACTTATGAAAGCAGAAGAATATAAATGATCGTATTAGATTCATAATTGTTACATATTTGCCGTGACTTATTTTTAAAACGTGTTTTTCTATAAAAAGACACATCAAGATTGTTTACCTTATTTCTAATGCTCAAAAAACGAACTATAATAAAGCAGTATATTATTATACCATGCTATAAAACTAAAAGCAGCTTCGCGTATATCTGGCACCGAATAGTATAAGAGATTTAGTTCGCGATTTGCCGCTAGATGTCTCTGCTCGTGTTATATATGACGCTAACGGTAGTCGTTCGTAGTTTAGTTAAGTTTACGGCTGACGTGCGGCTGACAATACATAATATTGTGTTAAGTCACCTGACGATTTAAATTTTAATAATTTTTGAATTCGTATATATCGTTTTTTTTAGCATTAGAAAGAAGGTAAACAATCTTGACGTGTCTATTTATTAAAACATATTGAAAATTAAGAAGAAGAAATACATTTATTTCAACGCCACAACATAGTACATGAAAAAAAAATTGTTTATATTAACATATGAAAGCAAAAGAATGTAAAAGATCGTAAATGATTTATAATTCTAACATACATATTAGCTGTAACTTATTTTTCAATGCTGATTTTTAATAAAAAGACATGACAAGATCGCTTACCTTCTTTCTAATGCTAAAAAAACGAACTATAGCGGTAAATTAATAGAAATTTTATCGCCTTTAAGCTTCTAAATGTTCACTTTTCGATAAAAAGTGGAAGTTTTCCTTTAATCGTTCGTACAGAAAGAAAACTTCCTACAAAACCGAAGTTTGACAGCGGTTCAGAGTCTAATCATGCTGTCCCTTTCTACGATGTGGCACTATCCCTTTCGGCTATTTAGGGTTGTCAAAATGCAAGCCATTATTTTATTTGTGGTCGTGCACGCAAAGATACGTCAAGTGGTGCCAACCCTAATAATTGCTCGGAGCAATGCTGAGCCGAACGGAGCCGAGTTTGCCCGAAGTCAGGAGTTTCCCCTGACCCCGGTTGGTGGTTGCTATATGGTTAGATGTTTAATAAGTTTTTTGACAAAAAAAGAATTGTTGTCTTTCCTCGCTGCGCAGGGAGTAGTTAGTAATCACTATGACTACCCCCTTGACAACCACCATAACAAAATTGATAACCCCCATGATCACCCCCATGGTCTAATAAAACATGGTCTTCCATTCCCAGAGTGACACGGGCCTACGTCACAATAACATTGCCACTTTATTTCAACATAACATGTTACATGGGTACATTATACCTATGGTTAATAAGTTAAAATATTTCTTTATAATTTTATAATTTTCATTTATATGTATTTTAGCTTAAATTTTACAATAACACGTCATTTTTAATTACTCGTTAGCAATATCTTCCGATTCACGAAAGAAATTTCAGACTTTCGGGTAATTCTGTTTATACTACTGGCAACACAGGATAGCGCTGTGCACATTTGACAATTCGGATCTAGATAACTTCATGCCCTGACCGTCATCCTTGTCGAACGCGTGTTAATTGTTATTTCCTTCTCGCTCATTGTCAGCAGTCGCAGTGTTTTCCAAACTTTTCACGTCGTAAGCTTGGTAATTAATGTGTAACTGTGAATTAGTTTTTTAAACGTTTGTCTTGTATAGATAAATAAAGTTTAATTTAATACATTAGATTTGTTTTATTTTACTATGTTTCTACATGAATAACTTAAAATTAATGCTGTTAAAATAATTTTCACCGTTGGTTAAAATTCTCCCACATTTCAAAGTTTGAGAACCTGTAAACAGCATGATGACGTAGGCGCGTGTCAGTTAGGTCATACGCGAATCTCGGAATGGAGTACCAGGCGGAGTATATTATTATACCATGATCACCCCCATAACTTTTACCCATAACCAATCTATGACAACCCCTTTGTTATTTTATTATTAAATACATAAATAACTAACAATAAATTCTAACTATAAAACTTGATAAAACTAAACGCAGCTAAACCTGTTGGATGGGGTGTTCTTTTTATGAGCTGGAGGGTTTTTGTAGTTAATTTAATAAGTATTTTTGTATTTAATTTTAGTTGTCATTTGTATGTTTTATGTTATTCGTTTTAATTTTGTATCGATTTTAATTTTAACGCAGCTTCGCGTATAAATTTGGCACCGAAATGCTTAAGAGATTTAGTTCGCGATTTGTCGCTAGATGTCTCTGCTTGTGTTATAGATGACGCTAACGACAGTCGTTCGTAGTTTACTTAACTTTACGGCTGACTTTTTATGAATATTAATATTATACTACGTTAGTTACTCTTTGGTTATCTGCAATCAACCGTGTTATTTTCTTTCATCAGATAATCAAATATCACAATAATAATTTTTGAATTCGTCTATACAAATTCCAGTATGGACGATCTATTACAAATCGTTTATTTTAGCATTAGAACGAAGGTAAATAATCTTGACGTGTCTTTTTATTAAAAAATATTGATAAACGCTTTAATAAAGTTTATATTACTTAAATGAAAGCAATAGTTATTTTCACTTCTCATGCTCAAAAAGTGCACCTTTATGTCGTGCGTAGACGACATAAAATCGCATTTTATGCTCTAGAGCATAAAGTAAAATCATCTATTACGACCCTTATTGACTTAGCAATAAAGTCCAAATTCTGCCATACAAACTGCCAGCCCTGCCGGCGCGCCCCCGACCGGCGCTCTCCCGATCGGCGTGCCCCGCGCCTCCGACCGGCCCAAGAACAATTTTCTTTAGTCTTGAATAAATACGTTAAAATATTTGATTTTTTGTATATTTTCCTCGCAATCGAAGTGAAAAGCAGAGTGTACAACAAGGGCATAAATGTCCATTTTTACCCTCGTCTACTATTTTGGTCTTCGCTTCGCTCAGACCAAAAAATTGCCTCGGGTAAAAATGGGTCACTTTATGCCCTTGTTGTACAATCTACTATTGTACAACAAGAGATCAAAGTTTGATATTTCTTCGAGTGCTTATTTTGAGTCCCGTGCAAGCGAAAGATTCTTGAGCGTAGAAAGACGCTTGAGCGTAGGAAGGGATTCAAAAGCGCACGAGATGTACACCACCATTTGACTATAAAGGTCACTTGAATGTCATTTTGTCTCACTGTTTTTAAGAAGCAAAGTACCCTTGTTCGAGCTGCTGAGGTGAAAAAGAATGTAAATGATCGTAAATGATTTATAATTCTAATATATTTGCTGTGACTTATTTTTCAATGGTGATTTTTAATAAAAAGGCATGTCATGATCGCTTACCTTCTTTCTAATGCTAGAAGCGCGAACTATAGCGGTAAAATAATTGAAATGTGATCGCCATTAAGCGTCTAAATATT
The DNA here is from genome assembly GCF_910591565.1 of Cydia splendana. Lineage (NCBI taxonomy): Eukaryota > Metazoa > Arthropoda > Insecta > Lepidoptera > Tortricidae > Cydia > Cydia splendana. Next base: position 3,081,242 of record NC_085983.1, on the reverse strand, counting down.
TACGAAAAGTGAAGCTTAAAAAGTGGAAGTTCTTCATTTAATCATAAAGAAAGAGTGGTAACTCCATACATCAGTACGGTTACCATCAGTACGGTTACCATCAGTACGGTTACCATCAGTACGGTTACCATCGGTACGGTTACCATCAGTAAGGTTACCATCAGTACGGTTACCATCAGTACGGTTACCATCAGTTTGTCACTGACATAAACGCCGTCGAGAACGTAATTTACTTTCTATACATCCCGTTTGCACTAATATGCGAGTGCGAGCGAGATGTATAGAAAGTAAATTACGTTCTCGACGGCGTTTATGTCAGTGACAAACTGATGGTAACCGTACGGTTTCTTACCAAAACGCGAGTTATTTCGTAGTCGACATCAAGTAGCGGAATTTATCAGTACTGCTAGTAGACAATAGATGTCGCGACGAACGAAATTCTAATGCGCAATAATTTTCAGCTATTATTCTAACCTGATTCACCGGAAGTCTATTTTCAACTCCTTCTGCTTACACATATTACATGTAAATTGTTTTAGCAGTACATTGTTCGTCAGTAGCGACACTTGTGACATCTGGCGTCAAGTAGCGGTACTGATAGTTCCACTACTTGACGTTAGATGTCGACTACGAAATAACTCGCGTTTTGGTAAGAAAACTGATGTATGATGACCAAAGAGTTTTTAGCTTTACTTATATTTCTTTATGATTTAATGGACAAATAATAGTAAGTATAGAAGTGCGAAAATAGGAAATTCGCACATGTAACTTTTAATTGGTACAACGTTTTACAGTACATATATCTAGACACGCGGTAGCGTGTCAGGCCAAGTTCAAGCAAAGGAACTGGCTAGCCAGCGCAGAGTGTAATATTACACGAACCACTTGGTGCCACTTTTGACCCTTCTATAACTCAAAACATCTTTAACGTAAACACATAAAACTACGTGTGTTTAATTATATCCATAAGGACATCTAGAAACCCAAATTTCATGAAGCTAGCTCAAACGGTTATGAAGATATGAAGGTCAAAAAGTCGTAAATTTTAAGACTGACTGACTGACTAGTACCTAAACCTAACCTACTTCCAGATGACCTAGAAGGATGAAATTTGGAATCCAGCTCGGTTATTGTGTGTAACCGTAGGAAAAAATCTAAAAATAAAAAAAGTTTAAAAATAGGGGGGGTCCCCATACAAAAAAACCATTTTTTATTGGGACTGACATATAGTACCTAAACCTAACCTACTTCCAGATGACCTAGAAGGATGAAATTTGGAATCCAGCTCGGTAATTGTGTGTAAGCGTAGGAAAAAATCTAAATATAAAAAAAGTTTAAAAATAGGGGGGGTCCCCATACAAAAAAACCATTTTTTATTGGGACTGACATATAGTACCTAAACCTAACCTACTTCCAGATGACCTAGAAGGATGAAATTTGGAATCCAGCTCGGTAATTGTGTGTAAGCGTAGGAAAAAATCTAAATATAAAAAAAAGTTAAAAAATAGGGGGGGTCCCCATACAAAAACATATTTTTTTATTGTAGCGTTGGAACCGTTACAAGCAGATATTTGAAACTAGCCCAATATATGTATTATTATATTTGCTATATAAAAATAAAGTTAAGTCAAAAAATAAGTGGTGTCCCCATACAAAAAACTTGTAATACGCTCTAAACAACCGGCCAACGGTGTGTCGTCGGCGGCGCGCGGCACCACATAATTATACAAAGAACAGAAGTAAAAACCATGCAGCGGAAACACAAGAAAAAACATTAAATCTCAATACCTGCCTAGTTTTCTTTACAAAAAGTATTGATATCCCACCAAAAACATAAATGTAAAAAAGGAGAGCCAAGTTCAATACAAAAACTATGCTTGGCTGTGGGGTTCGCCGCAAAAAGAATGGAGATCTAAATGAGTGCCAAGTTCTATGCAAAATCCAAATATGTATTTATAGGAACAAAAGAACATTATAAACAAGTATTAAACTCTATTTTTTTGCTTTATGGGGTTGGCAACTGTCAAAGGTTTGCCTAGATGGCGCCATCATAGCTTGCCCCTTTTTCTATGAGATTTGGCTTAAAGAGCTGGCATCCAGGGTATTAAAAAAACAAAAATTTGACACAATTCTAGGGATTGACGGGGCAAGCTATGATGGCGCCATCTGCTAAAAACTTCCACCGGCCAACCCCATTGGATACCTATAACAATTGCTGTTATTTAAAAAAATGTGAGATCTTAAAGTAGGTTAGATTTGGCTTGGCCAGATTTTATCAGAATTACAATATAATATATGTATATATGTATATATATATATATATGTTGAAAAATATATAAAAAAAAAAAATCAATGAAAAATATATAAACATTTTAAAAAATATATATAGCAACTGTTCGAGCCGGGTTAGACTAGACAGATTAGGAACAGAGTTTAAAATAAACAGAGGCGTGAGACAAGGGGACCCGATTTCCCCTAAACTCTTTATAGCCGTGCTACAACATATAATGGCGAACTTACCATGGTCAAAACGAGGCATCAATATAAAGGGAAAAGTTTTAAGTAACTTAAGGTTCGCTGATGACATTATACTGTTTGCAGAAAGCCCTTTACAATTAAGTACCATGATAAACGACCTTAATGAAGCCAGTATAAAAATTGGACTAGAAATGAACCTTGAAAAAACGAAAGTTATGACGAATTCACACACTGCACCAATTTTAGTAAATAATATACCTCTTGAGTTCGTCGAGAGCTACGTATATCTGGGAAAACAAATCTCTTTCAGCAAAGATAGAAACTCTACGGAGGTCGACCGAAGAATAGCAATCAGCTGGAAGAAATACTGGGCAAATAAAGAAATTTTTAAATCGCAACTCCCTCTGCCTACCAAAAAAATAGTGATGGATTCGGAAATACTACCATGCCTCACCTATGGTTGCCAAACTTGGACGTTCGATTACACAACCAGACAAAAAATACAAACTACGCAGAGGCGAATGGAGAGAAGCCTACTAGGCATAAAATTAAAGGACAGAGTGAGGAATGATGAGATTAGAAGAAAAACAAAAATTACAGACGCTTTAACATTCTCACTCCAGAGAAAGTGGAAATGGGCAGGACACGTTGCCAGATATAGAGACGACAGATGGACCATACGAACAGTAAAGTGGTCTGGGCCGCAGGGCTCAAGAGGCAAAGGCCGACCACGTGGCAGATGGTCAGACGAGCTAGTAGAAACGGCGGGTCCAAAATGGCTAGAGACAGCCCAAAATAGAGAGGAGTGGAATTCCTTGGGGGAGGCTTTTACCCGAAAGGGGCCCACATATCTTTTAAGTTAATTTTTAAGTTATCTTTTACTTTAATGTTATATATCTATTTTGTTTGAAGTATGTGTGGAAGAAATAAAGCTTTTTTATTTATTTATTATTATTTATTATGTTGAATAACTTTATAAAATGAGTGATGTAATGAAAACTGATAACTCCGTATAAGATACCTACATAAAGTCTAAGAAAAAAACGTGCCTCGGAAATCAAGAAAGTCATTCTCGAATAGATGGCGCCATTACCTTTGGCCTATTCTCGGCTAGATGGCGTTGACACCGTTTGATATTTAACAATTTTAACACATATCAGTGAAAGAACATGGGTCAGTATGGAACAATAAAAATTAAAAATCATTTATCCGTATACATATTTCGATTAATCTATACATTCTCAATTTTATTTTAAGTTTTAATCGTGTGGCGATAGATGGCAGTAAATGTACCGTGACTACAAAATTTACTATGGCAATAGCCCTCTATACTATCTAATCTCTTTGGTTATACCAAGAAAAGTCTGCAGCGATTTTGATAGCCCACGCAGTGCAAGTGTTATTTGAATCGTCAAACTTCTATCAAATTAGACGTAAAAATAAGATTTGCTCTGCGTGGGCTATCAAAATCGCTGCAGACTTTTCTAGGTCTAGATTTTCCAAACTAGGAATTGGAAATAGGTAAGTAAGCTCCAAATGTGTTTAGAAATGTAAAAATAGTTTCGGTTCTTACATTTTTCCATATCGTTTTGCCTAGTGTAAAACATTCGGGCATTACATTCCCACACCAAAAATCCCGATGTATGCTCATTATGTAGTCCTGTGAAAAATGAACTAAGGTAATTCACCAGTAACTGGCCACTGTTAGTAATTGGCCACCAAATGAATTCTATTCACCTATAAACAGAACACATTAATTCATTCAAAAAACAGAATTCATTTTAGTACTTATAAGGTTTCAATAACTAGCCGCCTTATACTAAAATGAATTCTGTTTATAGGTGAATAGACTTCATTTTTAGTTTAGGGTGGCCAATTACTGGCAAATTTCCCTAATAAGTTATTTAAGTGAAAATAAACAAAGTATTTAAAATCTTTATTCTACATTAACTTGACTAATAACAGTAATAACAATTATAAAAATTAATTTTTAACACGATACTCCGCCACAAACGTCCTAATTTCTTTGGCCCTTAGTTTTATAATCAGTCCATCATCATTATATTTCATACGATCTTTGGCTCTATACACGTCTTCGTTCCCATACTCTTTGTTTAAATTTTCAGAAAACTCTTCATCTGTTTTCCATTCCCACTGTTTATAGTCTTCTAACCAAACATTGGCCGCTAAAGTAGTTTCTTTTATCGATCCAATCTCAATAGTATTAAAAACTTTAGTCAAATCTACAGAAACATAATCATGGGACAGTTCTTTATCTAAATAATTTTCGAAACGTATCAAAATCTTATTTTTCCACGGCTCCAAAGTCAACAAATGAACGCCTTTAGGAAGATCAGTTTTTAGAAAACTGTATACATTTTTCATTGTTTTGAATTTGTCTAAATTAAAAGGTGCTTCAGCTACGAAAAGCTGCGGTTCAGAGAAGAATTGTAAACTTCTTACAGCAGCATTTATTAAGTTATTTTTAGTTTTAGGAACGACTTGTAGCATTACAGTATCAATGCTATACAATCCTTTGCCACCTACAGTCTCGTTCAGCGCTTCACCTACACCAAAAGCGTCATCATGTTTCAGTCTCCTATGCTGCATAATTTCAAACCAGCCATCTTTAAGCGACGCGCCACCTCTAGCCCTATCCACATTCACAACTACCCTCAAATCTTCATCTTCTATATAAATCTCATTAACTACCGGATAATAATTGCCGGGAATCGGTTCAGCTAAAGTAACATTCCATTGCGGGCGGCTGTTTCTTATTCTTTTCAACATCTGTCTGCCATTTGAGTCAGTATAAAAAGCGCCGTCAGTTTTCAAGTCAGTTTGGAATCTAAGGGCATATTCTCTGCCTTGATCTATGTTTAGAATAGTTGAAAAGTAGACAGTGTCGTCTTTCAAGCCGACGGTGAGGCAGACGGATGTGTCGTAGTGTATGCGGGCCTCCTGGAGGTCTGATTGGACGAGGTTGGTGATGGCGAAGTGGTGGAAGGTGATGAGGTCTGGGGAGGAGGTCATGTTGGGGCGGAAGATGTAGGCGCCAGACGACCGGTTGGCTGGAGCCTGAAAACAAAGAATGGATATGAAAATAAAGGGGTCCCATTGTTTGATATAATTATTGAAAGTCATAATGTAATGATTGTCAGATTATCATTAGTCATAATTCTGAAACCGTTAACTTTTCAGGATTTTCGTAGGGTTATCCTATAGATAGGTTAGGTCAGGTTTGTTTTATGGCAATCCTGAAAAGTTACGCGTTTCTGAGAAAAACCAATTATGACTAACGAAAATTCGGACAAACAATACATTATGACTTAAAACTATTTGGGAAACAATAGAGACCCAACAAATATTGCTCAACAGTTTGCCATCATTTGGTCTTCATCAGCACCCATGCCCCAGGGGGCCGATTTTTGAATGTCGACCGCTCGATTTCGTGCATTTCGTTCAATAATATCTCCAGGCATTTAAATTCTACTAATAGAATTGAAAACGAGTGGTCAATACCACTTAATTCCCAATTATTATCGCTCGTGTTTCAAAAATTTGCATTTCGCTGTTTTCCACCGATTTTTGAGTGACGAAATCGAACGCTCGTAATTAAAAAATCGGCCCCCTGGTGTGCTTATAATAGTTAAAAAAGATCTCTCTCGATTTATTTAGGATATCATCACATGGTGTATTTTTGGCAGGTTTAGCTTTGAATTCATGAAGATGTCAAAGTTTAAATACAATACAATACAAATCTTACAATCTACTTACAAAATTACAATAACAACACAATAACTATTCACATAATTCGTTCCGAGCCCCTCCAGATGCAAAGGAGCCCATCACGCTCGCCGCGTGGCCACGTTGAACCGCAATGGACAACTTTTGCATAAGGAACGACCCGGAGCGAGGGTCATGACCACCCTCTGAAGATCTTTAGGATTCCATCATTAGATCCTGGCCTGGTGTCTATAGGACCAAAGTATACCATTTCAAAAAAAATATAAATTTCCCAATCGGCTCAGCTCAGCATCTTTGACAAATCAAGGAAGATACTTTAACTATAGTTCGCTTTTTTTAGCATTAGAAATAAGGTAAGCAATCTTGATGTGTCTTTTTATTGAAAAACACGTTTTAAAAATAAGTCACGGCAAATATGTAACAATTATGAATCTAATACGATCATTTATATTCTTCTGCTTTCATAAGTTAATATGTAGTTACTATTTTTTAAAAAGCGTTTTTCAATTAAAAGACATGTCTAGTTCGCTTACCTTTTGTCTAATGCTAAAAAACGAACTACACCGTGTTTTTTTTTATTTCCGTTAATTTCAAGGGTGCATTCCTGAGCTTAAATCAAGTAACTTTCTCAAAGACACCGATGTTCTAATTAAGTCCATTTCGGAGATAATCCATAATTTATTTTTTTCCTATAAGGCCTCTACAAGCGTGTACACTTGCCTTAGGGCCGGCTTACATATTGATTAGTGTTTAGAATGAGTTCATACATTTGCTACTAAACTTAAGTACAATCTCGGTCGATTGATGTACGAAATGACATTGATATGTCACAGATTTCAATTGTTTGGTTGAGTTAAATGTAATGCCCGTGTTACAACAACGCTATATGTTACATTTAATTACTTTTTAAACAAAAAAAAAAAAACAAAAAAGAAAACAATTTTTTTTTTTTTTAATTAACTATGCCATTTAGTTCTTATAAACGTACTTAACTATACCCCGAAGTTAACGGAATTCAATAAAAACACGCTGTATAATGCTTTAAATTAAAATTAAAATCTCGATGAATGGAGATCCCCCTTTCTTGAATTCGCGCTTGACTTGACAGTGGCGCTGCCCTATTAGCACGTAGGGGGTATGTACTAGGTCAGTGGTGGGCAAACTTTCTTCATGGGGGGGCCAGAAAGTTTAGGAAATTTAAGTGGAGGCCCAGAAAAGTAGCCAAAATTTTATTTGATTTGTGATAATCGTGGGCCAATGCCATATACTAATTATTTCATAGGACCGGCGGCGTATAAAATCCATTCGCGGGCCGTACTTTGCCCACCACTGTACTAGGTACACAAGTCAAGAATGGAGGCGAGTATATTTTTACCAACAAGAGAAAGATTTGTATTTATAATTTACTAGCTTTTGCCCGCGACTTCGTCTGCGTGGAATTAGTGACAGCAGCTAAAGTAGGTATAGCGCCTGGATAATGCTAATAGCAATCATTCAATTCGCGCATTGCTTACTTCAATTAATAGGCAATTCATTATCTCTTTCAATTCCACCCCCCTCTCTTCAGGGATGATTTCTGACATAAAAACTATCCTATGTCGTTCCCCAGGACTTAAACTATCTCTATGCCAAATTTAAACTAAATCCGTTCAGCGGTTTAAGCGTGAAGAGGCAACAGACAGACAGACACACTTTCGCCTTTATAATATTAGTATGGATTGTTGAATTTACCTTGTTAATAATATTAGAATGCATTGTTGAATTTACCTTGTTAATAATGTTAGAATGCATTGTTGAATTTACCTTGTTAATAATATTAGAATGCATTGTTGAATTTACCCTGTTAATAATATTAGAATGCATTGTTGAATTTACCTTGTTAATAATATTAGAATGCATTGTTGAATTTACCTTGTTAATAATATTAGAATGCATTGTTGAATTTACCTTGTTAATAATATTAGAATGCATTGTTGAATTTACCTTATTATCGCCCTCGCAGCCGATGTAGTAGCCCGGCACGGGCAGGTAGTTGAGCGTACTGCCTTCCGTTTTGGACGAGTAGCTCATCCAACCGCTGTCCTTGTCGATGGCTAGGGTGATGTACTGTAATATAGTCATTTGTTTTAGTCAACTATACAAACAAAAGAACGTTGATCATTCAATAACAAAGTGTACATTTTATTTAGATCTAGCGTAGCGACACAGAATAAGTAATAGTACTACCGTACAGAAAGGACACTTCCTACAAAACCGAAGTTTGACAGCGATTCAGGGTCGAATCATGATATCCCTTTCTAATGCATGGCACTATCCCTTTCGGCTATTTAGGGTTGTCAAAATTCAAGTCATTATCTATCTGTGGTAGTGCACGCAAAGGGACGTCATGTTGTGTCAACCCTAATAATTGCTCGGAGCAATGCTGAGCCGAACGGAGCCGAGTTTGCCCGAAGTCCGGAGTGTCTCCCCACTGGTAGCGACCCGCCCCAGGTTCGCACGGGAGTTTCACAACACCTTAACAAATTAAGTATACACATAAACCTTCCTCAAGAATCATTCTACTGATAGGTGAAAATCGCATGAAAATCCGTTCAGTTAGTTTTTGAATTTATCGCATACATACACACAAACAGACAGACGCAGCGGGGGACTTTGTTTTATACGGTGTACTGATTAAAATCCCTAGACCTTGACATAAAGATAGAAATTTAAATTTCGCGCCATTTTCTACTGACAAAGTTCTTTGTACGGCTATAACTGCTAAAGTATATGCTATGTGTAGTGTATAGACGTCTCGAGCGCTTACGTCATGGCGACGTCACTGACAGTTAGGGTCAGTCGATGTCAGACTGCGAACCAGGGGGGCGAAACTTCAAAGAGGGGTACCTTATATATGGAAACTAGCGCAGTCAGCATTATGTTTACAGCAACATTTCCTCACCTGATGCTTCCATGTAAATCAACTAGATGGTGTCACCGCTTTGTCTGGGATGTCTTAAAAAACACGCATCCAGGCCATAATTGTTAAAAAGAAAAAAAACTTTGTCTTTGCATTTTTATCACAAATTCCGTTTCAAGTATGAAACGTTTAATATTTTCAGTAATTTAGGTACCTCACATTTTTTAATCGTCTTAATATAATTGTATTTATATTAAAATAATATAATCGTTTTTATTAAGAACATCTAACTAAATAGTTTCGCCAAGTGCCTTACGTGAAAGGAAACGTTAAAACAAAGAACATAGTAACCGTCAAACTATAAAAGTCAAACAGAAGATTCTAATTTTTTGTAATTTTAATTAATAATTTATAGTATAATCACTATAAATTGATGAAAATGAGTGCGCCTGGGAGAAAGAAACGTTATTGCCTTTTCGGCTGTGCGAATTAAAACAACATGACTCCAAAACGCATCAATGCTTCGTGGCTCGTGCTAGCTAGTCAAATTTAAGTCCAAGTTTTAATAGTGGATTTGTATTATTTCGAACTAATTTATTATAATAAGTGGAACCCTTAGAAAATATTTTTTTGGTTTGTTACGCATGTAAGTAATGAAAAATAAATGATATTTTTACACATCGTGTTTTTACTTTTGCGACTAAAATATTCTTTGGTATGAACATTTATAAAATACTGGTCTAGGTAGTAATTGTAGTAAATCGTCACTGAATGAATATGTAATATAGTACATAATATATTGGCGCCTTTTTCCTTGACCGTGTACAGTGCACTACAATGAGGTGTATTCATTTTTCACGTGATTGCTTTGCAAGAAGGTGAAAGAATGGAACCCTCATTGTAGTTCACTGTTTACGGTCAAGGAAAAAGGCGCCATAGTCTTTATTACTACTATGCATGTGTGCCACGCACACATACGTAAAGGTTTGTGACAAAAATCCGCTAGGAGCGTTAGTGTCGACGTTTTTTGACATTTACTCGCGAGTTGGCTCTCTTTTACTATACATATATTATTATACTCTTTGCTGCGAACAGAGGTGGTCGTACCGCATGATGTTTGTGTTGGCGAACCGTTGGAAATACATTATATCGTATGATTTGTATATATTATGTACTCTGACATGACATTTGTATATATTCCTTTTTAATTTGTGTGGATTATGTATTTTTAATTTTATTGTGTACCTATTGTATATTTTGACATGTGTTTTTTTGACATTAAAGATATTGAATTGAATTGAATTGAATTTACTGTAAATACAGTACTTTACACTATGTTCAACTTACATCGTTCTCCAGTACTATGTCTCTCGGGGCTTCCACGACCAGCGGATCATCCGACACCAGCGGATCATCCGATATCCGCGGCTCATCCGACATCCGCGGATCATCCGACAGCATCCGCATCTCGTCGTCGCTCATCCTCGGGAACACCGTTTTGCTGTCCTTGTTGACTTGCGCCATCTCTGAAGAGGGGTTTTTAATAGAATAGAATATCATTTATTTCAGTATAAGTACACAGTTATACAATACATACACAGAAAAAGAAAAAAAACCTTATAACTAACTTGTACACTGGAAAAGGTGAACACTCAGCATAATGCCGGCTCCTACCGGAGTATTACCTGACGCTGGTCTTCCGTGAACCTTAGAAATAAATATCTGGGAGACCGAGCTTTGCTCGGAAACATATGAAAACTTAAAAATGCTCATTTTCCCAGAGATAAGACCTAGCTAGATCGATTTTTCGCCCTCGAAACCCTCCATATAACAAATCTCATCGATCGTTAGAGCCGTTTCCGAAATCCCACAACAATACAAGAATTGCCCGTTTAAAGGTATAAGATAAGATTCACTGCTCATACTGAATTTTAATTGCAAATGTGCCGCTAGATGTCTCTGGGAGCATTTTAGATGACGCTATCGATTGTCTTTCTTGGTCTTATACAATATCAAAAAAAGCCTAAAACAACCACAGTACGAAATTTGGCTAGTCATGAATTTTTTGATTTGTTCTTACAAATGCTAGTAAGAACAATACTATTTCTGACTTCGGCCAAGATTGGAATGATTGTGTAATATATTGGAATTCAAATTGAAATAGTTTAGCTAAGTAAGTAGTAATAAGTTTCATTTAATTATTGTATTAGAATTAGGCACTAAAATTGTATTAGGATACCTGTAAGAATAGTTGCAATATTTAATAATAAATAAAACAGCGAACGGTCTAATAGCGAAGAGTCTCGACCAACACCTTGAGAGACTCTCGCTAGGTGGTTGGATCAAGGGTCAGATGCAGAAGGCGGTGATCTTGGACACGGCGCAGATAGTCCGCCGGTTCCTCTCTCTGCAGCCCTGACCACCGGTGGCTTGGGCCTTGGCCCGCTGCTGGCGGCACCCTAGGTTAGGTTTTTTATAATGTGTTTATATGTACTTTTTATTTTATTATAAGTGTTTTATATATTACTTTTATATTTATATTATAAATAACCTAACCTAAGATATTAAATGAATAAAGGAATAAAATAAAAATAAATAATTTAAGCAGGGATACAGCCTAGTCTAACGACTCACCTTCAACAAGCTTCTTGCTCGCTTCCTTAACTATACCCTGAATCTCCTCCTCATTATTCTCATCTCCATCCTTCAAAACATCCCAATTGATATCTCTATCATAATCATGTACCTCTATATTCAAAGTATCCCTAACTGGTACCTTTTCCAAAACATTCGTATCAGATTTACCCACAATCGTTTCAGCTTCTACATTCTTTATATCAACCTCGGTTTTATCTCTAATGTCTTTCCAATAATCATTTATGTTAGAATAATAATCGTATCTTTTCTTAGTGTCTCTTTTTTCTTTTGTATCTTTTTTCACGTAGAAGTTTTTGTAGCCGAGTCCGGGCAAGTTTTTGGCGAAGAAGCATAGGGTGTGCGTGGCGTTGGATTGTCTGGTTGGCATTGAGAAGTATTCTGATGAGAGTTTCTGTATAACGCAGGGTATGTTGGTACCTGGAAATTAAATTAAATACAATCAATGAATGTACTGGTGGCCGCCCGGTAGGCCGGCCCGGATACCGCTGGGGAGACAGTGTGGAAGCGGATCTGCGTCAGCTTCAAGCCGATAATTGGCAGGAAACGGCGCAGGATCGGGAAAAGTGGTGTTCGGTTACCGCGATAGTTACTCATGAAATAAAAAAACTATTAAAACTGATTATATCGCGATGCGCGCGCACGATATAATCCGTTTTAATAGTTTTATTTATTTAGTTAGTTAGTAGTTACAAATCTCACCAGTCGCGTCGTAAACGGAATATCCTTCGCCGATGACGGGCAGGTCTATCTTTGACGAGTCTTTGGGCATCACCTGGTTGTTGAACACAGTCACCTGCCAAGTTACGAGTATAATCATTAGTATTAGTAGTACGTGGTCTTTGTCACATTAGCAATGGTTCAAATTAGCTACTCTATACGAAACATCAAATAGTTATTTGTTTTACAAGGGTGCATAGTTGTTATTTACTTTATTTACCGACGTTTCGACGTAGGTTTCACTGGTCGTGGTCGCGGCTAACTGATGTCCCAGCAAACTGTCAAAACAGAGATCTGTGCAACTACCCGACGAAAAGTGTATGAAATAGTTTGTTGTAGAGTAGTCGAAACGTCGGTAAATAAATGTAATAATAGTTATTTACGATACAAGTGCGGAAAAGAGGAAATTCGAAACGAGTGGCGACACGACCGAAGGGAGTGTTTTAAATCGACACGAGTTGCGAATTACCTATTCGCACGTGTATCGTACAACGTTTTACAGTACATGTAATGGTCCTTTAAACTTTTGACATCGCACGAAAAGTGCTATTTTACGCACTAGTGCGGGAAAATAGGACTATATGTACCGTAAAATAAATTTCGCGATAGACCCGTCTATAAATGTGAGTTAATAAATATTTATAATGTTTTGAATTCTACTTACAGTCTATAAAGTCACCGACATAGCCCACCGGATTAGCAAGCTGAAGTGGCAATGGGCAGGCCACATTGCACGCAGAGAAGATGGCCTATAGGGTCGAAAAGTACTCGAGTGGAGACCACGGACTAGCAAGCGCAGCGTAGGACGTCCACACCCACAAGATGGACAGACGACCTTGTTAAGGTCGCCGGAACACGCTGGACGCGGGTCGCTTCCAACCGGTACGTATGGAGGTCTAAGGGGGGGGGGCTATGTTCATCAGCGGACGTCTTATGGTTGAGATGATGATGATGAATTCTACTTACGACAAAAGCCTGACTGCGCTCGGTGACGCTGCACTGCGATTGGTTGAACTCGCAGCGTTCATAAACTAGACTCGTTTCTGGCTTGACCAGCTTGCTGAAAACATTACAATATACTATTGACGTATATCTCAGGACGGGCACTAAAAATTAGAGATGCAACGGATAGTTGTTTGGCCGGATACCGGATACTTACCGGATATTCGGCCTGAACATCGGCCGGATATCCGGTATCCGGCCGCCGAATATTCGGCCGGCGAAATTATACCTACATTTCGGTTTTTCAGGTGCGTAGTGAAAGTTCGCGTGGACTTATTTCTAGGTTCGAAAATGAGTGCGCGTGCAATAGTGGAATGTTTAAAATGTTTTAAAATAATAAACGAGTACGATTGACTCCAAAATCAAGCAAAATTACTATCCGGTATCCGGCCGGATAGTAGGTCACTATCCGGTATCCGGCCGGATAGTAAAAAGAGGGCCGGATAGGTCGGATACCGGATAGTAACCGGATATCCGGTACATCTCTACTAAAAATGGTACCAGTTCAGCGGTGTCACCCACGAATTCGAGCCAATCGTGCAGTCTAACGCAACGAGTTGCGACCAATCGCGCGCGTGATGCGAACTCATCAACCAATCGCGTTGTAGCGGTGTCACACCGCTGTACTGGCCCCATTCATGTCGCATTCTTATTGCCCGTAAGGCCGGTCCTGAGATATACGTCAATTAATTGCTTAATTTTCGTTTGAAGGTAGGGAGTAAATTAATGAAATGAAATGAAAATATTTATTTTCAGGCAACTATTGGCCCATAGATAAATACCTTAAAACTAGCATACATATTATTACAAAATATATATTAAAACTAAAAACACACAATTATGGCTGCGATGCAGTTCGCAACCCCGCAGTGTCAAGGCCGGCCGCGGAACCGCCGGAACTTGACACCCTTCGGCCAAAACTCCTCCTTGGCGAAAGTCGGAACGCTCAGCACAAAAGAATTAAAATCCACACTGTGTCGAGATTCCAACTTCACGACCCTCAGGATGAATCCGGACTTGAATCGTACATACTTTACGATCTCCTCGACCTTCGTAAGGTAGTGTAATCGGGACACATACAGCGTCGTCGGTGTTGCAGGACGCAGCAAATGGTTGGGTCCAGTCGAAGAAAGAAAGAAAGAAAGTAAAGTAAAGAAAGGACGTGCGCGAACGCTCGTCTCATTCGTCAGCATCATGGGCGGGACAGCAGTATAATTACGCGCGTGCGATAGAGATAGGAACAGACGGGTCAAAGTACGTAATTCCCCGTGGTAGGCGTCTTTTATTTAGGTATCTTTAAATATTAGTGATCTGGGTTCGAATTGACAATGCATACAATGTAAGGAGCGCTACTTGTCGCAGCGCTTGTTATGAAGCCTTACGCTGCGCTACCTATGCACTTACGCTAGTAAGTGGATTCTTATCTGGATAACTATAGCATAAGTATGACATATACTTATATACAGTGTGGAAAGATAAGTCGGGCCCTGGAGGGAAACTCCCTTAAATCCTTAAGCTGGCTCATTTTACTTAAAGGAGACATTCCTTTATTTTTAAAAAGAAATAAAACTGCATGCATTTGCTGTTTCACAAAAACCGAAAAACCGGTTTTCTAAAATGCGCACGGTTTTGTGACCCCTAATTTCACGTAAATTAATTGGTGTAAGGATACCAATTAGGCCGTATAAGTGATTATAGTGATTAATGTAGGCATCTCCATGTTTTATCTTCTGTAGATAATGTTATAACCACGGAGTTGAAAGATTACAGAGGTACGATCACTAAAATTAAAATATATCTACATCCATGTTATAACTTCCGGCCGAAAACGCAAAGGTTGGGAAGTATCGCAGTCTCGGCGCCGAATACAGTTTTGTTCCTTTCGGCGTCGAGACCCTGGGTCCGTGGGGTCCTGGCGCCCTGAGCAGGCCTCCGTCACACGCTCAAGGCCACGCGCTATATGCCTACCGCTCGGCGTATCGTCGACGATACAACCGACAGAGGGCCGCCGAACGCCCGCCTGAGCGCTCGTACCGCATTGCACCGCGCGTTTCCCGCGCTTATGCTTCGAAATGCCGAAACCACGTAATTATTGTGCAGTAGATGGGTGAAAATTTCAAAAAAACAAAGGAAAAAGCCTATAACAAAAATTCATCTTTTTATGGCGGGCTAAAGGTTCCACCTGAAAGTTTAATAATTATATTGAAGGGTTAGAAAAAGTATTTTTAAATAACTTTGACGACGTAATAATTAATCGGCCTGGTAGCACCGTATTATAACTTTTAAAAACCGTTGATTGTCCGTTGCTTTGCGCCTGAATATTTATTAAAATTATTTACGTGATTTAGGATATTTTCAACTACTTATTAAATTTTAATAACAGAGAATTCCAAGAAGTGAAAAAATTATAAATCATTATATTAAAACTAAAACATATTTGATTCGCAACATTCGTTTTATTACAATAATCATCATAGGTAGGGTAGCTACAACCCTAGCGCATTCTTACGATGACGCGTTGGCACGTGACTCGAACGGCGGGCAACACAGTCTCGACTCTTTGTGCGCTTACTTATGGTACATTTCTTCTTGTCCTGAGCAGCAGGTATTATTATTAAGGTTCTGTAGGCTATTATAGCGTAGGTATTTTTGCTTTTGTTTGGGAATGAAGTATCTGTTACGTAGTAACTATTTATTAATCTGTGCCCTGAGTCTCTTTGGAGAATTTTCAAAGAGACTCAGGGACGCAACTGGAGACCCAAGAGCTGGCAGTTACCTCGCTCAACGCTTCAGTCTGGCAGTTCAGCGGGGTAACGCAGCCAGCATCTTGGGGACCTTGCCACAGGGCCCTTTTTTAGATTTAGTTTAGTTTAGTTTTATTTTATTTTAGAATAGTTTGTATTTAGTTTAATTTCAATTTTAAGTTATTTTTTTAAATTGGATTTTGCCTTGTTTTTGTACCATATATATGAATTAATTAGACTTCGGGGCTGTCCATAAATTACGTCATCAATTTTTGACGATTTTTGACGTAATTTATGAATAGCCCCTTCCGTACAATATGTTCAGACACGATAAGCTAAAGGCCTATTAATAAGAAACCTGTGGTCACGCTTCGTTTCATAAACCCACACTAGTATTAAGCCCCCTCCAGACTATGCGCGTAAATCGCGGGCGAAGGGGGCTTTACAATGCCTTTCATTATGTAGCATTCACAAACTACTATTATCACCAGTGTTCGTAGATTTCCAGCAATTTTGGTGCAGCATAGTAAAAATAAAGGATTTTCTTAAATTTTTTTCTAGGGAGAGGATTGGTTAAGGTTAATATTACTGTTATTAACCCTAATTATCTATCCCACCTAGAGTAGGTAGGGTTGCCAGATCGAAAGGCGCTATTATCGGGAAACAATATAAATTTTTCGGGATTTTGGGACTTAAGTCGGGAAAAAAAAATTAGAGATGCCACGATTGCCACGATGCCTTGATTCGGCAACTATTCGGTATTCGGCCTATTCGGACACTTTGCCCAATAGTCGGTATTCGGCCGAATGTTGCCTACTATTCGGCCGAATACCGAATATCTGTTGCATCTAAGTACCTAAAAAGAAAAATTACAAAAAAAAATTATATAAATATTTTAATATTTAAAATGTATTCTTGGAAAGTAGTTAAATACGAGTACGAAGGCACGTTTTTGAGCATTTATCGATTACAAAATATTTTATTTTTATCATGGGTCTGATTTGATTGACTCTAATATACATTAATTAATTCTGTTCAACATAAAAATATATCTTAGCAAACGTAGTGCTTTATTTGATGGCGAACAGTTTGCATAATAATTGTGACTCAAAATGTTCGCATCTCATGCCGAATATTCGGTCGCCGAATATTCGGTATTCGGCCGAGAGAGGGGCCGAATATTCGGTATTCGGCCAAATTCACTATTCGGGGCATCTCTAAAAAAAAATACATTCAAATTAAAGTAATTGTATTAAAAACAACGATATTTTACATTATTGGCACTAAGGTAAAGGGCCCCTGTTTCGGCAGGTTAAGGCTCTTGAGAGTGAGTTGAGAGTTTGTATATTTTTTTAAATATTACTAAGCATATCATTACCTTGAAAGCTTTTGAATAAGTTATATTAGTTCTTTGTTGATAATTTAATGTGTAAACCTTAAATTTTTTAACTCGGGTCACATTCAAACTCGTTTTATGAGAATTCTAGTGAAAAAAACATATACTTACCGAATTTCGCTCATACGAAACTTCATGAAATACATTAATTGTTTACTAATTTATTTTTTTAATTATCTTCGTTGTTATATTTAAAAACAAGCACTCAAAATGTATCTAGAAAATCCTTGATTCGTTAGTGGCACGAAATAGGAGACACACGAAAAATAAAATGACCGCTATTTCGTGAGTCGATTTATTGCAATTTTAAGTTATTTCTATGCATATATTCAATCTTTTTTCTTATCAAATCAATTACTAAGGAACCCACAGAAACACTCCCAAAAACTTTTATTCGAATGGGTTTAGCTTTTCCTTCCTATAAGCTTAACAAGTGAGAGCGCGCACCTTACGCCTAAAAAAAGTGCACGCATACAACACAGCTGTTCGCGGCCCTCTGACAGTTTCGACCGTCGTATTACTCTCAGTTTAATTACTAAAATATTGGTTATTACTTTATTGAAGAGATTAAATAATACAGATTTTTTTCATATGTATAATTAGAATAAAAAATAATTGAATTCCTTATTATTTGCGCCAGAAACAAAACTAACGAAATAACGTACTAACACGAACTTGGGGCCGTTTACCTTACGTCAGCTCGCTCGCTCGACGACAGTTCGGAACTTGAAATTATTGTTTTATAACGTGAAGCTGTTTTTAGGGACAGTTTACACTTTGTCGGGAATCGGGAACACATGCTAAAAATCGGGAGAATCCCGCCAAATCCCGACCATCTGGCAACCCTAAGAGTAGGGCATACAGATGCTTTTAATTTAACCAACAATGCTGCACCAAAATTGCTGGAAAATTAACGATCACTGATTATCTCTGTAAATTTCTTAAGAGCAACAAGAATTATTTTACAACATTAGCTTCCCTCCGCGACAACCTTCGCTCTCAATATAAGTATAACTTGAAACTGCCTCTAGTCAATAATAAAACTTACGATAAAAGCACATATATCACTGCCATTCGCGTCTTTAATCAGCTTCCAGATGAATTAAAAATGCTAGATGACAGAGTTTTTGCGTAGTTTAAAAAAAATGGCTTATAAAGAATGAATTCTATTCTCTCAAGGATTTCTTTGAATTATATTCTTCATGAATCATGATACTGTCTACTCTGTATAGATAGATATAGAATTGAATAGAATAATATTTATTTGAAAAAACCTTGTTAATAATAAATATCAATATCAATAATTCATATATGCTATGTATGTGTATAATAGTTATGTGTTTCTTAGTTTTAAGTGTCCATTGTATACCCGAGTTGGGTTACCGTTGAAACTCACATGTACTACATAACACCTCTGTAACACGGTTGTACAATAAAGAACTATCTTATCTTATCTTATCTTATCTTATCTTATCTCTACACAAGTCGTAGTAGTAGTAGTAAACTCTTTATTGTACAAAAAGACATATTAAAAATAACAAAAAAAAAGTAAGAAGTACAAAGGCGAACTTATCCCTTTGAGGCATCTCTTCCAGTTAACTTTTGAGTAGATGAGAGGAGAGAGTGAAGAGTCGTTCTCGCACGCACATAATAATATATAAGGAGTTGGTACTTCTATCCTTTCGCCGGCTACTCAGCTATCTTGCTGCTAAGAAGAATAGAAAAATAACCGTTCGCTGTGCCTATTTGGGCCACCCCACACTAGCGTCTTTTGAGCGTCGGCGTCTAGGCAATTATCGTCGACTGTTCAAATACGAATCCTCAAATACTTCGGGAACGTTACACGAAACCAAAACTCCACGGAACGTCTCGTTGTCCAGGGCAAGCGGTCACGAGGTCGGTCACCTACGCGCTGGACTAAAGTCGCGCTAAAATCTGCGACACAAACCACCATAGTCCAATGTTCCCGTAACGCTGAAGACCGTGGCAAGTGGAGGCGCATTGCGAGGACTGCGTTATCCACGATAGATACGTCTCATCATACAACCACGACCACTCTGTCAAGAGTGAACGACTGAGGACAGGGGCGTATTTTGAAATTTGGCGCCTCGGGCCAATACGTTTCGCCGCCCCGGAAGTCAAGGAAGAAAAACAAAATGCAATCCGCCAGGAGCGGCATGCCGCCCATGGGGGTTGGCATATGCCGCCCCTGGAGGTTGGCGCCCCGGGCCATGGCCCGGATGGCCCTATGGTAAATACGCCCCTGACTGAGGAGGAGGTCTAGGCAAAGCTATGGAGAATGACGTCGCGTCAACGCTGCGTCGAGCAGCAACCATAGAGTTGACTAGACGCCGACGCTCGGGAGACGCTAAGCGTGGAGTGGCCCTTAGCAGAAAGAGTTTTGAAAATGATGTTGACGTGTAATAACTATAGGTTTTGTATTTATCGGGTTTCAGCCATTCGCCCTCGAGTTGTCGCGTGTCTACGCGAGGGAATCGGCGTGATATTAAGTCACAGTTTCGTCTCAGCGATTCTAGCTCTGCCTAGCTTTTAACTCTGTGGTAATAGCGACACATTACTCGCCATTTATTTTGTGTTTCTAACTAACGTTCTAATACATTTCTAGCAACCGCAAGAGACAGGCAGAATGTGGTTATGGACGGTGCTGACATTTGTGTAAGTATTTATCTTTGTATCCTTTATATCCTATGTATAGCTAGCTTGTACTGTGGTAATTACTTTTAGTATTAAGCACTGTACCTAAAAATTTGAATATAGTTGTCAATCGCTCTCGCAGACCAAGGCTTCCAAGATACAGGCTCAGCCTAGTTTGGAGTCTGATATATATTTTTCTGCACGTGTATACAACTCTTTTATGATAATAAATTATTTGTATTTGTATTTTTGTTGAATGAATGAATTAATGATTATTATTAATTGTTTTGTATTAGTTATGTATTGTGTAAATGCATGAAAACATAAAATTTTAGTTATATAAGTTATTATAATGTACTTAATGTGCTGTACAGTCGCCATCAGATATATCGGAGCGGCCAAGGTGCTCACAAATATCGGAACACGCCTCTATTGTCAGGGCGTTAGAGCGCGTGTTCAGATATTGTGAACACCTTGGCCGCTCCGATATATCTGATGGCGACTGTACATAGCTTAAATCTATTACACAATAAAATTACAAATAGGTACACAGTCAGAATCGTGACAATAATTAAACCAAACGATCACGATGACGGTAACGATCACGTGAATTTACGTTCACACAATTAATCCTGCTCGATACATTTTTAGGGTTCCGTACCCAAAGGGTAAAAACGGGACCCTATTACTAAGACTCCGCTGTCCGTCCGTCCGTCTGTCACCAGGCTGTATCTCATGAACCGTGATAGCTAGGCAGTTGAAATTTTCACAGATGATGTATTTCTGTGTTGCCGCTATAACAACAAATACTAAAAAGTACGGAACCCTCGGTGGGCGAGTCCGACTCGCACTTGTACTGTAAAACGTTGTACGACACACGTGCGAATAGGTAATTCGCAACTCGTGTCGATTTAAAACACTCGTTTCGAATTTCCTCTTTTCCGCACTTGTATCGTAAATAACTATTTCTCAAGTATCCATTATTTATCGTGTTGATTAATTTAAAATCGATTTAAGGTATATATTATGTTCCTAATACATACACTTAAAAATCAACCCTCCGTCGGCAGTCGGGTAAAAATACAAAAATCTTGTACTACTCAAGGGCTGATTAAGACGGCGACGAACTCGCATGCGATTTTAGTTACATTGCGGACTGTTGGTTACGTCCAATTCAACCGACCGATCAAAACCCGCAACGGTATGAAACTCGCGTGCGAGTTCTCGCATCGTCTAAATCGGACTTAAAGGCCACCCCACACTAGCGTCTCCCGAGCGTCGACGTCTAGTCAACTCTATGGCTGCTCGACGCAACGTTGGCGCAACTGCGAAGCGACGCCATTTTCCATAGCGCTGACTAGGCGCCGACGCTCAAAGGACGCTAGTGTAGGATTTTAGACGGTGCGAGAACTCGCATGCGAGTTTCATTACATTGCGTTATTTGATTGGTCGGCTGAGCTGATGTAACCTCAATGGTCCGTAATGTAACTAAAATCGTATACGAGTTCGCGTCTTCTAAATGAGCCTTAAACGAGATACCGAAAAACAAGACTGTATAAAACTTGTACTAAATTTTATACAGTCTTGTTTTTTCATTTTTCATTTTGTATAATGTATAATAAGTGAAAACCCGAAAACCAAACCCGCTCAAAGGGCTACGGCCCTGCGGCCAAGGACTTTTGATATGTTCACCTCCTAACGAGTCCAAAAGTTACTAAGTTAAAAATGTATCCCAAGCATTTCCCTCTATACCTTTTCGTTGCCTGACCTAAATGTATTAGTCATTATGATGGCTGCTGATGCTGAAACAGGGGCCTGATGGGGCCTAGGGCGCCAAAGACTGCAAATCCGCCACTGAGTGTAGGGTGGCAAGTATTTACTCTATTTTCTTATTTTTATAGTGCTTTATCCCAAGTCGATGGTGTCGTAACACCTAAATTAGCGAAGAGATTCCCCGAAAACTTCCTGTTCGGGGTCTCGAGTTCTGCCTACCAGATCGAAGGCAGCTGGAACATCGATGGTAAGTTTGTTTTACTAAATTCACCCTGTTAGGGAACAAATTTATGGATAAAAATATTGTAATACTTATTCCAGGTTCTAAGCTATCTACGTGCCAGGTTTCATCAAAAAATGCAAATAGACGCTTTGGATACCTATATAATATATATATATATACTCAATGGATACCTACCTTGAAACATATTGAAAGCCCCGAACTATCCGAAATAAAATTTCTTTAGCGCGATGTAGTGATAGCCGGCTTTGGTACATCGCCATCTAGCGTGATGTTTAGGAAACCTTTTTTTATATGAAAGTACTGACTCGATCTCAGGTCAAAAAAAAAAATGTTTGTTCGACGTGTGTTTATTATTGTTTGTTTCTCGAATCAGTAGTAATTAGATTATGTCATATCCATACTAACCCATACTGTGTCTGTCTGTCTGTTACCTCTTCACGCTTAGACCGGTGAACCGAATTAAGTACTATGTTGAAATTTGGTAAACAGATAGCATGAGTCCCGGGGAAGGACATAGGACAGATTTTTTCAACCATCATCGCCATCATCTACGCAGATGAAGTCGCGGGCATAAGCTAGTTAATATATCAGTTTTTGTACAGGAAAAGGACAATCAACATGGGACTACTACCTTCACAAACAGCCCGATATCGTCGAGGATAGCACCAACGCCGACGTTACCACCGACTCCTACCGGCTTTTCCAGCGAGACGTACAAATGCTCAAACATTTAGGCGTCAAAAGCTACAGATTCTCTCTATCCTGGACCAGAATACTCCCCGATGGAACGACCAACCATATAAACCCACTTGGGATCGCTCATTACAGAAAATTGATAGACTTATTGCTAGAAAATGATATCCTGCCGCTTGTGACTTTATATCATTGGGATTTACCTATCGCGTTCGGTAAAAATGGTGGCTGGTTGAATGAAAACACAGCAGACAGGTTCGGAGATTATGCAAGAGTAGCTTTTCTCGCGTTTGGTGATAAAGTAAAGCATTGGATAACGATAAACGAGCCGTTTATGCACTGTTCATTTAGCTATGGACTTGGCTTGCATCCCCCTTTGATAAAATCTCCCGGGAAAGGGTTCTATGAATGTGGAAGGAACTTGTTATTGGGGCATGCCAGGGCTTATCATATTTATGATGAGGAGTTCAGGTTTCAAGGGGGGAAGGTGGGATTGGTGGTGGACGCTCAGTGGCCGATAGCGGCCACGGGGTCGGAGGAAGACACGCAAGCTGTAAAGGACTACTTGGCTTTATATGTAAGTAATTTTAAGAACAAGCTTTATTTTGGCGGTGCCATAACTCGCATGCGAGTTGATTTACGAGTATATTTCGGTAATTATGTTTGTTACAATTATTATAACTCAGTAGTCTGCATTGTAACGAAAATGAATTATGAATGAATAATAAAATAAAATTACAGATAGGGAGTAATTAAACTCGAACCCGGGATCTAGCATAAAATACATAAATATTATAGGATATTCTTACTAAGATTGACTAAAGGAGCCCACTGATTACCAGTCCGCCGGACGATATCGGCCTGTCAGTTGTTCGGAACTGTCACCTTTTGCGTTTAACTAACTATAGATATTAGAAATAGTTAAGTCCAAGAAAAAGCCGACCAAGTGCGAGTCAGACTCGCGCACGAGGGTTCCGTACCTTACGCAAAAAACGGCAAAAAATTCACGTTTGTTGTACGGGAGCCCCACTTAAATATTTATTTTAGCTAGCTATCACGCGTTTCATGAGATACAGCCTGGCCCCTATTTCACCACCGTGACAGGTGCGACAATTGTCGACATCACTGTTACTGACGTCACAGGCCTCCATAGGCTACAGTAACCGCTTACCATCAGATGGGCGGTGTGCTTGTTAGCCACCAACATGTTAATTAAAAAAACTCCACTATATCGCCAGTTAATAAGTATGTACTTATTTTGCGAAGCTAATGACAATTGTCACAAGAAATACGACAATTGTCACGAAATTCCGACACAGAACTCATTTGCTGTCAAGAATTACCGAAAGTTCTTTTAAATCTTGTGACAATCGTCATCATTATCATCATAAACATCGCAAGAGAAATACCTGTTTATTGCCGACATAATAAAGGTTTTTTAAATAATACAATGATGGTGACAAACAGGAATACGGCCCGCCCGACGGTAACCGTAGCCCATGGATGCCTGCGACGTCAGCAACAGTGACATTTGTCGAATTGTCGCACCTGTCACCGTGGTGAAATAGGGGCCTGGTGACAGACAAACAGACAGACGGACAGTGAAGTCTTAGGTATTTACCCTTTGGGTACGGAGTACGGAACCCTAAAAATCATGCCCAAGCGGCACTATACTGTGGTATAATTATGTTTTGTGGTAAGTAATTTAATTAGCAAAGCATTCTAGCCTTCCGAATTCAATGATTACGCGATAATATCTGGGAGACCGAGCTTTGCTCAGAAAACGTATAAAAACTCAAAAACCGGACAAGTGCGAGTCGGACTCGCCCACCGAGGGTTCCGTACTTTTTAGTATTTGTTGTTATAGCGGCAACAGAAATACATCATCTGTGACAATTTCAACTGTCTATCACGGTTCGTGAGATACAGCCTGGTGACAGACGGACGGACGGACAGCGGAGTCTTAGTAATAGGGTGCCGTTTTACCCTTTGGGTACGGAACCCTTAAAAAATGCGCGTTTTCCCAGAGATAAGACCTATAGCTAAGAGATCGATGTTTAGCTTCCGAAAAGCCCCATATAGTAAATTTCATCGAAATCTTAGAGCCATTTCCGAGATTTCCGAAATATATATACCTATATTTATATAAATTAATATACAAGAATTGCTCGTTTTAAAGGTATTGGAGCTTTGCTCGGAAAACATATAAAAAAATTAACAAATGCGCGTTTTCCCAGAGATAAGACCTAGCTAGATCGATTTTTCGCCCCCGAAAACCCCCATATAGTAAATTTCATCGAAATCGTTAGAGCCGTTGCCGAGATCCCCCCAAAAAAAAAAACAAGAATTGCTCGTTTAAAGGTATTAGATAGATACATAAATGGGTCCCAAATTATAATGTGTGTTACTGTTACATAATGAAAGGTATTATAACACGTGACGCACGACTACGAGCGCGTGGCACGAGCGGTCGACGACGCTTACGGCGGACGAGCGTATGTGTGTGTTATAGTGTGTAGCTTTCCAATAGAGCTCGACGGCTAATCGTATTGTCTATTGTTAAGTAAAACCGCTCGTGACACGTATCACAACCACCTGCATAAAGAATACGTACTTCGGTTACTGAGTGCCGGCGAGTCGAACGCTACAGAACCAGTCTAAAATGTGTCATCGAGATGCGTAACAAAGGCGCGTTATCGGAGAGCGCACCTACACTGGTTTTTTGAGCGTTGGACTAGCCCGCGCTCAGGTGCCAAATAGAATAACTAAGACCCTTTTTTTGCAGGTAAGTAGCACGTGCGGTTTTACTTAACAATAGACAATAGGATTAGCCGTCGAGCTCTATTTGAAACCTACACACTATAATTAAAATGTGTTTGTTCTAGGTGGGGCAATACCTAGACCCAGTGTTGAAAGGCGGCTACCCCCAACGCCTGCTTGATCGGGTAGCAGCAGCGAGCACACGCCAGGGCACAGACTCCCGGCTGCGGCCTCTCAGCAAGGATCAGAAGGCATATATCCGCGGCACGTATGACTTCGTCGGGATTAACCATTATAGCAGCCTGATGGTGTACAGGTGATTTGTTATTTTAACTTTCGGGCCCGTTCCTCAAAAGCTTATTGTAACTTGTAATACAAGTGGAAGTCCCTTTCTAACAAAAGCTGTCCATCTATTCGAAACAGGCCCCGAACGGCTAATCCTTTGTCTATTGTGTTAAGTAAAACCGCACGTGCCGCTAGGTGCAAAAAAAGGGTCGTGTAATTCTAATTGGCACGGGCCCCTGGTTGCATCCTAAAGTGTTAAAATCGGTTAGAAACAGAAAAGCTTATCTACCATTACAGAAACGAGTCAGTGATCGGAATGTACGACGAACCCTCATTTTACGACGACGTCGGTATCGGCACATACATGGATGACTCGTGGCCTGCGAGCTCGTTTGACAGTATGAGGGTGAGTCAGTTTTTCATAATGAGGACCAGTAAACAGACAGTATGTAGGTAGATCGTAAACAGGAGTTTACGTTACTGTTACATAATGAAAGGCATTATAATACGAGCCAACAGACGAGTTTCATCATAACATCATACGAGTGTTTTAATGCCTAATTTTGTACTTATACTTATACTTAAAGTTTTGTAGGTTTTGTAGTTTTTTAGGTTACTTTTTATTGTTACTTTATACTCATCACAATAGTTTATGATATTTATTATGTAGGTACCTAGATAAAATTATTTATTTGCATTAAACCAAATTAGATAAAACCACATGAGTGATCAAAATTACGTTATTTTTATCTGCTTGAGGAAATATTGATTAGTAAAAACATAAATTAATTCTTGATAAGTGCTGTTAAGTGGTGAACTGAAATACATATATCAAGTGATACGTTTTTAACAGATAAGTTAATAATAATATCACTATTATTAGTATATGTAGTACCTAATATAGTAATGTAGGTACCAGATGCGGATGTCAAGATTGGGTACTTAAAAAACGTTAAATATTACATTTTTAGCATTTTTAGTTAAAAAACGAAACGTTTAGTATTTGAGCAAGAATATAGGTGCGTTTTATTTAATAAACAGTAACTTGGCATACTTTTCGGGATCTAGACGATTTCGTTATATATAATGACGAAATTACCTAGCACTTACGCCGCCGGCGCCGCCGCTAATACGTTCCTGTTACCGACTTGGTCGACATCCGCATCATGCGGATGCTCCGCATCGATTTTATGCGGATGCGGATGTTCAAAATAATGCGGATGTTGAAAATAATGCGGATGTTCCGCGGATGCGGATGCGAATATTCGCAACATCCCTGATATCAAGTGATACGTTTTTAACATACATATAACACGAGATATAATTAAACCATCAGACATAGAAATTACCCGTGTAATCATTAATTAAGAAGTAGGTATTTAACAATAAGGTACCTAGGTACTTACCTACTGTAAATGAAATTGAACTTTATGCATACGCACGTAGGTCTATGTTGCTCTGTGGTATGTGACCGATTAATCCGTCTTTGGCGTTGACCCTGCGGTGCGGATATATCGGTCATTGGCGTCCAAACGGTTAATAGTATTTCCGAGCAAAATTTATCAAATACTTCTTAGGTCCTATGCTAACCAGTAACACAGCCAGAACCACCGAATAAAGATTCGTGGAAAGAATTCATGGGATAAGTTGCCAAGCGGACCCCAGGCTCCTATGAGCCGTGGCAAAATGCCGGGACAACGCGAGGAAGAAGAATACAGTATAACCTATTGAGTTGTAACTATCCATTGACGTGTATCTAAGGTCGGGCCTTACGGGCACTAAAAATGGTACTAGTTCAGCGGTGTCACTCACGAATTCGAGCCAATCGTACAGTCTAACGCAACGAGTTGCGACTAATCGCGTTGTAGCGATGTCACACCGCTGTACTGGCCCCATTCTTATTGCCCGCAAGGCCAGTTCTGAGATATAGGGTCCCTATAATAGGGACGTCAATGTAACCATCCCATTTTTTACAGGACTACGCGCCAGGATTCTACTCCCTACTCATCTACCTCAAAGACACATACGACAACCCAGTTGTCTACATCACCGAAAATGGTTTCCCTCTATCATCAGCTGAGGGTCTAGACGATTGGAAGAAGGCTAATTATATGAGGCACTATTTAGACGCTTTGGCGGACGCGAAGGCAGATGGGTCGAACTGTCAGGGGTATTTCTTCTGGTCGCTGATGGACAGTTTCGAATGGGCCAGTGGATATGAGTAAGTAAACTGAACGGTCGTAACGAACAAGGAGCATAAGGACCCTTTAGGCATTTTACATGTTGATGCAAGTAACTCATAACTGACGGTCTTTCCACCGCTATACAACCGGCTGACGGTTTTTTTTATTTATAATAGCATCTAAACTATCATCTGGCAAAGTATCAATCGGGAGGCGATGACTGAAAAGAATTTTTTTTTACATGTTCATGTGATCAACTGACGGTCTTTCCACCGCGATACAACCGGCTGACTATTTTTTTAATTCATGATATCATCTAAACTATCACCTGACGAAGTATCAAGCGGGAGGCGATGACTGACGATATTTGCTCCTGGCCCGCAGTCTGATAGATGTCGACTACGAAAATAATAGTAGTCTTTTTGGTACCAAAACTGATGTATGGAGTGAGCACTCTATTCTTACAATGTTTCTCTATGGTTTCAGGTACAAATTCGGCCTCTACCAAGTGGACTTCGAAGATCCAGACAAGAAACGAACCGCTCGTAAATCCGCGCTGGTGTACAAGGAGATAATACGCACTGGGACTATTGATGATAGCTACGACCCGAACCCTTACCAACATAATGGAACTGTTTATTAACAGAATTTCGAGGGAATCTGCTTGATATTCCATACAAGGTTATGGGTTATTCCCACTAGTTACCACCAAGTTCTTACCAGTGGTAACTGGTACTGATGTTTGCAAAATCCACGGTCTAAGTTAAGGTCTGAGTGGACGCTCGGAGCGGAGCGTTCGGCGGGGCGTGCAGCGTGGCGTCGGGCTCACAAGTGATATGAGCAGCGCGCACTAAGGCCGCTCCTATACGCTTGCACTTGTTTAACATGCACGCCGCACGCCCCGCCCCGCTGCACGCCCGACTCGAGCGTCCACTCAGGCCTTACACTTAGTCTAAGAAGTGTTAACTGCTTTTTTACCAATTTAGATTAATCATCGTCGACCACAGTTTTGCTTGTACAGTCAGCAGCAGAAGTTGCTAAGCGGGCGAGGTGTTCAAAATGATCTGGACGCGACTTTATTGTTAAGAGAATAAGAGCGTGTCAAAGTAATTTTCACCTCGCCCGCTTAGCAACTTCTGCTGCTGTCTGTACTCTTGCTTGTACCTAATAAATAAATAAAATAAAAATAAAATGCATTTATTTCAGACGAATAAGTGTCCATAGTTTGTTAGTTACAAGAATATACTTAAATAGAGTCTGACCAGCGAGTCGTGGCACAAAAAACAAAGCGGGAATTTCAATAAAAACCGCACCTGGCAATAAAATTACTATGAAATTAAATGACAGCTTCAAACTGACAGCTTATTTAATAGGAAAAAAAGTTGCCATATAAAGAATTTAAAAAAATAGCTTGTGGCACGACTCGCTGGTCAGACTCTAACTATATTAGTATTAGTACCTAAACTTAAGTGAAGCGAGGACCAGTGCCTGATAAGGCCGCCGTACCCCCTCCCCTCTACCAGGGATCGGAACCGGTTTTTTGCAAAAAACATTGAAATAACCATATCTTTCGAATTACTTTCTACTCGAAATGTAGGTCTCGGTCGTGTTTTTAGGAAACGACTTCGTATTATTAGATTGCCCAATTAGAAATGAAATAATTAGCAAAGAACGAAAAAATACCGTTTTCGTTCCCATACAAAAAAATACCGGTATCCGATCCCTGCCCGCTACTACGCTCAGGCACAGAATAAATAATAGTACTAGGTACAGAAGACTCACTCTAACAAAACGCGTCTGTTACGATCAGGATAGATATGGCCGCTAGGTGGCGACAGCGCCACGCGCGGCTTATGGCTAGCCACCAAAATTGGTGTGGAACGGATGTACATTTAGCTACCTGTTGCAAAGCGACGAAATCGCGGAGTGAGCCACGCCTGGCTCAGGAGGCGCAGGCGGCTGGCGCTTGCGCAGCGTCGC
Source organism: Cydia splendana (assembly GCF_910591565.1). Lineage (NCBI taxonomy): Eukaryota > Metazoa > Arthropoda > Insecta > Lepidoptera > Tortricidae > Cydia > Cydia splendana. The sequence goes on along the minus strand of NC_085983.1, from coordinate 3,051,028 downwards.
ATGAAAACCGTCAACGTGCGCATATGCGAACATGCCAGACGCAGATACGCCACTAAACAAATAGAAACTTACGCTAGTAAACAAAAACTTACTTGAGGGCCTGGTTGCCGATGAGGTGAGCGTCATCAATCGCTCGTGCCACGATGCGCTCGTAGTCGTGCGTCACATGTTGCTTCTCAGTGCCCGTGATGTTGCCGCGTCTTACCTGGGAGACGCATCACTAACACTAAACTTACTTGAGGACCTGGTTGTCGATGAGGTAAGCGTCATCAATCGCTCGTGCCACGATGCGCTCGTAGTCGTGCGTCACATGTTGCTTCTCAGTGCCCGTGATGTTGCCGCGTCTTACCTGGGAGACGCATCACTACAGTCACTTACTTGAGGGCCTGGTTGCCGATGATGTAAGCGTCGTCGACCGCTCGTGCCACGATACGCTCGTAGTCGTGCGTCACATGTTGCTTCTCAATGCCCGTGATGTTGCCGCGTCATACCTGGGAGACGCATCACTACAGTCACTTACTTGAGGGCCTGGTTGCCGATGATGTAAGCGTCGTCGACCGCGCGCGCCACGATGCGTTCGTAGTCGTGCGTCACATGTTGCTTCTCCGTGCCCGTGATGGCGTCGTGATGCTGCATCATTCCTGGAAGTAAGCAAAATGTCACTAGGGTCACGAGGAGAGTAACATAAAGTATAGCAGCGGGACCTACTCAACCTGCGGCCCGCTGGGTGACCTTGGCCTAGACAACATGCCAATGGCGAACGAATGCTACGTAGCGAACGAAATGCAACTGTCACTGTCACACTAATATGGAAGAGTGATAGAGAGACACGAAGCGATTCGATGGCGTAACCCAAGCGATTGTCACCATGGCTAGGCCATCTGGTATAGATACGTAAACTTGGCAGCCGAACGTCACCTTCAAAATCATCTTGCGGCCCGGGGCCACAACGCGAAACCGTCTTCGTGGCCCTCATAAAAAAAGGTTGAGTACCGCTGATATAGAGTAACGATCAAGAAGAAAATTCTAGCTTTCTAGATAAATAAATAAATTGAGTGAAATAATAATGATACTAAAAGACAGAGACACAGAATAAATAATAGTACTAGGTACAGAAGACTCACTGTCTAACAAAACGCGTCTGTTACGATCACCCGGCGTACCTATTATGGATAGCTTTATCCATCTTTATCCACGTGATAAAATAACTGTCACCGTTTAACACCGTGGGATAGAAAGTGACGGACACCGTTTTATCACGCTGTCACGTAGACAAGAACGACCTTCATATCCGTACAGGACAGATATGGCCGCTATGTGGCGACAGCGTCACGCGCGGCTTATGGCTAGCCACCAAAATTGGTGTGGAACGGATGTACTTGTAGCTACCTGTAGCAAAGCGACGAAATCGCGGAGTGAGCCACGCCTGACAGAGACGTGATACACGGACGTGATTGCAATGCTTATTAACCCCTTGAACGCCACGTCTATCGTGTGCGGCGCGTCATCGTGGACCTTGATATTGGGCTGTAGCGCGCGTCAGTTGACGTCTTTGGTGGGCCGGGCTAATGGGTCAGTTCCACAATTTGCACTAGGCTAACAGCACCCGATAGAGGTGAAAACAAAATGTAGGTACTTATACTCTGTATCTTTAGGTACTTAAATAAAAGTAAACAAATAATTTGTACATTTTCGGGTAGTTATAACATTTATTGATTAACCAACCAAATACAAAACCGCCTGGTACAGTCACTAAACGACCTGACTTTAACCTACATTATTTGATCATGTAATGTTTTCATCTACCCTCAACTGGCTTAAGGAGCCATTTGAGGGTAGATTTTGTTTACTCTTTTTTAAATACCTAAAGGTACAGAATATAGTACTTACCCATAGCACTCTTAAGCTCATTTAGAATGAACATGTTAGATTCGGGCAGATTCGTTAGGACTTGCAACATTTTGAAGGTCTGAAATAATAAAAAACATAAGATATAGAATTAATTCTAAACAAACTAAAGTCTTATACAGAGAATAGGGAATATTAGGCAAAGCTCTGCGTAGGTGGCACCACAAGCACATACAGTAAACAAACCTCATTGACATCATCAATGACACATCATGCGTCACTAGGTCAATCACATGGCCTACCGTGAAACACGACAATCGACAGATCGGTTTCTGCCTCTCTATCACTCTTGCTTATTCGATCGATCGAGAGGCAGAAAAGAAATTTCGATTTTCGCGTTAGGCCACCTGTAAACAAACCGCCTTGGTGCTTACTAAACAAATTAGTGCTGCACTCTGGCGGCAGAACGTTGCAGTAATACTCCCTTAGACTTTTTGTGATAACTAATATACATAGATGTGATCATTTGGTAGCGTGGAATTAATTTTGACTGAGAAAAGTAGTTGTTGGTCTCTCTTTTCATCTTGGTTTTGGCGCGACAGGTGAAGTACTATGAACCGGGGTGATAATACAATATCTACTATTATTTTCAATCGAATGATACAATTTGTGTGGGTGTTTTTAAGGGAGAAGTGGAAGTGGGAGTTGGAAGGGGTAGACCTCGGCGGACTTTCTCTGATCAGATCGGGGAAATCCTGAAGAAAGGCCAGGTCATGAGCACCCTAAACCGACGAGCGTGTATGAGGAATGTTATGAAAGTGAAGGAAGCGAAAGAGGTATGTCAGGATCGTAGCAAGTGGAAATCCGTGGTCTCTGCCTACCCCTCCGGGAAATAGGCATGATTATATGTATGTATGTATGTATGTTTTTAAGAAATTGTCACAGGTAAATCACATTTTAAGTTGTCCCTATTCACCCCGGTTTATGTTAGAGTAGGGATCCCCTTTTGACCCGTCGGCCACAGTTAAGCCAATGCCTATTTGGGGGCCGGATTTTATGGAATATGGCACTTTTCCTGGGCTCACTGGCCATATTTACCCCTATGCTAGAAAGAGATACCTGCAGATAGTTGTTGGTCTCTCTCTCCATCCTCTTGGTGGTGGGGCGGGAAGTAAAGTACCCGGTCCAGTAGGCGGTCGAGTCTGATGCGTAGGGGAAGAAGTCATCTTGTTTGATGGGCAAGCTGGGTCTGCAAGAGTTGACATAATATAATAAGGGCCTCTGCGATGTTGGCTTCGGCCCCACGTACGCCTCTATAAGGTCCGGGATGCCATGGTCTTGAAATATGGAAAGACATACAAATAGTAATAATTTAGCCTATACGAGTATACGTCCCACTGCCGGGCACAGTTAGGTCTCCTCTTGCGCGAGAGGGTAACCGCTTACCACCAGGCGACCTGTCAGCTCGTTTGCCTACTACGAGTATATCATGATAGAAACTTACTTGGCATCCTTGACTGCCTTCAAGTAGCAGGTTGGAGTAGAGTAGAACAACTTCACCTTGAGATTCTCTTTGGCCGATTTCAGATTGGCGTATCTGTGAATACATTCATTTTTATCGTACTTAATTCATATAGGTATACTGGAAAAATAACCATTATTCGCCAGTAACTGGCCACCGGCCAATAACTGGCCACCCTAGACTTAAAACCTATAACCTCGTCAGACCACCATATAAAGTTTTCAATTTGAAACTTATTCTATATGTAAATTAGAACAAATTTCGTTTGGTTGAAAAAGCAATGAAACAAAAGAAGTGCTACTTTATTTGGTTCACGAAAGGTTCAAATTATGTTGTCATAATATGTACATTGTAATGTACATTTAGTCTCAGGAGGATAAACAGAATTCATTTTAGTATAAGGTTTCAATAACTGGCCAGCCTTCAATACCTTGGCCACCTTATACTAAAATTAATTCTGCGCTCCTAAGCCGAATAGCGGTATCTCAAAAACAAATGACGTTAAAAATGGAAATTTCCAGATAAAGAATGTATGTTTGCATTAAATTTTTATTTGAGATACCGCTAATTGGCTTAGCAGGGCAGAATTATGTTTATAGGTTCTAGAATTCTTTTTTAGTTATGGGTGGCCAGTTACTAACAGGTGGCCAGTTACAAACAAGTGGCCAGTTACTGGCGACTTACCCTACGTAAAATAGAACAAAGCGGTTGTAGTCAGTAGAAATAGGTATATGGCACACTCTGATGCATAACGTTTTGTGTAAATACTAAATAGATTATCTCAACTTAGCTACTGCATAATATACGAAGCTGTACAGCGCCATCTACTTCTGATCTACTAAGTACCTAAGTATTTTTTACTAGAAATGCAGGATAAATACCTAATATGTGAATCATGCAAAGCAGGATTAGTAAAAAGAAACATTATAATTTTAATACTGAAACGGGACTTAATCGGGTGCACAACCTATGTTTAGGTGGGTATACTGGGTGGCTAAAAAATAACTGCATTCCCGTTGCCAGGGAGGTTTTGGGATTAAACTGAGCAACTTTTACTATGGGACCTGTGATGTCTTAATCCCATCCTCGTCACCAATGTGATGTCTTAAATATTTTAACACAAATTAATTAATGTAGTTTATTTATGAATAAGACACTATCTCCCAAAGTACACGGACGCCATCATAGAGAAAGTAAACATAAGGGGGTGTAGGTACATACACCACAGGACCTCTGAAATCGCGAAAAATAATGGGTGTTTCATACATTTTGACTGGTCCATTTTCAATGGGAGGGTAAATTTGTTTTTTGCGATTGCGGGGTTGGTGCCATAGTTAAAGATTGCTCAGTATAATCCTAAAACCTCCCTGGCAACGAGAATGCAGTTATTTTTTGGCCACCGTGTATAGGTATTATTTGGCCTGATATTTCAGTTTTATAATTATAAAGGCTCCGTCACACAGGCGCGTTTTATGGGCGGCGCGTGAGCGGGGCGCGCCACTTTTACATATAAAACGCTCACGCCCCGCCCGGAAAACGCGCTTGTGTGACGGAACCTTAAGTAAAATCGTGTTAGTTTAAATCAAGAAATTTATTTAGGTAGGTACGTTAGATAAGTTCATGAATATAAATATAATAAGATAAGTTATAGATAGAAAATCAGGTGACCTAATTATTAAGCATGGGAAAAAAGTAACACCACTTTAACCCTCGCTAAAGGCGGGTTTGGAAGAAAAGAAATAAAGGATATTTTAGGCGTAATAAAGATCGGTTCAAAAGTTTTGAAGTTACGGCTAAAAAAATACACTCTTTGAAGCACATAAGCTGTTACTCGTATAGTCTTTTGATTTGTAGCTGGCCCCGAGCGGCTAATCCTTTGTCTATTGTTAAGCAAACCCGCTCGTGTTACCACCTGCATAAAAATCGTGCGGTCACTTTAACCGGTTATTGAATTACTACTCCTATGGAAATTGCAATAAGATTCAAAATGAACTAATGGAATAATATTTTGCGAAGCTGTGTGTGGACCCTTCGACTCGCCGGCACTCAGTAGGTAATACGGAACCCTCAGTGCCGGCGATTCGAACGCTACAGAACCAGTCTAAAATGTGTCATCGAGATGCGTAACAAAGGCGCGTTATCGGAGAGCGCACCCACAGTGTTTTCAGTTCAAAGAAGTATTGAATCCGATGTACTCGGATATGCTTGGGAAACTTAACGACAGAGGGCGTGAAAACCAATTTTATAAGTCTTTCAAATCTTGTATAATCTGTGATGCCGCATCCATCTTTTTCGTTATGCGCAATTAACAAAAGAAAATAAATAACATAATAATTTAGTTTTACTTATTGCTTGTCTGTTAAAATATTTTTGGTTCATATATCTAATAATAAAATATTCATTGAATGTTTTTTCTTTAAATTAGTCCATTTTAAAATCATAATTTGCACAAATTTTAAGATACAATTTAGATAAATATGAAAGGAACGGAACGTTATTGACAGACCCGCCATAACGTTTTTATTTCAATATTTTACTTTCTTGTTATCCTCGATGCTTGAAAGTGCTCTGAAACGATTCTCTTGTGATTTTATACGACTGCGCTTGCCCTGGACTCTGATAAATCTGTTTTTATGTGAATATACCTGGTGTGCTCAACGGACTCTGATTTGCTGCTTGGATTGGTTATTTGCGACAATGGTTCGAAACATGCGATGTGTTGTGTACCTAATTGCGGTAAAACGCGTAAGTATTCATATGAATATTTTTCATTTTCAAGTGTGGGGCAATAATATTTAACCCTGAAATATAAATATGGAACTATGACCCCAGTAAGGCCTACTTCATGTGCAATATAACTTGGCGTTTTCGAATATAACTTTGACAAAATTGTCATGATTTATTAGCACTGCATGGTATTTTATTGAGATGTAATAATACTTAGATTATATTTCTTTAATACATATAACACTATCAGTATATACGCAGTCTGGGTATTTTTCCAAATAAGTGTTATAAGTTATATAGAGTAGAGGTATTTTCCTATTAAGGACCGGGTCCTTCGAAGGCTTTTCTTTAGCATTGTTAAAGAACACAATATCAACACTAGGTTTTTATCATTTCTTACCTTGACTTAAGTGCAGTTTCATATGTGATATTTTTTTAACTTATTTAAGTTAATATAGGTATTCATTGAACATCTAAAGATCATTCTGATAGTGTACCTACCTACTTAAGTCTGTACTAGTGTTACTGTATACATATACATTTCTTTTTTTTTTCAGGATTAGATAATGTGATTCTTCACAAATTTCCCTGCCCAATTAATGAGGCTGATCGGTTTCGTACTTGGATTTATTCTGTTGGTGGAGATGTGTTATCTTTGGATAGCCAATTTATTCATAAGTACCGAAAAGTGTGTCATATTCACTTTGAGGAAAAATTTATTACTCGAAGTGGAAGACTCAGCGCTATTGCAGTTCCAACACTGCATTTAAAAGGTAAGATACACAATTTTAGCCGCATTGCACACTTGTACGATTTAATTGTTGTGACATTTAGGGTTCATATTACATTGGACATATCATAGTGTTAATATTAGCCCCCAATGACAAAAAAGGTCTGTCATAAGTTCAATGTGTATGTGTATGTAGTAGTTATATATCTCTGTGTATGTAGTTGTATGTCTGCCTGCGGCAATGTATGTAGCACTCGAACGGGTGAACTAATTTGAGTGCAGGTTTTTTATCAAAAGCCTTGTTTATTGGAATCTTCACTTACATTACAGATCACTTACTATTCTAAAATATGGCTTAAGTTTCATGTACTACCTATTATTTTAAGGTGTTTTAGAAAAAAAGACCCGTTGCCCTCTAACTTAACTTTTGGTCTTTCATTGTTATGACTTATGACAACACTTTTTAAGAATAAATATTTCTGTAATAAATTTGTTAAATTTTCAGGAATGGCTACGCAAACCGCATCGGTGCAAATTGCAAGCAATTTCCAACAACCATTGCAAGATGATCATGGACCCCGAGCCCCACTGATCAACATCACGAATCAGTACAATGCGGGTGGTGATGACACTTCTCGGCCCTCAACTTCAGGTCAGTTTGAAAACCTATTAATTTTCTTACAATAATATGTGACGTCCCACGGATAAAGGTACCTTATGGTGGTTGGCGCTTACGCTATTATTAACGCCGCCCCAATATTATTGCGGCGCTATGCGACGTAACCGCCAGCCGCCATAAGGTACCTTTTGCCGTGGAACGTCACATATATCAATTTTTAGGGTTCCGTACCTCCAAAGGAAAAATACGGAACCCTTATAGGATCACTCGTGCGTCTGTCTGTCCGTCTGTCACAGCCCATTTTCTCTAAAAGTAGTGGACCAATAGGGAGTATTACTGCAATGTTCTGCCGCCAGAGTGCAGCACTAATTTGTTTAGTAAATCATAAAGTAACTTATACATACTAGGCCTTAAACAGTTGTTTGACAAGTTTTCACTATGACATTGATGCACCAAGGCGGTTTGTTTACAGGTGGCATACCGCGAAACGCGAAAATCGTAATTTCTTTATCTGCCTCTCTATCGATCGAATAAGCAAGGGTGATAGAGAGGCAGAAACCGAACTTTCGATTGTCGTGTTTCGATTTCGATTGTAGGCCCAGTACCGTCTTTACCATAAGGGCACACGGGGCCCGTGTCCAGGGCCCCCATTCTCAGGGGGCCCCGAAAGACAGACAGTAACAGTATATTTGACTACCCCATAATAAATAGAATGTCATAGTAGAAAAATGTTAGTTCAATTTTGCTTTCTTTACTTTCCATAAGGGCTCCAAATTATTATGTGCCTAAGGGCCCCAGCATAGATTAAGACGGCCCTGGGTAGGCCTTGTGATTGACCTAGTGACGCATAATGTGTCATTGATAATGTCAATGAGATTTGTTTACTGTATGTGCTAGTGGTGCCACAAATGAGGACTACGTTTGTATGAAAAGGCGATTTCACACGGTTCCTCCGCTTTCGTCTTAACTTTACAAAAAAAACAAATATTCTTTAGGTATTAAATTGGTTAAATATATGATTTTCAGGAATGGCTACGCAAACGGTATCGCTGAAAATTGCAAGTATTATACAAGAACCATTGCAAGATGATCATGTACCCCGAGCCCCATTGACCAACATCACAAATGCGGCTGCTCACGACGCTTCTCGGCCCTCAACTTCAGGTCAGTTTGATAATAAACCTGTAAAGTTTCTTACAAATAATATATGCATTTTATTATACTACGTCGGACCGTGGGTGTCAAACAAGCATACGGCCCGCCCGATTGTAAGCAGTCTCCGTAGCCTATGGGCGCCTGCAACTCCAGCGATGTTACATGTGCGGTGCCGACCTTAACACCATAGATAGAGTAATATGTATAAGTAAAGATATATCAGTACTGCTAGTCGACAATAAATGTCGCGGCGAACAAATACTCTAATGCTCAACAATTTTCAGCTAATATTATGACCGCATTACTCGAAACTCTATTTTCAACTCCTTCTGCTTCTAATATTAGTTGTAAATTGTTTTAGCAGTACATTTTTTCGTCAGTAGCGACACTCGTGCCATCTGGTGTCAAATAGCGGTAGTGATAGTTCCACTACTATGACGTTACATGTCGACTGTGAAATAAAGCGCGTTTTTGTAAGAAAATTGATGTATGGAGTTACCACACTTTCTTTATTTATATTACCCTATGCTTAACCCTCAGCACTTTTTGGCTTACCATAAAGACGAAATTTGCTTGTATCTTTATACGAATAACCTGACACAGCGTCCTTATGGCAAGTGGCAATGTGGTACCTTTTGATTGAGAACGTCACACCTTATGAATAAGTGCTAAGACTGCTAAGTATTTCTTCCTATACTTCTAAGTATTTACTTATATTATAAAATTTATTTCAGATCATAAGCCACCCTACACGACTTATATTATAAAATTTATTTCAGATCATAAGCCACCCTACACGCCACAATTTTGCTCTGAAGCTAGTAGTTTGGCCAAACATATAAAAAAACTTACCGAGACGAAGGACAAATATGCCGTCAGACTAAAAAAAGCTATGTCTCTCTCAACCAACACAGCTTTTCAGAAAGCCATCGGTAAATTTACCACAATGGCTTTGCTATTTGTCATGATGCAATTTAGAGAGATAAATAAAAAGAAAATGGGAAGGAGATTCACAAAACAAGAAAAAATAATGGCATTATCTCTTTATAAGCAAGGACCTAAGGCGTATAGATGGCTGAGGCACATTTTTGTACTACCATCGCCTCTCACATTATCAAGGATGATATCCGCTGCAGCCTTAAAAGCCGGTATAAACGATAACATTTTCGAAAATCTTAATAAAAAGGCCAGAAAAATGTCGATATCTGAAAGGCTGTGTATTTTATTATTCGACGAGATGGCAATTAAACCTCATTTTGAGTACAATTCAAAAAAAGACATGATCGTCGGATTCGTTGACAACGGAAAAAGGAGGGTCAAAAAAATCGCTGACCACGTGCTAGTATTTATGATAAGAGGCATCACAAAAAATTATAAACAGCCTATTAGTTACAGCTTTTGTTGTGGAGCCACCGAGAAACACGAATTAGCGCAGGCCATAAAGGACCACATAAGAAAATTAAAATCCAGTGGATTTCACGTGATCGCAACTGTCTGTGACCAAGGCTCATCAAATATGAGTGCCATCAATGCACTCATTGCAGAAACGAAACATGAAAATAAAAATTCGACAGGTTACGTGTTTGACGTGGATGGTGATGAAGTAATACCTCTGTATGACCCTCCTCACCTTATAAAAAATATAAGGAACAATTTAATCACAAAAGATTTGACTTGTTCCATTGATAACGAAAAAAAAACTGCCAAGTGGGAACACATCGTTAAATTATACGAGGAAAATCCAGCTTATAAAGGCATAAGGTTAATGCCCAAGTTAACAGAACTGCATGTAGATCCAAAGAAAATGCCAAAAATGAAAGTCAAATATGCAACACAATTACTTAGCAGTTCAGTCGCTGTCAATATGGGATATTTAGCAGGTAAATATGAACAATATTCAATTTATTTATCACATCACAGCTACACTAGGTAACACTATTTTTTATTCAGTTCCTACGCATCAAACTGCGAACGGTATTTTGACCAGATCACGTTTACGCTTTAGTGCAAGATGACGTAAGGGCTAAGGTTAAGCGTTGCTGACAATCCACCTACGCTGTCACGATTTAGCACTGCAGCTTATATTAACAAAATGAGAAATCTTTTATATGCTCCCGATATCACACATTGCATCCTATTAAAATTAGTTCTTAGACGTACACTTTTCAAGAATATTATTTTCCAGTTAAGCTTTTCTTACTTAGGTATGCTACATCTCGATAGTCGATACTTCATCTTTATTTTACGTTATTTTTTAACGCTGACACTATAAGTCTTATCACTATTTTTCAGAGAAAGGAATACTAGATCCGTCAAGCAAAGAAACAGCCGACGTTATTCTTTTTTTTGACGAATTATTCGACTCTGTCAACGGAGGATTCATGAATGAAAAGAAAAGACCTGGCAAAGACTTACTGGGTCCACTCACACCCAAATCAAGCCATCAGAGTGTTTGGACGAAAAGTAAAGAGGTTTTAAAAACAATGACATTTGTAACACCCCAAGGACGCAGAAAAAGTCATGTTTCGACCGTGCCTAACTGGCTACGCACCTTAGAAAATTTGGAATATTTAAAAAATCTGCTGTTTCAAAAGCATGAGATAAAGTCCATATGGTTACGCCACTTTAACCAGGATCCACTTGAAAACTTTTTTGGCTGTGTGAGGAGCCATGGTGCAAGAAGCAACAACCCGACGTGTGTACATTTTGAGGTTGCCTTCGCGGCATTGTTAATCAACAATTTAAATTCGTTGCATTCTCCAGGATATAATTGTGAGAAAGACCAGGGACGTGGATTTAAGTCTTTAAGTAAGATCTTTTTTGACAAACCTGCACTTTATCGCGCTCCGGAGAAAAATGACATTAATTTTGATCATGTCAGTGACCATGTCTTGGTGGGAATAAATAATAAGAAAGCTAACGTAAAAATTTTGGCTCAAATTGAGTATGTTACAGGATATATATTAAGGAAAACTAAAATTATATTCAAAGATTGTAAGACATGCAACGGCTGCCTTTACGATTGTAACAAAAGCAGCCGATACATAAAATTAAAAGAATTTAACAAAGGAAAATCATATTTATCATATCCTTCAGATGCTTTAGCTGAATGTTTCTCTAATATTCAAGATGTGGTCACGAACATATTAAAAACGGACTGTGACATGGTCAATATAAAACAATATTTAGAAGATGCTGTAAACACAGTAGTAAATTTTAATTGTTTACAATGTGCTAACCATAAAAGTGCCCTTACCAACAAAATCATAGACTTATCTTGTAGGTTTTTCCTACATAACTGGTGTAAAGACACAAATAAAATATTAAAAGGAACGCGATCCGACTTCGATACAGAAGACAGAATGCGAGAAATGACGAGGAACTATTATTTAAAACGAAGGAAATGCTCCAATCGATGAACAGTGAGCTAAATAAGTTTTTCCATAAGAGTGTAGTCTAATTTGATAGAAGTTTTTACTTATTTCTATACTTTTAATAGATAGCTTGTCTTAAAAGCGATGATTATGAATGAATATTGTCAATTAGCATTGATTTTGTAATGTAAAAATAAAACTGTAATCACATTTATTGTTTTTCAATTACTGGTCTGGGCAAACTGAACGAGGTCACATCATTGTGTGATCTTCGTTAGCGGTTTTCTGGCGAGGACTACAATGAAGGTTCACACTTGATGTGATCTGGTTCCGTTTGCACGGACTCAGAACGCAAACGTCAAACCTTAGCTATTTAAAAAGCCCGCCACTGCTTGTATAGCTGTATTAATAGGTATGGATATATACACATTTGAAAAGTTGCAGTGAACTATCAATAGATGGCGCTGCATTCGAAAACCTTGACTGATAACTCTATACCCTAATATTCAATATACTCTATGAGCGCACCTAGGTACACTGGTTTTTTGAGCGTTGGACTAGCCCGCGCTCAGGTGCCAATTAGAATAATTAAGACCCTTTTATGCAGGTAAGTAGCAAGTGCGGTTTTGCTTAAGAATAGACAAAGGATTAGTCGTCGGGGCCAGGTACAAATCGAAAGACTATAATAACAACACATAATAAGCGTTATTGGCCAAAACACACGACACATACGCGTTCTTGGCGTTCAAAACTCACTTGATAAGTTTGTCGAGATTATCGAACCACATGAAGGCATCCATGAATGTGAAGTCACCTCCCATGGTGACCAGCACGTTGTTGCTTCTATAGTACTTGGATTGAAGTAGCACGTACTCAAGAAACATTGTCACCTAACGGAAAAAATAGTTTTTGAACTGATTTCCAAATATCGATTTCAATTTTTAGGGTTCCCTACCCAAGGCGTAAAAACGGGACCCTATTATATTAAGACTCCACTGTCCGTCTGTCTGTCACCAGGCTGTATCTAATAAGCCGTGAGAGTTAGGCAGTTGAAATTTTCACAGATGATGTATTTCTGTTACCGCTATAACAACAAATACTAAAAACAGAAGATAATAAATATTTAAGTGGGGCTCCCACCTACAACAAACGTGATTTTTTTGGAGTTTTTTTGCGTAGTGGTACGGAACCCTTCGTGCGCGAGTCCGAATCGCACTTGGCCGGTTTTTTAGGATTTGTTTAGAGTCAGACCAAGTTACCACCTACTTGCAACGTAAACTTCAATTTTCTAAGGAAAGTGGCACTGTCACACTTTGTTACTGTAAAATCTGTAGATATTAGTTAGTTAGCTTAGACCAGGGCTCTCCAAACCCCGAACCGCGGGCAAAGGAGCCAGGCTCCAGGGGTTCAGCCCTAACAGCAGCAACAAGATACACTCCCCCCCTCCCCCGGCGCCGACGGTGGCCCGCGCGAAATTTCTGAGGCGCAATATGGCCCTCAGGTAAAAAAGTTTGGAGACCCCTGGCTTACACGATTTCTACTCGTATGTACTTATGTTTCCCGATTTCTGTAAGGCAGTTGAAGCGGTTTGGAAATTATTTTTTCTTGAAGTATTTATACCATGTTAACAGAATAGTACATTTCGATGCTAGTGCGGAAGGTATGTCATTACTTCACGAGTACCGAGATATCTTGCCACGAGCCGCAGGCGAGTGGGAAGACTCGGGACGAGTGAAGAATGACATTTCCGCACGTGTATCGAACGACGTTTTTTAATACAGTTGCGAAAAAATAAGTAAAACATTGTTAATCGTACACTAAACAAAAGTGGTAACAGTGACAGCTCGCTTAGACGTCGTCTTTAAGTATATTATATCTATGGGCGTTTGGCAGCTATTCCGTTCCATTCAGACACCTTATTAAGAACGGAATTTTCAATATTCAATATTAAAAAATAAACGTGTTATAATGATGAAGAGGTAAGTATTAAAATATGAAATATGTATATTTTTCATATTCTTACATTAACAGTAGGTTTTTATGCTGATTACGACGTTTAAAGGAAACTAATATTAACACTCATCAATAAGTAGTCGTGAATTGGAACAAGTATAAATTTAAAAAAATTGGAAAAGTAAAAAGCACTAGTTCGACATAACCAACTTTCCGCACGCTAAACAGCTACGTAAAGTAGCACTTTGTGAGCAACTGTATTAAAAAATTATTTTTTGGTTAGCACAGTCAAGGAATTAATTTTAGTACCATTTCGTGCCTTGACACAGTGACAAGAGTATGAAGCTACTTTTAATATTGATTGTCACTGTGACAAGAGTATGAAGCTACTTTTAATATTGATTGTCACTGTGACAAGAGTATGAAGCTACTTTTAATATTGATTGTCACTGTGACAAGAGTATGAAGCTACTTTTAATATTGATTGTCACTGTGACAAGAGTATGAAGCTACTTTTAATATTGATTGTCACTGTGACAAGAGTATGAAGCTACTTTTAATATTGATTGTCACTGTGACAAGAGTATGAAGCTACTTTTAATATTGAATGTCACTGTGACAAGGTACAAAATGGCACTGAAATTAAAATTTTTGATAGTACAATCACCTGCAATAATATGTTACTCTTCTAAGGCCGCAAAAATATGTGACACGCTCTAATGGCTCTACAAATAAGATCGTGTCAGATATTTTTGCGGCCTTCGTCGTGTAACATGTTATTGCAGGTGCCTGTACCAACAGGAAAAGTAGGTACATACCATATTGTTTTTTTTGCGTGCAAGTGTTATAAGAATTCTTTAACTCTACCCTTTTTAATATTGCCAGCGCGGCGCGCTCATTCTTTCTTCCGTGATATTGCCTGTTAAAAATACCAATCAAGTTTGCATATTCTTTAGATTGTTTTTGAAAGCTGTCATTTTTTCTAGAAAAAAGCTCGTACACTTTGTCTTTGAGCAAGATTTAGGTAAGCTAATTGAATACCACATATGAAAAATATGTCCTACAAAATATTTTCATACAATTAGGTAATTGTGTATTAACCAAAGCTGTGCCCAGTTTCATTTGAGTTTTTTAGATTTTTTTATTATAAAAACGCTGAGGAGCTTCCAAAAGTATGTTTGCAAGCTTGTTTTCGGTGTTTACTCTTATAATAATTAACTCTACTCTTATTTCTTAGGTCACCTGAATTTTCGAAATTTCTTGATTTATTTAACCTGCCGCCCAGAGACCTATAAAAAGGTCTCCTGGCCCGGTAGACAACATGTCAATCGCTAACGCTCCGTAGCGAACGAAACGCAACTATCACTGTCACACTAATATGGAAGAGTGATAGAGAGACACAAAGCGATTCGATGGCGAAATTGGCGAAGCGCAAGCGATCGTCACCTTGGCTAGGCCGCCTGTTCCATTCTAATTTGAACTTTGTGTTGACAAAATAAAATTTCATTTTGCTTGGCAAGGTTTGACGTATGGGCTAGAGGTTAATACTATTGTATATTTGCAAGCATTTAAATTTACGTAAATAAGCGCGATACATCATACTATACATACATACTATTCTATTTGTCATAAGGTTCATGAACTTTCAGTTAACAGTGTGGGTGGTGGTACTAAACTGTGGCTGAAATCGTGCAATTTTACATCCTCCTAAGGCCCAAGGTCCTACCTATAGTACTTCAGTTCGATGAAATTTAAATCCTATTCAATTGGAACAGAGTCGCTTTTGCTTTGTTTCGTTCAATTTCCCAACACCGAAAAGTCAACTCTATTTCCTACAATGTAGGTTCAAATTTCGGTGGCAAATTTTGGATGTTTTATTTGTATGGCTGGGCCTTAGGAGGCTAACTAAGTGATAACAGAATTCCAAGTATCAAGATTCATATGCAACCTTGGACATGTTTTTCCTCTTAACTATAGACATAAATTATAATACATAGTTAAGAATGTTATTTGTATCTTATGAGAAACCTACTGAGGACCATAGAGAATAGACGAGGCAATTTAGGTCACTTGAAAACTATATTAGAAGGCAAGTTCGAAGTAAGGGGAGGAAGAGGAAAACCACGAGCAAGATATACACAACGACTAAAAGCAAAAGCAAATGTCGTGTCTTACAGGGACCTAAAGAACCTTGCCGAGGACCGCGAAAACTGGCGCATACTCCACCGACAAGAGCCATGCTCTTAAATTATGATGATGATGATGATGAGAAAATCCGTGCATTTATACTCAACAACAACTGTGCATGATCCTGTATAATGTGCATGCAAACTCACTGTATCAGCTTGTCTAGGTTCTCAAACCACAGCGACGCGTCCAAATAGTTGAAATCTTCTCCCATCGTTACTAAGATGTTCTTAGTCCGGTAGCTTTTCGACATGTTCGCGGCTATCTCTAGGAACGTTGCCACCTGCAAGCAGGGACCGAATACCGGTACATTTTTCATACAAAATAACCGGTATTCAATTTCGGTATCTCTTTTTGAAGTGAAAACTTCTTTAGCGGCGCTGTGCACTTTTTGTGATGGGAAAAAAATGTTAAACTCGCGACAGCGTAAGACGTTTCGTAAGACGGACACGTGACCTGATCGAAAACTGTTATAACGTCATTGAGTTTTCACTTCTGCCGGCACTCCCGGAGTGCAAGCCGTAATTTTTTATGTATATTTTTACACTTAATTGAGCTAATCTGATGCATCATTATCCTTACCAAAATACTATTCTATAATATCAAAGAAATATTGTGAAGGCTATGAGATATTTAGATTTTTAGTTATACCGGTAACGGTCCTTGCCTGCAATCGCGTTGCGGTTATCGACGCGATAACGACATGTGACAAACGTCACTTTTTGACATGGGTTCATACATTAATTAATTAATTAATTAATTGTATTATTACATAAATTTTGACGACCGGTCTGGCCTAGTGGGTAGTGACCCTGCCTATGAAGCCGATGGTCCTAGGTTCGAATCCTGGTAAGGGCATTTATTTGTATGATGATACAGATATTTGTTCCTGAGTCATGGTTGTTTTCTATGTATTTAAGTATTTATATATTATATATATCGTTGTCTGAGTACCCACAACACAAGCCTTCTTGAGCTTACCGTGGGGCTTAGTCAATTTGTGTAAGAATGTCCCTATAATATTTATTTATTTATTAATTACTTCACACGAATTTATAGGTTTTTTGATCCCTCCTTGTCACACTTGGTCACATTTGGCAAATCCATCCCCCCTGGTGTGAGGTCACAATTTTTCAACGAAGTCGGCAGACCGAATTTTTAGTATTATTCATATTGTATCAAAATATTTTTGACGAAAGAAATATTAGTAATTTTATAACCCAAAGCTGATTAGGAAAGAAAATTAAACTAATAAAAACGATTCATGTTCCAAAAACTTGTTATTTAACTGCATACAGGGAATTAAATAATTTAAATAAATTTTCGGTTACTGTTGAGGTTAAAGTGACGTCACAAAGTTTGTGACTCTCGCCTCCCCCTTGTCACAACATGTCACACTATCTTGACCCCCTCCCAGGCTCCCACCCCCTAAACGTGTGATGTAATTAATGGATGACCCCCATGGTGGAAAAGTATCGATTTTTTAAGAAACAGACGATTTATTATATCATTATCACGTCGATAATTGCGTCCATCATACGCTGCTGATCGCTGAGCCAACACAAACGGTTCCGATAGAACTCCTTTAGGGTTTATGACGCTTTTCTGTCAAATTTGTATTGTATTTAACATTTTAATATATAATTAAACAAAATATGGTATCACAAAATAAATTACAAACTCCAGTCATTTCGGACATGGTAATGATAGAACCGAATGTTTATGACTATCTCGGAACGGGAACCTATAGTACCTAAACCGATATATTTTTTACTAGTGCTAGCAGAATCTATATAAGGTTTACTCGGGTAATTCCGAATGTCGAAAACTGTCGGAGAATTCCGAAAGAGACTTTTATTATGATGGAATTAAGGGTGATTTTCATCTGAATTTCGGAATTATCCGACATTCGGTAATACCCGAATACACCTTACTATAAGCTTTAATTCCGGATACGAAATCCGAAATTTAAGCTTCTTCTTCTTCTTCCTCGCTTTATCCCGGCATTTTGCCACGGCTCATGGGAGCCTGGGGTCCGCTTGACAACTAATCCCAAGAATTGATGTAGGTCGGCACTAGTTTTTACGAAGGCGACTGCCATCTGACCTTCCAACCCAGAGGGGAAACTAGGCCTTATTGGGATTAGTCCGGTTTCCTCACGATGTTTTCCTTCACCGAAAAGCAACTGGTAAGTAAATATCAAATGATATTTCGTACATAAGTTCCAAAAAACTCATTGGTACGAGCTGGGGTTTGAACCCACGACCTTCGGATTGAAAGTCGCACGCTCTTACCAGGGCTCTTCGGATTTCGTTTCTTCACATCTGTTATTGTGTCTGTGCATATTTAAACTACTTAATTACTTAACTTAAGTAAAGGCTATGTAAGAATGTGTAGCTTTTCGGAAACCTGCATACATCCGCGAACAAATTCAAAGATGTATGTGAAGTCCCCAATCCGCATTGGGCCAGCGTGAGGACTATAGCCTAAAACCCTCTCGTGCTTGAGAGGAAGCCTGTGCCCAGCAGTGGGACGTATATAGGCAAAATTATTTATTTGTAAGAATGTGTTTAGCGTTTTTGTTGCTCAGCGACTCAAAGTACGATAGGTTTATGCCGGCTGTACACACTCGTCGAGACACCCCGAGATAGGCCGAGAACGACCACATCCTCCCGGTTAGGGTGGTATTGCACATGTCCAATGTGCATTGCGTCTCGCTCTCTCAAGCCAAATGTGGGACGCAAATACACATTGGACCAATATATTGGACTGGCTCCTCTACACGATGGGCCATCATACAGGCCCACTAAGATGGGCTAGCGTGTAGAGAGAATAGTGGTGTCGGATGGTTTATATGGCGCGGCGGGATGGCCACGGTGTCGGTTTTTCATCCGCACATCAAAGGTAGTGGGGCCAGCGATGGTGCGTACGCATCTACACGTGGCCTATTCCATAGTGCGTGCTCTCAACCATCGCATGACCATCTCGCTGGTCTAGCGCTGGGCCATCGTGTAGAGGCGGCATAACCATCACGCTGGTCCAGCGCTGGGCCATCGTGTAGAGGCGCCATTAGGTCGTATCTCTTTACAGTAAGTACATACTGCTCCCTTTTCATCTCGCATTTACTCGTCTCATCTCGCGCCTCCGATTGGATCGGAGCGGTGCCGAGACTCTCGGCGAGAAGCTCTCGACGAGTGTGTACAGCTCGCATTAACGTTCACAAAATTAAAAGAATAAATACAAACTTGAAAGTTATTAGCTACATCTATAAAAATGCTAATTCACAACCTCGACACTACTGACAAAACTGGCTACCAGACTATTCGTTTTGAATATGTACTAGGATAATAAGAAGATAAAGAGAGTTAGGCCAAGATAACTCTGCAGCGAATTGGATAGCACAGACTGTGGAAGGGTTATGTTAAACGTCATATTTTCTCTGCTATCAGATTCGCTGTTACCTTAGAACGGGTTGCCATAACAGGGACAATTGTTTTTTTTTAGGGTTCCGTACCCAAAGGGTAAAAATGGACCCGATTACTAAGACTCCACTGTCCGTAGTCTGTCTGTCACCCGGTTGTATTTCATAAACCGTGATAGAGTCAGACCGTGAAAAGTCTGCAGCGGATTTGATAGCCCACGCAGTGCAAGTGTCATTTTAAACGTCAAACTTCTATGAAATTATGACGTATAAATGAGTCGCTTAACTTCAAACTCGGGTAAATCCATCTGTCAGATTATGCGATTTTGGTATTAAGAAAAGGCAACAGGGTAGATATTTGCTGAGAGGGTCGAATGGATTTACCCGAGTTAGAAGTTAAGCGACACAAATAACACTTACACTGCGTGGACTATCAAATCCGCGACTCGAAAATGGAGTAAAACTACCGCATAATATTTGTGGAAGATGTCTTGTCTGCGGGGGACGTATACCTTAGCGTCGACGTTGTACATAGGCGAGGAGACGTCGTCTATAATCGGCTCGTCGTCGCACAACACGTCGAAGCAGAAGCCGGGAGGGGGTGAGTACGTATTGTAAAGCACGCCAGTGAAGATGTCAGTTGACTTGCCTACAATAAATAATTAAGGTATGCGGCTAATTCCGTCATAGGGACTATTCCGTTCACTAGCGGTTTTCTCGAACAACGAACAAAATTGTTAATTTCGTCGACAAAGAAGCGATTGCTTTTAGTTTCAGCAATCAGAAGCAAATGGTTTTTTTCCTACGATTGAAAATAAAAGAAATATACGTTCGTGGACGGAATAGACCCTATGACGGAATTAGCCACAAATGACTTTATTAGGGGACATCTTACACAGATCAACCTAGCCTAGCCCCAATACCAAGATAAGTAACCTAATAGACGTATGTATATCGTCGCCTAGCACCCATAGTCCAAGCTTTGCTTAGTTTGGGGCTAGGTTGATCTGTGTAAGATGTCCCCTGATATTTATTTATTTATTTATTTATTTATAAAACGTGTATAGTTCGTTTTTTTTAGCATTAGAAAGAACTTGAAAGAAGGTAAGCGATCTCAACATGTCTTTTAAATTGAAAAACGCTTTTTAAAAATCAGTAACTTATTACTTATGAAAGCAGAAGAATATAAAAGATCGTATTAGATTCATAATTGTTACATATTTGCCGTGACTTATTTTTAAAATGTGTTTTTTTAATTAAAAGACACATCAAGATTGATTACCTTATTTCTAATGCTAAAAAAAACGAACTATAGAAATAAAACAGCATTGTCTCACCGAGATCGTCGCTGCCTCGCCACAGCACCTCCATAGTCCGCTCTCTGAGCCGCTGAGCCTTGTCCTGGTAGTCGATGCGGCCGAGGAAGAGGCCGTCGTAGCCCATGGACGCCAGGTCGGCGGCGAGCTCCCGCGAGTGCCCGAACGGGTCGATTTGCCAGCCGACGCGCGGCCGCCCGCACTCGCCGAACGTATCGTTTAATTTTCTGGAAAAAAGTATACAAAAATTTTACAAATAAAAAACCGGCCAAAGAAACACCGGATATACTTAATTGTTTTACAAGGGGGCAAAGTTGTTGTTTAACTGGTCGTGCTAATATTGATACCCGAGCAAGCGAAAGATCCCAAAATTGAATCTTAAGCG
Source organism: Cydia splendana (assembly GCF_910591565.1). NCBI lineage: Eukaryota > Metazoa > Arthropoda > Insecta > Lepidoptera > Tortricidae > Cydia > Cydia splendana. The sequence continues at coordinate 3,029,791 of NC_085983.1, read as the reverse complement.
TTGCGAGGGTTTCAAAGCACGAGGGTTAAACAAAATTTGCCCCCGAGTGAAACACAAAATTTTTCACCACACCAACCCAAAGCAAATATTAAATGTAAAATATCAAACAAAATCAAACCAAATAAAATCCAAATGAATGTTATTAAATATTTTGCATCCAAAATCATCACTTAAAAGTCAATTCTACTAGCAAACATAAGAAAACAACTCAAAATTCGCATTTGATTACTTTGCCCCACATGTGAACGAAATGCAACTTTGCAATCAGTTTTTGAAGTGCAAAGTAAGCCTTTCCGAGCTGGTGTGGTGAAAATTATTTACATATAAAAACCCGGCCAAAGATATACCGAAAAAAACAATCAACACAGGACGTGTTGGATTTGTGGGACAGAACCAAATACAAAAAGTATAAATTCTGTTTCCGCCCGGGATCGAACCGGGGGCCTTGTGCGTGTGAAGCACACGTGATAACCGCTACACTACGGAAACTTGCTAGTATTCGACGAAATTATCGACCACGGACCACATAAATTGTTACGGAACCCTAAAAAATATATAAATAGTACTTATAACACTTTAAACTCTCGCGTTTTGTACACATATTTAATTACACAAACAGCTAGGTCTACCGCGATATAATTTCATTGTTTTTACACGACTGCCCAAACAAAAAGAGTGTGGTGTTTTCAGCGTTCATGTTTGTATGTATATGTCGTAGGCCGATCGTAAGATCAGGCAGATCGCAATGTTCCCTGTGTAATGTTTTGACGATAGTCACATTAAACCAATACATAGGTAGGATAGGTTCGTTAGGTTGCTTCAGATGCCCGAAGGGCAAACTGCCCAGAAATAGGAGCCCGCGGGGCTCCGTCGACTCAGGGAACGAGTCAAAGATTTTCACGTTTCACGATATGCCTAGGAATTTCACGATATGCCTGATCTTACGATCGGCCGCCGACATATATATTTATTACCTTAAATTCCGACGTTTATACATACCTACTAGGCATTTTTGACAAGTTTTCACTATGACATTGATGCATCAAGGCGGTTTGTTTACAGGTCTGTGTTTCACGGTAGGCCATGTGACGCATGATTTGTCATTGATGATGTCAATGAGGTTTGTTTACTGTACGTGCTAGTGGTGCCACCTACGCAGAGCTTTGCTTAATATTCCCTATTAAATAGTACTTACTGTAGTCCCCAAGTGAACTGATCGACAGTGCTCTGGTAGTGGCTTGCAGCTTCGTCGTTCATGCTCCAAGCCCCGCCCACGAACTGCAGCCGGCCCTGCCTCACAAGGGTGTGAACCTGGGACTTCACGGAGTCAGGCTGCGCCACCCACCACTTCCAGAAGAAGGCTGTTTCTACGTAGATGAATCTGGAAGCGAAGTCAGTATTAATTTAATTAATGAAAAACTCTCTTTTAGCTCATTATGAGACTTGGTTGTGTAATAATGTCCTACATCTTTAATATCTGGGAGACCAAGCTTTGCTCGGAAAACATAAAAACCCAAAAATGCGCGTTTTTTCAGGGATAAGATCTACTCGTAGCTAGATCGATTTTTCGCCCCTGAAAACCTCCATATAGCAAATTTCATCGAAATAAATATACAAGAACTGTTTAAAGGTATATTATAAAATATTTATTTATTTTTCTTTATTTATTTATCTTCTTAGGCTAGGTCATCAATTCATCATTTATAATATGAATATAAAAATAAAATATGAAAACACTTACAAAACAATACACTTTAATAAATATATAAACACATTATAAAAAACCTAACCTAGGGTGCCGCAGAGTGAGGAACCGACGTACTATACGCGCCGTATCCAAAATTACCGCCTTATTTATTTTATTACATAATTTTATTAATTAGTATTTGTATCAATAAACGATTTTTATTTAGGTCCACTAGGTACTCACTTTCTTTTGGGGTCATCCCATAGTTCTTTCACGACTGAATTCAGGATACACTTGACGCAAGCCTTCTGAATATTATTTCGACCTGGAACGAACAAGCATAATTTTTGAATTAAATATGTGTTGTAGATTAGAGATGTTGCGAATATCCGCATCCGCAACCGCGGACCATCCGCATTATTTTCAACATCCGCATCCGCATCTGCATCTGCTTAAAATCGATGCGGAGCTTAATGCGGATGCGGATGTCGAACAAGTCGGTGCAGGAACGTCTTAGCGGTGGCGTAAGTGCTAGGTAATTTCATCGTTACCTATAACGAAATCGTCTAGATCCGAAAAGTCGGCCAAGAGTTACTGTTAATAGTGTTTATTAAATATAACGCACCTATATTCTTGCTTAGATACTAAACGTTTCGTTTTTTTATTACCAAAAATTACTAAAATGTAATATTTGACGTTTTTTAAGTACCTAATCTTGACATCCGCATCCGCGGATGTGAGCCTTTAAATATCCGCATCCGCGTCCGCGGATGTCAAAAAATCTGCATCCGCAACATCCCTGTTGTAGATTATCCCGGTGCAGTACTAAGGCGTGTAAACAAAACGAGGTGATAGAAAAATCGTACGGATATGGAAAACTTCGGTAACTCCGTCGGTTAAAGCGCTCGAATCGGTGGTATTCCGAAAGGTCGCGAGTTCGAACCTTACCTTTTTTTTTTCAGAAAAGTATGGTGCATTTTAAACTTATATTAGGTTCGACAAACTAACGTTTGACGGCGACATGATGCACTCATTTTCAACGTTAGTACCTTAATCTAACTTTCATTACTAAGGTTAATACATGATGATAACATATGAACAGTGAACACAGTATAAGCTGCCTTTATATAATATTTACCTATCCTATTTATTTAATCATGCGTTGTACCTATTAGCAACTTCTTAATTTGATTTAAGCATAATTTGACTAAATCAGGCCCGGAAAGTTTTATGAATAAGGTTCATGTTTATCTTCACTGTGCCAGCTTTCTAATGTTACAAAATAACTAATTTTAAAATATTAGAAATTGAAGATCGCATCCATAATCGCTCTAAAAGATCGCGGGAGCAGCATGGTTCCATTTATTTCGCCTGTCACTATGCTCGTCACTTTCGCACTTACATACTTGTTAGAACGTGACAGGCATGGTGACAAACGATTAAGGTCTCTGCCCACCGTATCATACCATGACCGTAGTAGGAACGTTTCAGGCAAAAAAATATTCTTTGTATTAAAAAGTATGAGACTATGCCCACTAGCCCGTTCCGTCACCGACCATAGACCATACCCGTCGCGTGCCATGCACGGACCGTCAAAAATTATCGGCGAGTATATTTTGCCGGCGCCGAAACGCTCCGTCAACGGCACGCGCAACGTTGCCAGAACGGTGCGTGCAGGCGGCCAAACGGTGAGCATACGGGTTATAACCGCGTATGGTGACCGTTCTAAGCCCGTTATAAAAGCGTTGCCATATTATTGCTCGCTCTTGCCAGTCTGATAACTATTCGATCGCTCTTTCTGACGAGTCTTGCTCTAGCGAATCAAACGGGGGTACTAAGGGGATGAAAGGCGGATGCTACGGGGATTATAGGCGGATGCTATGGGGATGATACGTGGTTACGGCGGGCACTAAACCCATTATGCACGGATATGAAACGATGTGGACACGGTGTAGTGGGCATAGTAGTCCGTGTCGCGTTACATTCCGTGCCAGATACGTTCATAGTACGGTCATGGTATGATACGGTGTAGTGGGCAGAGACCTTTAAAATGCGACCGTGCTACGCGAGCACCGTAGTCGCCTACTCGATTACGCCTAACAGCATAGAATTATTTATTTAATCATGCGTTGTACCTATTAGCAACTTCTTAATTTGATTTAAATATGATTTTACTACCACATTCGTCTTCAATAGTTGATAAACTGTTAAATATTCGCGGTGTGATATGGCTGCGCGTTCTTTTACCATAGTAATTGCTAGCGGTAGGCTCCACGTATTTACGACGCTTTAACCCTCTTGGCGGTGGTGGCCGAGTGGATATGACGTCCGACTTTCAATCCGGAGGTCGCGGGTTCAAATCCTGGCTCGTACCAATGAGTTTTTCGGAACTTATGTACGAAATATCATTTGATATTTACCACTAGCTTTTCGGTGAAGGAAAACATCGTGAGGAAACCTGCATACATCTGCGAAGAAATTCAAAGGTGTATGTGAAGTCCCCAATCCGCATTGGGCTAGCGTGGGGACTATAGCCCAAGCCCTCTCGCGCATGAGAGGAGGCCTGTGCCCAGCAGTGGGACGTATATAGGCTGAAATGATGATGATGATGATGATGAACCCTCTTGGCGCTCGGGTATATACTCGCGGAGTTTTAAATTCGGGATTATTAAATTGATCGGTTGCTAATTAACCCTTTGACTGCGAAAAGACGTCAACAAACGCACACTGCTACAGACCAATATCAACCTTCGCAGCTTCGTGCATTCCGGCATGAGTGCTCACTCCATACAGCATGGCAAAAAGTGGCAACACTGTAGTATCGTCCCATTTACTTATATAAATTGGTTTGAAAGGGACGACACTACAGTGTTGCCACTTTTTAATTTATACTCTTTTTTGCCAAGCTGTACATCAGTTTTGGTACCAAAAAAATTAGAATTTTCATAGTCGACATCTAGCATCGAGTAGCGGAATTATCAGTACTTTGAGTAGCAGTAGTAGTACTGTCAAGTGACAATAGATGTAGCACCGACCGGAAACTCTAATCTCAACAACATAAGACTTTCCGGTCGGTGCTATATCTATTGTCACTTGACAGTACTACTACTGCTACTCAAAGTACTGATAATTCCGCTACTCGATGCTAGATGTCGACTATGAAAATACTAATATTTTTGGTACCAAAACTGATGTATGGAGTGAGCACTCTATGATTCCGGCAAGCAAGCGCCGCGCATGATAGGCGTCGCATTCAAAAGAAATGGAATTTGGTTGTATTGATATGTATATGTGAAACCAGGGACCGTTACCGGTATAACTAAAAATCACAATATCTCAGGCTGGTTTTAGTGTCACGCGGACTGTATTAAGTTCAGGAAGCGTTATAGAGTAGGTAAAGCTGACAGCTTTCTCATACATTTTGGCGGTGCGGAGCGATCCGCACGGACGGTCCGCGTGACACTAAAACCAGCCCCTTCACATTATTTCTTTGATATTATAGAATAGTATTTAGGTAAGGATAATGATTGATCAGATTAGCTAAATTAAGTGCAAAAATATACATAAACAACCAAGACACCGAAATCGAATAACGGTTAATTTGTATGAAAAATATACCGGTACTCGGTCCCTGTGTGAAACTGAAACTCACTTCCATAGTAATACTGGTCGAGGGTCTTTAGCCAGCCGACGTCGTCATGCGTGTGCGCAACTATGTGCACGTTCAGGACGCCTGGCTCCGCCTCGGTACAGCTCTGAAACAAAAACAGGTGTAGATTTTAGGGATTGAATACAGGTATTTTGTATAGGTACATATACAACAACCTACCCTCACATATTAAACAAGTCGACGCGTTTTAACTCGTTTAAATGCAACTTGCTAAACATGTCATTGCAGACAAACCTATAAAATAAAACGAGTTGAACGTGTAGGTAGTTAATTAAGTTTTTCAGTTAATCCTAATAAAATATGTACTTATTACTTATCTTATTTTTGTTATGTTGCGAGGACGAAAAGATAGATGTAAATATGTATTTTAAATATGTTCTCATGTCAGTGATGTCTTTATGAGAATAAATGTCTTTAAACCTTAAACCTTATTTTCACTCAAATTATAACCTACACTAAGCGTCCCCCGAGCGTGAGCATCTTAGTCAACTCTGTGTCTGCAAATCGACGCAATGTAGACGCGCAGCAACGACGCCAATTTCCATAGCACTGACTAAGTATAGTCTGTATATTTAAATAAAAGTAAACAAACAATTTGTAAATTTTCCGGCAGTTATAACATTTATTGGTTAACCAACCAAATACAAAACCGCCTGGATCTGTCACTGAACGACCTGAAACCTACATTATTTGATCGTGTAATGTTTTCATTTCATCTACCCTCAACTGGCTTAAGGAGCCAATTGAGGGTAGATTTTGTTTACTTTTATTTAAATACCTAAAGATACAGACTACAAAAGCGTCCCCCGAGCGTCGGTTTCTAGTTAGGGTTCCGTACCCAAAGGGTAAAACGGGACCCTATTACTAAGACTCCGCTGTCCGTCCGTCCGTCCGTCTGTCCGCAGGCCGTATCTCACGAACCGTGATAGCTAGACAGTTGAAATTTTCACAGATGATGTATTTCTGTTGCCGCTATAACAACAAATACTAAAAACAGAATAAAATAAAGATTTAAGTGGGGCTCCCATACAACAAACGTGATTTTTGACCTACGTTAAGCAACGTCGGGCGGGGTCAGTACTTGGATGGGTGGCCGTTTTTATAGATAATGGTACGGAACCCTTCGTGCGCGAGTCCGACTCGCACTTGCCCGGTTTTTATTTTGAGTTCATAACAAAGCATAAAGGCAATGCACTCTATTTTGTTGACGGTCTATATCAGTAATGAATGTAATGATAAGCGACCTTTGACACTGTTATCTGTCCGCGTATTTATATAACATCTTCCCCCCTTATTCATTAACGCGCTACAAAACTCAACTAATAGTCAATTCGAACTGTCAAAAACAGTTATTTGTTTTACAAGGGGGCAAAGTTGTTGTTTAACCGCTCGTGCTAATATTGATACCCGAGCAAGCGAAAGATTCCAAAATTGAACCACGAGCGTAGCGAGTGGTTCGAAAAATGGAATCTTGAGCGTTGCGAGGGTTTCAAAGCACGAGCGGTTAAACAAAATTTGCTCCCGAGTAAAACACAACATTTTTCACCACACCAACCCGAAGCAAATATTAAATGTAAAATATCAAAGAAAATAAAACCAAATCAAATCCAAATGAATGTTATTAAATATTTATCATCCAAAATCATCATTTAAAAGTCAATTCTACCAGCAAACATAAGAAAACAACTCAAAATTTGCTTTTGATTACTTTGCCTCACATGTGAATAAAATGCAACTTTGCTATCAGTTTTTGAAGTGCAAAGTAAGCCTTTCCGAGCTGGTGTGGTGAAAACGATTTTGCTACTATAGAATTTATATGAAACACTAGCATGTGACGTCACAATCAAATTACCTACTATTTATAGTTTTATAAGGGTTTTAAAATAGAAATAGTGTCTAAAACTGCTGTCTACGTTTCTCTATTAATCTTCTGGTGCTTTATTTCATGCATGGTGTAAAATAATTTATTTTAAATACAGTCAAATACCCTATTAGCCAATAATCGTTTGTCCTTATCTGTCATTTTGACTTATGTATTTGTAAGAAAGGGATAAAACATAATTTGACTAAATCAGGCCCGTAAAGTTTTATGAATAAGGTTCATGTTTATCTTCACTGTGCCAGCTTTCTAATGTTACAAAACAACTAATTTTAAAATATTAGAAATTGAAGATCGCATTCCATTTATTTCGCCTGTCACTATGCTCGTCACTTTCGCACTTACATACTTGTTAGAACGTGACAGGCATGGTGACAAACGATTAAAATGCGACCGTGCTACGCGAGCACCGTAGTCGCCTACTCGACTACGCCTAACAGCATAAGGCGTAAGCCACTTAGTTAATCGACTACGTCTGCGTAGGCCGTTATTTAGAAGTACTCTCATCGTAGCCGCAGCTTCGCCGTCTCTCGGAGTGATCTGGTCTAAGGGCGTAGGCACCGTAGTCTGGTGACTACGCCCGACTACGCCCAACAACAGCATAAGGCGTACCCACATAGTCAGTCGACTACGCCTACGCCCGTCATTTAGAAGTACTCACATCGTAGCCGCATCGCTCGCCGTCTCTCGGAGTGATCTGGTCTAAGGGCGTAGGCACCGTAGTCTGGTGACTACGCCCGACTACGCCCAACAAGAGCATAAGGCGTACCCACATAGTCAGTCGACTACGCCTACGCCCGTCATTTAGAAGTACTCACATCGTAGCCGCAGCGTTCGCCGTCTCTCGGAGTGATCTGATCTAAGGGCGTAGGCACCGTAGTCACCAGCCCGACTACGCCCAGCAACAGCATAAGGCGTACCCACATAGTCAGTCGACTACGACTACGCCCGTCATGTAGAAGTACTTACATCGTAGCCGCATCGTTCGGCGTCTCTCGGAGTGATTTGGTCTAAGGGCGTAGGCACCGTAGTCACCAACACGACTACAACCAGCAACAGCATAAAGCGTACCCACTCAGTTAGTCGACTACGACTACGCCCGTCATTTAGAAGTACTCACATCGTAGCCGCAGCGTTCGCCGTCTTTCGGAGTGATCTGGTCTAAGGGCGTAGGCACCGTAGTCACCAGCCCGACTACACCCAGCAACAGCATAAAGCGTACTTATATAGTTAGTCGACTACGACTACGCCCGTCATATAGAAGTACTCACATCGTAGCCGCATCGCTCGCCGTCTCTCGGAGTGATCTGGTCTAAGGGCGTAGGCACCGTAGTCACCAGCCCGACTACGCTCAGCAACAGCATACTTATATAGTTAGTCGACTACGACTACGCCCGTTATTTAGAAGTACTCACATCGTAGCCGCATCGCTCGCCGTCTCTCGGAGTGATCTGGTCTAAGGGCGTAGGCACCGTAGTCACCAGCCCGACTACACCCAGCAACAGCATAAGGCGTACTTATATAGTTAGTCGACTACGACTACGCCCGTCATTTAGAAGTACTCACATCGTAGCCGCATCGCTCGCCGTCTCTCGGAGTGATCTGGTCTAAGGGCGTAGGCACCGTAGTCACCAGCCCGACTACGCCCAGCAACAGCATAAGGCGTACTTACATAGTTAGTCGACTACGACTACGTCCGTCATTTAGAAGTACTTACATCGTAGCCGCAGCGTTCGCCGTCTCTCGGAGTGATCTGGTCTAAGGGCGTAGGCACCGTAGTCACCAGCCCGACTACGCCTAGCAACAGCATAAGGCGTACTTACATAGTTAGTCGACGACGCCTACGCCCGTCATTTAGAAGTACTTACATCGTAGCCGCAGCGTTCGCCGTCTTTCGGAGTGATCTGGTCTAAGGGCGTAGGCACCGTAGTCACCAGCCCGACTACGCCCAGCAACAGCATAAGGCGTACTTACATAGTTAGTCGACTACGACTACGTCCGTCATTTAGAAGTACTCACATCGTAGCCGCATCGCTCGCCGTCTCTCGGAGTGATCTGGTAGGGCGCAGGCACCGTAGTCACCAGCCCGACTACGCCCAGCAACAGCATACTTATATAGTTAGTCGACTACGCCTACGCCCGTCATTTAGAAGTACTCACATCGTAGCCGCATCGCTCGCCGTCTCTCGGAGTGATCTGGTCTAAGGGCGTAGGCACCGTAGTCACCAGCCCGACTACGCCTAGCAACAGCACCCAACGCTGCATTTCCTGAAATAAAAATGTTATTAATATGATTATTATAGGATGTTATCACATAAATTGACTAAGTCCCACCGCAAACTCAATAAAGCTTTTGTTGTGTCCATGGACCTAGAGTTTCAACTCCAAAATTATATATGTCGAGTGCATGCTGTTTTCCAATTTGAACTAAGTATATATAGTCTTTAAGACGGAAAAGTTGCTACTCGCATGAAACTTAATCGTATAGTTGGTCAAACCATAGTAAGTATGATTATCTCTGTCTATGATTGAAATGAGACAGTCCTTTGACAAACTATATTTATGCATTTCATTTAGCACAGGTAATTTGTGGTTGGGTTTATACCCTCTCAAGTGGGTTCCGGCATTATAAAAAGTTAGTAAAGCTTTTCATTCATAGATGGCGCTAGCGGTTCGAATTTATTTATACCATTACCAAAGAGAATAGATAGTATAGAGGGCTATTGCCATAGTAAATTTTGTAGTCACGGTAATTTACTGACATCTATCGACACACGATTAAAACTTAAAATAAAATTGCAAATGTATAAATTAATCAAAATATGTATACGGATAAATGATTTTTAATTTTTATTGTTCCATACTGACCCATGTTCTTTCACTGATATGTGTTAAAATTGTTAAATATCAAACGGTGTCAACGCCATCTAGCCGAGAATAGGCCAAAGGTATGGCGCCATCTACTCGAGAATAACTTTTTCTTGATTTCCGAGGCACGTTTTTTCTTAGACTTTAGTTATCTTATACGAAGTTACATATACATATGTCGGAACCTGACACCAGAAAGACGTATTGCAGCGTTATAATTCATTATTTTAGACGCCTGTATAAAATCGATTAGCAATGTTGAGCTACGTATTATTTGGTTGTAACAAAATAAATAAAGTTGTGTAGAGAGTAACTCCGTCTATTGGCGCATTGTTGAAATAAAGTTGCGTAGAGAGTAACGCCATCTATTGGCGTGTTATTGAACTGAGATGACAGGTAGAAGGCTTTGGAACGTCGAGAGGTTTCTCTCGAGTGAGCGTAGGCACGAGTTGGCGTTTTTGTCGGTATGTTGGTAGACTGGTCGAGCAGGGTTGCCAACTTGACTTTGAGGCGGGAGCAGAGAGGCTCCGCCGCTGGTAGTTCTTCTTGATCGGACCGCGCTAGAGATCGGACATACTCGTTAGCCAACCTCGTGCCTAACTCGCTACGTTCCTGAAGGTTTATACCTGAAGGATTATTCTGATAGCTTATAAAATCCCGCGTTCTTTAACCATTTAGCTAAGTGTTTTATTTCAAGTGTTATTTTGATTTCTTATGTTTCATTAGAAGCTTACTTTTGTGAAATAAAGAAATGATGTGTTATGTGTTGTTTTAACTTGTTTTGAAAAGATTTGTCCCTCTGAGTTTGTTGCCGGTCCCATATAGGGCTAAATCTTCTCATGTTAGAGGCGTAGGGTTGGAGCCGGCCTAGTTTGACTTGAATAAAAATTTAAACGGTTTCTTTTTACTTTCATATCGCTCCCTTGAGTTAAACATAGCAATTAGTTCTTTTAAACATTTAGTACTGAAGTATAGTAGGCACTAGTATGGTTAACGAGTCCTAATGTTTATTTCATGCACTGGTAGCAATGGTAGCATACTGGTTTAGCTGTGAAGTAATACATTATCGTACTACCCCACGCGCCTACCGCCTTTTAGGACCATCGGTATTCGACATCAGCAAGTGGGATGAATGCGGAGTTTCATGTATTGCTTACACAGCCACCTGGGAGCGTGGTGTATTTCCGTGTGTTTTGGTGACCTACATTCCATAATCTGGACACGTGGTAATGGTAAGCTCACGTGTCTAACCTTGATTGAAAGGTGAGTGTAATTCATTGTTATTTGGTGAGAATGATTGTGAAATTGTGAATAAAATTGTGATTGAGGCAGTCGAGCATAGCGGTCGTTACGTGACGTCATCTCTGGGATCGTTACGTTTCTTTGTAAGTAATTAATTTTTGTAATCCATTTAAATCGAAGCGATCTTGAGTTATTTTGATTTGAAATCCATACTGTTAATTAAAACCGAGTATTAGCTATTACAACGTGATATTATTTCATCGCTCACTTGTGAATGTACCCTCAATAATTGATTTTTTTATAAAGATACAATTAATTTTTATAATCCATTTAAATCTAAGTGATCTTGAATTATTTTGATGTGAAATCCATCTTGTTAATTACAATCAAATATCGGCTATCACGACGTGATATTATTTTATCGCTCACTTGTGAATCTACCCTCAATAATTGATTTTTTATGAAGATACAATTAATTTTTATAATCCATTTAAATCTAAGTGATCTTGAATTATTTTGAAGTGAAATCCATGTTGTTAATTACAACCAAATATCGGCTATCACGACGTGATATTATTTCATCGCTCACTTGTGCTTCTACCCTCAAAAATATTTTTTTTTCATGAAAATACAATGCACCGTTAGAAATTGATCCTGTAATTCCTCCTGTAATCCTGTTTAGTAATTAATAAAATTGCGACAAATTATTGCCCGTAATGCCGTGATAGATCACAAATCGTGCATACTATGGAAACATGAGCTACGCATATGAAAATTAATGTTACAGTGTCCTACAGCCCGAGCCGAGCCAACTTAGAGACGCCATCACGCCTGTAACACAGAAGCAGCTGTGCAGTCTCTTCTGTGCTGGAGATTTGGAAATAAAAGGACAGGTTTCGTTCTGATTGCTTATTAGTGATTTTTATTTTGAGTGTAATGGCGAAGCATAACAGTCGAATGTAACTAATTAGCTGTCACTTTTCGTATTGGCCCTTTTACCGTGTTACTTATTTTTGGGACACGTGTTTGTTTGTTCATAGAAGGAAATAAAACGCACTCATTGAAGTTTCAATTTTAATCAGAGATTTTTAAAGTCTCATATCCATTAGTAACATATCTTTAGTGTCCACTACTAGGGCATTACGTAAACCTTTGAGTTTAGCCTGCATACATGATAAATGATAAATCTGATACCGTGCAAATGATGATTTCAGTACCAGCCAGCTATGATGAACCACCGCTCTGTCAAGAGTGTCCCGATCAAGATGATGAACCACATCGTGCATCTCGCCATATGCCGCAGCAACGGCAACTGCAAGGCGGAAAGCATCAGCCTTCGTGCTTGGGTTGGACTTCACCACCACCTTTGACTGGGACGCGTGCATCATGCTTTATTAATCTGGTGAGCAGTTCCCATTTTGTTGGGATTATTTTGAGAGGATTTACTTCTGCATAGAAGTTTTGAGCGAGTTTCTGTTGTTAAAAGCTAAAGTAGAAAGCGACCTTTAGTGATTTTGATCAGTAATGTTCAGTTTCAGTCGATCAGTTGACGCTGATAGTACCAATGGTTCTGAGTAACATGATTTAAAGACCTGTTTTTATTTTCTTTTTGGAATTCTCTCTTAACATTGTTTTTGCTTTCGACGGACTGAAAGCTTGTACTTTCGAAGGACTGAAAGTACGCCCGATGGACTGGGCACTACTGTTTTGCTTTCGATGGACTGAAGGCAAGCCCGATGGACTGGGCACTACTGTTTTGCTTTCGATGGACTGAAGGCACGCCCGATGGACTGGGCACTACTGTTTTGCTTTCGATGGACTGAAGGCACGCCCGATGGACTGGGCACTACTGTTTTGCTTTCGATGGACTGAAGGCACGCCCGATGGACTGGGCACTAATGTTTTGCTTTAGATGGACTGGGTATTGTTTAGTGACCGCATCAGAAGTGCCAGAGCATGTAAGAGGTGCACGTGGTCTGCTTTTTATGTGCAGAATGCTCTTTGCGAGGAGTAGCACTTACGCGGCTGAGATGGTTACTTCTGACGAGGGTCTGGTATCTGCCGAAGGACTGGCAATGCACCGAAGGACTGGTGTTGTTTTGTTAAAAATGAACTCCCGTTGATGTACTGTGTTCATATGAGTAAAATTGGCATTATTAAGTCAGAGTGCTATTTATTTTAAGATGTCCTACAATGATTATTATCACATTTGACCAAACTATTTTTTTTTTATGCCAGATGATTTCCCCGTAAATTGATATTGATGACAATAGTAGTGATACTGTCGAGCAATGAATTAGAGCTGTTGTGATTTGTGTTTTTGATGTTTGAGATTGTTCTGTTTTCACATAAATTTGAGAGTATCCGCCAGATGGAGGCGATGATTAATGGAGTGTATCCGCTAGATAGCGGCGATGATTACTGATTATTTTTATTAAGTCGTTGCTCGATGGACTATTTTTGACTAGAGAATTGAGGATTGTTAAAGTAATTTTGAACAATTATTTTTTCTGGTTGGATTGAAGTTTGATTTTAATAGTAATTTGAGAGAGACCCAAATTGTGGGTCAGGAATGACCGAGCGATGAGATACTGTGCTGAGTATTTTGTTACAGAATCAAATGCATACACCCACACACGAGGACGTGTGTAGCGCAGGACGGCCGTGTCGGAACCTGACACCAGAAAGACGTATTGCAGCGTTATAATTCATTATTTTAGACGCCTGTATAAAATCGATTAGCAATGTTGAGCTACGTATTATTTGGTTGTAACAAAATAAATAAAGTTGTGTAGAGAGTAACTCCGTCTATTGGCGCATTGTTGAAATAAAGTTGCGTAGAGAGTAACGCCATCTATTGGCGTGTTATTGAACTGAGATGACAGGTAGAAGGCTTTGGAACGTCGAGAGGTTTCTCTCGAGTGAGCGTAGGCACGAGTTGGCGTTTTTGTCGGTATGTTGGTAGACTGGTCGAGCAGGGTTGCCAACTTGACTTTGAGGCGGGAGCAGAGAGGCTCCGCCGCTGGTAGTTCTTCTTGATCGGACCGCGCTAGAGATCGGACATACTCGTTAGCCAACCTCGTGCCTAACTCGCTACGTTCCTGAAGGTTTATACCTGAAGGATTATTCTGATAGCTTATAAAATCCCGCGTTCTTTAACCATTTAGCTAAGTGTTTTATTTCAAGTGTTATTTTGATTTCTTATGTTTCATTAGAAGCTTACTTTTGTGAAATAAAGAAATGATGTGTTATGTGTTGTTTTAACTTGTTTTGAAAAGATTTGTCCCTCTGAGTTTGTTGCCGGTCCCATATAGGGCTAAATCTTCTCATGTTAGAGGCGTAGGGTTGGAGCCGGCCTAGTTTGACTTGAATAAAAATTTAAACGGTTTCTTTTTACTTTCATATCGCTCCCTTGAGTTAAACATAGCAATTAGTTCTTTTAAACATTTAGTACTGAAGTATAGTAGGCACTAGTATGGTTAACGAGTCCTAATGTTTATTTCATGCACTGGTAGCAATGGTAGCATACTGGTTTAGCTGTGAAGTAATACATTATCGTACTACCCCACGCGCCTACCGCCTTTTAGGACCATCGGTATTCGACACATATATTTGCCATTACTTTATGTTTATACGCTAACACGTTCATTTAATTAAATTGTTTTAAAAAAACTACTTTTATGGTATATTAATTGATGTTAGAGAAAAATACAACAATTTGAATTAAATTCAAACATTGTTTATTGTGTTTATATACATATACAGTTATATGCGTATTGTTATCAATAGAGATGCACCGGATATTCGGTTACTATCCGGTACCCGGCCTATCCGGCCATTATTTTAATATCCGGCCGGATACCGGAAAGTGACCTACTATACGGTCGGATACCGGATACTAACATTGCTTGATTTCGGAGTAAACAAATTAGATTTAAGAAACAGTCACGGTCATAATCGTACTTGTCTATTATTTTAAAACAATTTAAACATTCCAGTGACTTGCACGCGTACTCATTTTGAACTAGACGTGCGCGCCGCCGCGGCGCGCCGCCGCCATAGAGAGTCAGCGCGCCGCCGCCGCCGCCGGTAGTTTAAAATTCGCGCCGAATATTTTTTTATAAGACAGTATTATGCAGCGTTAAAATATGTAATAGGTTATAGACCGATAAGAAATAGTTGAAAATTATTGCGGGCAGCACTTCCTACATAACTCTCACATTTTTGATGTAAAATACTTACATGGCAATAATTTAGTACGGATTTTTTTTTGGTTATTGTATAATTTAAATTCTACTATTTTATGTCGCACCAACACAATACTAACTATTTCTTATGTGGCAGTATGATTTACATAAAAATGTGTTGTATGTATGGGTAAAACACATTTACAAAGTATAATGTCCAGTGTTTTAACCGTTGTCAATTTACACGGCACTTTTGCTAAGTCCAGTATGTTGGACATTGCCAAGTATGCGAAGAGTAAAATTAATAAATTAAACAGAGGGATGTTAGGTGTTTCAAAACGTTTTAAAAAGTCATTACTTGTCGGTTTACTTACAACGTAATGAACTAATGAACCAAATAGATAAAAAAATATTATTACGGATTTTTTTCCTGTGCATCAAGACATCAAGAGACAGACCCGATTTCATTTGAGAAATTTCTTACAAAAATATTGATTAAATTGCATGCATTATTGTAAAAACCATTGCCCAGATGTTGCTGCCTCCTAGTCCTCCTACGATACCCCGCTAAGTTTGATAAATGATGTCAATGACTGGTAAAATTTTACCACCTACGAGCTATAAAGTTTTTGGAAAAATATAAAAATAATAGGTTTGACTTTAATTCATAACATACGTTGACATTATCACTAAGTGTATTTGTAATTAAAAAATGCAATTATTCTATATTTATTAAAAAAAAACATGAATTTAACAAAAAAAACCTTATGCACATAAAGTACTGTATGTATACTCGGCAACGTCCAAAATACTAGACGTCTTTTCATTATGCGGCGTACCTTTTTATTTACGCCGAACCTGGCAACATCCAACATATTTAACATACGTATGTTTTTTTCGAAACTATTATAAATAGATTGTTTTCATGATTTTTCTACAATAAACAACCACATAATAATATAATAACACCAAAAAAATGATAGTAACACAGTTTTTTTGAGATTTTTTTTCCCTTGTCGAGGGGCTACCCGAGGTTTTCATCTATTTTTGACAAGTTTTGAATCGTACTTCCTTTTTTTGCACTACAGATAGAATTATAAGACAAACGGTTATTGGTTTTTCAATCTTTTATCTCCGGTTTTGTCCACCGGATTTTGAAATAAATGAATAAGTACTTATTTTTTATGAATTTTTTAAACATTGTCTAAAAGAACACTTTTTTGGTACCTATCTAGTTTGCATTGAAGGATCTTACATGTACGAAATCTAGATATTTGGGTTCGTCTTTGACGTCTCGAAAAACGTGTCCAGGGTTTTAATTTCAAAGTAATTAACACAAAAGTTATGGCCAGAAAACCAGGTTATTAGCCTAAAATTGTTCAACTTTGATGCCAAATATCTCGAAGACAATGAACTTTGAAGTAAATAGTTAATATAATAAGCTACAAAAAACATTAGAAAACTAAGGGATACAGATCGAAGGTCATTGGCGTGGGGTAGCCCCTTAAGGGTTAAGCGTAACTTTTCATTATACGTCTTAATATTGAAAAGTTGAAAAATCCCACGCCGCCGCCGTGGATTTTTTCGTGGCGCGCCGCCGCCCGATTTTTTTCGACCGGCGCGCACGTCTATTTTGAACCTAGAAATGTGTCCGCGCGAACGTTCACTACGAAACAGGTCAAACCTGCAGAATGCGCACCTGAAAAACCGAAGTATAGTTCCGCTGGCCGAATATTCGGCGGCCGGATACCGGATATTCGGCCGATGTTCAAGCCGAATATCCGGTATCCGGTATCCGGCCAAACAACTATCCGTTGCATCTCTAGTTATCAAACTCATCGAATGTAGTAAAGCTATTCGTTCCTAGGTGGCACTAGCTGTACCTGTTTTCCATAATGATTCCACACAAATACATTGAAAATACTTATGACTCAGGAAGATATCTGTGCTCATCACACAAATAAATGGCCTTACCAGGATTCGAACCCGGTACCATCGGCTTCATAGGCAGGGTCACTACCCACTAGACCAGACAGGTTGTCTATAAATGTGAATGAGGGTAGAAAATATAAATAACTAGCGACCCGCCTCGGCTTCGCACGGGTTATACAAAACCTTAACTAATTATACACCTAAACCTTCCTCAAGAATCACTCTATTGATAGGTGAAAGCCGCATGAAAATCCGTTTAGTAGTTTTGGAGTTTATCGCGAACATACATACACACAAACAGACAGACGCGGCGGGGGACTTTGTAGTAGGATTATAAGCGCTATCTACTCGTGTTGCAAAACCACTCCGTATTTACTGTTGACATATTTATGCAATATGTTTTTCAATTTAATCAATCAATCTAAACATATCTATCGGATGATGTAAACATATATACAAACTGATATCTACTTAAGCAGTTTAACCTACATAATTGCTCGACATTTCGAAATTTTAATCCCTATCTTATTTGCCAAGTCGGTACCTACTTATTATATTAGGCTTATGCTACCTAATTAAAGTTACTAATATGATATACTATCGACCCGCCCCGGCTTCGCACGGGTAAATAAATCATACACCTAAACTTTCCGCAAGAATCACTCTCTTGATGTTAGTTCAGCCACAGAATAAATAATAGTACTAGGTACAGAAGACTCACTCTCTAACAAAACGCGTCTGTTACGATCAGCACAGATATGGCCGCTAGGTGGCGACAGCGCCACGCGCGGCTTATGGCGGAACGGATGTAGTTTTAGCTACCTGTAGCAAAGCGACGAAATCGCGGAGTGAGCCACGCCTGGTTCAGCTTACAGTTCTGCGGGCTCAGCACGGTTCCATTTTTATCGACTATCACTATGCGCGTCCCTTTCGGACTTACATACTTGTTAGAACGTGACAGGTATGGTGACAAGGGATAAAAACGCGACCGTGCTAAGCCGCCTGGACTAGTTTTGAGTGTCATATAACACTCACTGCTTGAATTTTGGTTTGAACTGACGACCTACTTATTATATCTATACATTGCTACGTTTTAGTAAAAATAAAAGCGTTACGAAATGCGTTATTTCATAATTTTAAAGCTCCAGGAACACTGGAATTAAGATCAAAACATTGGGTACTATTAACGCCATCTTGTGAGGGCGTAATGAACTTGCCTAGAAAGGCTATCTAATTTACATTAATCTTGATTTGCACATTCGTTATGTTTACATAAAAAACTAGGCAACACATAACACAAGTTACACAAGGTTTTGGAATTTTAAACCTACGGGAAAGATAAAATATCGCTAATGTTTATGTCAAAATTGAGGACTACTAGCGCCATCTAGTTGGCTCTTGGTTTAACTAATCATTTACTACTAGGCTTACCTACATTATATTATTTTATTTATTTGGAGATCCAACAGCTGTGACATTAACATAAAAAATATAGTAGATACAGGACAGGAAGCCAATTATAGGAACTCACAGTAACTATATAGCAGAATGCTAACATCGCTTTGTAGAATATACTATAATATACCTACGCTTTGCGAACAAAGTATTACAAAAATCACTAAATTGTGCTACAAAAAATATTACATAAACGATATTCCAAATAATTTTATAGATATTTTAGTGTTCAGTGCCAACAATTTTAAACAAAATAAATTCCCGAAATCGCTACTACTAATGCCATCTATCGGTGAATTACGTCAAACTGTGAAGTACTAAAGAAAACAAGATTAAAATATACGGTTTCAACATAAAACACGTTTTTACAAAAATGTACGGTACGTATAACACATGTTTATTACAATGAATAGGTTTATAATAAACTTAACAGTTTAGTAGTAGTTAAAATGATAAAACAACAATTTTAATAGCTAGTTAGAAGCTACAAGTAATAAACAAGGAAATATTTACGTGTATCGCGATATTATTACCGCAGAATGAATACCTATTGGCTATTACAATACTTATTTACCTTCACAGTTGATAATTACTCCATATAGTTGTGGGTAAAGAATTAAAATAATAATTCAGCCTATAATATACAGGGTCATTTTTGGACCGTTAGCCATGGCCATATTGCGCGAGGTGATAATCAATAGGTCATACTGAACAAACTTTTTCTATGGGACCAACACCGAAATCCCAAAAAAAAATTGACCATCCCATAGAAAACTTCGGCTACAAATATAATGACCACCAAAAAATACTTTGGTACCCTAAATAAAAAAATTATGCTTACCAAAAAAAAATACTGAACACCAAAAAAATAAGGCCTAAAAATACAAAAGTACCACCATTTTAATTACGACTGCACTTCAAATTGTATTCAAATACCAAATATATTGAATGATCACCAAAAATCATTAATGATCACCAAATCTTGAAGACCAAATTAATGCGATATTTTCACCTAAATAAACCACTATGATTACCAAAAAATTTCTACATATTACCCAATAAAGTAAACTGATGCCAAAATTACTAGCCCCTCCCGCTCAACCCCCCGTACCCCGCACCGCATACCTACCTTACCTAATCTACTTTTCTAGTAGCATTTCGTTATGCTACTAGAAAAGTAAGTCAAACTGCTATCAGTTAAGTGGGTTAGGTTAGCACTGCGACCCTTACAGAAACGAAATGTTACTAGAAAAGTAGGTTAGGTTAGGTTTGAACTGCGACCTTTACAGAAACGAAATGCTACTATAAAAGTGGGTTAGGTTAGGTTAGAACTGCGATCCTCACAGAACCGAAATGCTACTAAAAAGTGGGCTAGGTTAAGTTTACACTGCTACCCATACAGATACGAAATGCTACTAGAAAAGTGGGTTAGGTTAGGTTTGAACTGCGACCCATACAGAAACGAAATGCTATCAGAAAAGTGGGTTAGGTTAGGTTTGAACTAGACATGTGCGCCGATGTCAAAATCATCGGCGGCGGCGTCCGATGATTTTTTGACCGGCGGCGGCGGGGTGATCGGCGTGAAATCGGCGTGGCATAATTTTTGATACTGCATGAGAACGTGGCTGTAGAAACTCTACATTAAAGCCTTCTGAGTATTTACTAGGCTATCCAAAACATATTACGTGTGTTTTCTATATTATTGCTGAAAATGATATACCATTTTGTCACTTGGCAACCATTTCTTACCAACCTAATGGTTACCAACTGTATGTTATATAAAATAATATTAATATAAAAAAGACACTTTAAAACGCTAGATTTTAGGCAGTATAATAACTTTGTAATACAAATAAAACACAAAAAGATTTCTTTATTAGTTAAGTCGTAATTTTAAAAAAACTATATTGACTTCTCCCAGCCGCTGTCGTCTGTCGTCACCCATGATTTGTTACAAAATAATGATGAACTACTTTACATTTGTCTGAACTAACGTTCATTAGAGACGTACGTTAGAATAAAGATGTCGTCGTTTTTATTCACTTCGTCAGATTGATTCGCTCAACTCAACAGAATGTCTTAGAAAAGTGTCTCGTTTCGCATGGCACTTGCAGGGAAAAACCCGCGTGTCGTCTGACCTACATACTGTGAGCGACTACCCGAAAATTTGATAGACGAAGCCTCTGCCGGAAAATTTAAGAGTCGCGTGAGATAATATATTGTAGGTATTTCATTAAAGTTTCATGGAATATTAAGGTTTACTTTGTTTTCTTTGTTGCTAGCTTAATGATGACCCTTGATGCGATGCTTACTACAGGAAAACAAAATGCGTTCTAAAAAAAGCTGTGTGATAACATATCGAATAATAACCCGTGATCCAGAACCTAGGCCTTCTTTAAATTAACGCTAAATCGTTATCACAGCTAACACCACAACGACAAAAGTGATGTTTCTTTGTTTCACCGGAAAATAATAAGCGAAAAATCACAAGGATCTTTAAATTATATCTCTGACACTATCGACTCACTACGCAACATGCAGTAAGGCACGATAGGTATCAAAATTTTCCACGCCGATTTTACGCCGGTCAAATTAATCGGCGGCGGCGGCGTGGAAAAATCGTCGGCGGCGGCGGCGCGGCGGCGCGGCGCACATGTCTAGTTTGAACTGCGACCCTTACAGAAACCAAATGCTACTAGAAAAATGGGTTAGGTTAGGTTTGAACTGCGACCCTTACAGAAAAGAAATGCTACTAGAAAAGTGGGTTAGGTTAGGTTTGAACTGCGACCCTTACAGAAAAGAAATGCTACTAGAAAAGTGGGATATGTTAGGTTTGAACTGCGACCCTTACAGAAAAGAAATGCTACTAGAAAAGTGGGATATGTTAGGTTTGAACTGCGCTGCGACCCTTACAGAAAGAAATGCTACTAGAAAAGTGGGTTAGGTTAGGTTAGGTTTGAACTGCGACCCTTACAGAAACGAAATGCTACTATAAAAGTGGGTAAGGTTAGGTTAGAACTGCGACTGTTACAGAAATAAAATGCTACTATGCTACTAGAAAATATGCTAATTTAATAGGATAACGGTAATTATATTAAATATTTGCACATTTTTAATTAAAATGTGGTTACAATTTTGGTGGTCATTTACAATTTTTGGGTTTACAATGATTATTTTGGAGTCATTTGCTTTAAAATGATATCAAGATTTAAACATTTGGTTATAATTTTACATTAAAATGGAGTTCTAATTTTGGTGGTCATTTACTATTTTTGGGTTTACAATGATTATTTTGGTGTCATTTTCTTTAATAGGATAGCAAGATGTAAAAATTTGGTTATCATTTCACATTAAAATAGGGTTTGAAATTTGGTAATCATTTAGTATTTTTGGGTTAATAATGATTAGTTTGGTGTCATTTCCTTTAAAAGGATAGTAAAGTGTAATAAAATTGGTAATCATTTCACATTAAAATGGTGTTATAATTTTGGTGATCATTCATTATTTTAGGGTGGTAAAATAGATTTTTTTGGTATTAAATTTTACTAAATCTGGTGATCAGTTAAATAGCAGCCGAAAACTTCGACATTCACTCGACCAAAATGTATGAAACGGCCAATAAAAATGTTGTGATTTCGGAGTTGGTCCCATAGAAGTTGTTCAGTATGACCTATCTAAACTGCAAAACGTTATTAAAGACAAAAAAAAGTAAGAAAATGTTGCCACTTTTTACTAGCGCGTCTTGTATTTATGTAAAAATAAGTAAATAAAAGTACTTTTTTAAATCGTAGGAGTAAAATTACTAATAAATAAACTATCTTAGCGTGATTATTTATCAAAAGGAATTTACTATTTTACAAACAAATTATTGCAGTGGCAACATTGTCTTACTTTTTGTGGTCTTGAATTACGTTTTGCAGTTTAGGTAGGTCATACTGAACAACTTTTTCTATGGGACCAACTCCGAAATCACAACATTTTTATTGGCCGTTTCATACATTTTGGTCTTCGAGCAACACCGGCTTCCGACACATCGGAAGGGAGGGGCCCAAGCGATATCTCACCGTACAAATCTTTCTGCCATTTTTCGCGGGGGGAAAGGTGCACACAGTCGCACTTCTCACACACTTACATACAAAATCCAATCTGTAATGACGACACAAATACGTAGAAAATGACACACGTCAAAGACAAATCTTGCAAACCTCGATCTCTTTTTGTGTACGGACGAGTGACAAGTGTCACAACACGCACACTAACACTTTTTCGTTGAAGTATGTTATTGTATTCTGAGAGATGAGAAGTCGGATTTGTCGCTCGACCGATCCGCAATTTGTACTGAGCGAGCAAAATCGATAAATCCAACAATTACATGAGACTAAAATATAATAATTGTGTTTGAATGTAATTAAACGTATGATATGTAAAAAAAATATTACATGTGAAATGTAACACTTTCTTTTTGTAAATTTGATGTCCCCGACCTCTTTTTATAACAAAAAACCGAGCAAACAGCCATTTTTGTGCAGCAGTGTTCACGCGCGCGTCTGGACTCGGTCTAGTGAAAAATCCAAGTGCAACTAGTTTTATTACCCGCGCTAGATTAGATTGACGCGCTAATCTTGTACCTCGGCAGAGGGGAAATAGTGCGAATGCCACCTCCCTTCCGTGTTGCTCGAAGATTTTGGTCGAGTGGATGTCGAAGTTTTCTATGAGATGGCCAATTTTTTTTGGGATTTCGGGGTTGGTCCCATAGAAAAAGTTGTTCAGTATGACCTACCCAATCACCTCGCACAATATGGCTAAGGGGCTATTCATAAATTACGTCATTTCAAATTGGGGGGGGGGGGGTCTGGACATCAGAGGATGGTATATAGCATGATTTTTGGATGATTTTAGGGGGGGGGGGAGTCAAAAATCGTCAAAAATAGATGACGTAATTTATGAACAGCCCCTAACGGTCCAAAAATTACCCTGTATAAGGGCTTGTGCACAAATCATATTCATTGTGTGTAAGTCTACAACGATTTTTTGATAGCAAACACAGTGCAAGTGTTATTTATAATAACTTCATAGAAGTTTGACGTTTAAATAACACTCGCACCGTCTCGTACCAATGAGTATTTCCGAACTTATGTACGAAATATCATTTGATATTTACCAGTCGCTTTTCGGTGAAGGAAAACATCGTGAGGAAACCGGACTAATCCCAATAAGCCTATTAGTTTCCCCTCCGGGTTGGAAGGTCAGATGGCAGTCGCTTTCGTAAAAAGTAGTGCCTACGCTAATCCTCGGGATTATTTTCCAAGCGGACCTCAGGCTCCTTTGAGCCATGAAAATGATGATGCTACAATTATTGTACAATATTTAGGTCAAGCGTGTGACCGTTTTTAAGGTTCCGTACCCAAAAGGTAAAAACGGGACCTTATTACTAAGACTCCACTGTCCGCCTGTCTGTCACCAGGCTGTATCTCATGAACCGTGATAGCTAGACAGTTGAAATTTTCACAGATGATGTATTTCTGTTGCCGCTATAACAACAAGTACTAAAAAGTACGGAATCCTCGGTGTACGAGTCTGACTCGCAGTCGCACTTATCCGGTTTTTAGGGTTCCGTAGTCAAATGGCAAAAAACGGAACCCTTATGGATTCGTCATGTCTGTCTGTCTGTCCGTCCGTATGTCACAGCCAATTTTTTCCGAAACTATAAGAACTACTGTTATGAAACTTGGTAATTAGATGTATTATGTTTTCACACAAAAATAATATATGATGTACATTACCATGCAAACTTCCACCGAAAATTGGTTTGAACAAGATCTAGTAAGTAGTTTTTTTTAATACGTCATAAATCGTAAAACGCAATTTTATATGTTATACTTGCTGCTACGGAACCCTTCATGGGCGAGTCCGACTCGCACTTGGCTGCTTTTTTTTTTACTCTTTAATATCGTTCATTCATACTGGTATTAATATGAACGAATACAAAAATATTTTACACAGCGTTAAAATCACTAAAATTCCCATAAAATTATTAACTAAAAAAAAGGAAGTCATGAACTTTAATTAAACTACGAATGACAAACGATAGCGCCATCTAATATACACGCAGACCCATCTAGCGGCAAATGTTGGAACTAAAATATAGCATTGAATTGAAACTAACGGAATAATATTATATTTTAGCACGCTTCGGTGTTTGTCTGTCCTTACGTCTGTCGGCAC
Source organism: Cydia splendana (assembly GCF_910591565.1). NCBI lineage: Eukaryota > Metazoa > Arthropoda > Insecta > Lepidoptera > Tortricidae > Cydia > Cydia splendana. The sequence goes on along the minus strand of NC_085983.1, from coordinate 3,004,646 downwards.
AGAATAAATAATAGTACTAGGTACAGAAGACTCACTCTCAACAAAACGCGTCTGTTACGATCAGGACAGATATGGCCGCTAGGTGGCGACAGCGCCACGCGCGGCTTATGGCTAGCCACCAAAATTGGTGTGGCACGGATGTACTTTTAGCTACCTGCAGCAAAGCGACGAAATCGCGGAGTGAGCCACGCCTGATTGAATTGAGACCAACGGAATAATATTATATTTTAGCACGCTTTGGTGTTTGTCTGTCCTTACGTCTGTCGGTACCTCATACGAGAACCGTATAAGTGTAGTTATTTACGATACAAGTGCGGAAAATAGAAAATTCGAAACGAGTGGCAATAAATTAAAACACGACCGAGGGGAGTGTTTTAATTCGACACGAGTTGCGAATCACCTATTCGCACGTGTATCGTACGTTATACAGTACATATGGGCCTTTAAATATGAATATGTAATTATGTATGTACAGTCAGCAACAGAAGGTAAGGTAATTAGGGTTCCGTACCCAAAGGGTAAAACGGGACCCTATTACTAAGACTTCGCTGTCCGTCCGTCCGTCCGTCCGTCCGTCCGTCCGTCCGTCTGTCACCAGGCTGTATCTCACGAACCGTGATAGCTAGACAGTTGAAATTTTCACAGATGATGTATTTCTGTTGCCGCTATAACAACAAATACTAAAAACAGAATAAAATAAAGATTTAAATGGGGCTCCCATACAACAAACGTGATTATTGACCAAAGTTAAGCAACGTCGGGAGTGGTCAGTATTTGGATGGGTGACCGTTTTTTTTTTTTTGCTTTTTTTTTGTTTTTTTTTTTTTGCATTATGGTACGGAACCCTTCGTGCGCGAGTCCGACTCGCACTTGCCCGGTTTTTTTAAGCATGTGCCAGGCGTGGCTCACTCCGCGATTTCGTCGCTTTGCAACAGGTAGCTACAAGTACATCCGTCCCACACTAATTTTGGTGGCTAGCCATAAGCCGCGCGTGGCGCTGTCGCCACCTAGCGGCCATATCTGTCCTGATCGTAACAGACGCGTTTTGTTAGAGAGTGAGTCTTCAGTACCTAGTACTATTATTATTTATTCTGTGAATGTGCTTCGGCAGAGGGGAAGTAGTGTGAAGGCAGACTCCCTTCCCGGTGTTGCTCTTTTCATTTTAGGGTTCCGTACCCAAAGGGTGATAACGGGACCCTATTACTAATACTCCGCTGTCCGTCCGTCCTTCCGTCCGTCTGTCACCAAATACCGCGTGTAAAAAGACATCCCTTAGTCGTACCGTCTTTACCATAAGGGCACACGGGGCCTGTCCCCAGGGCCCCCATCCTCAGGGGGCCCCGAAGGACAGACAGTAACAGTAGGTATATTTGATTACCCATAATAAATAGAAGATCATAGTAGGAAAATGTTAGTTTAATTCGCTTTCTTTACTTTTCAAATGGGCCCCAAATTCTTATGTGCCCAAGGGCCCCAGCATAGTTAAAGACGGCCCTACTAGCAATTTCACCGACGGTCTTACCCCACCTTAACACGTTACACTGAATCAATGTTAATAACATACTTGGTGGCAGGCTGGCAGGTCACCCATAGTTAGGGTTGCCAACTTTTTTTTGGTGGAACATAGTATTTTCCAGAATAAGGAATAAAAATATAGTACATTCCAAAAAAATATAGTACTTTCAGATAAAATACTAAATATGAGTGTAATATACGTTTAATCGGAAATATAGTATTTTAGCGTACTATATATTTTTCCAAAAGTATATAGTACAGAGAGCCAAAATATAGTACAATACTATATAATATAGTACGGTTGGCAACCCCACCCATAGTACAATTAGCTGCAGTGAATGATAACTGAAATGATTCCAATAATGAACATATACCTATAGCTCCAGCTTATAAAACAAAAATAAATAGAGCACAAACAAGTTGTGTATTAAAAACCGGACAAGTGCGAGTCGGACTCGCCCACCGAGGGTTCCGTACTTTTTAGTATTTGTTGTTATAGCGGCAACAGAAATACATCATCTGTGAAAATTTCAACTGTTTAGCTATCACGGTTCGTGAGATACAGCCTGGTGACAGACGGACGGACGGACGGACGGACGGACGGACGGACGGACAGCGGAGTCTTAGTAATAGGGTACCGTTTTACCCTTTGGGTACGGAACCCTAAAAACTTAAATGCGCTGTATGTTTTTAACTATGGTATATGGTAGAAGCCACATAAACTAATTACAATTCATTGCTATGCTAATTCCAACCAAAAACAATAAATAAGTGTACCATTTACTTTTTTCCAAATTCCACCAACTTTTGTGTTATTTCTAGTCAGAAACACGAGGACTATCGATAAAAAAAAATGTGTCCCAAAAAAATTGATATTTGTTTGTAGCATATCTAATGCAACCTTAAGATTAAGGAATTAAAAGCTAATTTAACACAACTATGATTTTTCATAAGTAAAACATAACTATAGGTACAGATATAACGAGCGCATCGCCAACAACCTATAATTATTAGTCATAAGTTACTTAATTAGTATAAGCGTAATAACGATTTATTTATGTAAGCAACTAATTAATGTAATAAACGCGTTATGAATTGATAATCTTATCAACGCGTCCATACACATTAGAGTTAGACCGAAGTAAGTCTGCAACGATTTTGATATTTTTGATAGCACACACAGTGCGAGTGTTATTTCGTCATAAATTCATAGAAGTTTTAATTTTTAGGGTTCCGTACCCAAAAGGTAAAACGGGACCCTATTACTAAGACTTCGCTGTCCGTCCGTCCGTCCGTCTGTCTGTCACCAGGCTGTATCTCACGAACCGTGATAGCTAGGCAGTTGAAATTTTCACAGATAATGTATTTCTGTTGCCGCTATAACAACAAATACTAAAAACAGAATAAAATAAAGATTTAAATGGGGCTCCCATACAACAAACGTGATTTTTGACCAAAGTTAAGCAACGTCGGGCGTGGTCAGTACTTGGATGGGTGACCGTTTTTATTTTTTGCATTATTTTCCGTTTTTTTTTTCATTATGGTACGGAACCCTTCGTCCGCGAGTCCGACTCGCACTTGCCCGGTTTTTTTTTAACAAGCAGAAACGTCTGCGAACGATGCCATTAAGCTCAGATGCTCATTGCTGCTCATTGGTGGCTCAGATGAGTCAGATGGCAGGGCGCTGGAGTATCGATCCAGAGGCCGTGAGTTCAAGTCTCACCCAAGACAGTAATTTTTCCACTTTTAAATTTATTCATAGAAGTTTGACGTTTAACACTTTGACTACCGAGAACCCGCCTGGTAGGCACTCGTAATGTTTGCTCAGATGCCGGACAACCCGCCCAGCGGGTTGTTTTGTACGCAGATATAGACGACCGGTTTCTGGGGTAGTGCGCCGTTTTTTGCCCGGTTGCGAAAGTGTTAAAATAACATTTTCACCTCAGCAGCTCGAACAAGGGTACTTTGCTTCTTAAAAACAGTGAGCAAAATGCGATTTTGCTCACTGAGTGAGACAAAATGACATTCTAGTACCATAGTCAAATGTCATTTCAACATGCGGGGTCTAATACAAGTTCGATATACTTGGGTTCTATTATCTCTGTCCCTCTAGGTATGTTTCTCACTGCTTAGGGTGAAAAATTTTGTGTACTACACGAGATCAAAGTTATTTACATCTCGTGCGCTTTTGAATCCCTTACTACGCTCAAGATTCTAAATTAGATTCACTCGCTACGCTCGTGAATCTATTATAGAATCTTTCGCTTGCACGGGACTCAAAATAAGCACTCGAAGAAATATCAAACTTTGATCTCTTGTTGTACAAATAACTATTGCACTGTGTGCTATCAAAATCGTTGCGGACTTTATGTTGGTCTAACTCTATACTCTGTATCTTTAGGTATTTAAATAAAAGTAAACAAAATCTACCCTCAAATGGCTCCTTAAGCCAGTTGAGGGTAGAAGAAAACATTACACGACCAAATAATGTAGGTTAAAGTCAGGTCGTTCAGTGACTGATCCAGGTGGTTTTGTAATTGGTCGGTTAACAAATAAATGTTCTAACTACCCGAAAATTTACAAATTGTTTGTTTACTTTTATTTAAATACCTAAAGGTACAGAGTATAGCTATACCTACTCTGTATCTTTAGGTATTTAAGTAAAGGTAAACAAACAATATGTTAATTTTCGGGTAGTTATAGTTCTAACATTAAATTTATTGGTTAACCAACCAAATGCAAAACCGCCTGGACCAGGCACTGAACGACCTGGGGCCCGATTTATGAATTTCGATCGCTCGATTTCGTGTATTTCGTTCAATAACATCTCCACTACTAGGCATTTAAATTCTACTAATAGAATTGAAAACGAGTGGTCAATACCACTCGCTTCGCAATTTCTATCACTCGAATTTAAAAAAATTGCATTTGTCCGTTTTTCATCGATTTTCGAGTGCCAAAATCGAGCGATCGGAATTCAAAAATCGGCCCCCTGACTAACCTAGATACATTATTTGATCATGTAATGTTTTCATCTACCCTCAACTAGCTTAAAGAGCCATTTGAGGGTAGATTTTGTTTACTTTTATTTAAATACCTAAAGATCAGAATACGAGTATACTTAGCTAAATACAGTTAAAGCTCAACATTACAAACTAACTGTGGAACAGAATCCGGTCCACAATAACAGGCTAACAGAACTAGGATTACAGAGAATCAAAGCGCAAAAACTTGCCTCGGGACGCGCATCCTGATCGCCGTTATAGGTAGGTTGTACATGCATGTACATGTGCGAAGAAATTGTGGCGCTTTTTATTGCACTGACCTGTACTGTACAGTCACCTGCAATAACATGTTACTCTTCGAAGGCCGCAAAAATATGTGACACGCTTTTATGGCTCTACAAATAAGATCGTGTCAGATATTTTTGCGACCTTCGTTGTGTAATATATTATTGCAGGTGACTGTACCATCGCGCACACTGTTAACTGACAGTTCGTAATCCTTATTATAAAAGGCATACGGTCCACCACCCCCGGGGACCCGGGTATGTCCTGAAACTACGTCCAAGACGGACCCGGGTATATCCTTAAACTACGTCCAAGACCACCGGTGGACGGGCAGCAGCGTCCCTCAAATTCGGTGTACTCGACTGCGATCGCCAACCCGCCTGCCAAGCGTGGCGATTATGGCATTCACCCCCCCAAAGGCGGAGGCCTTATGCAGTGTTGAGCAGTGGACGTCGTATGGCTGACATGATGATGATGATGATGAAGGCCCACCATGGACAGTTATGTATGTGTCGCTGTTTGTTTGTAACTTTGTACGCCAGCGTCAATTAATATCTAATAGTAATATTATAGCTTTGTAAAAATGAGCAATGCTCAAAAATTTTGTACTTTTCGATCACATCTTAGATTTTTATAAAAACTGGTATGCTGGTAGAGTATACGAAGCTGAACAACTTCCACCACATTTTCCAAAATGTCCCAGAAAGTTTCCAAGAAACACTACTTTTTTGTTACCAAATGTGTAAGGAAATGGTAACAAAACAGGAAAGTTTTATAATAACTTTCTGGAACATTTTAGGAAATATGGTGGAAGTTGTTCAGCTTTATGTACTTTACCATAATACCAATTTTTATAGAAATCTAAGATGTGATCGAAATGTACAAACTTTTTGAGAATTGCTCAAGTAAACACTTAACGATTACATCCTGTATGTGTATTTATTTATACACATACAGGATGTAATCGTTAAGTGTTTACATGCGATTATTTTGTAAATATAACAGATTATCAAAAAAAACCGGGCAAGTGCGAGTCGGACTCGCGCACGAAGGGTTCCGTACCATAATGCAAAAAAAAACTAAAAAAAAGCAAAAAAAAACGGTCACCCATCCAAGTACTGACCACTCCCGACGTTGCTTAACTTTGGTCAAAAATCACGTTTGTTGTATGGGAGCCCCATTTAAATCTTTATTTTATTCTGTTTTTAGTATTTGTTGTTATAGCGGCAACAGAAATACATCATCTGTGAAAATTTCAACTGTCACGTCTGTCTGTCTGTCTCACGGTTCGTGAGATACAGCCTGGTGACAGACGGACGGACGGACGGACGGACGGACGGACGGACAGCGAAGTCTTAGTAATAGGGTCCCGTTTTACCCTTTGGGTACGGAACCCTAAAAACGACAGGAGAAGTACTTACGTCGTTCGTGCGAAGTGATTTCGTATCCGTAAATGTACCTAGCTAACCTACCTGGCCGTATGTCGAAGTTAAAGGAACACCTGTAGCTATAAAATACGTGGAAATCTGAGTGAAATAACTAGTGTAAAGTAGATCAATTAGTATATAATATCTCTGGGAGACCGATCTTTGCTCGGAAAACATATAAAAACTCATAAATGCACGTTTTCCCAGAGATAAGACCTAGCTAGATCGATTTTTCGCCCTCAAACGCACTAAGATTGAATAGGTGATCATTAGATCAAGGACCTAACAGATAGGTCTGAGAATTTAGTGATAATCTTCTCATTTTTTGACGTAAAACAAGCTACTTTATACATATATGCGATTTCGGACTTTCGGACCATGTTATCATTCTATGAGTAGCCAACAACTACAAATTGGAAAATTACCCTTTCTTACCCAGTAGGTAACTGCTCTTCCGTAGGCTATATTTGTAATTGTTATACTATACCACTAACACTTACCTTATCAGTAAAATTCCAGCATCAGACAAGGAGACAACGACTTATTATTATTTTTGTACGTAAATAAATACGCGAAACGAATAACTAAATGACATGCACCCTCAAACGCTGACAAATAATGACTGATGAAATGAAATGAAACTAAAACGAAACGAACTAGTAGGTTCGAAGGGAAGTTCAATTTTCAGTTTATGTATGGGCGGGTGGCAAAAACGACGAAAGGATTTAAATAACCATAGTTTTTAAATTATTTCTTATTTAATACCTTAATAAATCCTTAAACAATGCGTTTTAAGGATATAATTTTAAAAAACACCGGAAATTGTATAATCCAAAAACTTGTCTTTTTTCCTGCGGCAACATTTCAAGATCTGTCAGTCAACTGCACGTCAACTGTCAATGGATTACATTTAAGTAGAAACGGGTAACGTTAGTCAAAATCAAAACATTCGAAACGTATTAGAGTATTAGACTCTAAATAATCGGAATAAAGTACATTTTGTATTGTATATAAACATGTAAATGTATTGTGTATTTTGTTAATTTTTATCTTACTTATATATTCTGCAGGTTGAATGTTGTATTGTATTGATCGCAAAGTAATGTTGTTGTTTTGCTTGACGTTTGAATAAAATCGATAAGCAATCTAAAAATAAACATACCGGCAAAATGTCGGGCGGCTGGAGATTCTGTCCGGCCACACAAACCGTTGTAAAAAACTTAAAAACGCGCCTAACACCGGAAGAGCGTGAGAAACGAAACAAGTGGCTAGCGGAGTTTAAAGACGAATGCAAGACCGACTTCGGTATAAGCTTGTACAGCCTGCTGGTGACTTCAGCCAACAACCGCGACAAGAGGGAAGCTGCCGAAGCGGAGGCCGAGAATACAAAGCAGGTAAACCCTACAGAAGCTTTCTGTGAGTCTGTTGAGGCCGAACCAGTGGCGCGTTTCGACTACATGCTTGAAGAGGGCACGAAAAACAACATTCTATTCAAAATTCTCGCTGAACGTCTATCAGGTCACACTGTCGAGAGAATTTGCGAACACATGTTGGAGACGAAGAATTTAAAAATGCTTGAACTTGACAGTTTTTTCTGCAACTTTTTCCCGATTTATCTAAAGCGGGCCTATTCTTGGTTCTCTCTCGACATCATGGTTAAAGCTAACAAGGCTTATCCATTATCATTCCGCTCTTTAATGCTCATATTATTGCAAGACCTCGAAATATCAAATACTATGATAAATGACTTTGTCTTAACGTTGGACGAGGCAGGTAAATATGAGTTTATGTCTACTGTTATGGAGCTTGAGCTGTCGACTGAAGAATTTATTCATAACCTTGTTTCGATAACATCTGCATATAAGGGAGCGGAAAAAACGGATAGACTACAGCACTACATCTATAACAGTCTCATTCAGCATTCGACGCACTGCTTATCAGATTGGAATTACGGGAGACTGTTGCTTGCGTACCTCCACTCGATCAGCCACGGACAGTCCAGCTTTGATATAAGGATGATGGAGCGTCTGATTGAAATGCACCGGTCCCCGTTCAAGCGGCCATGCATGTCGGTGCTCGGGGATGCTATGGCATCTCTGAATGAAGCGGCCATCCCTCCGAATCCAACCTGATACAGGGAGTGGGTGTGGAATGCTCGCCGCATGAAGCACTGGACCGAGTTTTAAGGGTTTGAAGGATAAACGGGTAGCAAAAGGTTGTAAAGTATCATAATATTTGTTGTGAATTTTTTATATTTTCTGTGTAAACATTAAAACAGAATATCTACTAAAAGGTGAGTTTTTAGTAAGATTTGCAGAGCTGAGAGAATATATAATTTTGGTGGGAAGATGCCCATGAGAACTTTTTTAGTAAAATAATCTCTTCAAATTCATCATAAATAAAGGCAAGAAAATTTGCAATTACATTCATCTCAACATTTACAACTTTATTTAATTAAATAACAAATGTATAAATTTTATTGCACATTAGAAACTGTCAAAATGCTCAAATGATGGGGACGGAATAAGCTTAAGACCTTAAGGCATTCTCTACCAGTGACCAAAACTGCAGTTGGCATGGTAAGCTTTTGGTAATGTACCTAGAGTCAGACCTAGAAAAGTCTGCAGCGATTTTGATAGCCCACGCAGTGCAAATGTTATTTATATGTCATAATTTGATAGAAGTTTGACATTTACAATAACACTTGCACTGCGTGGGCTATCAAAATCGCTGCAGACGTTTCTTGGTATAACTATATTTTCTCCCTAAATTAGGAATCAATGGTGATGGATGGAATGTGATAAAACGGATAAATTTATAACTTTAAATTGATTTGCTCAAAAAGACAATTTTGGCAACTTGTGAACTGGAGTGCTGTATGTTTGTAATTTTAAGTATTAACAACTAAACCTTATTTTTATAACCCAGATACTAAAACTTGAATAACAAACTTATGAAACTCGGTAACATTAATAGCATGTTAAAAATACGCAAGTAAGTATAACGGGTTAGCATTAGCACTGATTGACTAGCGCGTTATCTTTTCGCGGATTAGCAAAGTAATATATTGGTTTAATGAGGGTTTCCGCGATCGAGATTTTCACTAGATGGCAGCACCGTGACGAGAGGTCTTTTTGACAGCTGCTGTCAAAATCTACCAATAAAAAAAAACATGGTTAAACATGATTGGTGGATTATGACAGCTAGACCTCTCGCCACGGTGCTGTTATCTAGTGAAAAACTCGATCGCGGTAGATCGCGGTAACCCTCATCACAGAATAATTAATAGTACTACCGTACAGAAAGGAAACTTCCTACAAAAACGAAGTTTGACAGCGGTTCAGGTTGACAGGGTTGCCAGATGGTCGGGATTTGGCGGGATTCTCCCGATTTTTAGCATGTGTTCCCGATTCCCGACAAAGTGAAAATTTTCCCGAAAAACAGCTTCACGTTATAAAACAATAATTTCAAGTTCCGAACTGTCGTCGAGCGAGCGAGCGACCCGCGTCGAGCCGCTCGCCGCCGCGAATTATTGTTTGTTTGTTCAAGATCTCAAAGAATTTATACTATTTTTATATAAAAAAAACATCTGTGTAAATGTAAATATAAGAAAATGTAAAATATCGTTGTTTTTCATACAATTACTTTAATTCGAATGTTTTTATTCCCAAAATCCCGAAAAATTTATATTTGTTCCCGATAATAGCGCCTTTAGATCTGGCAACCCTAGGTTCAGGGTCGAATCATGCTGTCCCTTTCTAATACATGGCACTATCCCTTTCGGCTATTTAGGGTTGTCAAAAATCAAGTGATTATCTTATCTGTGGTCGTGCACGCAAAAGGAAGTCAAGTGGTGCCAACCCTAATAATTGCTCGGAGCAATGCTGAGCCGAGCGGAGCCGAGTTTGACCGAAGTCAGGAGTTTCGCACCCCTGCCCTCATTCTTATGAAACTCGCTTTCAGCTCAGTTCATAAACCCACTTTATATTCAATGGCTTTCATTATGTACCAGTTACATAAACAACTATTATGACCCTAATTTGCCAAATGAATCTGATGTCATTTAAGTATCTGGGATATAAAATATAGGATAAACAGTTGCTTTCTATATATTGGATAGAAGAAAGTGGTATGGGTGCCAATAATAGTTATTATGGGGTCAACCAATGGTTCTATTCTATCCAGGGGCGTATTTTGAAATTTGGCGCCCCGGGCGAATACGTTTTGCCGCCCCAGAAGTCAAGGAAGAAAAACAAAATGCAATCCGGCATGCCGCCCCTGGGGGTTGGCATATGCCGCCCCTGGGGGTTGGCATATGCCGCCCCTGGAGGTTGGCGCCCCGGGCCATGGCCCGGATGGCCCTAGGGTAAATACGCCCCTGATTCTATCTTAAAGATAAGGAGATATCCTTGAGCCAAATAATTTTCAGGTTAGGCACTAAAATTATTATAATAAATATAATGACTTATCCAATTTTCATTCAATTCAAAAATAAATCAGACTAGTGCAATTGCATGTGTGAAAGTGAGAACCTGATATTAAATTGAAATTGGAATCATATTAGAATTCAATTTTGCGTATTGTAAAAGCCTCCTTTCAATTTCATTATTTCATGTGATTTGCAAATTGAGAATATATGTATGTTCCTCAGTATGACTGTATTTAAAAAAAAAATGGAATTTGTGTGGTATTTTGCAACATATGTATTAAGATTTAAATAATAGCTGTTCGTCTTTACAGTATTATATGTTACATGAAACCTATATACTGTAGTGAAAAATATACAAATATGTTAAAAAATATCTTACATATTATGTGTTAATTATTCTGAATTTTGCTAAACATAGTAATAATATATTCCTACATATAATAATCTGTATAATTACAATAACTGTCAAATTAATCATTTAGGTACCTATTAAATAGTTATACTTATATATAAACAATACAATTTTTGGCTCCATTGAATAAACATATACTTACCCAACTGTACATATTATAGAAGCACTCAGAAATATAAACATTTATTACATATCTACAAATATAATATATTTCCATTACAATATTTCTATCCATCTATATATCCATTACAATATTATTGTAATGGATTTATTTTACGCACAGTCATCGAGTACATATCTACACAAGTTAATAATAAAAACTGTCAATCTCCATACAAAGTTGAGTTTATGGCGTTACGGAACAGAGATCAATACGCTAAGGCGTTATGTAAGCATAATACTTGCAATTTTGTGTAAAGACTGGCCAGTCTTATATATTTAAGTACTTGAATTTTATTGTGAAAATTTTGGTCAGTACTAGTAATAATGTGCTCATTTTATGCTATCGCTATGTATGGGGTAATATTACACAGACACATATGTTCCACAAATATTATATGTGACGTTTTCTATGAAAAGGGACCTTATTGTCGATGGCGCTTACGCAATTATTAACGATGCTCCGATATAAATACAATGCCGCGCACCGCTGTGTGGTGTAAGCGCCATCGACAATAAGGTCCCTTTTCATAGATAATGCCCCATATAGCGGTGTAAACACTATAAAATACGTGCGTACCCAAAATTAAAATACGTAACGTAATACCTTATTAATCTTATTAATCATTGTTGTTAGGTTGTAATACTTATGTAATTTATTGAGGGCACTAAATGTGGATAAAATAAATATTATTAAATGTCGAAACATAAAACAGTATTGTATTAAATTTGACGAGGCACACAATCGGTTATTTGTATTTTATGAAGCAGATTCGTCATTGTGTGCATAATTAAAAATTAATGAATGTGATATTTAATTGAGTAATTTGACTGTCAGGGTGTTAAGAAAGAAGGGTATTAAGTTTGGCTGTGTATGAGCGTATATGTATACTCAGTATACATATACAGTATTTATACTATACTGTATGTAACCCTTTACATTAATCTATATCACGGACTAGTCTACTTCTATATACATGTTCTATGTCCGTAGTATTTTAAACATCACACTATACTCGTATTGTTGTCCATTTACTCTGTAGAATTTCTGAATAAATACAATTTGTAACTGTTTAGAAGTCTTATATTCCTTAAAGTGTCAAAATTGTACTTGTTGTATTTTTGAATTGTTGAATGTTGGCAAATAAATGTCTATGAACAATTGTCTGTATTATTTACCTGTCGTATCCTGCAAATAATTATCGAAAAAGTAATTCTCTCTGTGGGCGCAGCACGGTTCCATTTTTATCGTCTATCACTATGCGCGTCCTTTTCGCACTTACATACTTGTCAGAACGTGACAGGCATGGTGACAAGGGATAAAAACGCGACCGTGCTACGCCGCCTGGTATGTTCTGTAGTTACAAAATGCATATAGGGAACTAGGGATTTAAATTTAATGTATAGGTATCGATTCTATACGGCGATTTCAATGAAATATGCATGCGAACGTGTGGCAAACACACTTATAAAGTTACACTTATAAAGAACAGGCGCCTATTTCAACTGAAAATTAAATATTATTACATTTCTGGGCTTACATAAAGTAACGATGGTAGGTCTAGTTCATGGTCTAATAAAACATGGTCTTCTATTACCAGAGTGACACAGGCCTACGTCACAATAACATGGCCGCTATATATAGCGCTATCGCATATTATCATATAGCGCTGTCGCATGATGACGTAGGCTTGTGTCAGTTAGGTGACCTAGAAAAGACGGGAATAGAGTACCAGGCGGAGTATATTATTATACCATGGTCTAGTTTAAGTTTGCCTGCTGGACCAGCAATGTACGGTAAATTATCATTGTCAGTGTGGTAAAGCGAGCCAGAAAAGTCCGAGAAGTTATCTTGAGTAAAATAAGGGTGCAATAAAACGCCAAATTCCAAACCTCACACGTTTAATCAGTCGAAAACCGGTGTCCCACGAAAATGATAACAGTCAAAAAATAACCAACAGTCAGTCGTTGCAAGCATTGACACAAACAACAAACCTATGTGTAGAAAGATATTAGAAAAGCGTGAACAGAAAATAATGATTTAATGATAGACCTGAAATGAAACTATTTATGTAAATCAGATACCTGATAAAACATGAATATTAATAGGTACTTAACAGATGTTTTTCATACTCATATACACGGGGGCCAAAAAATAAGTGGGATTATACTGAGCAACTTTTACTATGGGACCAACCCCGAAATGGCGAAATAAAAAGTACCCTCCCATAGAAAATGGACCAGCCAAAATGTATGAAACAGCCAAATTTTTTTTCGCGATTTCGAGGTTGGTCCCATCAGTATAATCCCAAAACCTCCTTGGCAACGGGAATACACTTATTTTTTGGCCACCCTATATAAAAAGTCTTATATTTCGCAGTTTTGTAACTTTTTACAAAATTATTCAATGCAGGTAACATTTTATTTTGTATCTAGCTGGATTGAGATTTTATTTGTATTTGTAGTAGGTATCTCATTAAAGATATACATATATATAGGGGCTCAATTTTATTACTCTTTAGACTGCCATGGGGTTTCTTTTTTTATGATACACACACACAAACAAACAGACAAACGAGCAGACGGATCGCCTGATGGTAAGCGATTACCGCTGCCCATGGACACCCTCTACACCAGACGGGGTGTAAGTGCTTGCTACATTAGCACCATTTTGTAAAAAGTAACGAAACAACGAAAATTAAGACTTTTATAATCTAGTAAACTCCAAACTTTGAATTAGTTTGCGTAAGCTGTTTAACTCTTACACTTAATTAAAAATAAGGATACAATACGAGAGAAGTACCTTAGTACATAAAACTTAGGTTATGACAATGCTTGAAACGACCGTTACATGATATGAACACGACTTTGGAGATCACAGATACGGTACCGAATCGGCCAGACGACGCCGTTGAAAAACCCAACCTTTTAGAAAAAAGATTAGTAAAGTCAAAATGGAAATTAGCATAGTCAAAGTTCGGTTGGATCTTTCTACGGTGCCGTTTTAGGGCGCATAATATCGGAGATAAACCATTTTATATATATTTATAAATAGTTTGTTTTAAATCGCAGTATTACCTACATATGTGACGTTATCTATGAAAAGGGACCTTATTGTCGATGGCGCTTACGCCATTATTAAGGATGCTCCGTTATAATTTATAATACAATGCCGTGCGGCGTAAGCGCCATCGACAATAAGGCCCCTTTTCATAGATAATGCCCCATATTGTCTTTATAATGCTGCAACTAAAATCAGTAAAAGATTTAGGTAAGTATTGTCACTTGACAAGATTTAATCTTTTACTGCTTTTAAGAAAATTTACGTATGAATTTCGTATTCTTTCTTGATTTTTATTTCAAGTGCAAAATTCTGTTTAAATTCTGTAGAACATAAAAAAATTGTGATGAATATGGAATAGATGTCTCCAATACTATACGACCAATTCTTTTAGTATTTTTAAAAACTATTATAACAACAATTTGGATATCAACATTAAAAATCACAGAGTTTTTTAGCATCCTTAGAAGTAGTTGGTTTATTTTAATTCTCAGTATGTGACCATGTGAACAATTTTGAGAATCTTACATATATTCTGACTAATTAAAAATTGCCCGTTAATGCTCTTATATATAATACGAATAACTATAATTATGCCGAAGTTACTTATTATAAGGTATAATACCAAAACTTATATTAGTGATTAACTTTTATTAATTTAATAATAGGTACTAAGAAGCTATGCCCAAATCCTACCCTTTTTTTTAAATCACCAAATGCGTTGTTTTTGTTTTTTTTTTCATTACAAATAAATAAAAGACCATTTGTGACGTTTTCTATGAAAATGGACCTTATTGTCGATGGCGCTTAATACGCCATTATTAACGATGCTCCGATATAAATACAATGCTGTGCACCGGTGTGCGGTGTAAGCGCCATCGACAATAAGGTCCCTTTTCATAGATAATGCCCCATTTTTGTATAATAGTGTGTATGTGAAATTTACCATACATATACATAATCATAATGAACGTTAAAAAAACAATCAATGTAAGTTTTACAATTATAAGATTATAGTAAAGTTAGGTACCTCTGGTCAATATTTTATATTTCTTTAAAAAAAATGAAAAAAAAGTTAAAAATCGTTTTCGTATTAGCCTTTTAGTTTAGTATGTAGGTATTATCATCTGATATTCTAAACCGCGATTAAGTCGCTACTATTAATCGGGTTACTTGAACCTGTCAGACAGACCTGACACTCATTAGCATATAATTTTATCGCGGGAAGCCTTCGTCTCACTGTCACAAAGCTGATAAAGAGACGAATACGTGTCGATAAAACACCTTGATAATCCAGAACCCCTAGTTTAAATTTCATTTGATAGCGTGATTTGCGTTCGCGTTGTCTCATTTTGTATGGGATTTTGAACAGCGCGCCAAGCGGGAGGTTTTGGTCAAAATCCTATACAAAATGACACTTAATTTAAACGCGTACGTCACGTCACGTCACTGTATCGAATGAAATTAACACTAGGGATACAGAAGAGTACTGGCACAAGTGGCACAACTGATCTGATCACGCATTGGTGAAAAAAGTTGTGAGATTTTCAGAGGCTCCGTGTGGTCCAACATTTTTTACAATCAATTTAAGGCAATTAATCGACAGGGCAAGGCTGAAAGGCACCAAACACTATTGGAATTTTGAACACCGTGTGGATGATTGGAGCACCTAAAGTGGTATCTATAATGAAGCTTGACACACATTGATCCGATCGTGGTATTGTATTGTATTGATATGTGACGTTTTCTATGAAAAGGGACCTTATTGTCGATGGCGCTTACGCCATTATTAACGATGCTCCGATATAAATACAATGCCGCGCACCGCTGTGCGGTGTAAGCGCCATCGACAATAAGGTCCCTTTTCATTATAGTTGTACAATTCAACTAAAATATAGGCCACGCTGAATATTGTCATGTTAGATATTCGTAATTAAATTTGAGGCTGCATATAGGATTTTACATTATTTTGTAATTAATTACGAAATAAGAATAAACAACGAGTGCCAAAATTCTACGAAAAGGCAAAATATTCTTCTGTAGATGTGAATTGTAACCTGATTTTTATTCCGTGATTATTTACAGAAAATAATCCCTTATTGTACATATTTAAATACTTAACGAACGAATACAATAAAATGACATTTACTTGGGACTTGAGATTCTATTGTTACTGCGAATAGTGCGATGTGATGTAAATTAGTGTACATATTTAATTAATCAATTTAAAATCATTTGGTTTTACTTGTTACGTCAAAACTGCATCAATATCCAACTATTGACCGTCTGGATCAATGTGAAAAAAGCTTAGAGCTAACTGCGTATGAAATAAATATCATATTATCCTCTTTTCTGTAGAAAGAAAATAAATTTAGGAAGTAACCAAATACAAAACAACTGATATATTTACATAATGTCGAAATCTATAGTCTAAAACATATGTAGGTACCATATTTGTTAAATTACAGTAACAAAAAAAGATAATGTTTTTAACACTTTCAAAACTAGATTTAAAAAAAATCAAAGGCATTACGATAAGACTTCAAAAAAGAGCAATAAATATGAAATTTAATTTATATACGCATTTAACTCCAAAATTGGGGGCAGCTATGATTTTAAATCTGATTATTATTTAAATGTTAATCCTACAATACGGACGACCCCAGTATTGGAACCATTTGTATTTTAAATGCCCTCTTAAACAAAGTAAGCAGACATGCATACATAAGCGTAGTGTTTATTATATTTTTTTAAAATTTTTTAATTTAAACGATTACATTAAATACATATTCTTGGAATGTTTTGTGCATCGTTTTAATAAATTTCGTTTCTATTTTATGTGTAAATTGACTTTTAACTTTAAAGCAGAGTTTGAGAATATGGCATATCTTAATAAATAGATAATTATTCTAAAGTGACTTCGTATTCGAGTGATTATTTGATTATTGTTTTGAATTATAAGACTTGGTCGCGAACATTTTAACCTACTGCCGTGTACGTACTACATTTTTCAGACTTAAGTGAAGGATATATTAGATAAGTATAGTAAATAAAACTGATTACTAATTATTAAAATACTTACATAATTCTTGCAAAATTGTGTTCTTGTATAATACGAATAAAATCTTGCGTGCCTTTTTGTTTCTTACGAGTTTATAAATATGGAACTTTCAAGTCATCAGAAAACAAAATATCAACGGTATTTTTGCAATATAACAAGAGAAATTGAGCTACATAATTTGTTTATATGAATAGAAGTGGATCCCATTTATAACTACTGTCCCTATTTAATTATATTTAACTTTTTATATAGATAGCGTTAGTATATCTTAAAATTACAATAACCATATCTAATTCTACCATACACATTGTATATTATCTTAGAATACGAACAGGCGGCGAGACAGTATAATGAAATAAGTCAAAAATTTCGTAAAACAACGGACAATCTACTTTTAAATGCACAACCATGTATAAATTCTCTATTTTTTTTTTCATATGACAACAGTATTTTTGTTAAAACGTTAATTTGTAACTTTTTACTAAATTTTTGACTTATAACCTCAAATTTTCAACAGTGGCATCAAAATAATCAGTCTTTTGGGTTGGGTGGATTATCTACAGGATTGAGATCATATTTATTAACAGTTTTGACATTTTTAGTTGGTGGCTTAATTCATTATTTCGATAAAACTATTTCAGTTCAGTGAAAACGTATTTCTCGAAGTTTTTTGTTATATTTAAATTAAGACAAATAAAATTAGATGTTAAAATGTCTCTATTGTGTAATTTATACTACTACAGAATACAAAATAAAATCTAAAAAAATAAACCAAATTCCAGAGCAAAATAGATTTTTTTTTTTCCAAAATTGGTCACTATTAAAAATATAGTTGTATTGTAAAAAAAAAAGTACTAAATGTCAATATGAACACATGTTACATGAATTAAGCCATTATCTCGTCTATTTGAGAATCACATACTACAAAATACTTAAAAAAAACTTTTTTTTTTTCGAATTTTGAATTATGCTTTTTCACCTATAGGCTACTTATGCTACGCTAATAGTGCTTACTCTAACTAACACAATAGTGCTAAAAGCTTAGATTACGAACAAAAAACTTCAAAATGTGGTAAGTCTTTAGTCAACCCTGTTTTGAAAATAAATTAGGGCAGATTCGTTTTCTTATAGACTTCAGCGGTTGTAGCATGGTCGCATTTTTATCGCCTGTCACCATGTCTGTCACGTTCTAACAAGTATGCAAGTGACAGGCGTTAGAAAACCTACCATGCTACCGCCGCAGTAGACAATGTAGCTTATATATCTGGGTTTATATTTAAAAATTGTTATACAAAGAAAATAGAGCAGACGTTTTGAATGTAAAACTTCTGTTCACTCTAATTTCTTTACATACATGACATAGAATTAGACCACGTTAAGTTGGCAGCGATTTTAATATCGTATCAGACTGTGCAAGTGTTATTTAAACGTCATAATTTCATAGATGTTTGACGTTTAAAATATCACTTGCCAGTCTGGGATATCAAAATTCCTGCCAACTTGTTGCCTGAATGTTCATGTCAAAGTTGATGTTATTTCAGAATGTCGTTCTAAAATGATAGCATAACTGATGGAAAGCGGTCATCGTCGCCCATGGACATAAACAACTTCAGAATAGCCACATGTCTACAAGACTCATAAGAAAACCAACGCGTCGGTACTAATTTATCGATTGGCCTTAATTTCTCTAAATCTCAGTAAAATGGGCGGGAAATATCATGAACACATCAAACTTGAGTTTCGGCAGTGAGCACCTAGATGTTTGCGCCGTCCGGTAGAGGCCGCTAGTGCCGAACCAAGATTTTTAATCTAGCAGATATTTAAGAGAAAATAAAGAAGAAAATAATTGATTTTTACATAAAAATCAATGATAATGTCGAAAGATAAGTAAGTAGTTGTCAGAAGATAGCAGGTGTTATCTTTTGTGAAAAAAAACTTTGTATTATTTTATTATTGAGGTTAATTAATTGCTTGGATGTTACGAAGGATAGCTTTAAATAGGTGAATTTAATTCAAATAAAATAAATTTAAACGCTTAACTGTGTAATATTCGGGGCATATTAGAAATAGTAATAAATAGTCAGAATAGTATGCTTGGTAGGCATAGGCAGTAGCGGCATCTAGCGGTTTTGGTCAGCAAACTCAAACAAAAACAACTTCAACCTTATATCAACAACAATATGGCATTAACCGCTTTTTTTTTTCGTAAAAAGGACGATAAATAAAAAGGCATATAATAAAAGATAACTCGAATTGAAGAAAAGTAAATATTTGAGCTAGATTTAGGATACTACTTAAAGTTATTATTATTTTTGTGTAAAAATGTAAATATGGTAACCAATAAGTCTAGAAAAGAAACTAGAATTGATTTTAGAGTTCAGAGTATGTAAATAATAAAAACATAAATAAATTATATTTCTGTCCTTTGATTTAGTTTTTAAAATGTATTTTGATTAAAAGGAAGCCCAATATAGTATTTCTTTAATCATTTTTGTGTTTTATTATAAATAAAAGGACAGAAACTGCATAACATAATAAACAGCATTGCGATATACTGTCAAATTACATTTCGACAGTTATTGCAAAGCCAACAATTCTGTCAAAAAAAATCTATGCAATTCTAATTTGTAATGAATTTAGAATTTACATAGCTATAATTTTCTTGACAGATTTAAATCATTGAAATTACATTGCAATTTTAAAGAGTATGTGTGTATTTGAGTCAACTGTGTGTATTATGCTTGAAATAATCAAATTGGGTTACTTCATAAGCTAATATTATTTGATTGCACAAATATTATTGAGTAGAATATTGACACATGCTCTTTAAGATAATAAAAAAAACCATGCACTTACTCTATGATTTCATCTAACTTTTCTCGTCTCTCAATATGTTCAGGCTCTGAAATGTGTGCCATCAGGATGGATTCGCCAGCGATAGGATTCTCGAAGCACAGAGAGCAGGCGTACACGGCTTCTCCAAAGCAGACAATCTTGTTAACATCCCGGTACATTGTCATTGGATTCAGCACTGTACTTGGCTGTATTTCTTTTCCGGCAGCAACACACTTCTTAATATATGCTGTTTTGTATTGGAAATGTATCTTCTCACAATGTGTTTGGCTCAAAATGTGACGTAGCAGACTGTTCTCGTCAGTTTCGGTGACTTTGCAAGTTGGGCAGTAGAATTTTATAACATTCTTGCACTCAAATTCTTGATTGCTCGCTTCACTCTTGAGTTGAACACTGTGGACTTGTACGTAGAATGTGATACGTTCAATGGCTGGTGTTTGCAGCAAGTCACAGTACAGGCTTGTGTCTTGGAAGCTGCAGTAGCTGACAATTTGATCAAGAGATTCGGAATAAGCTGTTAAAGTGGACGAATCTAAGCTGAAGTTACCGATTGATGATGTTATAGACTGATTTGATAGAGATCTTTCATCCGATTTGGAGGTCAAGCCCGAGTCGGTTTCAGAGTGAGAGTGACAGTTGCAGACACATTTGGAGTCACACAGATCTGTGTCCTGTTCTTCTGTGCCAAACAGATTAACCATTGCTTCACGGAGATCTGGAAAATCAAAATGTCGCATTTTCTTCTTACTCCTCAGTTTAGTTGTAAAAGGTTTTCTTTCTTTTGATTCATTTAAATAACAATTGACAAATTCATCTATAGTATGTTTCACAGACATGAGCTGCTTTTTAAATTTCTGCTTGGTAATAACGTCTTCTTTTTCGACAATGACATTCCATGGGCCTGAAGGGCTTGGAGCGCGGCTGTCGACAAATGCGGCATCTAGCATCTTCGGCTGTTTGACTTCACCCCCTGGTACGGTTGGCACAAGAGATCGGCAATGAAATATTTTAGAGACTTCTATATTAAACTGGAAATCAGACAGAAGTTTTTTCACGAAACAATCAATTTTCTCTAATTTGTTTTGATAGTTGAGAAGGAGTGAGATCCTTTCTTCTTCATTCTTATCCAACTCCACGTCTCCAAAAGACTCGAGGCTGGTGGACCGTATCAACTGTTCTTCCTGAATTGGTTGTACTTTGCGACACATTTTGACTTTCTCTCGTGATGTTATAGAACCATCGGAGTCCGAATGGTCTGAGAGAGACTGGATATCACCATTATCATCAGAATCATCATCGGACAAACCAAAATCAAATGACTTGTTAAAATCAAAGTCTTTGAATATATCAGCACTCTGGATTTCCAAATGCACATGTTTAGGTGTGTTCTCGCTGGGGGTGTCATCTGAATTTTCCTGGCTATCGCTAATTCTTGCGTCTACATCTACCTTCAGTTTTTTACATTTTCTTTTAGCTTTCTTTGAAACTGGCGTCTCAGGGACGTTTAAGATGTCAGTATCTGAGAGAGAAGACTTCTTAGCAGCAAAATTTTTGACTGATTCGGGTAATTTAAGGCTTGTTGCATACCTGGATGTAGAGTCGGGCTCCGTTCTCTCGAAATCTATGCTTTCTGATGTTTCGCCAAAATGTTTTTGCGCCCGTTTGGTCTCCTCGTACCCAGTATCCCCTGGTTTGCCGAAATAATTGATGTTAGAAAGCATCTTCCTGAGAGAAAACGCCATTTTTGTCCATCTAAGGCGTCTATCGCAGAAAAATACGCCTCGTACCAATCAGCTGGTGACAAAAATATTTTCATTTAATAGCTACACGAACAAAGAGAAGTGTAGATGATAATTATTGAACGATCGTTACCTTTTATCAATCCTCCAGCGAGTAACAAAGAGTAATTAAATGTATCACGTCATTATAACAAAGAAAATGCAATGTTTTATTTCAGAATACCTGCGAAATGTAAAATATAAAATTGCGACAAAGATTCTAGATTGACAACAAATGGTATACTGCACGACCAAATTGAAAATCACTACGTCATCCCTCTTAGCGCTAGTAGTCATTGTATTAAGAAGCATAAATGCAAATAGGTCATCAACTAAGTGACTTCTTAATTTTTACGGGTAGCAAAGTACATGGTACATCAATATTTGACGAAGGTTTGAGCAGCAGCTATATTTTTAAATCATGAAAATTTTAATTACTTACTGTAATGTTAATATAAAATATCATTTTTTTAATATTATTTGTATTTATTAAACAAATATAGTATGATAATGTCATGGTAAACTTCCATATCACTTCAAATATTTAGGTCTACTTAAACATTCACAGCTGTCAAGTGCCAAAATGAACCCATTTTTGACGTTTAGTGCTGAACGGGCTGAACCAAACAAAATAAAATCCGTATTTCACTCATCATAATTTAGCATAAAATCCAGACACCATGAAGCCCACAGGCGACATAGACTCGCTCCGCACCGAGCACGAGTCCGATGAGCAATGGACAGTGCGGCGGAACTTCATGCTCGAACATAAAGATGATTTTGGAGAAGACGAGTTGATCACGTTGGCTCAACTCTTTACCAATATCGAGTTCCTGGGATGCAGGTATTTTTACGTGGTTATTATTTAGTTTGTAAAGCTCGCTCCACACTCGTGCGCGAAGCCGCGAACGCGTGTGTAGAGAACGCAGATCTGCGAATTCAAAGACAATTTATTTTCACCAGATACCCACCCGAGACGATGAAGAGGATAGCCATGCTTTCGGAGAAGGTGGCCTCCAACTACCGGGACAGCCGTAAGAACAAGCTGAAGCGGACATTTGTGCAAGCCAGCAGCGCTGCCGAGCAAAAGGCTAAGAGGACCTTCAAATAAATGTGACATATATAGTACGTATTTTTTGGCATTAGAAAAAAGGTAAACAATCTTGACATGTCTTTTAATTGAAAAACACGTTTTAAAAATAAATCACGTCAAATATGTAACAATTATGAATCTAATCTCATCTTCTTCCTCGCATTATCCCGACATTTTGCCAAGGCTCTTGGAAGCCTGGTGTCCGCTTGACAACTAATCCCAAAAATTGACATAGGCACCAAGTTTTTACGAAAGTGACTGCCATCTGACCTTCCAACCCAGAGGGGAAACTAGGCCTTACAACAACAATTATGAATCGAATACGATCATTTATATTCTTCTGTTTTCATAAGTAATAGTTACTGATTTATAAAAAGCGTTTTTCAATTACAAGGCATGTCAAGATTGCTTACCTTCTTTCTAATGCTAAAAAAACGAACTATAGTCTAACACACCTAGCTTGTCAGCAATAAAAGACGGCAAAATTAATAAAATGCATGTGCAAATGGTTGTCCTCCCGAGAAGAGTTTTAATTATTATAATAATTAAATTAAAAGCTATATTCCCTTAAAATTCCTTTTTTAAGTACTCTCATTTGTTTTTGTATGGTTTTTATCTATCTGATGTAAAGTGTCATTCTATGGAACTTGCTAACTATGTAAACAAACCGCCATATTGAAACCGTCTAGAATGAAGAATTTATTAGTGACTTATGTTTACATAGTTAGCAAGTTCCATAGAATGACACTTTAGTTCGGCAACGTTATACCTTAACCTTTTGACCGCTACAGACGGCTGTTTCCGTCATCGGAAAGCCAAGGACTCAACGTCGGCCACAGTCGTCAGTTTCGCCAATGTAATAGGGGCTTACGCGGGCTATCCCTTCGCCATCTGGCGTTCAAAAGGTTAAAATACTGTTATACCAAAGAGAATAGACAGTGTGACGTCCAGGCTCCGTTGTGTACTGGGTGATCAAATGAAACAACTGTTATCACTTGTGCACTCCGCCAGCCACCCACTCGCCATGACACTTCTCCACGGATTGAAGCTAGCGGGTAGTTGCGTCGTACTGTTTATTGTGTAATCGTCACATCTCTCCCTTTTTATAACGATTTATTTATTTTACTTTATATATTTATCATGCAACAATAGTTCAGTTTATCGTATTATCTTATACTCGCTAGGTTAATTTATTTTTCCAATCTAGGTATACTACCACCGGTTCGGAAAGGTTAACCTCAAACCCGAGAAGAACCGGCGTAAGAAACTCGGCGAGGTGTGGATGTATTCATTTTACAACAGTGAAATAATAAATATTTTCCAACACTAGCAAGCCTTTAAATCTGTAAAACTATTATTTTACTTTTACAATTTCTTCTTAGGTGTCAGTCCCTCTCCTTCTCCTATTTGCAGTTTTGAGTTTTTTATTCAATTGCTTATAACTCAAAGATTTACTTTAAACGCCTTAATTACTACATTTTCCTTTTGATGCTTACACATTTCCAGGTATTTCCATTAGCATACAATATAATATTTTACTAATTAATACCTATTTCATGATTTAGGTACAATAACATTGTAAGCTTGCCAAGCGTCTTGGACATTAGTTACTTATTGGCAATAACTGATTGACTCAGTTTTACTTGTCTTGTATGATGTTAATATATATAATGCAATTTAAAATACTTGTAGATAATCCAAGGTCAAATAAAGTAGGAATGTTACATTCGTTGTAGAGGTACCACGTCAAGTATGATTTTACTTGTGAATAGGTTAAGCAGACAATAATCTATATAAATATATTTATATATTATTAATTTGTTAGGTACCTACTAAGATTTACCTGCCTATTTGACCATTATTATTATTAATTGCATTGCATACATATCTAATTATCGTTCTTTAATTATAATACTTGAATAATATAATCTTGACATCAATTAATCCAAATATTTAGGTATTTCAAACATTTTATTGCTCAAAAAGTAACACAGCAAATATAATATCGAATGTAATATTATTCTAGCAACTTACTTATGCGAAGAATCATAATTACAATTTATGTTATGAAAATAACGTAACACCTTACTAATTGAAAGCTGATTTTGCAATTGAATTGTGACCAGTAAGTATTGTATTATTATTTCCACAATAATTACTGTCAGACTATCACATAAATATTATTATTTGTACTTATACACTTTTTCTTCGGTTTATTTCAATTACTTGCAACATATTTTATAAACCTGAAACATAGGTATACACCTTGTATGTCTGCTTCCTATTCCTATCCTGCCATTGGTAAGTATGCCATTTAACTTCAATAAACATCTTCCAACGAACCAATGGAATTACATTATTCTAACCATGATCCCATGAAATAGGGGAGAGGGGGGCAGCCTGGTACACTTTTTACATTAAGTGTCATAGTTCAAAATATTACCTATTGAATTCAGTTTTAAGCCTCAACACAACTACCTACGTTATTAACCTATGTAATTACTGCATTTGCACATATATAAAGCTAAAGATAAAAGTACAAATTAGATTTTTGCAACTCAAGGAATAATGTTCGATACTGTCCCAAGAGTGGGTAGCTTTGAACTTACAAGGGGCAGATTTGAAAAATGGGCTGTAACGGCAATAATATCGAGATATACGCGTTTTTTTATCTGTACTTGGCACAGTTTGTCACTAGAAATAATCGTGTTAAGGTGGATGTGTAGGGCTGTCCTGCCGACTAGCCACCAAAAGATGGCGTGATTGTGCACAAATTGCGGATTATCACTATTTCTTTCAAAACCCAAACAATTTTCTAAGATGTGTTAATATTGGCGCAAACAATAAAAAATATTACGTCTAAATCGAAATATATTCCACTCAACAGTGTCTCATTTCATCAAAATCTGACAAAACTGCAAAATATTGCAATTTCATGCATTCACGCACACTACCATATCCCCCAGTGTCAGTCTTGTGACCATTAAGCCAAAACAGACTAGAGGTCGCTAGTACAGAAGATGGCTTTTCTGATTACTCTCATTAGCTAACTAGGGACAAAAGTGTAAACTAGATGGCGCGGTGTAAGAGATGATTTTTTTTGCAAGATTAATTTAAGGTAAAGGCGTATCCAGACGAACTGAATTTAGCACCAGAATGGGCGGATTGTCTATGGTCACGGACGGTATATTCTGTAAGGCCTCGACAGACCTTGCTACAAATACCGGAATGGAACGGAAATCACATGCAATTATCGGTGAGGTATATAGAGGTCCATACAATAAATTCGTGACCGTATGCAGACCTTTATTATTCTTTTTTGCTCGACGCTGCCTTCGACTGCCATACATTTGTTATACTACCTACATAAGCAATACCCACATTATATGCACGTAGCGTACGTTTCGTGGCTCCTGGCCGAGGCGTTAGCTTGGTCCGATTTTAAGCTACCTACATTCCAAATTGTAAATTTCAAAGGTCACGATTACATACTTTCTACAATGTTTGTTTTCACACCGCAATGAATGATGAGTGTTTCTATTGAGTAATACACTGACGTTGGAAATATAATATATATTTAAATTAAACCATCATAACATTATAACACAATAACAGATATTCCTTTCTTTTAGCGCTGTGACATTTTGACATAGAACTCTAGTAAATTCATAATAACATTGATAACTAACCTGCCAGTATAAATCTATACATACTCAACACGCCTCCTTAGATTTATACATATTGGCAACACATAAACACTTGCAACACTAATCTACAATAATAAATTAAATAGAATTCACATTCTTTGAACAATTACTATTTTCAAACTTTATCTTGAACACGATGTATAACACAGTGTATATTATGTTACATTTAACATTTGTCTAAATTTAAAGAATTTAACATGATCTAACGATTTAGTCAGGATATCCGCTGCATTATCTTCAAAATTCACTTTTATAATATCTATAACTGTTCCACTAACCTGACCTTATAGAGATCGTTGGTTTTCTTCATAATCTTCAGATACACCCATTTAAAATCAAGTACCTTTTTGTTCTCTGGAGCATTTACCAGCGTCCAAGTATTATTCTTCACAAGACTGTTCATCTCTCTATCCATTGCCTCTTTCCATTGCTCTGCCTCGTTACATTTGGTCGCCTCCTGAAAAGTATCTGGAATCATCGCATCACAATAATTAACAGTTATACAATAGTAGCCGTATTCTTCGTCGAAACGGACTGGTGCTTTAATTTGTCTCTTAGACTTTCTCGTCTCATCGATTACGTTGTCGTCATTATCATTATCATTCTCTTGTATTGTATCTTCAGGTTCAATTTCATTTAGGGTATCTTCCCACTTTTCTTCTTCTTTTTTATTTTCTTCTTTACCTTCTTCCTCGCCGTCAAAAGCAATTAATTTCACATCTTTTTCAATTATATCTACGTGTCTTGCTATGACAATTCTGTCATTAATCAGTACTCTATAACCAACATCAGTATATCCGAGTAGAATTCCCATTTCTGATTTATGGTCCCATTTTGACCTTCGCCTTTCTTCTGGCGTTCTAACATAAACTTTACTGCCATACATTTTTAAATATTTTGCAGATGGCTTCTTCTGGAAAAATAGTTCATAGGGAGTCTTTCTTTCTAGAGTATTTGTCAATATTCGATTCTTTAAATAAGCTGCTGTTTTTACGGCTTCTGGCCAAAATCGTCTGTCAACTTTTGCTTCTGCTAAAAGGCATCGTGCCATATCCATAATCGATCTATTATATCTTTCTGCTGTACCGTTCAACTCATGCACATATGCTGGGCAGGGCTTAATCATAATACCCTTTTCTCTCGCAAAATTAAAAATTCTTTTATTAATATATTCTCTACCATTGTCGCATCTCAATTCCTTTATTACTTTTCCTGTTAAATTTTGTAGCTCATTTACATATTCCACAAAACAGTCATATACTTCTTCCTTTGATCCGATACAAAATACTTTTGCTAACTTGCTAAAATCATCTATAAATGTTAGAAAATATTTTTCTCCTTGAAGTCCTCTCGTTCTGTGTGGTCCATTAACATCCGTATGCACAATCTGTAGTATGTCTTCTGCTTTCGTCCGATTATTATTAAATGGTAAGTTATGCATTTTGTTTTCAATGCAGATCGCACATTTCATATAGTCTGACTCTAATTGCTCAGGTATTCCTTCCAATAGTTGTTTTCTGCACATAACGTCAAGATGATTGAAATTTACATGACCAAGTGTTCTATGAAGTTTTTCTTTCAATGTCATATTACTGCTTGCTACATTTACACCAATTGTTTTTGTAATAAAGCTTGTCATTTTATATAATCTGTCCTCTTTCTTCGCAATTGCTATTAGTTCTCTATTCCGGTTATATATCTTTGACAAATGTCCTGACGAAATTATTGTATGATTGTCTGTAATCTTCGCATAGCTCAACAAGTTTGCGCTCATCTCTTTTATGTAAAATACATTACCTATGACCACTTTATTTTTATTCTCATAAACAGGAAAATATGTTGTAATGCTGCCAACTTTCGTTGCGTTCAAAAATCTTCCATCTCCAACTTTTACTTTTACGGGCATCTTTAAAGTTATATATTTGTCAAAATATTCATCTGTATTTACGATGTGGTCTGTACAGCCGCTGTCTAAAAGCCAATTTATCTGACCCAACTTTACCGTATTCTCTTCACTTTTCGTCGAATTATGCACAATTGATGTGTGGAAGCAATTTTTGTTATAATATGTATTGCTCTGGTAAGATCCTCTACCTCTATTTGGTCTAAAATTATTGTCACCACGTCCACGACCATGATGTGGACCTGAATATCCGCGTCCACGACTTCCGTGCCAGCAATCTCTGCGCACGTGACCGGGCTTTCCACACGTAAAACAAGTCGGTTTATTTTCAGTATTTACTTTAAATGCGTTCGATCGGTTAGGTAGCACTTCATCTACTTTTTGTAAATTTTTCATTCGTATTTTACTTTTCAGATATTCAACAGTTCTTTCAGTTTCCGGTAACACGTCTATTAAATCGCCTATATAGCTGTAACTTTCCGGTAGCGCTTTTAGCATATAATTTAATTTTTCACTTTCAGAAATAATGGCGCCGGCATTTTTCAAATCATTGACACATCTTTCAAAATCGTCGAAGAAAACATTTATATCCGTATATTTAGCCAGCTTTATATTTTCTAGATTATTTCTGCACACAATTTGTAAAGCGGTAGATTCTTTCAAATACATTTCGTCGAATTTTAATATTATTTTATATGCCGACTCTACCTCGCTTATATATTCTAACTGCCGGTTGGTAATAGCGCTGTAAATATAATTCGTGGCTTGAATATCCATCTCTTCCCATTTACTAGCATCGTCCTTGTCTGTTTTATCTCTAGTTGCTACTTCCTTACATTTCTTAAATTGTAAATATTTCATCAGCCGAATTTTCCAGTTCGCGTATTCAGTTCCGTCAAACACGGGTATAATTATTTTATCGCTATTACTCATTTTGCCACTTACTTGTCGATATCTTGCCGCTTATTCTTCATTCACACGATCCTGCTACCATATTGAGTAATACACTGACGTTGGAAATATAATATATATTTAAATTAAACCATCATAACATTATAACACAATAACAGATATTCCTTTCTTTTAGCGCTGTGACATTTTGACATAGAACTCTAGTAAATTCATAATAACATTGATAACTAACCTGCCAGTATAAATCTATACATACTCAACAGTTTCCAAATGGTCCAAAAGAGCTTTTTCCAAAAAAAAAATAGACCTGAGTCTCACAGACCCTATATATTATAATAATTTGTTTATATGTAGTTCTTCCAGCTCAAAATTACTGGCATATTCAATCCTGATAGTAAAAAAATCCTCCAAATATTTGTGGCTTTCCATTACAAATAGGTCCTTATACTTCAAGTGCAATAAGGTCCTTTCCAACTGAAATTCTTATAAAAAGGTTCTTATTGCACATGAAACATAAGGACCATTGCATTGTCTGAATGGAAAGCCACATTTGTATGGAAATTGTAGATTCCACTAAGTAGGTACGTCAAACCATGAAGTTATATTGTTTAAACTGGAGCGAGTTGTCAGTTTTTTTGCCATACTAATTTGAACCTTATCACCGAGACAGAATGTTGTTCGTACCAGACTAGAGAAAACGGTCCACATGAGATAGAAAAACCTGAGCCCTGTGTCTCACTCGCACATGTTGCCAATGTTAAAAAGATACCATTGTGATAGAAATTATATCAATATACTACTGAAACTCATTACCTTCTTATACTATTTTAGTGCTATATTCTAATTACAGTTCTGATATCTTTTAAGTAATTTGTTAATTATTATGATGTTAATATTATTAACTGATTAAGCCAAGCATGTGCGCAACAAAAAAAACAGTAAATTGAATATGGTAGAAATTGTAGTAACTTTGAATATTAATTGGTATCCCCAACTTGATGACGATTAGGGTCACCATGATGTCGGTACGATTTGGATCGGTCTTACAAAATTGTTATTTCCTACTTAATGTAAAAATAACTTTACCTAAATAGTATACTAATAAATAAATAAAGATATACTTATTTTGGCATGTTTAATTATTCGGTTCACGTAATGAGAGCTACATAATTGCCAAAAATTAAATCCGAAGTCCTTACATTACAGATTGGACATTACAGACTCATATTTTTATACATAGTATTTAATTACTGGAACGTTAATTCTAACTATTTATATATATGTAATCGATTCTATATAGGTTGGGCCGACATTTCCGTCAGTATACAAAAGCGGCAAATTTGAAAATGTTGTTTCAATTACAGATCTACGATGACGCTAACGCTTAAAGAATAGCTAAAGTATGCAAAAGGGAAGTCATCACGTATATGAACACACCATGAGTATGATATTGATAGTGATAGGTATTTTGTTAAATTATGAATTATGAAGAGCATAAATAGTGTAGAATGCCGGTTTACACAGTTAAATGTAAGTTTTTATTTCGTCGTGTGCTAATATTTTATCATTTTAGTCAATAATCAAGATAATTTCGTGTAAAAACATAAATTGTTACGCTACGCTAGGGCTTCACAAAATGACTAGTATCGATAACCAGTGGGCATAGTAATAATATAAATTTATTTGCGTTGCAAGTGTTGAAAGTAGGAATTAAATTCGCAACGAGTGGTGATAAATTAAAACACGACCGAAGGCAGCGTTTTTAATCGATACGATTTGCGAATTACCAAGTACAACTACAACGTTTTACCCGACCCTAGATATTTGTCTCGCTCTCTCTTATAGCTGTCTTTGATAGAAATAGAAAATATTTATTTGGCGTACAAAAACATACCTACATTACGGTAAGTACACCATAAAGTTAACAATACAGTAAACATACACCAAATAGGATGCCGCTCAGCATAAGCAGTGTCTGTAAGACACTACGCTGGTTTTCACCCAATACGTACGATGGACGTACGGCGGACCACCTTCCTCACAATAAACCACGATCGCATTGATCGCGATCCAATACGCCCATCCCATCTGTAACAGCTTTTATAACGACTAAAAGCTTTATAACGACTAAATTAAGTAAGGTTGTGTGAAGCGTTTTACAGAAGAGAAAAAAACTATATCCATCTCTTTTCTGGGGCAATTATACTAGCATAGGGTAAATACAGTATGATTCTCTCTGATTATGCACGAATGAGAAAAGATCCTGGCCAAACTATACATTCCATCTTATGCTAATATCCCACATTCATATGACTTATGGTCACCCTAATTAGAAAGAGATGGAGGGCTCAGGTTTGACCTCTCATGTGGACACACTTTTTGGCCAGTGTACACTATCCAGTTTACTCTCTACGTCCGTGCGTCAAACACGTACAAGTGAAGTACTAAAACGTGACGTAATGGAACGGACATCTCGGGACATTTTTTTAAGTGGTAGTACGGAATGCTGACGGTGTAGAATGAGCCCAAAAATGTGCATGGACACAAAGTTAAATTTCAATGCAGAACTGAAATATTCATGTTTTAGTTTAGGGGAAAGTACCTACCTAACCTAATGCAAGCTTTAAAGCTACTATTCCATCCGCTTACCGAGCGCGTCGAATGGGATGACCGCTTGGGCTAACCAGTATGGTCGTATTTTCCGATTATTCACAGTTCTTAGATCTCTAGAGGGTTCAGCCAAGATGCCAATCATTTGCGACAGAGAGACGTCAGAGTTTCGTTCGCTATGGCGCAAACGATTGATATCTTGGCTAGGCACTCAGTTCACACTACGTTGGACAGCGGTGAGAGAAACTCAATTCCCTAGTACTCGCCCGATATTTGTTTTACTCTGCCTGCTTATTAATTAACGATTGATCCGACTTTCCTTCTTCAAAGAATAAGTATTTCAAGTTAATTACTAAAGTGATACAAAAAGCTTAATATCACTAATAGATATTAGAAGTACTTATACATGCAGAGTGTAGTCTAGTCGACAAGTTCAAAATGGTGAAAAATAGAGATATTAGGTCATTACCTATGAAATTGGCGTTTTGTTCGGAGAATTTCAACGAAACACGAATTTCCATACAATTAATTTTGCGGATATTTTTTTGATGGCTAATTCAAACCAAACAAAATTTTTCCAGTAATTTTTGACACATTTAAGGTATGTTTTCAATATCTCCATTTCTTGAAAATTGGTACCATTAGAAAAATATAAGTAATTTTAATACTCGAACCGACAGCACATGAAAAGACCTATTTTCAAGGCTTAATTCTGAACACTTAACAATAAAAAATAACAATTAATTGTATGTAAAATCGTTGTTTATTGAGTGCACTGTAGTTTTATTGTAATTGTGTATGTACTTTTGTAAAAAAAAAAAACTAGGATCAGACTTATATCTATGAACAAAAACGCCAATTTCATAGGTAAGGACCTAATACTACTAAAAATACGTGTGATACCTGGATTCGGATGATGTATAGAAAAATGTATTCGAAGCGTTTATTAGAACACAAAAAAAATCAAAAGTTATAGACATAAAAGGCGGAAAAGAGAAGATACCGTCAACCGGGATGAATAGGGATGATAGGGGTGATAGGGAAGGTCTTCTAATAAGACCGCGTTTTCGCGTAGCAGCACGGGATATGGTAGCTGCTCTCACTGACCCAAGAAGAAAATCCACCCTGTATGTATACCTTTTCGTTGCCTGACCTAATATTAAGTAAGTTTCAATAATTGGTCAATGCACAAATTTATAATTCTTACGTGCTATTTAGTAGCTACTTCATAATACCGCATGAGTTTGTGCCGCACCATAACGATAGTACCTTGTAGTCGACCGGGGTACCACATTACGATATTATATAATAATAGTAGACAGTATTAACAGATTCTGCCCCATGTTCCGGCCCTGCCCAACCTTACGTGTAGCAGAGGAAGAAAGTTGGAAAGGGGCAGAATCTGTGAATACTGTCTACTATAATATAATAATGTGATACTCCGCTCGACCGCAATGGTATAATGGTTATATATTTTTTGATTCATATATATTTTATATAATTGTCACAAGATTTAAAAGAATTTTGGGTAATTCTTAACAGGAAATGAGTTCTGTGTCGAAACTTCGTAACAATTGTCATGTTTCTTGTGACAATTGTCATTAGCTTCGCCAAATAAGTACCTACCTACTTATTTATTGTATAATAGTATGCTGACTAGGTATTTTTTTACACTTAAATTTCATAGTTTTTTTTAATATTTACTTATCTTGAAAAAATTAAAAACTTCGTAATGTTGATTGATCAAGTGCGGGCTAAGCGTATTCAGTGCACTCCGCGAGCTCTTGAGATTTGCCTCAAAAATGGCGTGAATGGCCGCTAAGACCGAAATACTTGTTTTTAAATAATTATGTCATGCGTCGCCTGTTTGGGTTTGGATATGTATATGTAGGGCACATACTGACTGATACCATGGACAATATTGTATGTATGGCCATGGGACAAAACGGAAACGTACACATGCATTAGGGTATTTAGAGCCAGTAGACAGTATCATAACAACCGGTGTAGTGGTAGTGGTTACGAAGAAATTAACTAATTACGATTTTTTACTTTGGAGCAGCCTGTATGTGTTAGTAGCTCCTGAGGTAACCTTCTTCGACCTTTCTGATTATCTTTCTTATTTATGACACTAATAAGATTCTGACTTTTAATAAACGTCATTATTGCCGCACATTTTCGAACAAATTGTTAAAAGCACTGCCAAGGATTAATACAATACAGGGTATATTGTTTCAAATAAATAAATCATTCATTATACATACCACATGCTACAAAGTATATTTCAGAGTTTTTCAGGGCGAAACATTATTCCATACTTTATTCATTTTAGGCCCTGGGTAATGTTTAAGTAATCATAACTATTACAACACAGTAAACTAAAGAAAATAAAAGTATTTTCTTATTGTACTATTAAATTAAAAAAAAAACAACATATGATTTTACCAAATTTGAGTATATTTACAAATAGGTACTTATTTTTTTCATTTTCACTGGTTCTGTTGTGGCCAGGTGATATTTAGGAGTTCACTCCCGTAGGCAGGATATCGGTAGCGGATGTTTGTGTTTGATGATCAGCTAAAAAGGATCAAAATAGATAATATTAACTAATAAGGAATGAGGATAATAAATTTTAAGAAAATCTAGTTGAGACTGGAATAGTTTTAAAGTTACTTAAAATGAAATTACTATACTTAAGTTTTTATATTATTTACAATTAATAAGCTTATTTATTTATTTAATAACATTTATACAACTTTATAACAAAACACTAAAACTTATATAAAAAAAAAACAATTAATTAAATTTGCCCTGTTACTATGTATGTTAGTTAGTGTATCTAGGTCAAATCTTGAAAGCTAAATTTAGGCTTACGGCTCGATTCGGAAAATGAATTAGATTTCTACTAGACTTCAACAAGTTACAATACGGATAATTTAAAGATATTTGTAAGGTAGATATGTCAAAGGTCATTGGGCGTTTTGTTCGGACATATGACCCACAGCGTACACAAACGAAATAGGGCTAGGTATGTAGGTAAATGTATCTGCTACCCACTGGTATGAGTCGCATTCTTGCAAGACATGGGAGAATTGAGAAAAAAATAAAAATCATTTCTCATCATTATAGCATTTTTGCAATGAATTAAGTCAGAACTATTGGAATTATTTCAAATATACTTTGAATAGCTGCTGTTAGATTACGTTGCTGTTGTTATATTGTTTAATATCAATAGGAACAAAAATAAAATCCAGTTCTAAAAAAACAATATTTTTATTCTGCTTGATCAAAATCAATTGTTAATTCGTCTAAAAAGGCAGCAGCAGGCGCGTCAATCACTTCTTGATGCCTGGCCCATGATAAAAAATAGACTACGCTTGCAGCATGTGCACAGCTTCCGACGGTTTAGGCGGAGTATGTCACTTTCTTAAGAGGGCACTTTCGAGTTAGGTCACGTTCTAAGGACGTCACTTTCTGAGGACGTCACATTCTGAGTTCGTCACTTTTTGAGGTCGTCACATTCTGAGCACGTCACTTTCTGAGAACGTCACTTTTCGTGGGCGTTACTTTCTGAGTACGTCACTTTTTTATACTAAGATTTAAGCGTATACTTACACGAACAATGGATACCAGCAATCAGCTGTACGGCATACGGCCGCTTTTATGTGTGACATATACAGGTTGTTTTTTCAGTCGCCATTGAAGGAAAATATGAATCTATAGAGGATAACGGGCGTCTGAATCCAAACGGCAACGACAGTTTCCTGTTATCGTCTATAGATTCGTATTTCCCTTCAATGGTCACTGAAAAAACATTCTGTATGTCATACATAAAAGTGGCCTTATACCGTACCGCTAATATAATTTCTGGTATCCATTGTTCGTGCAGGCGCACGGTGCACGTGCATGCTAAAAAAGTGACGTACTCAGAAAGTGACGAGCTCCGAATGTGACGTCTTCAGAAAGTGGCGTTCTCAGAAAGTGACGTACTCAGAATGTGACGACCACAGAAAGTGACAAACCCAGAATGTGACGTCCTCAGACAGTGACGTCCTCAGAAGTGACCTAGCTCGAAAGTGACCTCGTAAGAAAGTGACATACTCCGCCTAAACCATGGTTCGGTTCAGGCGGAGTATGTCACTTTCTTAGGACGTCACATTCTGAGTTCGTCACTTTCTGAGTACGTCACTTTCTGAGAACGCCACTTTCTGAGGACGTCACTTTCTGAGTTCGTCACATTCTGAGTACGTCACTTTCTGAGTTCGTCACTTTCTGAGAACGCCACTTTCTGAGGACGTCACTTTCTGAGTTCGCCACTTTCTGAGTACGTCACTTTCTGAGAACGCCACTTTCTGAGTACGTCACTTTCTGGTAACGTCACTTTCTGAGAACGCCACTTTCTGAGTACGTCACTTTCTGAGTACGTCACTTTCTGAGAACGCCACTTTCTGAGTACGTCACTTTCTGAGTACGTCACTTTCTGAGGACGTCACTTCCTGAGAACGTCACTTTCTGAGTACGTCGCGTTTTTTAGCATAGGTACGATTTAACAGTATAATATACCTGCACGAAAAATGTATACTGCCACTACTGCCAGCAACCAGATTAGCTGTTCGACATACGGTCGCTTTTATATCCTACATACCAATACCAATCTCTGTTTGCCTTACGCCTGATTGGTAGAGAATTCCATTTGGCAAAACGTCCTATGTTTCGTGCAATAAAGTGAAAAATAGAGAAATAAATAATAAAAAAACAATCTAATTATGTTTAAAACATTATTTAATTCAGAATACTTAGAAACTACAAGCAGCAAAACATTTAGCCACAGATTGGAGTTAGGCCGGCAACAGCTTCGATTCAATACACATAAATGTTTCGCACAGTAGGAACCATGATTTTATCATTCGCCGCTGTGATTAGCTGGTGAAGGTATCATGGCAAGCTCGCTGACACCAGTAGAAGGTCATTCCCACATATTTACATTTAAACGGACTGCCGCTCCTTTCGTGACAACATATTCTTCAACATACCGCGTCTTCTGTCATGTCTCCATAAACTCACGTCTTTTTTTCTGATGATAGTGTAAATTTTGGATATCTGCGTATAAAAATCAGCTCTTGCAGTTTTGGTTCAGACAATATTTCTTCTCGTGTCACCTGTGGAGAATAGGCGTCAAAGGATTTTTTCTTCATATCAGCAACGGCATATTCAGAATATATGTTCAGCCATCAATCACTTCTGCGTATGGAGTGATCCATACTCTCATAGTTCTCATGTTCTGCATATATTTAATGTAATTTATTTGTTTGTTTTCTTCCTATATAGGTTACACGATGAATTTTTAAATTAATATTACATTGTACTTTTAGCCTGACAATAAAAATCTATCATGTCGCCGATTTGACATCGCTGATTTTTTTTCTATTTAAAATCCGAAACTACAAAAAGGTTATAAAGTTTGTCAAAGGACTGTCTCATTTCAAACATAGACAGAGATAAACATACTATCTTTGTCTTACACTAGTACTAGCACCCAAAAGAAAAGGATGAGTGTAGTTTTTATTGTTCTTATTTAATGAAAAAAATTGTTTGACCACTTACAGTCCGTTAACTCTCAGAATGAACTTCGTTTTTCGGGTAAAATCGGACGTATTCGCGTAATAGAAAATGACAGCGTCGTACTGATTTAGTTGCAACTTGCAATCCAACACTCAAAACTATACAGGGTGGTCTATACCACAACGTCCAAATTTTTTTTTAGATTCCTCAATTCAATTATAGAATATGTATGTTAGCCGGTTTGTCGTAGTTTTCGAGTTATGAATTTTTTAACTTTTAACTTTTGTTAAGAAATTCCGAGCCGAACCAATTAATTTATTTAAAAAAACTATTGAACTTTTTTGAATGTTTCTTTTTATAACATAATCCTTTACAAACGACGCAGTTGCTAAACAAATCAGCATCCTCACTTGGCTGCGAGTTGAAAAAAAAGACAGAAGTCAAAGTTATACGTTCAAGCAGGTCAAGTTTAGATTTTACCTAATTAAAAAAAAACATGCGAGTTCAACGACTTTTGGTTATTTTAGAAACTGCTAGTCCCTAAGTTTTTTTTAAAGGAAAAAAAAGTGACAATAGTCATAATTTGACAGAGTCACCGGTCAAAGGAATCGAGGTGGAAAGTTCCCAAATTAGTAATCTGATAGCCCACGTAGTGAAGAATCTAAAAAAAAACAACGGGATGCACTCCGGGAGTGCCGGCAGAAGTGAAAACTCAAT
This sequence comes from Cydia splendana, assembly GCF_910591565.1. Classification (NCBI taxonomy): domain Eukaryota; kingdom Metazoa; phylum Arthropoda; class Insecta; order Lepidoptera; family Tortricidae; genus Cydia; species Cydia splendana. The sequence goes on along the minus strand of NC_085983.1, from coordinate 2,966,157 downwards.
GACATTGTAACAGTTTTTCGATCAGGTCACGTGTCCGTCTTACGTCTTACGAATCTTACGGTCACGTGACCTGTCGCGAGTTTAACATTTTTTCCCCATCACAAAAAGTGCACAGCGCCGCTAAAGAAGTTTTCACTTAAAATTTTTGGACATCGAGGTTTGTACCACCCTGTATAGAGTAGTTAATACCACCATAACTAGTAGGTAAATATTTAGATTCATATTAAAATATGTGACTTTTAAGTACCTACTGTATAATTATTTACAAATTAAATTTAAAATTTTTGTTTTAATTAATTTTTTTATGTTAAAGTAAATTTTAATTAAAACTAGAGATTAAATAAAAAAAACACAAACTATAAAAAATATACTTACCTACAAAAAAATATGCCTGTTATTATTACCACTCTGTATAATTTCAGCGAGAAGTAGTAAATGACGGTGTGACGTTCTGCTTTCAAATTCTGATTCTATTTTATTTAGATTATGACAAAAAGTCAAATAGCAATATAGTCATCAACCAAATATTAAGCATAACGTCATTAAATTAGAGCTTGTTTTACATTGAGATAATAGGTATCCCTAACTTTTTGCGAGTGAGTAAGAAAGCAGAACAACAGTATCACCTTCGCGTGTTACCGCCGATACCCGATGTATCTTTCTAAAATCCGAAGGTCATTCTGAGAGTTAACGGACTGTAGATAATATGTTGCGCTAGCTTCGACCCGCGACTTCATCTGCTTGGAAATATGATGATGATGATGATATCGTACCTATGCTAAAAACGTGACGTACTCAGAAAGTGACGTCCTCAGAAAGTGGCGCTCTCAGAAAGTGACGTCCTCAGAAAGTGACGTACTCAGAAAGTGGCGTTCTTAGAAAGTGACGTACTCAGAAAGTGACGAACTCAGAAAGTGACGTACTTAGAAAGTGACGAACTCAGAAAGTGACGTACTCAGAAAGTGACGAACTCAGAAAGTGACGTCCTCAGAAAGTGGCGTTCTCATAAAGTGACGTACTCAGAAAGTGACGAACTCAGAATGTGACGTCCTCAGAATGTGACGTCCTAAGAAAGTGACATACTCCGCCTGAACCCATGGTTCCTGAGTACAAACTGGTCGATCGTCGGATTGCTTGCCGCGCGCGGCTGCCGCGCTATAATTCAAGATGGTGCCAAAAATGGCTCGCGAGCCAAAATACAGATTTGCCGCGGTCGAACAATGCTTGCGCGGCCGCCGCGCGATATCGAGACGCGGCTTAAGAAAAAGTGACCAAGGCCTCCAGTGCCCCGGGGTGGAATCGAACCAGCGTCCTCTGCTAGGTCACGGCGGCAAGGGCGAATTTTTCTATGTACAGTCGACGTCTTTGATATGTTTACATTTTTCGGTTTATTACAAGGGAGTAAGGTGCAAACATGTAAACATATCTTTGACGTCGACTGTATGTACATATTATTATATATTTTAATGTTTGTTATTACCTATTTTAATTTGTTTGACATGCCTAGAATTAATTTGTTATTTTAGAATAAGAATTGCTGTGCCCTTACAGGGTCCATGTCACTGTACTCGAAATTGTATTGTAACACCTTTATGTAGCAACATGGAAATGCAATACACAATAAACAATGATGATCGGCCTAGCCTAGTCAAAAAGAATCTGAAGTGGATATGCATGATGCAGTTTGCAGGACAGGACCAGGTGCAAAAAAATATAAAGAATTAAATACGAATGTCACACATCGTGACAAACCATAAACGTTTATCGATTATATTATATATTCCTATACATATTTATACTCGCGCACGAAGGGTTCCGTACCATTAGGCCGCCGCCCCACTGCTGCGCACGCTATGTACACGACCCACGTTCCTATTAGTAGGAGATCCCACATATATGGTCGACCTTCACCAACCTGTCTGACGGATGAAACTATGAAAATATGAAAGAAAATATGTTCCAGAACATAAATAAGGGGTCATCCATTAATTACATCACACGTTTAGGAGGAGGGAGTGGGTCAAGAAAATGTGACATGTTGTGACAAGGGGGAGGAGTCACAAACTTTGTGACGTCACTACTTCATCAGTAACCGAAAATTTATTTAAATTATTTTATACGCCAATATACATTTAAATAACAAGTCTTAGAAACGATAATCGTTTTTATTCGTTTAATTTTATTTCTTAATCAGTTTTGGGTTATAAAATTACTAATATTTCTTTTGTCAAAAATATTTTGATAAAATATTAAATAAATATTTGCCGATTTCGTTGATGTGACGTCACACCAGGGGGGAGGGGTTTGCCAAATGTGACCAAGTGTGACAAGGAGGGGGGGAGGGGTAAAAAAACCTAGAAATTCGTGTGACGTAATTAATGGATGACCCGTAAATAGGGTTGCCTAAAGAAATATGGTCAAGGCTATTTTTAATAAACTTTTGAAAAAAAATTTTTTTTCGTCAAATTTCACCGATTTGTCTGACGAACGAAATAAGTTTCAATGGAAAGTATACAACTTGTACAACATAAATAAACTAGGTTGCCTATCTTTTTCCGGTCACTATTATGTGGTTGCCGTGTTTAAAGAGGTGATTTTATATCGATAATTGCACTCATCTATCTGACGCTTGAATTATACATCAAAATGATGGCAATTTTATTGCAAATACAATGGTATAGGGTTTCCTGCGAAAATCCGGTCACAAATAAGGGTTGCCAGGATTTTAAATAAAATAAGAAGGGAAGACTTTATCGATAACTCATAAACGGCTTAACTGATCAAGTTTGTTTTAATTTTATTTGAATGAGTTTTTTAGGCACTATTTTCATGATTTTTTTCATATTTTTTGTTTATATATATTATATTGTTTGCATATTTATCCAACGACATGTCACACTATGGGATTGAAGCGAAAAAAATGGATACATACATTTTTTTATTTTTCTTCGGTTGATACCTATGTTGTGATATGTCATTTGATATGAATTTTAAAATGAATAAGGTTCTTCAAAAATTTTTTTTTGCTAAAGTGAATATTTTTGGAAATAATCGCTTCGAAAGAAACAAAATGTATGTGAGGATTTTTTTTTTCGTTTCAACCCTATGGTGTGGGGTGTCGTTGGATAGGTCTTCGAAAATTAATAGGGGTTTTGGAAGAACATTTTTTGATTAAGTGAATATTTTCGGAAATAATCGCTTTGAAAGAAACAAAATGTGTGTGACAATTTTTTTATCGTTTCAAACTTATAGTGTGGGGTGTCGTTGGATAGACCATTCAAAATAAATAGGGGTATATAAACAACATTTTTTGATAAAGTGAATCATTTCGGAAACAATCGTTTAGAAAGAAAAAAAATGGCTTTTCCTTCTAACTTTTGAACCATTGGTCCAAAAAATATGAAAAAAATCATGAAAATAGTGCCTAAAGAACTCATTCAAATAAAATTAAAACAAACTTGCTTAGTTTAGCCGTTTATGAGTTATCGCTAAAAGTCCTTCCTTCTTATTTTATTTAAAAGCCTGGCAACCCTTATTTTTGACCGGATTTTTGCAGGCAACCCTATACCATTCTATTTGCAATAAAATTACCATCATTTTGATGTATAATTCAAGCTTCAGACAGATGAGTGCAATTATCGATATAAAATCACCTCTTTAAACACGGCAACCACATAATAGTGATCGGAAAAAGATAGGCAACCTAGTTGATTTATGTTGTACAAGTTGTATACTTTCCATTGAAACTTATCTCGATCGTCAGACAAATCGGTGAAATTTGACGAAAACTTGTTTTTTCAAAAATTTATTAAAAATACCCATGACCATATTTCTTTAGGCAACCCTATTTATTTATGTTCTGGAACATATTTTCTTTCATAAAATATAAGTTTCATCCATCAGACGTATTGGTGAAGGTCGACCATATATGTGGGATCTTAGACCATATACAAAATTTCGTGGGCTTGCCCACGGTTTGTATTAAAACGTGGGCCGTGGATGTAGCGTGCGCAGAAGTGGGGCGCCGGCCTTAAGCAAAAAACGGAAAAAGAATCACGTTTGTTGTATGGGACCCACTTAAGTATTTATTATATTCTGTTTTTAGTATTTGTTGTTATAACGGCAACAGAAATACCCGGAATGGTGGTGTGGTCTGGCCTAGTGGGTAGTGACCCTGCCTATGAAGCCGATGGTCCCGGGTTCGAATCCTGGTAAGGGCATTTATTTGTATGATGATACAGATATTTGTTCCTGAGTCATGGTTGTTTTCTACGTATTTAAGTATTTATATATTATATATATCGTTGTCTGAGTAGGTACCCACAACACAAGCCTTCTTGAGCTTACCGTGGGGCTTAGTCAATTTGTGTAAAAATGTCCTATAAATGTCCTATAATATTAAATACATAATTTGTATGAAAATTTCAACTGTCGGACGACAACGGAAGACGGACGGACGATCAAACGGACAGCGGAGTCTTAGTCTTCGCCGTATTCCTTGAAAGGGGTTATTCTATGGGTCATTTGCAATGATTTAAGTCCAGTCAACCAGGGGTCAAAACTCATTGGTTTTCAAGTTATATGAGTTTTTAGTTTTTTGTTTACAAAACCCGCCTTTCGACTAAAAAGTGGTAATTGTGAAAAAACTACTCAAATTTGGACGTAAAAAAACATTCACCTAATAGCCAATAAACTACTGATTACGTGAAATAAAAAAAGATTGCCAAAACTTTCCAAAATTTTCAAAAAAAAAGGATTTGAAGTCACAATGTTTTTGTAATTTTCCCCAAACTTTGTAACATTTTAAGGCATTACTTTAAAAAAAAGTATGACACTTTGCGTACAAAATACAGAAATGAGTTCCTCAGCTTTCCAAAAAAGTACGAATGTCGACATGTTCTCTTAAACTTTTTAAAATAATAATAATAATAGCAGAGCAGGTAGGTACCGAAGACAAAAAATGCTTACGTAGAAACTAATTACCGTAATGACTTGACATGTATTAGGTACTTACCGAAAATGTAAAATAAGTTTATGGCAAAAATTTCATTTTTGGTACAAGCTTTTATCGCTGACTATACTTTTCTTACGACAGACAACTAATACTCATTATAAATTCTAAAAACCCCTAACACAATTAGGTTGCGTTGTTTCATCACAGAGTTCCTATGGCCACCTCCTGTCTCCATCATCAGATCAGTTCGACAGTACCATATTATTGTATTGTCATCAGGCGGCTTAGCACGGTCGTGTTTTTATCCCTTGTCACCATGCCTGTCACGTTCTAACAAGTATGTAAGTGCGAAAGGGACGCGCATAGTGATAGTCGATAAAAATGGAACCGTGCTGAGCCCGCAGAACTACATACAGCTGTAAATTTTCATGACGCTACGATCCTTGGAAGATGGTTAAATTAGTTACCTTAGATTCCATTACATAGTTAGTTACATACAGGTCGAGAGTTCCTATGGCCACCTCCTGTCTCCATCATCAGATCAGTTCGACAGTACCATATTATTGTATTGTCATCAGAACTACATACAGCTGCCAATTTTCATGACGCTACAATCCTTGGAAGATGGTTAAATTAGTTACCTTAGATTCCATTAAGTACATAGTTAGTTACATACAGGTCGACCTAATAAAAGCCTGTTAATGAGTTTTAGTTTAGGCGTCCGTATAAATAAATCCAGCGAGTAAACCACAACCACAATACTCTTGCGTACAATAGTCTAATTTACGGTGAACGGGAAAAAAATAGAGCGGTAGGTAGGTAGTTTAAAAAAACGTATGCAGAAAAACGCACAGCTTATCTATGGAATAAGTACCCTTCACACTCTCGCGGACTTAATAATAATTTATTATAAATGTTATGATCTTATAAATTTGTAAAATCAATGAAAATTCATTTATAATTTATGAATATATAATTTTTATTTAAAATCATTGAAAAATTATCACCTTACTACCAATCCCAGTTTTGAACTGATAATTGATTAACGAAAATTCCTAGAAACCCTTAGAAAGCAAATCTGGCCTGACCTCCGATTAGGTAGTTACATGTACTAATGTAGGGATCAAATTTTAACGGAAATGGTTTGTAAGCTAAACTATTACAACATATTTTGTGAATTATATACCCTTACGTTATTACCATCTATTGAGTAAATTAGACACTACTTAGTTAGGTCACCTGTGTTAAAGTGACATCTATGTTGGTTATTATTAAACTGAATCTCGCCATCTTGTTTTACATGGATAGTGTAAAGATCACTCACACAAACAAGCGCTTAACTAAAATCTTCGCATTTTTCAAATGGTTTTTAATTAAAAATATTGAATAATTGGTCATTATTTTTAACTTGGCGACGACAGACGATTATGCACTACCTAAACATCAAGGTTGTAAGTGCTGTAAATCTACGTATTAAGAGAAAATTGACCAATAAAATTGTATGAAATTCGCATAAGGAGAACCACCTTAACATTTTACTCGTATAATTTGCAGTTACTGCAAAGATGGGGTAGTTTTGTACATTAATGTTTTTTGGGATGTTCAAAGGTGCCTCAGTGGGGGTACCTTTGAAAAGTATTGAAATCTTACAAAAGCTACCCCCTTGAGGCAGGTTTGAACATACCATTGTTCAAAACTACCCCAATAATGTTTCAACAGCGGATTATATGAGTATTTATTATATTTTGGTTCTCTGTGATTCTCTTTTTTTTATAATTCCGTACCATTTTTACTTGTTAACAAATAAATCAATAAACTGCAATGTTTTAATTATTTATAGAATACTAATTTAATATTTTGTAATATTGTACCTAAATACAAAATTCTAATAAATATTATATTAAGACTAAACGTAATAAGTACTGAACCACTTTAGTTCATGGAATTTAGGTAAGTAAATGCATTATTAGCATTTACTATAATAACTAAAATGTTATTACGGATTCAATTTACATACCTTAATGCCAGTCAATATCGGGGCAGATATGAACATTTCTTGTGGCCGGGGTAGTTTTGAACAGACTGCTAATCAAAACTGCCTCCTATTTTTTTTTCATAACTACCCCAACACCTACTTAAAAAAAATAAACGTCGTTATTTTGTAAAAACATTGCAAATTTTGATTATTCATCCTTCGTCACTAAACATAATAGATTGGTAAGCGTCAGGACCCCTGGACCACTTGAGATATTTGATGTTTAAATAATATCAAAATTCACTACCTTTTTGCTACTATTTGGTACCTAACTTCAAATAATTAGTACCTCGATTGACAGCGAAAACCCGAAGAACTAAAGTGGCCATACATTCTGACGTCAGGATGTCTGGACCATTTTTTTTACATGGTTTGAGACAACACAACTACATGACATGTTAGTAAATATTTACTACCTTTTTAGTACCTCAACATATATTTTTTTCCATCCTTTTTGGTATTCCAGAAAAAAAGTACTTATGTTCAAAAAAGAAATTTTATATTAGATTTTTTTTTGCTATGTATAGCATTTGTTTTTGGGGTAAGTAAATATAATATATAAATTTATGATTGTGGCTATAAAATCATACACTTAAATAAAAAGAATCATTTTATTAACTAGAATTGAAAGTAAGTACCATCGCCCACACTGTTTAACTGTACATCGGTGGACCTTATGTCTTTGTAATAAGGTCCAACAATATACAGTTAAGAGTGTTGTTGTTTGTACATGATTTAATAATAAAAACCACACTTCTTGGCGTGATTTTAACGCGGTTTACATACTTATACTTGTCACTTGATATTATAAGATTAATAGTCCGTGGCGTTCACGACAAAAAAGTGCGATTTACGGCAATTGATGATGATGGAATTTCCTTTTGCAGAGTTGCTCCTTTTAACTAACAGATTGATTTAGGAAGGGGAGCCAACCAAATTTTTCATGCAAAATTTTGACTTAAGGGGGTGCCCCCCGAAATTTGTAAAAAAATTAGTTTTGCTATGTGCTCAAGTTTCGTATCATTTTCGGGTAAATCAAGGATGCTAAATTCATTTCTGATATTTAATTTATACGGTTTCATATAAATAATTAAAAAAAATGAAAAATAAAAATTTGCCATTTTATTTTTTTCCGTAATAATGCCTAAATTTTTCTAATTTTTATATATACACATAAAATAAAAATTGCATGAAAAAGCTCTACTATTTCTCGTTATAAAAAGTATACACATGGCATATTTATTTATAAAAATGTAGAGAGAAAAAAATGAAATGCAGACTTACTTTGGACTACCAGCTCACTGAATAGTATACAAAGATGAGTTACAGCTATAAGAATTACGGCGTTTCATAATGATGAGATACCCTTTAGCATAGTGAGTCCTTAGAACCCTTCGATCATTTTAGAAACGGGAGCCACCTTGATTTTTGATGCGGTGTGGATGATTTGTCCCATACAATCATAAATTTATGAAAGCATCTGTTTAGGTTTCTGCATTAAGTTTGAAGTCATTATCGAGTTAATTAAAAGAAAAAAAGGGAAATAGACTAATAATTACATTATTTCGTATTTTAAAGATTTTACTACCTATATATTTGTAAACACTCTTTAACATTGCTTATGCTCGTGCACAACGCAACGTAATCCGATTTAAGGGACGTGGCTATACGGAAGAAAAGAATTTAAATATTAGTCAATATTTACATTATTAATTTGTATTTTGAAGATTGAATTACCTAAATGATTTCTTTCTTTTGATTTACTCGAAAATGTCACCAAACTTATTGCAGAAACCTAAACGGGTGCTTGCATAAATTTATGATTGTAGGTATGGGACAAATCACCCCACCTTTCATACCAACCGTACCAAAAATCAAGGTGGCTCTCCTTTCTAAAATTATCTAAGGGTTCTAAAGGTAAGGACTCACTATGTATAATAAAAAGCGATCTCATTATCATCAAACGCCGTAAATTGATTAGCTGTAGCTCACATCGTATTATCTTGTTCAATGAGTGGTCGAAAGTAGGTCTACTATTTATTTATTTGTTCACATTAATGTAACATAAATATGCCATAATATATGTATACTTTTTATAACGAGGAATTACTATTCCTCGTTATAAAAAAATAGCCTTACTGGGCTTTTACATGAAATTTTTATTTTTGTGTGCATATAAAAATAAGAAAATACAGGCTTTTATTCGAGAAAAATAAAAATACCAAATTTTATTTGTATTTTTTTTAATTATTTATACAGGGTATAGCCATTGGACAAATTCTGAAATCCCACGTAGGGTTACTTCTAAGAAATGCTCTAACGGTAATATTTTTTTAAATTAGAACAAAAGATAAAAAATAAATTATCAAACAAAAGTTATTTCCAATAATCAACAACAAAAAGAAACATACTGTATTAATCATTGGCAGTGCTTTTGAAATTTTTTTTGAAAATGTGCGGGAATGATGACATCTGTCAAAAGTCAGAATCTTATTAATGTCATAAATAACAAAGATAATCGAAATGGTCGAAGAAGGTTTCATACTATTTATTACCTCAGGATCTACTAACACATACAGGTTGCTCCAAAGTAAAAAAAATCGTAATTTGTTAATTTCTTCGTAACCGCTACACCGATTGTTATGATACTTTGTATACTGGTTCTAAATACCCTAATGCATATGTACATTTCGGCTTTGTCCAATGGCTAGGGACACCCTGTATGAAACCGTATAAATTAAATATCAGAAACGAATTTAGCATCCTTGAGTTACACGAAAATGACACCAAACTTGACCACATAGCAACACTTTTTTTTAAATTAATTTTTGGGGGCACCCCCCTTTAAGTCAAAATTTTGCATCAAAAATTCGATTGGCTCCCTTTCCCAAATCAGTCTGTGAGTCAAAAGGAGCAACTCTGCAAAAGGAAATTCCACCATCATCATTTGCCGTATAATTAAGTAAACACCAGGGACTATAAGATTATGAGTATTATAAGATTTCTTTTTTTAAGTGTATCTTTTTTCTGGGTCGCCAAAAAAATAAAAATAAAATATATGTTGAGGTACTAAAAAGGTAGTAAATATTTACTAACATGTCATGTAGTTATGTTGTCACAAACCATGTAAAAAAAATGGTCCAGACATCCTGACGTCAGAATGTATGGCCACTTTAGTTCTTCGGGTTTTCGCTGTCAATCGAGGTACTAATTATTTGAAGTTAGGTACCAAATAGTAGCAAAAAGGTAGTGTATTTTGATATTATCTAAACATCAAATATCTCAAGTGGTCCAGGGGTCCTGACGCTTACAATAGATTGTTCTATCTAATAAATTAAGTTTCACTAACCACTTCCTTCAAATATAGCCTGAGAAACCTTACAAATCTGCACAAATACCGCTAACGGGTAGCATTGAAAACAAAATATGCCATTGGTTCGTTCATGTTCTGCCAAACTTCAAATATGTCAGGTGACAGTTGTGTGGGTCGATGTTGCAAGCCCAAAATATGGATTTGGATCATTATCGCATCAAAAATACATTTTTAAACGCATTTGTTCTAAGCTGCCTCCAGTGATAGCTACCCCCCTCTCCCCTACTGAGTACACCAGAGTACAGTTCGAATGTTTAGGTACTTTACCATTTTATCGTTACGTTTAACGTTTCTAAATGATAAGACCTAGGCTTTTGGTCTTTTGAGTCTTAGTGCTCAATTAGTACAATAAATGTGTACTCTTGGGTAGATCAATAAAGTGGTTCAAGCTACAACTTTAATCTACTAGTTTTACTTAATTAGTTAGCCTCAACAAATTAAACATCAGGCAAACTGTCATTGAGAGCGATCAAAATCACGGTTAATTCGAATACTTATTGTTTTTATTTTATAATGTGTAGGTACCTACACACAGTATTTAGTTATTTGTTTCTGTTTTGATTTAATGTATCGGTTCTGAGACGATGTATAATTTCTAATGTATGTATTGTCTCAACCGCATACCTAAGAGTTTTGGCATCCTTAATTATTGTAAGTTTATGCATGTGACTGAAATAAGGAAATATATTTTCCGGTAAAGTGCCTTTTTAATTACACTTAATTAGAATTAGTCATCACATCACACACATCACTCATCTTCATCTGAGTAGGTGTACCTACTACCTAGGTAGTTAAAAAGGGACTTCGTCATCTACACTGTTAACCGACAAAAGTCGTATGTCTATTTACAAGACATTAGGTTAACTGCTGGTCACTAGAGTTTTTTCTGTTAGTACCTTAGTCATGGTTGCCTTGGGTATAGTTTCGTAGTTTAGTTAAGTACCCTAATAGCATTTTCTTGTAGGGATTTTGTTGGGCCTTTGTTTACGTATTAGCATAAAGTAATAAGTAAAGAAAGAGAAGGAACTCCATAGTCACACTCACATGTTTGACTAATCAAAGCATAGATGGCATTACTATACACTCATGAAAAATAATATTGATGAATTCGCCACATTGTTTCACTTAAATAACCCAATTCGTAATATTTATAAATATGAAACTTAATCGTACAAAATTATCACTTTATAACACCTAAAATTGGAAAATCATTTAAGGCAATTTTTACCAGTCGGCTACTTGAATCAGCTTGAATTGATGGAACCTTTTTTTGTAAGTTAAATGACTAAATAACGAACGTCGTATTCCGGTAGGTGGCGCGTGCGCAAGGTGCACACCAGTGCGTGTCAGTGTATGCTAAACAAAGTTGCCATATTGACGAAAAAAAAGAGAAACCTAAAATTTATATACAGGCACGGATTCCGATTAAAAATAAATATTGCTAAAAAACTACATTTTATATACTTCAAACTTCTTTTTTACAGTTTCCAAAACACATACAACATACAATAAATGACTTGACACCGTTCATCTACGGTTGAAAATCACAACGGCGACAATTAATTTTATGTGGATGGGATTGTTTAAATTTCTCAGCTTATGTTGCCTACATTACAAATTTCAAATCTGGAAAGTCTATTTGAACATTTCATTAGGTACTAGAGCCTGTGTGTCGTAGGATTTTCGCATAGACTCTGCATAATTGAAGAATTTTAGTTATAGAAATCAACCATTACAGTATTTTGAACAAATTATTTAGCTCTACTCATTAATTATACAAAACTAGACTAGAACATGAACTAGACTAAAGGAATATTTTTATTTATTTTTTGGTTCATTGAAATGGCAACCTGACACTACACTAACTCGAATAATGAGTAGGTACACAATGCAACGACAGGATGCGACGTTGTCTAGTCAGTGGTTTGGCGGTCATTGCGATTTGGCAACGCCGCGTGGTTCAGAATTTCAGATACACACAAATTTATTATCAAGATTGTGTTCGCATAACGTTCCGTTTCAGATTCTTATTATGACCACGGTAAAATAAATTAAGTATATCTTAGCTAATATAAATAACAACAACGTATTATTGTATTTCTAATAAAATGTTCTACAAAAAATATACTTAGTTTTTAGGCTGTTGCTAGAATGGACGCATGTATTTAAATTACAAATTATGTTCACTAGGGAGCCAACTGCGTAAATAGAAACTGTACCAAGTACGGGTTGTAATTCTATTAAAACAGTACCCTACTTCGGGGTGTTGTTATAATGCTGCTTCTTAAAAAACGACTGGAAATTTTAGGCATGTATTTTAAAATTCAAACATTATAGTAGATTTATATTTAAAAAGTATTTTTGGACATAATTTTTTTATTTGATCCATTAACATGTGCAATTAAGAAGCAGAAACAATAATGACATGACAGATATATTTAGGGAGACTAAAAAAATCAATGGCAACACTAAAAATAAACTGTCAGAGGGCCTACCGCGAACCACGTTCGACGTGTTGCCTCTCTGTCGCTATAAATTCGTACTTAAGTGTGACAGGGAGGCAACATGTCGTACGTGGGTCGCGATAGGCCCTCGGGACCATGTCGTCGACGGCCGCCTACCGCGTAGCGTCTGTTTATGTTTATAACATCATTATGTTTTTTTTTTATTTCATGTGTTAAATTTAGTTCGGTTCGGTATTTGATATTATTCGAAATGTAGTTCACAATAGGTACTGAATTCCTGTGGATTCCTGAAGTACCATCCCTAGTAGCATTTTCGTTGGGGCCTACGGTGCCAACGGTAGGGAAAACGTTGGGATGAGGTTCGTTCCGTAGCCAACATTAATTTTGTATTGGCCCACCATCGTATTTACCAACATTCGCTGTGGCACAGATGCCCAACAATGGGCCTTTGTGGATTTTGCTACCGTTCGCTAAACAACGATAACATTCGTTGGCCCAATGGTGACGAATACCGCATTTACCAACATTGGCTGTGGCACGGATGCCCAACAATGGGCCTTTGTGTATTTTGGTAACGTTGACTAGTCAAGGATATCATCCGATGGCCCAATGATGACAAATATCGCATTTACCAACATTGGCTGTGGCACTGATACCCAACAATGGGCCTTTGTTTATTTTGGTAACGTTGGCTAATCGACGATATCATCCGATGGCCCAATGACGACCAATATCGCATATACCAACATTGGCTGTAGCATTGATGCCCAACAATGGGCCTTTGTGTATTTTGGTAACGTTGGCTAATCAACGATATCATCCGATGGCCCAATGATGACAAAAATCGCATGTACCAACATTGGCTGTGGCACTGATGCCCAACAATGGGCCTTTGTTTATTTTGGTAATGTTGGCTAATCAACGATATCATCCGATGGCCCAATGACGACAAATATCACATTTACCAACATTGGCTGTAGCATTGATGCCCAACAACGGGCCTTTGTTTATTTTGGTAACGTTGGCTAATCAACGATATCATCCGATGGCCCAATGACGGCAAATATCGCATTTACCAACATTGACTGTAGCATTGATGCCCAACAATGGGCCTTTGTGTATTTTGGTAACGTTGGCTAATCAACGATATCATCCGATGGCCCAATGATGACAAATATCGCATTTACCAACATTGACTGTGGCACTGATGCCCAACAATGGGCCTTTGTTTATTTTGGTAACGTTGGCTAATCAACGATATCATACGATGGCCCAATGACGACAAATATCGCATTTACCAACATTGGCTGTAGCATTGAGGCCCAACAATGGGCCTTTGTGTATTTTGCTACCGTTCGCTAAACAACGATAACATTCGTTGGCCCAATGGTGACGAATACCGCATTTACCAACATTGGCTGTGGCACGGATGCCCAACCATGGGCCTTTGTGTATTTTGGTAACGTTGGCTAGTCAAAGATATCATCCGATGGCCCAATGATGACAAATATCGTATTTTCCAACATTGGCCGTGGCACTGACGCCTAACAATGGGCCTTTGTGTATTTTGGTACCGGTGGCTAAACAACAATAACATTCGTTGGCCCAGTGAGCACAAATATCGCATTTACCAACATTGGCTGTGGTACTGATGCCCAACAATACCAGTTGAGTTTGCTTGTGGCGTCACTAGATGGCGTTACTGTCTCCAAACATCGAAGTTATAGTTATTTTCTCGATTATTCCGGATATAATCATAATATTTTTTAAAAGTAACTTATAAATCTAATAGCTATAACTATAAAATGTATACATTAATTTTAAAAATTGTATTTTACCAACATTTTCTCAATTTAAATCTCAATAAACATAAATCTCGCTTACGAAGTTTCGAAGTGCGGTTAGTATATATACAAATTAGAGTGTATAGTAAGTGTACTTGCTTCGGCAGTACATATACTAAAATTGGAACGATACAGAGAAGATTAACAACAACTGCTGCCTAGCCTAGGGCCTTCATGTATTGTGGATACAACCAATGCCTACCGTAGTGTAATTGTAATATTTATCAGCAAAGGCCCAACGTCGTATTACACAACCACTTACTTAACGTAGGGTAACTGTAGGACTCGTAAACAAAAGCCCATTACATAATTAGACTGTAGGCACACTATAAATTACACAACTATTTACCTACGGTAGTATTGTAAGAATCCTATACAAGGCCCAACGTTAAAGTTACAATGTTGGCCCTTTGTGGGACAAGCTGTGTTGGGCCTTCAACCTGGTGCACGACTACCTACCGACCTACCTGACTTGCCGTTGGGTAATTGTTGAATTTGCAAACAGAAGTACAACGAAAAAATTGCCCTTTTTTATTTTTTTGCAGTTGGCCCTACAGCAAGCCATACGGCCAAATGTAACAATTAACCAACCATCAAACAAATGTGTATAGGCCCAACCACGGCCCAACCAAAACCACCACCGTTGAATAATTGTATGATTTATTTAAATAGGCCCAACGAAAAAATTACTCTAATGGCCCTCTGTTGGGAATCTTCGGGAGGGCCTTTGTCGAGGGCCCTCCAGCAAATCGTACGGCCAAATGTAACAATTAACCAACCATCAAACAAATGTGTATAGGCCCAACCACGGCCCAACCAAAACCACCACCGTTGAATAATTGTATGATTTATTTAAATAGGCCCAACGAAAAAATTACTCTTATGGCCCTCTGTTGGGAATCTTCGGGAGGGCCTTTGTCGAGGGCCCTCCAGCAAATCGTACGGCCAAATATAACGGTTGCCCAACTAATACGTAAACAAAGGCCCAACAAAATCCCTACAAGAAAATGCTATTAGGGATCAGAATTAAACTAAAGCAGGTCAAACAAACCTGAGGAGAGGGTGTTTGCCAATCAGTGATGAATATTGCCTGCAATGGATTAATAATATGCATCAGGTAAGTTTATTAAAGGTTATTTAATGTAAACTACTGAAACATTTTAACATATTCAACGCTCTATAATAAAATAAAATAAAATAAATAAAAAGCCTTTTATTTATGATCTCTCATTGACATGTTTTAAATAAAGTTGCCTAAATGTTATTTATTTTGGGATCCCCTCTTGGGTAAAGGCCTCCTCCAGCTTTTGCCACCTGTCTCGGTCTTGGGCCACTTGTGGCCACCCTATGCCGGCAATTTTCTTGATGTCGTCCACCCAGCGCTTGAGCGGGTGTCCCGCATGCCTGTTTCCACTCCCTGGTCCTTTCCACTCTGTCACTCGTTTCGCCCACCTTGAGCTGTCGTAGCGTGCAATGTGTCCTGCCCATCTCCACTTCATTTTCTTGACGTATTGTAATGCATCAATTACTTTCGTTTTTTCTCGAATGTTCTTATTTTTAATCTTGTCTTTAATCTTGACATTGAGTAGGCTTCTTTCCGTCGCCCTTTGACAAACCGAAATTTTTTGGGCGTTTTTTTTCGTTAAGCTCCACGTCTGACAGGCGTATGTCAATGTTGGTAGAATGCACGAGTCCATAAGTTTCTTTTTAAGTGGTATTGGCATTTTTGATTTGAACAGATGTTTTAGTGACCAGTAGCGTTTCCAACTCGATGTTATGCGTCTCTCTATTTCTGCTGTGTCTGTATCCAAGAATGATCTTAGTTTGCCCAAGTATATGTATTCCTTTACATATTCAATTTTTCTTCCTTTTAATTCTATCTTTTTTTCCTTGTAGTTAGTCATCAGCTTTGTTTTTTCAAAGTTAATTTCCAATCCCACTGATTCGCTACTCTGATGGAGGCACTGTAGCATATTTGAAAGTTCTTCTGCGTTATTGGAAAATAATACGATATCGTCAGCAAATCTTAAGTGGCTTAAATACTTAGGGCCTATTTTGATACCTTTGTTTTTCCATCCAATGTTGTGCAATATAAGTTCGAGAACTGCAATAAATATTTTTGGAGACAGTGGATCTCCTTGGCGGACGCCTCTCCCTATTTGAAAATATGGTCCTAATTTATCCAGCTTTACTCGACTTCTACAGTTGTCATAAATATTAGTTACTAACTTTATATATTTTTCCTCTATATTGTGATATTCTAGTGCCGTTTTAATTGATTCATGGGAGATAGAGTCAAATGCTTTCTGGTAGTCGACAAATGCCAAGTACAGCGGAGAGTTGAATTCTTTATATTTCTCAATTAGCTGGCTCAGTACTTGGATGTGATCAACGCTCTATACATATAACTTTTTATTTTAACTTCTTGTCAATCCCGAACTAACGACCGTGAACACGGTTAGGTACCTATGTAAACTTGAGTGGTGCTTTGGCATTATTTACTGTCGAAAATAATGAAGCAAATCACTCATGGCTGGTTTTACTTTAGTGAACGGAATTTATTGGTTATGTAATCTATTGGTTGCTCAGTTATTAGTAAAATAAGAGTATAATTATTCTGTAACTATAAGTTTTCCAGTTCTTAATTTCAAACCATGTAAGATAATCCTCAGTAACATTTTACTGAATCTATGTAAGTTGTTAATATAATCTAGTTTTACCAACAGAAAGGTCTCAATATAAGGTTGTTTTTTTTTTTTTGGAAAGTAACAATTTTTAGAAAATACAGATGTAGTTCTAAACACTCAAGTTACGGACTTTATTTTGAAAACATAATGATTTTTATGATGAATGCTTGCTTTCCTTCCAAAAAATTTTGTAAAAATTAGGGACCGTTACTGGTATCCGGTATAACTAATAATAAAATATCACATAGCATTCACAGTATTTTATTTTTATTTTAGAATAGTATTTAGGTAAGGATAGTGATTGATAAGATAGCTAAATTAAATGCAAAAATATAGTGAATAGAATCAGGAATCAAAAATATACATAAACAACCGTGATACCGAAATTGAATACCCGTTAATTTGTATGAAAAATATACTGGTATTCGGTCCCTGGTCAGAATTGTATCTTTAAAATATTTTTGTATGCAACAAATTATTTTTTTGATTTCAGGTGCTCCCATTCTAGCTCCTATCACCCGAAAAGCGAACAATTGGAAATATTTTTTAAATTTAGAAGGGGAAACATGTCGTTAAACATCGTACGCCTGCTAACCAATGGATAGAGTTACTACTGGTCAATGTATTATATCTGACTGAGCTGGAACGAGGCCAAGATGGATGCTCGAGACAGAAAAGCGTGGAAGGATGTTGTGGAGGCCCTACACACCTACGGGTTGCCGTTGAACAATCAACAACAACAATGTATTATATCTGAAAAAATGAAGTGACAAAATATAATTTATATGGAATAAGAGGAGAAACATGAAATTGTCAATTCCTGCTTCAATGGATGCAGATCGATGCAATGAAAATTTTTTAATTAGTTATTAATACCCATTAATAAATTTTATCCTTATTTCAATCCATGCTTTATTTTTTTTTTTTTTTTTTTACAGGGGGTGGAAAACTCATTTATTGTAAAATAAGTGTTATAAAATGAATACAAAACTAAAATTAAGTACAACTAAAAACTAAAGCTAATAACTAAAAATATTTATCAAAACTTTGCGCCCTTGGTAAGGTGCCCATCACGCAGGCAGCGTTCCCGCGCTGGATTGCTATGGCCAATCTTTGCGCGAGAAAGCTGCCCGCGCGAGGGTCACCTGTGGCCTGCCTTAGGCGTTTGCTGAGCTCCTTGTGGAGCCCCCGAGCCCCCCTACCCCACGGACCTAGAGTCTCGACGCCGAAGGCTACAAATTCGTAGTGTGCGCCGAGACAACTATATTTATTAACCTTGGAACGTTCTCGGACGTCAGCCGCCGCCCCGGCCTGTTTACTGGTGGCTGAAATGTAGGACGCCGCCAGCGTGTCTGCGCAGGTGGCGTCCCACACCAGCGCGCGGCCCAACCGCCAGGGGATCAACGACATCCCGTCGGGGCGCTTGCCGTCATCCCTTGCGATCTGGGGCTCCAGAGCCGCAGGGACGTCGGCGCTGACGAGCGCTCTCCTCAGGATGTCGTTAAGCGCGGCATGACGGGATAGGCGGCCGGCGCCCGAGGAGCAGGCGAGTCCGTGGTGGCCAAGGCGATTAACAGGGGCCCCACAAGAGGCGCAGCTATGGTCTACACATACATCGGCCCCGACCCGGAGTCCGATGGCAATTCTTAGTGTGTTTGGCTCTATGAATGTGCCGGTGTGGGGTGATGGGTAGGCGTGTAGCCATTGACCAGACTCTGGTCTGGACACAGCTAAGAGCCTTGCGCGGTCCCTTCCCGACGAACTGTCAATTAGGGATTTCATGACGGCGGTGCAGGCCAAGTTGTCCCAGGCCCTTTGCCTCTCGGGTCTAGGTGGCACATCTCGCAGTTTGGCTAGCCAGGCATTCCTGGCCTCATCCAAGCACGCGATCTCGCAGTTTGTTGTTTTAAGGATTTTACCTGCGAGATCAGACGTGCTATGGATTGAGGACAAGAATGCCGGCAGAGCAACACTCGATATTTTGCGTGTTCCTAAACCGCCAAACCTAATGGGCAAAGAAGCCTGGGTCCAAGCTGGTTCGTTAAAACGGACATTCAAAATCGATTCCAGTTGTGACTTAAGGAGACTATCGATAGGTTGGACTAAATTAGCGACTTTCCAGATAGGGCAGCAACGGAGCAAGTACGTAAATTTGGGAACCAACAAACAAAACTTTAAAATAAATAAGGCTGAATGGCTACTAATTTTGATTAAGCGGTCTGAATTAACACGAAATTTAGAAATAGATTTGGCCAAAACAGACGGAATAGCTTCATCGAAAATGGGGGAACCGAGAAGGTGGAGATTATCTTTTGATAAGATTTTAATGTTTGGGGCTAAACTTGAAAAACTTTGAAGTACCTGGGGTGCTAAAGAAGGTTCTAAGTTTTCGGAAATGTACAATTCACATTTGTCGAAGTTAAGTTTCAGGCCGATCTCGCTAAATTTCTGTATAACTAGGGATAAGTCTGCCAGGACCGATTGTGAGTCTCCGCCGATGGTGCCGTCGTCCAGGTACAGAACCATGCTTTATTTTTGTCTACCCACCTTCATTATATTTGCTGAATTGCCACAACTGTGTTCTGTGTTCAATGATAGTTGACAACAGGATCCTATGTGCTGTAACTATAATTTGTAATATGTGGCTTTCCATCACAGAAGGGTCCTTATGGTTCAAGCACAATAAGGTCTTTTCCATCTGAAATTCCAACTGAAATTCTGATAAAAAGGTCCTTATTGTACATAACCATAAGGACCCTTCTCTGATGGAAAGCCACATTTATACTCTGGTACACCAACATTGTCAATAGAAAAAGGCAGCAAATTTTAAAAATGTATGCGTTTATTTACTGATAAGGGGGTTGTGTTTGTAGTTTAAAAAGTATTCTTTGTAATTTAAAATTTTAATTTCTTGTAAGTGTGTTGGCGTAGGCTGTAAAAATATGAAATAAACAGAATAAGCCTAAATAAAGTTTTACATGAAAAGCCATAGCGTTACGAGTAGGTATTCTAGTTTCTGACGTTAGCACCAAGAGGGGAGTTTAAATTTTAAGTCAACGCATTCAAAACATAAGTTTGGTTGTGTCAAATATTTCATACAAAACCCAACTAAAGTAAGGGAGTTTTTTTCGAAACTAAAGTGAAGGAAAATGAGGTTGGTGTCCAGGGGACAACTGCAATTTTAAGTTTGTATCTCAACATATCTCAATGATAGGTAAATATCTAGATTCTATTTGTAATAAGTATTATTCGTTGCATCACTAAGAAAAATCTATAAATCAGGAACAACTAATATTAACTATTTGAGAGAAACATATTACATACCTATCGGTAAGTATATTCTAGGTCCAAGGACTCCTTGTTTTAATATGATATATGAGCACAAATTAACATAAGATTATTATTGCTTTCATTTCGGGAAAACATACTTTTGAGTATTGTAGGTATATCTTTTGTATCTCATTGAGATACAAAATGTAATGTATAGTGGCAGATACCATGGTATCTCCCACTATACATTACACTGTAGAACAAACGCTCTCACATTATAAATACATGGCGTTAAATACAAAGATATTTTTATTAATTATGTTTTTTACATATACCTATCGGATGTTTTTGATTTTTTTATAATTTTTAATATGTAGGGGTCTCTTCAGAGACATTTATGGATGTAACAATGTTTACTTCATGAATTGTATGATACATTAAAAAAAAATTTTTGATTAAAATTTTTCGGATAATGTAAAATAAAATAAAAAAGTGCCACCGGAGCTGGGTCTCGAACCCGAGTACTCAGAATTGCAAGTCAAATACTCAAACCTCTCGACCAAAACTGAAGTAGCGCAGGCGTCAAAATATTAAATCAATTCTTAGATATGGTTACTTGACGGTGTAATTCATTGCTACCTCACTAGATGTCACTATTATTTATGATATTTATTGATAACAACGCCATCTAAAAATAACGCGAAGACATTCAAGGTACCGGCGAAGATAACGCGATTTACGTGAGCCGTGTAGCAATGTACTGAGTTACTTTTCTTCGTTACTTCTTTATTCTATGGTATTAGTTGGGCAACCGTTATATTTGGCCGTACGATTTGCTGGAGGGCCCTCGACAAAGGCCCTCCCGAAGATTCCCAACAGAGGGCCATAAGAGTAATTTTTTCGTTGGGCCTATTTAAATAAATCATACAATTATTCAACGGTGGTGGTTTTGGTTGGGCATTTGTTTGATGGTTGGTTAATTGTTACATTTGGCCGTATAGCTTGCTGTAGGGCCAACTGCAAAAAAATAAAAAAGGGCAATTTTTTCGTTGTGCTTCTGTTTGCAAATTCAACAATTACCCAACGGCAAGTCAGGTAGGTCGGTAGGTAGTCGTGCACCAGGTTGAAGGCCCAACACAGCTTGTCCCACAAAGGGCCAAAACATTGTAACTTTAACGTTGGGCCTTGTGTAGGATTCTTACAATACTACCGTAGGTAAATAGTTGTGTAATTTATAGTGTGCCTACAGTCTAATTATGTAATGGGCTTTTGTTTACGAGTCCTACAGTTACCCTACGTTAAGTAAGTGGTTGTGTAATACGACGTTGGGCCTTTGCTGATAAATATTACAATTACACTACGGTAGGCATTGGTTGTATCCACATGAAGGCCCTAGGCTAGGCAGCAGTTGTTGTTAATCTTCTCTGTATCGTTCCAATTTTAGTATATGTACTGCCGAAGCAAGTACACTTACTATACACTCTAATTTGTATATATACTAACCGCACTTCGAAACTTCGTAAGCGAGATTTATGTTTTTTGAGATTTAAATTAAGAAAATGTTGGTAAAATACAATTTTTTAAATTTATGTATAAATTTTATAGTTATAGCTAATAGATTTATAAGTTACTTTAAAAAAATATTATGATTATATCCGGAATAATCGAGAAAATAACTATAACTTCGATGTTTGGAGACAGTAACGCCATCTAGTGACGCCACAAGCAAACTCAACTGGTATTGTTGGGCATCAGTACCACAGCCAATGTTGGTAAATGCGATATTTGTGCTCACTGGGCCAACGAATGTTATCGTTGTTTAGCCACCGGTACCAAAATACACAAAGGCCCATTGTTAGGCGTCAGTGCCACAGCCAATGTTGGTAAATACGATATTTGTCATCATTGGGCCATCGGATGATATCTTTGACTAGCCAACGTTACCAAAATACACAAAGGCCCATTGTTGGGCATCCGTGCCACAGCCAATGTTGGTAAATGCGGTATTCGTCACCATTGGGCCAACGAATGTTATCGTTGTTTAGCGAACGGTAGCAAAATACACAAAGGCCCATTGTTGGGCCTCTATGCTACAGCCAATGTTGGTAAATGCGATATTTGTCGTCATTGGCCATCGTATGATGTCGTTGATTAGCCAACGTTACCAAAATAAACAAAGGCCCATTGTTGGGCATCAGTGCCACAGTCAATGTTGGTAAATGCGATATTTGTCATCATTGGGCCATCGGATGATATCGTTGATTAGCCAACGTTACCAAAATACACAAAGGCCCATTGTTGGGCATCAATGCTACAGCCAATGTTGGTAAATGCGATATTTGTCGTCATTGGGCCATCGGATGATATCGTCGATTAGCCAACGTTACCAAAATAAACAAAGGCCCATTGTTGGGTATCAGTGCCACAGCCAATGTTGGTAAATGCGATTTTTGTCATCATTGGGCCATCGGATGATATCGTTGATTAGGGGCTATTCATAAATTACGTCATTTCAAATTAGGGGGGGGGGTCTGGACATCGGATGACGGTAGCATGAAGTAGGAGGAAATGGGGTCATTTGAAGCATGATTTTTGGATGATTATAGGGGGGGGGGGTCCAAAATCGTCAAAAATCGATGACGTAATTTATGGACAGCCCCTTAGCCAACGTTACCAAAATACACAAAGGCCCATTGTTGGGCATCAATGCTACAGCCAATGTTGGTAAATGCGATATTTGTCGTCATTGGGCCATCGGATGATATCGTTGATTAGCCAACGTTACCAAAATAAACAAAGGCCCATTGTTGGGCATCAGAGCCACAGCCAATGTTGGTAAATGCGATTTTTGTCATCATTGGGCCATCGGATGATATCGTTGATTAGCCAACGTTACCAAAATACACAAAGGCCCATTGTTGGGCATCAATGCTACAGCCAATGTTGGTAAATGCGATATTTGTCGTCATTGGGCCATCGGATGATATCGTCGATTAGCCAACGTTACCAAAATAAACAAAGGCCCATTGTTGGGTATCAGTGCCACAGCCAATGTTGGTAAATGCGATATTTGTCATCATTGGGCCATCGGATGATATCCTTGACTAGCCAACGTTACCAAAATACACAAAGGCCCATTGTTGGGCATCCGTGCCACAGCCAATGTTGGTAAATGCGGTATTCGTCACCAGTGGGCCAACGAATGTTATCGTTGTTTAGCGAACGGTAGCAAAATACACAAAGGCCCATTGTTGGGCATCACTGCCACTGCCAATGTTGGTAAATGCGATATATGTCATCATTGGGCCAACGAATATTATCGTTGTTTAGCCAACGGTACCAAAATACACAAAGGCCCATTGTTGGGCATCTGTGCCACAGCGAATGTTGGTAAATGCGATGGTGGGCCAATACAAAATTAATGTTGGCTACGGAACGAACCTCATCCCAACGTTTTCCCTACCGTTGGCACCGTAGGCCCCAACGAAAATGCTACTAGGGTAAGCAGTGCTTCCTCACCGTGTAAGGCTCCCCGCATCGCCACTTCAGTTTTTACAGCATTGACTTTAGGTACTACATGACATGATGTATTATGACAGGCCCAGCGTCTATTTACGTACCTGTTGTACTTGGGTTTGTAATTGAGCTTTGCCCTGATTATTATTCTATAGAATCATGTATTCCGGCTCTAAAATAGATTGGAATCGGGATTTATTATATGAAATCTGGGTCATATACGATTTTGAAGAATTGTATATCCTCATCTATTTATAGGTTTTATTTGGGCAGTTTAGGCATGCCTCTGTGTTCCACAATTTACACGGCTACTTACGCAGAATGCATTATTACTCTTATCCTGGTCACCTGCTTGTTTCTCTTAAACTATAATTTAACCTGTCTTCTAACTGTTCCAACAGGATTGCTACAACAATCTTTAACCGGAATACCGTCTAAGTCGTCGTATAATATATTTTTATATATACTTTGTCCGTTTTTATTTAAGCTGATACATTCGGTTCTTACCCATACGAACATCTGCAAAATGCAGTTAATTTATGATACGGGTATAGGTTAGAAGAAGGTTAAATTGTAATACTTTACAGAAAATGTTTCCAACTGGCGTATTTTTTTTTTATAATTGAAATCTACTCTGAATCTACATTAGTAGATATGCCTATTCCCGAGGCCATCCATCTATACCTACGCCTTAAGTTAACTGGAACAGTAGGCAGAGGCACTAAACTGCTTATTATATAATTTCGAATTCAGTAAATACATTACATAATAGGAGGTCACTCTATACTAACATAATGTCAGTTTATGACTATTTTGCCTCCCTATTAAGTTTTGGTGGGCTAAAGAATCCGTCTAATGGTGGTATCTAGGACATTTTGAATGACCTAAAACAAGATACTATCGTTAGTACCAACCAACACTATATCGCGTCAGTTTACTTTTAAGTACTATGTTGTACTAATTTGGACGACCTATAACAAAAGGTCCTATCGTTAGTACCAACCACCACTATCGCGTCTACTAGACTAGTTACTAGGTACATTTGACTCTTTTGGTTTGTTAGTACCAGTTGAACATTCAACTAACTAATTATTCTCTGTTTGTATCGTAGGTAAGTGTTATGATTTCGCTTATCATTTCTTTTGTTTTGCTAGTACTAGTTGAACATTCAACCCACTACTTATTTATTTTGCTAGTACCAGTTGAAAGTTCCAACCTACTAATTATTTGTTTTGCTAGTACCAGTTGAAAGTTCCAACCCACTAATTATTTGTTTTGCTAGTACCAGTTGAAAGCTCCAACCTACTAATTATTTGTTTTTCTAGCAACAGTTGAACAAACAACCTACTAATTATTTGTTTTGCTAGTACCAGTTGAACATTTCAACCTACTAATTATTTGTTTTGCTAGTACCGGTTGAACATTTCAACCTACTAATTATTTGTTTTGCTAGTACCGGTTGAAAGTTTCAACCTACTAATTATTTGTTTTGCTAGTACCGGTTGAACATTTCAACCTACTAATTATTTGTTTTGCTAGTACCGGTTGAAAGTTTCAACCTACTAATTATTAGTTTTGCTAGTACCGGTTGAAAGTTTCAACCTACTAACTATTTGTTTTGCTAGTACCAGTTGAAAGTTTCAACCTACTAATTATTTGTTTTGCTAGTACCAGTTAAACACTTCAACCTACTAATTATTTGTTTTGCTAGTACCGGTTGAAAGTTTCAACCTACTAATTATTTGTTTTGCTAGTACCTGTTGAAAGTTTCAACCTACTAATTATTTGTTTTGCTAGTACCGGTTGAAAGTTTCAACCTACTAATTATTTGTTTTGCTAGTACCGGTTGAAAGTTTCAACCTACTAATTATTTGTTTTGCTAGTACCGGTTGAAAGTTTCAACCTACTAATTATTTGTTTTGCTAGTACCGGTTGAAAGTTTCAACCTACTAATTATTTGTTTTGCTAGTACCAGTTGAACATTTCAACCTACTAATTATTTGTTTTGCTAGTACCGGTTGAAAGTTTCAACCTACTAATTATTTGTTTTGCTAGTACCGGTTGAAAGTTTCAACCTACTAACTATTTGTTTTGCTAGTACCAGTTGAACGTTTCAACCTACTAATTATTACTTATACCAACTGCAGCATAGATGAGAGAGAGATGTGATGTACAGTTTACTTCTTGCAATTTATTTTTCTTGTTAGTCCGACTCCGACTTACTACTCAATTCATTTGATGCTGAGTTTACGTGTCTACTCCTACAGTAAAACAATACCAAAGCCCTTGGCATTCATCAGTCTAAGTACGCTATCTATAGTTCTTGACTCACTTGACATCGTAAAGGTCCTTGATAATTTAACTGGTCCGTTACTTGCTAGCATTGTTTATTATCATAAACAGCACATACCTATGTATATATAAATACATGTTAAATCGACACCAAGTTAACATCGATTCATACCCATATCGTGCTATAAATAGCATTTCAATTGATTATAACTGGTTATTTTAACCGAACAATAATTCTTTTAGGACATAAGGTCCATAAAATGTATACAACTATACCGACTTGATATGCAGGTTTCTCTATACGTTCCCTCATGTAAAAATATCTTAGTATTTAATTACACGACTAAGTAGGTCGGTATATTTTAAGTATGAACGGTAAATACACAACTCATAATAATCATGATTTCCGCGAAGGTAGTTTGATTATTTACCCTTTATATCATATGAATTCTAATATACGATTTTGAGTCAGAAAATAAACCATGTACCATCTGTATTTGTAACACGCAAACCATCGGCATATTCATTTCTGTCATTTCATGGAAAAATTCATGGCTAATACGTCGGTGCCACATCATAGGAATAATGTAACATGAGTACATTATTTTTTGTAGTGACCCCAATTATTGATCTATCTTGCATTTATTACACTTTTGGATTTTCATTTGGTAACCAGGCTCACGCACAGTAGCCATTGTCAAAGAGTTAGTGTAATAAGCACGCGTATATTTCTTCTTTGCTTAGTAAACATTCCTCCCGAGCTACGTACCATCAATTATTTACTCAATAATAGTTGTAAAGTTAACCACTGTTCTTATGTAAACAGTCGACAAAATCAACTGTGCATATACATAATTGTTTTTATTAACATTGATTGTAAACAAAACTATAAAATTAGGTATAGGTACTAGATCTACGTTTTTACAGTAATATTTAAATTCTGCATTAGTTTCTTTAATACTCCTCTTACGTGAGTTTGGAATTTCATAACCTACTTACGTAAGTACCGCCTAACAAAATCGTTGCAGTTTTAATATTTTCGTATTATGTACAACCGTACGTCACTCGTTACACAGAATATCACCTCGCCCAAAATTTTGTATTACCTGAATACAATCGGCAGCTCGGGAGGAAATGGACAAATACGGTAGCTATTAGGTTAGGATTTCCATACCTTAGATTTGTTTTTTTTTTCCGCCACCGTTACCTTTCCTTTCCGTATTTTTTTGTAATATTTTACCCTCGTCGCCATCTGTGACGTCCAGGCTCCGTTGTGTACTGGGTGATCAAATGAAACAACTGTTATCACTTGTGCACTCCGCCAGCCACCCACTCGCCATGACACTTCTCCACGGATTGAAGCTAGCGGGTAGTTGCGTCGTACTGTTTATTGTGTAATCGTCACAGACAGTATAGAGGGGTCCTGTCATAGTAAATTTTGTAGTCATAGTAAATTTACTGCCATCTATCGACACACGACTAAATCTCAAAATGAAAACGTATAAAATTATCAAAAACTGTATTTATATGGATAAATGATTTTATTATTTTTATATCATTTTGACCCATGTTCATTCACTGATATCTATGTGTTAAAATTGTTAAATATGAAACGGTGTTGTCACGCCATCTAGCTGAGCATAAGCCAAAGGTGTGTGCGCCATCTATCCGAGAATGACTTTTTCTTGATTTCCGAGGCACGTTTTTTCCTTAGACTTTATTCATCTTATAGTTATACCTGGTTATATCTGGTTATACTTGGTTATACCAAGTTATACTGAGGCGAAACAATACCTGCACTCTTCTTCTTCCTCGCGTTATCCCGGCATTTTGCCACGGCTCATGGGAGCCTGGAGTCCGCTTGACAACTAATCCCATGATTTGACGTAGGCACTAGTTTTTGCGAAAGCCATCTGACCTTACAACCCAGAGGGGAAACTAGGCCTTATTGGGATTAGTCCGGTTTCCTCACGATGTTTTCCTTCACCGAAAAGCGACTGGCAAATATCAAATGATATTTCGTACAAAAGTTCCGAAAAACTCATTGGTACTAGCCGGGGTTTGAACCCGCGACCTCCGGAATGAAAGTCGCACGCTCTTACCGCTAGGCCACCAGCGCTTAACAAACAATACCGTACAGTATGGACACTCCCTGCCTCCGGTTGAAAGTGCCGCCCACCCGCTCTCGGTTACCTCACAGTTACCGGCTGGCAAGGACGCGACAACGCGGTGCACAGAGCGGAGGCCACATAAAATATTCAAATACTACACTGAAAACAACACAATATCTATATGAACAAAAAATCATGTTTTCAACTTACGTAATATTTTGGTGGCCTGAATTACCTTACAAAAATTTTGTTACTTCGTTTATACTGATTCAAAATAGGAAACTATTGTATAAATCGAGCTTAGATACCCACCTTACAGCAGAATACGATTCTTATTTCTTCCTAATTCGCGCAATGAGTTTTGAGTCATTGAGGTCATCGAACTTGACAACAAAATGGCGGGAACCTTAGCACGTCTTATCTCACTCACACAAGCATGGTACGCGTTTACATACACGAGCTTAGACTGTGTGCGTAGGAACGCGTTTGTTTCATACATTTGATCGCCAGTGTCCGAGGTGTGCCTATAAACCCTAAACTAAACCTGCACTAAGATACATAATACGTTTTATACATAAGTCACGGCAAATATAGTTGGTCAAGCAGATCTCGTCAGTAGAAAAAGGCGGCAAATTTGAAAAATGTAGGCGCGAAAGGATATCGTCGCATAGAAAATTTGAATTTCGCGCCATTTTCTACTGACAAGATTTGCTTGACCATCTATATCTAACATGACAGACGGACAGCGGACTCTTAGTGATAGGGTCCCGTTTTTACCATTTGGGTAAGGAACCCTAAAAAGTATTTTACAGTACATATATGGTCTGGTCCTATTTTCTCGCACTTGTGCGTAAAATAGCACTTTTTGTGCGTATGTCAAAAGTTTAAAGGGCCATATGTGCTGTAAAACGTTGTACGATACAGATGCGAATAGCTATTTTTTTCTTTTCCGCACTTGTATCGTAAATAACTATTATTCGCGCAGATGAACTTCCCGCCAGCCCGCACTCTTTTGTTTAAGGAAGGATATTGAAGAATACATTTATTTTTCTGCTCTTAAATCATCCATACTGGTATTTGTATGGACGATTATAAAAAAACAAAAATATTGATATATTAAAATAGTTAAGAAACGTTTGGAAGAGGTCTTTAATAATCAGTTAATAATATATTATTGAGTCAGCCGTAAACTTCTACGAACGCCTGCCGTTAGCGTCATCTAAAACACAAGCAGAGACATCTAGCGACAAATCGCGAAACTAAATCTCTTGAACTTTTCGGTGCCCGATTATTACGAAGTTGAGTTTATTTTTATAGTTAGAATAATTTATTTATTTATTTTTCGTCTTAGGCTAGGACATTTATAATATGAATATAAAAGTAAAATACATAAAGCGGCCAAGTGAGAGTCGGACTCGCCCATGAAGGGTTCCGTAGCAGCAAGTAACATAATAAAATTGCGATTTACGATTTATGACGTATTAAAAAAAAACTATTTTAGAAGTTACAGGGTGGGGGGGGGGGGCTCACATTTTACCACTTTGGAAGTGTCTCTCGCGCAAACTATTCAGTTTAGAAAAAAAATGATATAAGAAACCTCAATATCATTTTTGAAGACCTATCCATACTTCGAGCAACACGGAAGGGAGGCGGCATTCACACTATTTCCCCTCTGCCTAGGTACAAGATCAACTGATCTAGCGCGGTTAATAAAACTAGTTGCGCTCATGTTGCGCTCGGATTTTTCACTAGACCGAGTCCAGACGCGCGCGTGAACACAGCAGCAGAAAAAATGCCTAATTGCCATAGATGTAAGTAGGTAGGTCATTGCTAACTAATTGCTCTGTTTTTTGTCGTAAAAAGAGGTCGGAGACATCAAATTTACAAAAAGAAGGTGTTACATTTCACATGTAATATTTTTTTTACATATCATACGTTAAATTACATTTAAACACAATTATTATATTTTAGTCTCATGTAATTGTTGGATTTATCGATTTTGCTCGCCCAGTATAAATTGCGGATCGGTCGAGCGACAAATCCGACTTCTCATCTGTCAGAATACAATAAAATACTTCGACGAAAATGTGTTAGTGTGCGTGTTGTGACACTTGTGACTCGTCCGTACACAAAAAGAGATCGAGGTTTGCAAGATTTGTCTTTGACGTGTGTCATTTTCTATGTATTTGTGTCGTCATTACAGATTGGATTTTGTATGTAACTGTGTGAGAAGTGCGACTGTGTGCACCTTTCCCCCCGCAAAAAATGGCAGAAAGATTTGTACGGTAAGATATCGCTTGGGCCCCTCCCTTCCGATGTGTCGGAAGCCGGTGTTGCTCGAAGTATCCATAGATATCCCAAACGTATGGGTTTGATGAAAAAAAAAATTTCGAGTTTCAGTTCTAAGTATGGGGAACCCATATGTCTCTAGGCGAGATAACGACTCCATAGAGCGACTGGTCGTACAAGGAAGAGTGGAGGGAACCAGATCGCGCGGCAGATCACCTATGCGGTGGACTGACCAAATAAAATCCGCAGTGGGAAACCGCGTATCTGACCGTGCCAGACAGTCTGCCAACAGGGAGAGATGGCGGGAGATCGTGCGAAGAGCTGTGTCCGCCTCTACTACCGATGCGGACGCCTCAACGTGACCTACACGACCGCTCTGTCAAGAGCGATACGACAGAGAAGAAGATGGGGAACCCCCAAAATGTATTGTTTTTTTTTTCTATTTTTGTGTGAAAATCTTAATGCGGTTCACAGAATACATCTACTTAACAAGTTTCAACGTATAGTTCTTAATACTTTCGAAAAAAAGTGGCTGTGACATACACGGACAGACAGATAAGACGAATCCATAAGGGTTCCGTTTTTTGCCATTTGGCTACGGAACCCTAAAAACGCATAAAAAATACCTATAAACACAAGCAATACTCTGTCAAGAGTTGCTTATAGTTGTTGAATTCGTTAAAAATTGCATCTCATGCTATCATTTGATTTCTATTAAGTTTTATGTGGTACTTTGACGTTCTTTTGCGTGCACGACTACAGATAAGATTTTGACTTGAATTTTGACAACCCTAAGTAGCCGAAAGGGATAGTGCCATAAATTAGTAGGGGATATCATGATTCGACCCTGAATCGCTGGCAAACTTCGGTTTTGTAGGAAGTGTCCTTTCTGTACGGTAGTACTATTACTTATTCTGTGTTTTTACACTTGACTGTATCGTAGTACAGTCGCCATCAGATATATCGGAGCGGCCAAGGTGCTCACAAATATCTGCACACGCCTCTATTGTCAAGGCGTTAGAGTGCGTGTTCAGATATTGTGAACACCTTGGCCGCTCCGATATATCTGATGCCGACTGTACCTACACGGGAAGTAGAATCGATTGATCAAGGGATGTTATGTTTATTCATGTTGATTATAATGTGATAACATGTTTACACGTATACCATGGAATGTTGGCTGTTTACTTTTGTTTGCGTAAGTATTTAAAGTTGGTTATTTGTTAACAGCAGTTATTTCACGTTTGGTGGTCAAGTGGTAACGTCAAAAGTGAGTTTTAAATGTTTTCTTAACACTTGCACGGTAAGCGTGTTGTTTCGCGCAAGTGCAGCGGGAGGTAAAGTCAATTTTACTCCCACGTGGGACGTGAGCTATACCTTTTTTTTAATTTTGTCACTAACTCATACCTCATACGAACCAAGTACCTAACTAGGTTCTAAGTAAAAAAAAACAACGGGTTGCATTCCGGGAGTGCCGACAGAAGTGAAAACTCAATGACTAGTCCAAAATGTCTGCACTGCCGTGCAGTACTTAAACAACAGTAAGTGCTACTTTTGCGATTTTTTGTTTTTTCTTGATCTTGGACCACCATGTCAAGACGCACACATGTATATAGTCCACGTGCGATTATGATAATGGGAACATATAAAAATCGAAACATCCATGTACAGTAAATCAGAAGAATTTAGTAATTTATTGAGGTAAAACTAACTAAACTGCAGTAATAAAGTTGTCGGCTGTGAATTATGAGACTTTACTGCTTAAAATACAGTAAAGGTCTCACGTTAATCCTATATTAACAAGTAAAGAGAAGTTAATACTTACGCCAAAAACTGTTTAAAATGCAGTACAATATAAATGTTCTAAAATATTTGTACTGTGTTTGAAATGTTATTGATTTTTCAGCATAATTACTAATTGAAATGCAGTAAACTAAGCTCACTTACTGTGATTTAAACTGTCGTTTCGCTATTTTCAAAAAATGTTTTTACTTCCTGAGACCTGAGAGATTTAACTAGCTTACCTTACCTTATAGATTTGACATATTCGCTAACGTCTGCGTAACTTACTTTCTATACAACATCGCAGGTAGGTATGCACGAGATGTATTGTTAGAAAGTTATGCACAGACTAGCGAATATGTCAGTGTCACGTCAGTGTCAACTTCGTGGTAAGACTACAGCATGTGGACGAGAAGATAAAGATCTCATTTTTATTATTGAATTTGTATGTGACATAGTCAAAAGTTAGATTATATTAATCTGTAGGAATTGATTATAAAGATTGAGTGCCATGGAAAAAGTCTGATTTTTATGATAGGTACTCTACGGGTTACTACTACTAATTCCAACTACATAGTAAGAGATACTTATTTTTTTTTTATGATTGATGTGATTTTTTTTAATATACATTCGTGTATTTTTATAAACATACCTTATTTGTACCACGACGTGTTGGTATCTCGAAGAACTCAATCAATATATATACTAAGTAAAATACAGTAAATAGTTATGAATACTGTACTTTAGCTTGCAATTCATTCAAGTAGCTATTAGTGTACGAGGGTTGTTTACAGTAATCCGCTTTTTTACTGCATTTATTCTGCATTTACTGTGTTTTTACTTCTTTCCGAGGGTACAGTAAAACTGTAAAATTTTGAACAATAGCAATAATTTATTCAATAATTGTTAAAATAAAAAAGTGTTCACGTATTCGTATTTCATATATTCCATGCTATATTTTGACATCCAAGCATTTGTAAATAATCATCGAGACCACCAAAAAAAAAACGGTTTGAAAGGGTTTTTTGCGTTTTTCTCGAAACTCACTTTTTGCACACTTACTGTGGTTTAAGTATTGCACGGCAGTGCAGCACTATGTATAATTGACCCATCCTCCTTTCTATTGAAAAACTTTTGATCCGAAATTGCTGGTCAGTGAGCTTGTTTAAAATTCGAAATTCAAATTAGTAGCGTTAATTGTTTAAAATTCGAATGGAAATTGTAAAGTTACCTTGCAGACCTCGCATCTAAATATATTTGGTCATGATATTTTGAGTTTTATTCACCAGTACTAGAGTTCACTTTTATTAGCGATTTCATCAAGATGTAGCTTTATTGAATTATATTTGAGTGATATAAAGTTAGAATGTAACTGTGAGATCCTCGTATTTCAACCCGTACAAGATTAGAGTTAGACCGTAAAAAGTCTACAGCGATTTTGATAGCCCACTGGCCCAATCCGCTGCAGAATTTTCTTGGTGCGACTCTATCACTACACTTTATAAAACAAAGTCCCCCACCGCGTCGGTCCGTTTGTATGTTTGTTCGCGATAAACTCAAAAACTACTGATCGGATTTTCATGCGGGCTTCACCTATCAATAAATTGATTTTTGAGGAAGGTTTAGGTGTATAATTTGTTAACCCGTGCGAAGCAGGGGCGGGTTACTAGCAGTAATATTGTCAAAAAAATCCTAATACAAAATACAAGCCTGGATAGAAATACCCAGTCTGTATATTAATCTGTCTCTGACAGCATGTGGCTGCTGTTGCTGTTGGTGGTGCGCGCGTCGCACGCGCAGTACGAGGCGAAGAAGGAAGACGCGATCGACGTGCTGACCATGCCCATGCGCGGCGAGGCTTGTGGATACGCGGTAAGCACACTTTACCTGGGGTGCGAAACTCCTCCCTTCGGGCAAACTCGGCTCAGCATTGCTCCGAGGAATTATAAGGGTCAATTGAAACATCTTGACGTCCCTTTGCACGACCACAGATAAGATAATGGCTTGAATTTTGACAACCCTAAAAAGCAGAAAGGGATAGTGCCATATATTATTAAGGGACAGCACGATTCGACCCTGAATCCCTGTCAAAGTTCGGTTTTGTAGGAAGTTTCCTTTCTGTACTTACTTACTTCTTCCTCGCGTTGTCCCGGCATTTTGCCACGGCTCATGGGAGCCTGGGGTCCGCTTGGCAACTAATCCAAAGTTTCCTTTCTGTACGGTAGTACTATTGTTTATTCTGTGACTTTACTTCATTGACCTTTAGGTTAAGCGTATGCTGTGACGCAGGCGACGCAGTTCACGCAGCGCAGCGCAGAGCAGATTATTTTTCACCATACCCTTTCATACTTAGAGCGTACATACATTATCCGATCCGATATCGGATGTAGGATCCTACATCCCCGTAGTCAGGCCACGGGGGCGTTTTAGCGGTCACGCACACTACAATAAACATAACGCCTACACAGCACACGCACAAACAAATATTATCGGTCTGACACCCGACAGCTGACAGGGGGCTCCGATATGGCAGAATTTATCGGAAGCGCCTTTCCGATATCGGATGTCGGAAGTAGCCTATGACAAAAAAAGCTGCAGGAGAGTGCCATTGGCAATAAGTCCGTCTTTTTTGCGTTGTCTATCGTTTTTTAATAATAACGATTTATTAAATGTATAAATAAATACAGAGAAACATATTTCTTACATTTTACTTCCTTCCGACATCCAATATCGTATCGGCACAGAATAAATAATAGTACTAGGTACAGAACAGAAGACTCACTCTCTAACAAAACGCGTCTGTTACGATCAGGACAGATAATTATGGCCGCTAGGTGCCGACAGCGCCACGCGCGGCTTATGGCTAGCCACCAAAATTGGTCTGGAACGGATGTACTTGTAGCTACCTGTAGCAAAGCGACGAAATCGCTAGCGAGATCTATATGTAATCTTTATTTTTTATTTTTGTTGCATATTTGTCCAGAGCTGCCTCCCAATCAAGCCAGGCTGGCTGAACGTTCATATCGTGCCTCAAACACACAGCGAGCTGGGACACGGCTACAATTTCCATCAACATTTCACGGGAGGTCTGTATTATTACAGGTCGATGTCTCCATAGTAGGTATAGACCGACCGCTTAAATGAGTCCTCGCCTGGTCGGTCTACAGTCAGGGGGCCAAGATTCCAATCCTTTGCGCAGTAGCGAACGAAACGATAATGTCTCTCTATCACTCTTCCATATAAGTGCGAAAGAGAGACATTAGCGAGTAGCTCTTTTCCAAAATAATTAAGTACTTAAGTCAGTTTTTGGCATAGTTGTTGGGGATTTTTTAAATTTTAAATTGAATACTTATTTTGTGTTATACCTTTTAACGAGCAATTCTTGTATCACTATACCTTATAAAACATAGTCCCCCGCCGCGTCTGTCTGTTTGTGTTTGTATGTTTGTTTGCGATAAACTCAAAAACTACTGAACGGATTTTCATGCGGCTTCACCTATCAATAAAGTGATTCTTGAGGAAGGTTTAGGTGTATAATTTGCTAACCCGTGCGAAGTTAGAAATAGGGCGGGTCGCTAATATTTATATATTTCGGGGACCTCGGAAACGGCTCTAACGATTTCAATGAAATTTGCTATACGGGGGTTATCAGGGACGAAAAATCGATCTAGCTAGGTCTTATCTCTGGGAAAACGCGCATATTTGAGTTTTTATATGTTTTCCGAGCTAAGTTCGACCTCCCAGATACCTATTATACCACGTGTCCCAAAATTCAACGATAAGCTGGCACCAGAAGATGGACCTGCTCATGACTACTCGAGGAAAAAAAATAAAAAAAATATATCTCAATTTATTATCGAATTACAAAAAAAAAAGAAAATCGACACCCCTAGTGGTATTTTTAACGATGTCTAAAATTATTCAATAATTTTTTTTTCAATTTTTTTTATTATTTTTCCTGGAGTAGTCACGAGCAGGTCCATCTTCTGGTGCCAGCTTATCGTTGAATTTTGAGACACGTTGTATATAAAGATTCTGCTGGCGCTGCGGCTTCCTCAGCCGAAAGCCTCAAGCGCCGCAAGTATGCCGCTCTGCGAAGCAGCTACATGTTTGCGGCGTTTGGTGTCGAAACTTTGGGGCCGTGGGGGCCAAGTGCGCGTCGACTGTACAAAAGACTTGTCGGCGCGCCTAATAGAGGCTTCTGGTGACCAGAGGGCTGGCCACTATTTCGCCCAGCGTATTAGTATCGCCATATCGCTGCCCCAATATTACAGGGTTCTATGTTTCACTTTTATCGAACTGAAATTTGAACATTGTCATAGTGACATTAAGTCGAATTTCAACTATCTTGAAAATGTAACATAGAACCCTGTAATATTGGGGCAGCGATTATAGCGGGGAAATACGGCCAGCCTTCTGGGCACCTTGCCCGTTGACGGCGATCTGGGCCAAACTTTTTATCTGTAGGTTTTTTTTTAACTTTTATTATGTTTATTGGTTTCTTACTTTGTTTTTATCAATAAAGTAATACATTATATATAAATGAACCTGTTATTTGCCAGAGGACCCGCCCTTTACGAAGAACGCCGTGAATATGAAGAGGATCCTGGACGCTATACTCACAGAATTATGGAACGACGATCATCGCAGGTTAGTTTCGGGTTCCGTACCCAAAGGGTAACAACGGGACCCTGTTACTAAGACTCCATTGCACTGTCCGTCTGTCTGTTACCAGGCTGTATCTCATGAACCGTGATAACTAGGCAGTAGAAATTTTCACAGATGATGTTGTTGCCGCTATAACCACAAATACTAAAAAGTACGGAATCCTCGGTGGGCTAGTCCGACTCGCACTTCTTTAGATGTGTTTTTAGATGTAGAGGGGATATTTAAACTCTTTTTTTGAGGGGGATGTATGTTATTTTAAATACGTCTTTTTGTACAAATAAGAGTTTATTACTACGTACTTACTAAGTTACTAAACCCCAGGCCAAAAGTATTTAGACTACATGCTTACCCACCCATAGCGACTGTGCACGTTGGAGGTTGGAGGGTCTGCCATCTTGTGAACTAAATCAAAAACTTAAACTTAATTTTTTTTATTTCAGGTTCACACTATCGGACACGGCATATCTTTTCCATTGGTGGAAAAATCGACATGCGTCAGGTAAGTTTAATCTAAGTGTAATCTGAAGAATTTAATTATTGAATCGTATGGAGTAGGCCATGGATAATACTGAAAATTCTACGAATATTGGGCGCAATAAATGTTTTTCTATTGGCTGAGCTAAGTTTTTTCTTTTTGACATTAAAGACTCAATTACACAGGGTCATTTTTGGACCGTTAGCCATATTGTGCGAGGTGATTAGGTAGGTCATACTGAACAACTTTTTCTATGGGACCAACCCCGAAATCCCATAAAAATTTGGCCTTCCCATATAAAACGTCGACATCCACTCGACCAAAATGTATGAAACGGTCAAAAAAGATTTTGTGATTTCGGAGTTGGTCCCATAGAAAAAGTTGTTCAGTATGGAGTATGGACTACTTAATCACCTAACGGTCCAAAAATGACCCTGTATAGGTATATACACATATCACACAAGGCAGTGAAGTCATCAGATATATATATATATATATATATATATATATAATATATATATATATATATATATATATAAGTTTATTTTCAGTCCATCGTATGATGTACCAGCTGATCCGCCAAGGCCGCCTGACCATCGTGGGCGGCGGTCTTGGAGTCAGCGACGAAGCCTCCGCCAGCTACCACGCCATCATCGACCAGTTCACCTACTCACTCAGGTGAGAACTGTTCGTCAAAGCTGTTGTGTCTCACCATTGTGAGTCAGCAACTCAGTACACCCTAAGGAGTATTCCACGGGCTGTCCCGTACAAACGCATTTTATTTTGTATATTAGAACTTTTTTTCGGCGTTTAAAGCCGATTATTTTTCTGGCCATATTTTTGACCATTTGTCACAGAATAAGAAACTCCTATACCTGGAAATCTTCAGAAAACTCGCGTTTGTACGGAACAACGGTAGACAATTTCACGGAATGCTCCTTAAGGCCTTGTAAACGCTAGCAATCATGAACTAGCCATCACTACACGTAATCACACAGTTGACACATGATATGGACTGTATTAGAGCTATCTTTATTGCATTTCTCGTCCAATATCCGTATCACACAGGGGAGAAATCATTAGGCTGAGCTTGGTGTTACTATTATGCTATTATCAAACGGTACACAAACTCTGGTAAGAACAGTATGTCAGAGTTGTTTAACCATCGCGGGCGGTGGCCTGGGGGGTCAGTGACGAAGCCTCCATCAACTATCACGCCATCATCGACCAACTCACTCAGGTGAGAACTAATGGAGCGTTTTCACAAACAACTGTTGTCATAAGGGTCATCTGACATCCGATATTATGATAGGCACTTCCGATAATTTCAGATATAAACTTTATATTAAAGAAAAAAAAAATCCGCTTCCGGCAGGACTTGAACTCGCGACCTCTGCAATCCGTGCATTGCTCTTAACTGAGCTACGAATCACATTACTCTTTCACTCTTGTGAATAAAATGCAACTTTTTCATCAGTTTCTGAAATATAAAGAGATCGTTTACGATCTGATGTGATGAAAATAATTATTCTTGACTGTATTTTATTACAAGCTTTTATTTAGTTTCACCTGTCCCGTTGTCTGTCTGTAATCAAATCTTGCAAGTTAAATTTGATCCACTTCCCGGTTTCCGATTGAGCTGAAATTTTGCATGCATGTATAAATCGAATGACAATGCAATATTATGGTACCATCGAGCTGATCTGATGATGGAAACAGGAGGTGTCCATAGGAACTCTGTGATGAAACAACGAAATCTAATTGTGTTATGGGTTTTAGAATTGATGAGTATTAGTTGTCTGTCGTAAGAAAAGTACAGT
The DNA here is from genome assembly GCF_910591565.1 of Cydia splendana. Classification (NCBI taxonomy): domain Eukaryota; kingdom Metazoa; phylum Arthropoda; class Insecta; order Lepidoptera; family Tortricidae; genus Cydia; species Cydia splendana. Next base: position 2,926,576 of record NC_085983.1, on the reverse strand, counting down.
CAGCGATAAAAGCTTGTACCAAAAATGATTTTTTTTCCAAAACCTTATTCTCTTGCAGGAAGCTGAACTCTACATTCCGCGCATGCGCGCGCCCTCTAGTGGCGTGGGCGACAGACGTGTATGGACATTCGCGGGAGTTCACCTCTCTCATGGCACAGATGGGGTGAGTTTACATTCTTGTGCTTTCATAATATGTGACGTTATCTATGAAAAGGGACCTTATTGTCGATGGCGCTTACACCATTATTAATGATGCACCGATATAAATACAATGCCGCGCGACGCTGTGCGGCGTAAGCGCCATCGACAATAAGGTCCCTTTTCATAGATAATGCCCCATATCGACAGCTAGAAGAGCCGAAAATTATCAAGGGCAAGAATTTCTCGTCTTCTCGTTCTCGGTTTCGAGGTGTTACATGCGCGTTGCCGACCCTAACATTCACATAAATTGACGATAAGTTAATTATAATAAGAATATAAAGTTAAGATAAGATATACTATACGTTAGGTATCGTAATAATGATTTCGTCTTGATCAACGTTCAGCTTAGAGTATTTAGTAACTGGAGACGCCATGGCTGTCATTTTCTGTACGAAACAGTCTGGCGATTTTTGCGGAGGAGGGGACGTCAAATGAATAGTAATAGCAATCTATTTCTACATGATTTGTACGTAACGTACAAATACTACAAATAGCCATGTCAGTCCATACAAAAGTTTACACAACTGTGCAAGTTCTTCGGCAGAGGGGGGTAAGCTCTTAAAGCCGACTCCAGTTATTAAATGCTCTAAAACGCTCAGTGACGAAAGTCTTTTTCTAAAGAAAGATTTAATGCTTAGTTTTTTTTTTTAATGATCAAACATTTATTTACATACAATATATATACAGTGGTACTACTAAACGAAATTAATAACTAGCTTAAATCTAAAATAGGCCCTTGAGGCATTGTACCAAGGATGCTGGCGGCATTTCCTCGCTGTATCGCAATGCTGATACGTTGTTGATGCTTAGTTACATTTTGACTTCGGTTTGGTAATATAGTCGTTACCTTGCAGATATGACGCGTTATTCATAAACCCAATCAGCTACGACGAGGAAGTGGCGCGAATGCGCAGGAAATCATTGGAGTTCTTATGGCGCGGCAGCGATGACCTTGGTAAGGAAATCACTTATATTATATATATAGTTGGTCAAACCAATTTGTCAGTCAGTAAGAACCAGGAAAACTATATACTCATCCTTTTCTTTTGGGAGCTAGTACTAGTAAGACAAAGATAGTATGATTCTCTATGTCTATGATTGAAATGAGACTAGGGTTGCCAGACATACTATAATATCCCTCGAAGGGATAAGTTCGCCTTTGTACTTCTTACTAATTGTATGCTATTTTTAATATGTCTTTTTGTACAATAAAGAGTTTACTGCTACTACTATTATATAGTAGTACTTATACTTTATTTGGCCTCCGTATACTTTATGCAATACGAAACACATAAAGTATGCTAAAATCTCGGGCTAAAATACTTTATTTTAAACTGAAACTACAACAGGCAAAAAAGTGTAAGAAATAAAGAAATACTTATATTTTTCTGCGTATACTTTATTTTTAGATCCTTTAAATTAAATCTTTTGATAATAAATTTATTCTTATTCTAAACCATCAAATACTATATATCTCAAAAAAAAAATCTGGCAACTCTAAATGAGACAGTCCTTGACAAATTCTTACGAGACACTCCCATTGGTCCCTCACTCTTGACTGACGGCCCCGTCGCCCGCACACTTCTTACCGCTCCCCGGCCCGCAGACCATGGCAGTGGGGAGACACTCGATTAAAATGTTAAGTTTTGGCAGGAGAGCGAAACTGATCCTTTCGGGCATACTCGGCTCCGTTCGGCTCAGCATGGCTTCGAGCAATTATTAGCGTTGGCACAACTTGACGTCCCTTTGCGAGCACTACCACAGATAAGATAATGACTTGAATTTTGACAACCCTAAATATCCGAAAGGGATAGTGCCATACATAAGAAAGGGACAACATGATTCGTCCCTGAATCGCTGTCAAACTTTGGTTTTGTAGGAAGTGTCATTTCTGTACGGTAGTACAATTATTTATTCTGTGACCATGGGAGTGTCACGTACGAATTAGGAAATAGAGTTGATTTTGCGTTGCTTCAAAATGGAACGGATCAAAGCAAAAGCGACTCTGTTCCATTTAAAATATGGTTTAAATTTCCTATCGACCCTAGTCTGTAAATTTGTAAATTTCTATAATATTACTTTTTATATTTGTTATATAAATAAATGTCCTTTTATCAAAAATGATTTTTGTCAAAAAATACTTATATTTCTATACAGGTCCGTCGACCGACATGTTCACGCATAACTTGTTCGACGGGTACTGGGCGCCCCCTGGCTTCTGTTTCAGCAAACTGTGCACCGACCCCCTGCTGGTTACCTCTAACATACTCTTCTCTGACTTAACGGACCGGGTGAGGAAAATAACACTTCACAATCAGTGGCGGATTTGCAGTCTTTGCCGCCCCTTTCTCAGCACCCATCATATTATTGATTACATTTTAAGTTAAATATTTCTTGTTAGAGAGCGGTGGTAGCCGAGTGGATCTGACGTCCGACTTTCAATCCGGAGGTCGCGGGTTCAAATCCTGGCTCGTACCAATGAGTTTTTCGGAACTTATGTACGAAATATCATTTGATATTTACCACTAGCTTTTCGGTGAAGGAAAACATCGTGAGGAAACCTGCATACATCTGCGAAGAAATTCAAAGGTGTATGTGAAGTCCTCAATGCGCATTGGGCTAGCGTGGGGACTATAGCCCAAGCCCTCTCGCGTATGAGAGGAGGCCTGTGCCCAGCAGTGGGACGTATATATATAGGCTGAAATGATGATGAATGATGATTTCTTGTTATCATCAGCGATTTTTTTGTCACAATTTACCGCCCCTATCATCTTGCCGCCTAGGCCCGGGCCTTAGGGCAAATCCGCCACTGTTCACAATCTTATGATCAGTACGGTTACCATCAGTTTGTCACTGACATAAACGCCGTCGAGAACGTAATTTACTTTCTATACATCTCGCTCGCACTCGCATATTAGTGCAAACGGGATGTATAGAAAGTAAATTACGTTCTCGACGGCGTTTATGTCAGTGACAAACTGATGGTAACCGTACTGAGCTCCTCGTGTAAATTTCATTCGATAGCATGACGAGCGTTCGCGTTTGCGTTGTGTATTTTTGTATGGGATTTTGAACAGCGCGCCAAGCGGGACGTGTTGGAAAGTCAAAATCCCATACAAAATGACACTTAACGCAAACGCGAACATCACGTCACGCTGTCAAAAGAAATTCACACTAGGGGTACACTATCAAGACTTTTCAGAATTAATACGACAAAGGCAAACAAAATTAAAAATTTGGAAAATTCGCGTAGAAGTCGCGAGAAGGCTAGCTAATTGGGTCAAACAGATCACTGTGTTATGTCTTTCCTGTAGGCATACACTAGAGTTAAGGGCTATAAAGGTTAATTTTCTTATTTAACCCTTATCCACGTGAAAAGGTCCTCCTTTTATTTAGAGAACTGTGATAAAATCATTACTTACATGCACACAAGCTGTTAACTATTGCTCACAGGAGAGAAAACTAGTGTGTTCGCGCGAACAGTACATTTTTGTCTCCTGTGGGCAATAGTTAACAGCTTGTGGGCGTGTAAGCAATGATTTTATCATAGTTCTCTAAATAAAAGGAGGACCTTTTCACGTGGATAAGGGTTAAATAAGAAAATTAACCTTTATAGCCCTTAACTCTTGGGTATGTCTACAGGAAAGACATAACACAGTGATCTGTTTGACCCAATTACGAAAGTTCCGTACAAAACTTTGTTCACGGGACCACTTCGGTCTTGTTTCAACTAATATTGTGCGTTTGTTTAATGTTTATTCTTGCGGAAATCTGACATCATTTATATATATATGTATGTATGTATGTAACTGTGCCTACTGTGCGTAAATGCGAGAAACTTATTCATATTTTGCTGTTATCAACATATTTATAATATTATGTTATGGCACATTTGGTTTTGGTCACTATAGTCAACAAGACCACCAGGATAGTATTCATTTATTTTAACCAGCGAAGTCACATAAAGTGTCATTCTGTAGAACTTGTAGAAATCGTTACGTGCTTTCTTTGCTGGTAGAATGAAGGATTCCTAGTTTTAGTTATATAAGTTATATATTTTATTGTATATATTTAATGTTAGGTATATATATGTATATATATATATATGTATATTTATATTTTTATTATATGTATATTTATATTTTATGTATCGTGTATATTTTGATGTACTTGCGTATGTATGTTAAAATTCTTTAAATTAGCGTTGCGTCCTTATATTAAATTTTGTTAGTAGTAGTAGCAGTTGCACCGCCCACAATCTCTCTGCTTTGCCTTAAGGTTGACTGGTAGAGAATGCTTTTGGCATTAAGTCCGCCTTTTGTACGATAAGTTTTCTTTTGTGCAATAAAGTTTAAATAAATAAATAAATAAACTTGCTAACTATGTAAACAAAAGTCACTAACTAGTAAATTCATTATACTTTGACAATTTCAATATGGCGGTTTGTTTACATAGCAGGGATGTAACGGATGTGGTTTTATCGGAACCGAAAACGGAAACAGATGTTTTCAATTTAGTTTAAAGGAACCGAAAACGGAAACGGAACCGAAACCTGAACCGGAACCAGAATCGGAACCTAACTTTTTAACGATGTAGTCGTTTTCCCCTTTCTAGAATAAACCTTCAGACAAAGTTTACACTTAGCCGGGTCCCCACTAACTTCATCAAAATAGTTCCAAATCGAACTTGATTTCGGCTTCATTGTGCGTTTTTTAACCGACTTCAATTTCATAGAAGGAGGAGGTTCTGTATTCGGTTGTGGCTATCTTTTTTTTTTTTTTTCTATGTACGTTCACCGATTACTCCGACATCCGTAGTCCGATTTGAGTAATTCTTTTTTTGTTTGAAAGGAGCTACCTCCGAGTTGGTCCCATTTTAATTTGGTTCTGTTCTGATGATGGAATCCATGAGGAATTGAGGGAACTCCTCAATTTTAAAAGGCACATGCATGGTGTTTTGGGCGTTTTCTTAAGCAACTCGAGCATTTTCTCCCGAAAACCACCAATTTGATGAAGTAGACCTGATGATGATGATGATTATTTTGATGATAATGATGATGATTTCTTTAAATGTAAGTATGTTAAGCGATTACTCCGGCACCTGTGATCCGATTTGAGTAATTCTTTTTTTTTTTGGAAGAAGTTACCTCCAAGGTGTTTCCGTATTATTTTTGGTTCTGGTCTGATAATGGAATCCATGAGGAATTGAGGGAACTCCTTAATTTTTAAAGGCACGTGTTAAGTAATTTCGGGGTTTTCTAAAGTAACTCGAGCATTTGCTTCCGAAAACCACCAATTTGATGTACTGCAACTGTAGCCTTACCACGAGTTTGACATTGACATATTCGCTAACGTCTTATGCATCTAAATGTAACTTTTTATGCATCTCGCTCACATTAAGGTTAGTACAAGCGAGATGCATAGGAAGTAAGTTACACACATGCTAGCGAATATATCAATGTCAAACTCGTGGTAAGCTGGTAAGGCTACTGATCGGGGGTTAGGAGTTAAGGGGTCAGGGATTAAGGGGTCGGGGAATGGCGGTTGAAGGGTTGCTGGTTCAGGATCGAGGGATTCCTGGATCAGGGGTTGATGTGCTGTGAGGTTGAGTGATCGGGGGGCTGAGGGATTGGGTCAGTGGCGGGGCGGGCGGATGGATTTAGTTGACAGGAATTATAATTTCCCAGACGGACTCGAGAAAATTCCTGATTTCTATTTACTAAAGTAATAGGTACTTACACGAATTTAGTGTTAAACATGATCTTGTTTTTCATTCATGCGTCGCGCTCTTAACAATGCGTTAAAACTAAAAATGGAAAAATAAAAACTTTTTACAAAAAAAAGCAAACCGACTTCAAAAAGGATGAAATAAAATATTATCCTTTTTGAAGTCTATGCGTTACCAACTGATATGTTTGAAGTCGGTGCCAAGCCAAGTAGAAACAATACCAGACAAAAATAATCAGCTTTATGGCTATAAATCCCATTAGAACTTTACTAATAACTATTATAAATGTGTAAAGAATTCTGTCTGCCTCTTTGTCGCCTTTTCATGGCTAAATAACTGAACCGCCTTAGGTGAAATTTGGCAAGAGCAAGAAGGTAAATTCCTTGAATTTTTTTATATTTTCAAATGTAGTCCTCTGGATAAGGGACGGGAAATAACTCAGTCCCAATCCCACACTTGCGTGCTATAGACTGTTCGAGCATTAGTAAGAAATGCTCTTTAAAAAATACGACGGCAAAAAAATGCATTTATATTTACACTAATGTGCCGACAAACATGGTACAGACTGCGCCAAGAAGGTTTGATCGTGTGTTCTGAGGTGTGTTCTTAGGTCCAGTCGACGTCAATTATATGTTTACACTTTTGCACCTTACTCCTTTGTAATAAGGCGAAAAGTGTAAACATATTTTTAACGTCGACTGTACCTACAGAAAGTACGTTCATTGTCGTCGTGTAAGGCAATCCAACGTAGGTAAATCCTTATCGAATTGCACCAAAGTCATGGTATGCTTAAAAATTGGCTTGGCACCGACTTCAAACATATCAGTTGGTAACGCATAGACTTCAAAAAGGATAATATTTTATTTCATCCTTTTTGAAGTCGGTTTGCTTTTTTTTGTAAAAAGTTTTTATTACACACTAACATTCACCACACACACTACACACAGTCAGTAGTCAGTACACAACAGAACACATACGATTTTAATTTTAATAACACGAATAAAACAAAGTATACAAACAAACAACAAATTAGCGTAGCACGTGGCAAGCGGGGCGATGAGCGAATGACTGGTATGAACCTGTTTGTTTTTGATGTACTTACGCTGCCGCCGCGCGAAGCATTGACATCCGTTATAACTTCCGTTTCAAACATAACGGAACCGGAACAGAAACGGATGTGTAATACCAAACGGAAGTTCCGCTTTAACGGAAACGGAACCGGAGCTCCGTAACATCCCTGTTACATAGTATGCAAGTTCCATAGAATGACACTTTAATTTGGATTCAGTGTTTCGGAATATAATTTGATTTCGCTGGACTTTGCTCGTTCACAGGTAGAAAATGTTTGATGTTATCGTCCACAGGTAGACAAGTTTATCGAAAGCGTGCTATACCGCCAAGCACCGAACTTCGAGACGCGGAACGTGATGGTGATCATGGGACATCGTAAAGCCTACTCAGATGCTTACGTCTGGTTCGAAAACATCGATAAGCTAATCGTGTATGTCTTCTCCCTAGATTTTTCACTTGCCATGGCTTCCTATCCTTAGAATTGGGATAGGAAGCCATGGCAAGTGCTCCCATGTGGCTGATTTTTGAATTTCGAGCGTTTGATTTCGTATGTCTTCGTTCAATACTACCTACCTACCTCCATTACTTAAAGTAGACTCGTAGAATGTTTTAGACCCCATACATTTCATGACTCTTCTCTTTCCGCGCAAACTGTAGGCATTTAAGTTATACTAAGTAACAGAATTGAAAACGTGTGGTCAATTCACTCAACCACCCATACAACCATTTCCAGTCGCCGTTACGACGCGGTGTTGACACATCTTGTGTCGACACCGTCTGTTTCGGTCACAATTCCAGTCGCAGAGTCGTCGCCGTGTCGACACAGTTACCAGAAATGGGGAAGGGTCGACACATGACACAAAGTGACATAAAGTGTGGTCGCCGTGTGCACACATTGTTTCGGGTTTGCGACTACTTTATGCCAAAATCATTCGTTCATTCGTTCATTTTGTTCCTGTCAAATGGAAACTGTCAGATGGAAAAATACTTAAATAAAAATAAGTGACATTAATACGCCATCTCTAAAACGGATTACAAGACGTAATTATATATTGTTTGCATTTATATTACAATATGACTTAAATTATTATGGGGAATTAAACTGCTCGAGTGATTTGATAAACTAAGTGTAATATAATCAACGCGCCACCACATTGTTTTAGTTTAGCCGGAAATGAAATTGTTTACTTCTCAGTGCCTGTGTTCATAACTATATTATTTGAAGCATTTTTAGTACTTCGATGCGTATACTATACTTAAATAACAGAAATAACGCTTTACATACTACGAAACTTGTTAATTATGATGTATAAATATGGTTTAAGGCTGAGAAATATTGCAGTCACAAAGTAGTTGCAATGTTTCGACTTTGTGTCGACTCTGTGTTGACACATGACACGCGCTGTCAAAAGTAATAACAAAGTTACTGGATTTGCAAAATGGCTCCTTGTGTTGATTTGTTTTCAGATATTCTCAAAGTGTAAAAATGCCGTGGTCAGAGATGGGCATTAATCGATTAACTGTTTATTCGACTAATTAATGGAATAAAAAAAGTTAATTCTCAAATTTTAATCGCGATTAGTTTAGTCGACCTAACATAGATTGAAATTGAATTAATCTGAATATTAATCGAATAAATTATCGATTAAATCTCGATTGAAAGTTGACAGGGGGCCATTTTTGTACGTAAAAATAATAGAAATGTCTTGCATGCAGATGGTAGCAAAACACTTTGTCATAAAAGTCGAGATGGGTGTCGATATATAGGTTTTAGGGAGTGCCGATTTCGAAAATAATGACCATTTTGGAATCCGAAATGGCAGCCATGCACTGTGTCATAAAAGTCGTCATGGATGTCGTTTTATACGTTTTAGGGGGCCCCAATATTGAAAATGATGACCATTTTGGAATCCAAAATGGCAGCCATGGCATACATAACATGCCATAAAAGTCGTCATGGGTGTCGTTTTATAGGTTTTAGGGGGCGCAGATATCGAAAATGATAACCATTTTGGATTCCAAGATGGCGGCCATGCACTATGTCATAAAAGTCGTCATGGATGTCGTTTTATAGGTTTTAGGGGGCCCCGATTTAGAAAATGATGACCATTTTGAAATCCAAAATGGCGGCCATGCACTATGTCATAAAAGTCGTCATGGGTGTCGTTTTATAGGTTTTGGGGGGCGCAGATTTAGAAAATGATAACCATTTTGGATTCCAAAATGGCGGCCATGCACTATGTCATAAAAGTCGTCATGGGTGTCGTTTTATAGGTTTTAGGGGGCGCAGATTTCGAAAATGATGACCATTTTGGATTCCAAGATGGCGGCCATGCACTATGTCATAAAAGTCGTCATGTATGTCGTTTTATAGGTTTTAGGGGGCCCCGCTTTCGAAAATGATGACCATTTTGGAATCCAAAATGGCGGCCATGCACTATGTCATAAAAGTCGTCATGGGTGTCGTTTTATAGGTTTTGGGGGGCGCAGATTTCGAAAATGATAACATTTTCAATTTAAAAATGGCGGCAATGCACTATGTCATAAAAGTCGTCATGGATATCGTTTTATAGGTTTTAGGGGGCGCAGATTTCGAAAATGATGACTATTTTGGATTCCAAGATGGCGGCCATGCACTATGTCATAAAAGTCGTCATGGATGTCATTTTATAGGTTTTAGGGGGCGCAGATTTCGAAAATGATGACTATTTTGGATTCCACTTTTATGACAAAATACGTAGCCGCCATCTTGGATTATAAAATGATCATCGTTTTCGAATTCTGCACTCCCTAAAACCTATAAATCGACATCCGTGACGACGCAAGTTATCTTTATTTTCAGATCTAACAAATTGGTACAGAATACAAAGGACAAAAAAGAAGCGAGGAGGTAATGAAACAAGCAAAAATACAGATGATTCCTCGACGCAATTGGGTGATTCTTAAATTGTGTCCAGATTTTTTTTGTCATAAAAGTTTATATTTTTCACATATTACTCTCACAAGTTCCGTGACATTTCGACCTTGTAATTTTTTAAGTAAATGTTTTTGTTTATCTATGAGGATCTCACTAGAATAGTATAATCAAGGTATGTTTATATTTGATGAATGAAATAGTAACGCAAAAAAAAAAAATATTTGTGTCTTATATTCCTGCCGAAGACTTTTATTTTACCTTTTCCTTCTACACAAGTTTGGCCAAGTAATAAGAATTTAGGGCTCTCAATTTTATTTTGACTTCTACAACAGTAAAGCTACGAGGCCATGTTTGGTATCGTTTTCGTATAAATTCGCAGTACCAAATTTAGTTAAGGTATCACATTGACACCATTCCGAAGTAAAAACATATAAACTTATTAAAATACTTTCTTTTAAACTCCTCTTCACGCTTAAACTGCTGAACAGTTTTAATTTAAATTTGGTACACATATATTTTGAGTCCCGAGACAGGATATAATAAGTTATCTCAAAAATCATCCTTTAAAGGTGTGAAATGAGGTGTAGGGGGGAATTCAGAATTGACTTCTTGAAGTTAATACTGTTTAAGTTTAGGTTTGAAGTCATGTTTTTTCATCATTTTTAACTAAATCAAAGATGTAGACCATCCCAAATTTCATATAAATCGGTTCAGCGGTTATTGATTTCCCGTACAAATTTCCACGCCACTTTTCACACCTTCAAAAGATGATTTTGGTTATAAGATCTATCCTATGTCCTGTTCCGGGACGCAAACTATTTCTATACCAAATTTCAACGAAATCGGTTCAGCGGTTAAGCGTCAAGAAGAGTTTCAAAAAAACCGGCCAAGTGCGAGTCGGACTCGCGTATTAAGGGTTCCGTACATTAAGTCCGACTCGCGCTTGACTGCACATTTCTAATAGGTTTTCCTGTCATCTATAGGTAAAGAACTATTTTGTGTATTCAGACGGACATACATACAGACGCACGAGTGATCCTATAAGGGTTCCGTTTTTTCCTTTTGAGGTACGGAACCCTAAAAAGATTTATTTTTATTTTGTGGAATGGTGTCAATGTGATATCTTAAATGGATTCAGCACCCCAGATTTATACGAAAACGATACCAAACACGGCCTAGCACCTTCACTGATATAGATATATCAAGATAAAATTGAGAGCCCTAAATAAACTTTCAAGAGCGGATATCTCAAAAACTATTCATATCTCAAAAAAATTACTGAATAAACTTGTAACAAATTAAATTAACTTTCATTTTGTATAAGTGGCCATGTCGCTGAGATGCATAGTTTCCGAGATATAATCGAAAAACGGGAAAATGGGACCTTCAAAGCCCCCTCTCTCCCCCCCGCTCAAGGGCTACGGCCGGGGACTTTTGATATGTTCACCTCCTAACTTGTCAAACCGAGTTACGGAGTCAAAAATTGTGTTCCGAGCATTTCCCTCTACAACTTTTGGAGCATTCGTTGCCTGACCTAAGTAGCTTATTGAATTTCTTTAAAAACTTTTCTGTAAAAGGTTGACGGGTGTTGGGTGTTTATATGGTTTCGGTCGATTATTATCATTTGCATTGCCCATGATGACTTACTAGAATTACGAGCACACGAGACACTAATAGTAGTTTGACAAACCTTGGTTTTCAAGAAGTATTTTATATTGACATTTGCTGTCACAAATTTGCTGTCAGATTTAGTCGCAAACCGCACGCAAAGTGCACACAAATGTGTCGACACCTTGTTACGGAAAAGTGTAGACACGGCGACGACACTTTGTTTCGAAACAATTCTAGACACATTGTGTGGACTCTGTTACGACACATCTGACATTTAGTTACCACTTTGTGATTCTGCGACTGGAATGGTTATATGGGCACTAGATTCCCCAATTGCTGTATTTTATAACAACAACAACATTGTATTTTCAATGGATCTATATCTGAATCCCTAAAGTCTTTTCTCCTATCTTTGCATTCCCTAATATTGTTTGTCATAATGATCTGTTGTCCTAACACTAAAAACCCTAATTTTGTTTTCCTTATTGATTACTTATCCTAATGTTATTAAGCATAAGTATTTTCTTTTCGCAGGTCGCAGTTCTAACCCTTTTTTTTTACATGGGGAATGCTTCTACGCATACCGCCGGGCCGGGGAGAAACCCGGACGGTTATGTGGGACTCAGGGCTGTAAAGAGGCCCCACTACCCACTAAACCCCATGGTGTCCTCTCGCCGCCATGGTTGCGGGGTTACGGGGAAGCTCACGCCATGCGTCCGCGACCCCGCAGCGGCTATCCTGACTAGGATCCATACCCCTATTTTTTAATGATCGTCCCAGTGGAAGCGCTTCTGGGACACGACGTCGCGCTTACCATCTCGGGAGCCAGCGTCATGGGCGGGGACGCCCCCATATCCGCCACCCGCTGGCTCTCATCAGGGCGGCAGGTTCCGCTCATGAGCGGCACGTCTGCGGCCTATGCGGCGGCGGCGCATTGGGTCAGCCTCGGCCCGGGCTTCCCGTTCGCGCTCGGCCGCCTCCTTGTCTCCCATGACGTGCTCGCAGAACGTGAGCACAGTCTCCCACGCACTTTCGCTGCCCAGCATGGCCTGAACTACGGCTGGCAGCTAAAGGTCTTGCCCTACCTGGGCGACCAACTCGTCCCGTTCCTCGCCAAAAACTGGGCACTCAGCCAGTGTGTGTTGGGCCGAGTCTAACGCAGTTCTAACCCTAACCTAACCCACTTTGGTGGCAGCAAGTTCTAAAACTTAACCATTTTTCAGAACCTTACATTATGGAAAATAATCGTTATGACAATTGATCGTTAGGGCATGTGCCCATGCCCATTAGGATAAACCAGTTAGGGCAAGTGACTTTAGGACAAACGTTGATAGGGATTCAGAATGACAACCATTTCAAATGTCTCGATTTCTCGATGAGTATGTGTCGTCTCTATAAGTCAGGTCCCCACGGAAAACCAGCGCCACGGATTGCCACGGCATTATGCTGAGTGGGGGTCCTATTTTAGCGTCCAATGTTTTTAGGGTTCCATACCCAAAGGGTAAAAACGGGACCCTATTACTAAGACTCCGCTGTCCGTCCGTCCGTCCGTCCGTCACCAGGCTGTATCTCATGAACCGTGATAGCTAGGCAGTTGAAATTTTCACAGATGATGTATTTCTGTTGCCGCTATAACAACAAATACTAAAAAGTACGGAACCCTCGGTGGGTCCGAATCGCACTTGTCCGGTTTTTTTTATGTCTGCATGTCTTTTCTAATATATGTAATATGTTGTGGCGTTAAATAAATGTATTTTCTTTCTTTCTATTACTTGCCAGTGGTACAAAAGTCCAGTCATCGAAAAAAACTTGTACCGACAATGTTATTTTTTGCAAAATCTTTTTTTTTATTATTAAGACAATGTTTTTCCAGTCACACAAATTGGAGGGCGAACCAGAAAAGACTCAACGTAACTATGTTCTACTCGAACCCGCCGTGCTACCTGGCCGCCGTCCATGACGAGATGTAAGCACTCAGGCCTGTGCACACCGGCTGCGTGTGCATGGCGTGCGCGTGCGGCGTTGTAGTATACATATCCTTATGAGAGACGGCACACCGCTTGCGTGACGTGTGCGTGTGCGGCTCCAACATTTTAGCGCACGCGCACGTGCACGTCACGCACACGCAGCCGGTGTGCACCGACCGATACGACCTACATAAAAACCATACTCCCATCTTAAAGGCCGGCAACGCACTTGCAAACCCTCTGTTGCAGATCTCCACGGGCGATCAGGCGATGTATCTTTAGGTATTTAAATAAAAGTTAACAAAATCTACCCTCAAATAGCACCTTAAGCCAGTCGAGGGTAGATGAAAACATTACACGATCAAATGCATGGTCTAATAAAACATGGTCTTCTATTCCCAGAGTGACACAGGCCTACGTCACAATAACATGGCCGCTATATATAGCGCTATCGCATATTATCATATAGCGCTGTCGCATGATGACGTAGGCTTGTGTCAGTTAGGTGACCTAGAAAAGACGGGAATAGAGTACCAGGCGGAGTATATTATTATACCATGATCAAATGTAGGAAAGTCAGGTCGTTCAGTGACTGATCCAGGCGGTTGTGTATTTGGTCGGTTAACCAATAAATGTTATAACTTATAACTACCCGAAAATTTACAAATTTTTTGTTTTCTTTTATTTAAATACCTAAAGATACAGACTATAGTGAAACGCCGCCGCACTCTTGTTGGTGTGTATTTCACGGAATGAAATAAAACGATGTTGAACAGTTCACAACTATATTGATAATCCAGTATATTTTACAATCGACCGTTAGGATTCCAAACCGTCATACGACTGAACTCGTTTCAAGTCCGATGCCCGTTCATTCTTCAATCCACCCTCAATATCGAATAATCAACTGTCAACTTATTAGGTCCGTCTACCTACAACTAAAATGTTAGTGGGTGGTTACCTTCATTATAAATTAATGTTACAATAGACTCATTGAGTATCATTACTAATATTAATAGTTCAATGACTAAGAGACTAGTTGTGTATAACGAAGTTAGTCATCAGTATATCATACTTTTTTTTTAAGATCATTTATTTACATACAATATATATACAGTGGTACTACTAAACTAAATTAATAACTAGCTTAAATCTAAAATAGGCCCTTGAGGCATTGTACCAAGGATGCTGGCGGCATTTCCTCGCTGTATCGCAATGCTGATACGTTGTGCGAGGTAGCCGCCAGCTTTTCGGTCACCAGTTACGTCAACCAGACGCTTCGCGATTTCTGCGAACAACTTATGCGCGCTGGGACCCCATGGACCTAGAGTTTCAACTCCAAATGGTACAAAATGGTACTCTCTACCGAGGCTCTTATATGTATTTAAGTATATCCCACCGTAATTTGTTATAAAAATAGGTATGTACCACTTCTTCATAAGGATATTTTAAGAAATCGTGTCTTTACTAAAATAAAACCCACCACCGAAACCACCAGTCGTAGACATAAAAAAAACCAGCCTTACAAAATGTGTTTCAGCCCCGACTTGGAGACGAAACAGGACGATTTCTTCCCGTACGTGCACGACCAGGACAGCTATACGGTCGGCATGTACTCTTCGAGGCCTACGTTCAAGTACCTCATCAGGGAGGCGCACATCTACCTGCAGGTAAATGCAGACGAAACAGGACGATTTGTTCCCGTACGTGCACGATCAGGACAGCTGTACGGTCGGCATGTACTCTTCGAGGTCTACGTTCAAGTACCTCATCAGGTAGGGTAGTCTACCTACAGGTGAATCTTTCAAATTTAAATTCTAAAAATAAACCAATATAATAAAATCTCTTTTGCTAAAACGTCGAGTTAGCTTAGAGTCTAAGGGCCACTTACACCATCCCACTAACCCGGGGTTAACCGTTAAAAAGAGTTACCATGGTTACCAGTAAAATTTGACAGGTGACACTGGGTTAACAATCTTATTTTTTATAAAATGTGGTATAAAATGAATATACTAAAACTATGTACATTTAAAATAACGAATGCTAAAAATATCTATCAAAATATTTTGCCCTTGGTAGGGTGCCCATCACGCAGGCAGCGTTCCCGCGCTGGATTGCTATGGCCAATCTTTGCGTGAGAATGCCGCCTGCGCGAGGCTCACCTGTGGCCTCCCTTAGGAGTTTGCTGAGCGCCTTGTGGAGCCCCGTGCCCTCCTACCCCACTGAGATGGTGCAAGTGGCGCTAAGCCGTAGGGACCCAATTCGATTTGATCCGGGGCCCAATTTGAGTCGAGAAATTGATAGAAACTGACTTGGCCATTCAACGTATATTTTTGGTCGTTGAATAAGGTTTCTTTTACCCTAATGACTAATGTTGAATATAATTGCAGATGGCGAAGCAAATGCAAATAACTGCCAACTTGGGCCCGTATACACACATGTTTGAAGACTTCAATTGGGTCATGGGTAAGCCGCACGTTTAATGTAACCTAAAAACCGGCCAAGTGCGAGTCGGACTCGCGCATGAACGGTTCCGTACCATTACGCAAAAAACGGCAACTGGGTCAAACAGATCACTGTGTTATGTCTTTCCTGTAGACATACACGAGAGTTAAGGGCTATAAAGGCTAATTTTCTTATTTAACCCTTATCCACGTGAAAAGGTCCTCCTTTTATTTAAAGAACTATGATAAAATCATTACTTACATGCCCACAAGCTGTTAACTATTGCCCACAGGAGAGAAAACTAGTGTGTTATCGCGAACAGTACATTTTTCTCTCCTGTGGGCAATAGTTAACAGCTTGTGGGCATGTAAGCAATGATTTTATCATAGTTCTCTAAATAAAAGGAGGACCTTTTCATGTGGATAAGGGTTCAATAAGAAAATTAGCCTTTATAGCCCTTAACTCTCGTGTATGTCTACAGGAAAGACATAACACAGTGATCTGTTTGACCCAACTAAATATCACTTTTGTTGTATGCGAGCCCCGCTTATAGTCTGTATCTTTAGGTATTTAAATAAAAGTAAACAAAATCTACCCTCAAATGGCTCCTTAAGCCAGTTGAGGGTAGATGAAAACATTACATGATCAAATAATGTAGGTTAAAGTCAGGCCGTTCAGTGACAGATCCAGGTGGTTTTGTATTTGGTCGTTTAATCAATAAATGCTGTACGTTATAACTACCCGAAAATGTACGAATTATTTGTTTACTTTTATTTAAGTACCTAAAGATACAGAGCATAAATATTTATTTCATTTTGTTTTTATAGCGACCACAGAAATATATCAGCTGTGAAAATTTCAACTGTGACAGACAGACGGACGGACAGACGGACAGCGGAGTCTTAGTAGTAATAGGGTCCCGTTTTACCCTATTTTGAAGGGAAGGGTTTTAAGATATTAAGTTTTAAGTCTACGGGATCCTCAATTGAGCATTAAGTATTCAACGCGATTTCATCCATAGTGGTAGTTCATTTTATTTTCATCACAATGTGGAATTGCACGCAGGTTTAGCGGGAGTTATAGAAAAAGCGTTCTCCCTAGGGAGTTATGAAGTTTCTAGTGCCATAATTAACATTTTTTTGTCTTTATACTTAATTTTTGTATCGCAATAGTGTGATGAAAAACAGTGTGTGTAACTCGGGGCGTAATAATATTGCAAACTCGAGTCTATTAATCGCTCCGGCATGCCGTCCCGATTTAACTTACTCTCGTTTGCAATATTCAGCTTACGCCCCATGTTGCACAATGTACTATTTCCATCGTATTTTCACGGAAACGTACGAACGTGTCTTGCTATTTCAGTATTGTTACAAAAAGTACCTGTAGTGTAGGTTGACTGAAGTAGCATGAAAAATACGAACGTTTCCGAGAATATACGATGGAAAACAATAATATATGCACTACGTCTGTATAGGCCCCGTGCATGAACTATAGGGGGCAGCATAGGAGCCGTCAGATTTTTGGCGCGAGGCGTAAATGTGTCGTTTATGCTTCCGATGTAGCCCACAAGATGGCCGAACATACTATGCACAAGGAAACGTACAGACGAGAACGGTAGATGGTAGGGCTTAGCTGGCCCAATATTACACGGTTCTATGTTACCTTTTCAAGATAGTTGAAATTCGACTTAATGTCACTATGACAATGTTCAAATTTCAGTTCGATAAAAGTGAAACATTGAACCCTGTAATATTGGGCCAGCGACTTGCTTTCGCAATGTACATGTGCACATATGTTTCCGATTCAGGCCACAAGATAGCAGACTCTCCAACAACTCTCCAACAACTATTTTATTAAATAAATAATAAAATAAAATAAAAAACGCGCACCCTATAATAACGGTGTCTTTAACGCAATCGGTTTATAAACGAAGAAGTAGCCAATGGCGTCCACTTTTCAAATTCTAAATGGATTTAGTCTTTTTGAACGTAAAAGCTTCTAATTTGAGCGTTTCTTTTATTTTTTGCTATTTTGTGACCTTTTGTGCCACTTCTGTGTATTTATACACAGAATCACGAGCTCTTTCGATCCTAATGTGATAAGAAAATGTCCCAGAGTTTTATTCCTATTGTGTTACCATTTCCCCATATATAGTTTGTATGGCGGTAACAAAAAGGAAAGTTTGAAAATGTATGGAGATTTTAGGACACCTTTTTTCTCCTATAAGGATGAAAAGGGCTCGCGATCCTGACTAGAAATAACACAATAGTGGCAAAAAAGGTCACAATATATAAAAATGGCAAAAAATAAAAGAAGCGCTCATTTGGTATAGTCATGTGCAGGGGTGGTCCGTGTAAAGTGTGGTGTGTGCAGGGGTGGTCCAAGACCACAGCGTGGCGTCCGGGGTGCTGCGGCAGCGGGTCAAGGAGTACTACACGAGCAGGATCCACGCGGCCGTCACCAAATCTACGGACTTCATTTCGAAAGCTTTTACGTGAGCTTTACGTGACTGTGTGTGCTTACACCTCTTATACGAATCCCTTACTGGATAGTAAGAGAGATGGTGCTGGCATCTATACAAAAATACATTATACACTTACTAGCTTTTGCCCGCGACTTCGTCAGTGTGTAATTATTAATTTAGGTAGGTAGCTATTATTTTATTCAATCTACGTTTTGTTGATTCCCCATACAAACTTCAACCCCCCTTTTCACCCCCTTAAAGGATGATTTCTTGAATGAAAACTACCCTTCCCCGTCCGTCTTTTGTCCTTCCCCGTGCACCAGCGCCGGTGCTACACCGCGCGGGCGGGACAGTTCCTATTGACAACGTTTGTTGTGCAGTTGTTGTTAAGTCCCCATACAAAATTCCACCCCTTTGGGATGATTTCTGACATAAAAACTATTCTATGTCTATCCTGTATCTCTATACCAAATTTCAACTAAATCGGTTCAGTGGTTTAAGCGTGAAGAGGTAACAGACAGAAAGACAGACTTCCTTTTATAATATTAATATTAAAGTATGGACAGGCGTGGCTCGTGGTAGCTACAAGTACATCCGTCCCACACTAATTTGGCGTGAAAAAAAAAAGCGTGGCGCTGTCGCCACCTAGCGGTCATCTGTCCTGATCGTAACAGGCGCGTTTTGTTAGAGAGTGATCTTCTGTACCCTGTACCTAGTACTATTATTTATTCTGTGATAACGGTATAGCAAGAGAGATGGTGCTGCCAATGCTGCCATCTATACAACAATACTATACACTTATTAAAATGCTTTGTCGGCAGTAAGCTACGCTCGAGCCCTCAACATGTGACGTATGACCGGTGCCAGTTCAACATATCTTCGTGTTATGGGTCCCGATTCATCAAGTATAGCGTGAGTATTAATAACTAACTAACTATTTTGGCTCAGCGATCCAAAGAGAATCTTGGCCTCCGAAACGAGAGCATGCCGCCTGTCCCGATCCTGCGCAACTTCCTGCCAGTTACTGACGTGAAGCTGAAGCAGCCGGCCTAGCCAAGGTTACATTCGCTATCGCTTCGACAACGAAAAGCTTTATGTCTCTCTATCACTCTTCCATATTAGTGCGACAGTGACAGTTGGGTTTTGATCTCTACGGAGCGCAAGCGATTGGCCTCTTGGCTACGCGGCCAGATCCGCCGCCACACTGTCTTCCCAGCGATATACAGTGAAACCTGGTTAAGTGGGACCTGGATAAGTGAGAAACCTCTATAGCTGGGACTCATGGTGCGGTCCCGACACTTTAGCACTGAATTACCTCTGTTAGTGAGATAAAACGAACCTCTATAACTGGGATTAGTTGTTGTGATTTTATAGTCACATTTACCTCTATAATTGAGACAGAGAGTGTATTTTACCTCTTTTACTGAGACTATATTTATAAGATTACATTTTCCTAATTGTTTTTTTAGAATTTTATACGAATTACCTCTGTATCTGAGATAACGTCAATCTATGACCTCTTTAACTTGGACTTTATTGATCTATTTCCGTATTCTTACTAACTCTTAGTCTATCCACAAATTCCGCATTAGCTTAGAAGACATAGACATAGAAGACATAGAAAAACTTTATTTAACATCACAAACATCACATTAATGGTACATTTGAACATAGATCTAATGTATTTAGTCTAAGCATTTAAACATAAAACCTTAAAAACTTTTAAAACAAATTAAATTTATGTTTACATATAAACAAAACAGCGTGATGTTAAAAAGGGGCTCGACTCAGCATGATGTTACAGTAAAATTAACTGCAACGCTGGTTTTCAGTCGGACCCTAATAAAATAATAAAGAACCTAAAGTAGGTAAAAGAGGAAAATAAAATATGTGACGGAACGGAGAGCGGAGTGCAAGTTATAAAAAATATATATATGTGTAATACCTACTGTGTATTTTATGTGTGTTCGTTAGTTTGTGTAATACAGTATCATATTAAAATATACATATTAAAAAAGGAACGTTTTGTGTATATAGATTGGGATATATATTGAGTGTGAAGTGCATACGTATTTGTTAAGAATATAGTCTAGTGTATTGTTTGGCTGGGCTATTATCAGAGATAAGAAGGTAGGTAAGAGGGTATTGCTCTACCGCCAAGAGGTAGTTCTTTTTGAATCTGAAGAAGATGTCGCTTAAGTCGGGTTTTGAAACTATGAAGACCATTTAATATCTGTAGTGGTGGAGGTATATTATTCCAGCACTTAGTTGCTGTGTATTTAAAACTACCTCGAAAAGCGGTGGTGCAGTGATGTGAAGCTACTAATTTGCTGCTGACCGATCTAAGGCCATATTTCATTGAAGTGTTTGAGCGCCAGGTGAACTTTTCAAAGAGGTACTCCGGTTTTGCAAACTTTACTACGCCGAACAATAAGGAAGAAAGATGGAGTTCTCTTCTGTAAGCCATTTTGAGAATGCCTGGTGAATTTAAATAAGGAGTCACATGCGCTCGCGGGGAAATTTTAAAACAATAGCGCGCACATGCATTTTGGACTCTTTGTATGATGCGGTCTGTCCGTGCTAATAAGCGTGGACCATATACTACATCCGCGTAATCAAATCTTGAGAGTATAAGCGTATCACAAAGTTTGATTCGAAGGTCTTCGCTAAGAAAATCACGGATTCTATAGAGGATTTTTAGTCTATAAAACGAGTTTCTGGCAATATTTGCTATGTGACTTTCAAACCGAAGAGTCTCGTCCATTATAAGACCTAAATTACGCGACTCGAAAACACGATCTATTGGTTCGCCTGAAATGAAAATTATTGGTTTATGGCTATCTATTTGTATTAATTGGTGTTTGGAACCGAAAAACATAACTTTTGATTTGCTGGGATTTAGAACTAAAGAATTTGAGGAGGACCAAGTTGTTATATTGTTCAAGTCTTCATTTATTTTGGCAACTGCTACAGCAACATTAGTAGAATCACATGGGATGTAGATTTGGATATCATCAGCGTATAAGTGGAAGTTACTATGTTTTATTACATCACGGACATCAGCTGTATATAAAATAAATAATAGCGGGCCTAAGATCGATCCCTGTGGCACTCCTCTTGATAATATAGATGGTTTAGACTTCAAAATCATACCGCTACTATCTTGAAGTTTGACCATTTGTGTTCGATCAGTAAGATAACTCGAAAACCATTTAATTGTGTCCGGTTCAAAACCATAATATTTCATTTTGGATAACAATAAGTTTGTATTTATGGCATCAAAGGCACGAGAGAAATCAAGCAGTGCCATTATAGTTCCCCTGCCCATATCTTGTGCAGATAGTATATTGTCTACTACATCAAGAAGTGCAGTTGCCGTGCTATGCGATTTACGAAACCCAGATTGTAGAACAGGAAGAACTTGATTTTTTTCAAGAAAAGCAGATAACTGAGTATATACAAGTCGTTCGATTATTTTAGATATACAAGGAAGAATGCTTATTGGTCGCAAATCTTTAAAACTACTTACGTTACTTTTTTTGGGAAGAGGCGTTACTAATGCTATTTTCCAGGCATCGGGAAAGACTGAGGATATTATAGATTTATTTATTATTGCAGTGATAGTACCTAGTGAATGAGGAAGAGTTAAAAGTAGCATATCTAATGAAATACCGTCATCGCCCAGAGCAGAGGATTTAAGTGATCTAATTATTTTTAGTACTGAGATTTCATCTACTGGCTCTAAGCTAAATGATAAGGCATGGTAGCGATTGGATTCAAAGTAAGATTGATATGGCTGAGGAGCTACAGGATTACCTGCAACTTCGAGAAAATGCGAGTTAATAAGATCTGGGTCACGTAAATGAGTAGGAATATCATGGTTTTGAGATTTCTGAGTTACTTTCACGGTGCGTTTAAGATTGTTCCACAGAGATCGAGAATTACTAGCATTACGGTTAATATGTTGATTGAAATATGCCCGTGTTTCATTAAATATAGCTTTGTTAACGCAGCTTTTTAAATCAGTGTAGTATTTTTTATGCTCATCTAGTCCAGATGCCCTAAACCTATTATGAGCCTGATCACGCAGACGCATCATTTCCCTGATCGTATATGTTATCCAAGGATAGCTTCTTTCTCTGATAATAACCTGTTTTTGAGGTGCATATAAGTCAAACAATGATAAAACTATGCTATTAAAAGAATTTACCATATCATTTACAGTTGATAGTGAAATAATGTTGTCCCATGGAACACATTCAAGAGTATGATTGAATATTAGTGAGTCAATATCTTTTAGTGGTCTTAAAATAATTTTCTGTTGTACAGGTTTACTTTTCTTTATATTTAGTTCACAAGTCAAGAATGCATGATGACTAAGGGTAGGTATATATTCTACTTGAGTATTTAAAACGGCTATGTTGCTACTAATTAAATCTATTAATGTACTGCTATGACTTGTAAAGTGAGTGGGCTCATTTACATGTTGTGTAAGATTGAAATAGGTAAAAAATTGGATGAGTTTAATGCGATTCCTGTCGTTACTTAACAAATTTACATTAAAATCTCCCATTAACATAATATAGTCGTAACTGGAGAACGAGGAAATAGTTTCAGTTAGTGAATCTATAAAAGTATCAATGTCAAACCACGGTGGCCGGTAAGCTGTTCCTATGAGTAAAACTACGCCTTTAATAGATAATTTAAGCCACATTTGTTCAACTGCGGAGCCGGAGGGATGGGCACAGCGCCGCGCAGTAATACCTTTTCTGATGTAGAAGCCGACGCCGCCGCCGCGCTCGCGCACCGATCGCGGCCGGGGGACGTGGCGCAGACTATAGTTCGGCACGACCGGTGCCCGTCCCTCCTCCCCCTCCCTAAGCCAGGTTTCATTTATAGCCATTATGTCTACATTATGCTCTTGAACTGCAACTATAAATTCGTTATGATTAGTCCCTAGAGAGCCTGCATTGAGAAGTCCTAATTTTAAATTTATTTTCTTAGCCATTTATGAATAATATAAAACCGCGATTGTTGGGAATTAAATAAATAAGAGGAGACAGAAGCAGACTCTGTAAGGCAATCATACTACCTTTTTGGTTGAATAGCAAGGCAAGGGAACATAAATATGGCATTATAGTTACATGTAAAATATGACATAAGATATATTTGTATAATACTATAGAACTAAGTAGGTACTTTCCAGTTAAGTTGCAATAAGGCAATTGTGTAGTGTCAATAGGTACAAGTATTATACGGTGTAACATGGAGTGGTCGCAGTACATATTTTTAGTGTCATTATTATTATTACAAGGCACGCGTAAATTAGAATAAGGAATATGATATCTGAACAAATGAATAACAGTATGTATCTCTAAAAGTGCATGACCAAGCACAATCATTACGTTTGGGACAAAGTTAACACTGCTATTAAAGTTTTTTGTGACTAAAATTACGATCACAGACAATATTAGGTATATTAAGACGGATAAACAAATTAAAGTTTTGTATTGCACATTAATGTCAAACCGGCTCAAACAGAAGCAATGCCAAAAATCTTTGTTAGGTCTTCATCACTGCGAATCCTTTGAGCTTGAGTATTCGGTTGTTGCCTGGCGTAGATGCGACCGTCACGGGTCCAAATATACCGCCAGTTAGCGCGTGCCCCTTCGTGTCGTGCTTTATAAAACAACTGGCGGTTCGCACGCGTAAGCCGCTCATTCAAGTAGAACTTGCGAGGTGGTCCGGGTAGGTCGAAGCCCGCAGTGTCCGCGCCGCGCGCACGCCGCGCCGCGCGCAGGAGCTCGTCCCGCAGCGCACGCCGTGCCAGCCGCACCGCCAGCGTCCGCGGTCTGCCGTCACCGCCCCCGTCGCCGTCGCCCGCTACACGCCGCAACCCGACACGCTCTGCACTTACTATATCTCGCACCTCTATCTCTACATTCAACTTTTGTGCTACTAAAACCGCTAGGTGTATCGGATTCTCATTATTTTGTTCTGCGATGCCACTTATTTCTATATCAGTGGACAGCAATTCCTGGTCTCGTTCGTTAAGTTCCAGTTTTAGACGTCCCACGGTGTCCGTCAATTCTTTGAGATCGCTCGGCTCGCTTGTCAGTGGATCGGGGCGCTCCTCCAAAATCTGAACTCTCTGTTCTAGGGTGCCGATGCGATTTTCTAGCGTATTAACTGCTAGGGAGAGTTTTTCAAAATTTGAGTTAATATTAGTTAGCTCTAAGCGCAGCGCTGCAAATTCCGCCCTAAATAACTGCATCTCTTTAACGAGGCTGCTCTCGTCGTTATTTTTTGTAGGCGAAGGTGTGTTGGAATGAACATCGTTCGCGGGCTTGCTTGTCCTTGCACGTGTACTTACGCTACTGCTATCATGTTGTGCAGCCCGCAGGGCTTGCTCGCAGCATGTGGAGCACTTCCAGCTGGTTCTTTGCTTCGGGTTCATAAGACTCCATCGTGCGTAGGTCACGCTTGCGCATTCAATGTCATACGTGAATTTACAAGCGCAGCAGACTAAGATTTCCTTGCTGGTAGGTGCTTTGTCGCAACGAGCGCACTTCACTGGAGCCATAATGATCTATAATATCAATTAAGTATTCACAAAGTCCCACTTTTACTCAAAATTTCGAGCGAGGTCACCCAAAATTCTCGGAAATGGCAGCGGCGAAGTTAACGACCAGAACAGCACAAGCGCCGCGCGATTCAGTAGATCTTTACTTGTTTTCTTCAAAACGATCGCTATATTCACGCGCACTTTTGCTGTTAAATGTTTTATATGATTTGTCCTTAATTTTGACACAAACTCTAACAAACTACAAGCACTATACGATCACTGATTAATTACGATTATTTTGATGTAACTTCCATGGCAAATAACTAATTTTAAACCGGTTAAATTAATTTTTAAATGGGAGCGTTTCAAAAACACTGTTTGCGCACTGACGCCCCCCTTAGTCACTCTAATTGTGTCTAAACGACTACAAGTTTCATTTAGTTACTTTATGTAGTTAAAATTGTCGAAACGAAAGCTGAAATCTTGATAAGTAACAAGAATAAACAAATTTTCATTTAATTAATTTCTAAGACGCAATGAAGTCCGTGTTAAATTTAATTGAAAAAATCTATCCTTAGGAAAATCATTCAAAATAAATTCAAAGAAATATTTAAACAGACTTAAAAAATATTTAGGGACAAGGATTATTTTACCTAAACATTTAAAGATAATTACAAAATACCTTATTAACCACCTCTATAACTGAGATATATCCTCTATTCTCACCTCTGTTAATGGGACCCTCTGTAAATGAGACAGAAATTTATTTGTACCTGGCTAACTCAGAGCCTGGGTAAGTGGAATACCTCTTTAAGTGAGACAAATCTGCTCGTCCCTTGAAGTCTCACTTATCCAGGTTTCACTGTATTAATATATGTAGGTAGTATTTTATACAATCGTGATACCAATCGTAATCGTGTAATCGTTATCGTACTTACTAGAGAAAGCTTTTTACTCTGATGAATTTATAAATTGAATAGACTAACATAATATTCCAGTGTGGGATGCTACCTGCGTAGACACACTGGCACCGTCCCACCTCCAACGGACTACTGTAAAAGCGGGCGGAGCGGCGGAAAACGCCGAAATTCTAAAACGTAACAAATATAAGAGCCTCGGTAGAGAGTACCATTTTGTACCATTTGGAGTTGAAACTCTAGGTCCATGGGGTCCCAGCGCGCATAAGTTGTTCGCAGAAATCGCGAAGCGTCTGGTTGACGTAACTGGTGACCGAAGAGCTGGCGGCTACCTCGCACAACGTATCAGCATTGCGATACAGCGAGGAAATGCCGCCAGCATCCTTGGTACAATGCCTCAAGGGCCTATTTTAGATTTAAGCTAGTTATTAATTTCGTTTAGTAGTACCACTGTATTTATATTGTATGTAAATAAATGATTAAAAAAATTACTATATTATTATTATCAATTTATATTCCAAATACCAGTGACATTAATAATTTTTATATTTTATAATTTAATGATACCTAATAATTTAATTAGAGTTTAATGTAATTTAATTACTAAATGAATGACGACATATTTATAATTGTACTAAATCAGAAAATGTTAAATGATGTGTAATGCCTGTTATCAATAAACGATTGATTGATTGAATAGAGAGCTTTTCAGTCGAGTACCGTATTTGCTGAGTGGTCTAACGAAGGTACGAGAGTAAAAAAGTACAACATTACCTTGACACGCTCTTATTCTCTTAACAATAAAGTCGCGTCAAGATCATTTTGAACACCTCGCCCGCTTAGCAACTATTGCTGCTGACTGTACGTTATACATATAACATATAGTCACGTCATCCGTCTAACTGTATTGAAGTTCGACATGAGCATGAGTCAGACAAAAAGGCGATTTTTCATGACGATGGATTTAGAAATTGCTACTGAGATTTTGCACAGTGATCAAAGTAAGATTTATTTGCAATGCCCTAACAGGGTGCCATGTGTTCTCACAACCTTTTACTGTAACAACTAAATGTACCATGGTTTCGCAATAAAGAATTCTATTCTATTCTATTCTATTCAAAACTTTCTGAGGATAAGGGCTGATTTAGACGGCGCGCGTACTCGCATGCGATTTGAGTTACATTGCGGACTGTTGGTTACGTCCAATTAAACTCACCAATCAAAAATCGCAATGTAATGAAACTCGCATGCGAGTTCTCGCATCTTCTAAATGAGCCTTAATGCTAATTCTGTCTTGCAGATCCAGGTGTACAACCCGCTCGGCTGGGCCGTCACTACGCCTGTGCGGCTACCCGTCTATCCCACAAACAGCGTCTTTAAAGTCTACGACAATGACGGTAGTAGCTTTGAAATCTTAGAATTATAATACACTAGCTATTACCCGTATTAATCTTAGAATTATAGGTATAATGCACTAGCTATTACTTCGTCTGCGTGGAATTAGTGACAGCAGCTAAAGTAGGTATAGCGCCTGGATAATGCTAATAGCAATCATTCAATTCGCGCATTGCTTACTTCAATTATTAGGCAATTCATTAACTCTTTCAATTCCACCCTCCTTTGCACTCTCTTCAGGGATGATTTCCGACATAAAAACTATCCTATGTCCTTCCCCGGGACTCAAACTATCTCTACACCAAATTTCAACTAAATCGGTTCAGCGGCTTAAGCGTGAAGAGGTAACAGACAGACAGACACACTTTCGCATTTATAATATTAGTATGGATTATTCAAATAAGAATAAGCTATCTTAGATTTATAAAAGCGATTCTTCTCAGGCACACATAAGCAGGTGTTAAATTAGAATAATTATTTGCAGGCGAAGAAGTAAAATCAACGACAATAAGATTGCCAGACACAATATTGAGAATTAGCAGTCGCCCAAAAGCAGACTATGAAGTCGTTTTCATAGCAGCCAACATCCCACCGGTGGGATTCCGGTCCTATTATATAGAAGCACAGTTCTTTAAAGGTAGAAAAATGTTAGTTAAAAGTGTAGACCAAAAAAGAGCAGATTATGAAGATACAGAAGAGAAAACATTGGCACCTGTTTGGAAAGAAAGTAAACAAGAGTCTGGACCAAGGAAAGATAAATATGAAATGAAAGTATTGGGTTTAGAAGCCAATAAAAGAGAGAAGAAAATGATTGCTACTAAAGCACTTACCCAGAATATAACTAAACGTGAGAACGGACAAATGCTAAGAGATGTAGTAAAGGATACTGCAAATAATTACCTTAAGGATAGTATGCATGTTGACGACGTAGATAGCGATCAAATAAGAAGTGCTACAGAAGGAGAAATAATGCTTCCAATGCTAAAGGAACGTACTACAGAAGCTGGAGTTAGCCTTCCCATGCTAAGAGACTTTTTACAAAAATCGAATGTTCTTAATAAATTAGACTTCATTGAAGCTGAAAACGAACTGTTATCATCTAATGAGCATGAACCTGATCCAGTGACTGAATTTGAGACTGAAGCAGATATAAAAATCCCTTTTACGAAAAACATTACAAGAATCAGTAAAGTAGAACCGGAAGATATAAGGGTAGACACGGATATAAGAGTTCCTATTGTGCGTCCTACAAAGCGACCAAATACACAAATACGACATATAATAAAACCAGCACAGCCTTATTTAAGACAGTTTAAAACAACTACAGAATCAGATATCAGAGTAGTTACGCCGGCCAGACGCAGGCCGGATATAAAGATATTATTAAATACTGATATAAAAGTACCAGTTAACAAATCCACTCTTAAAAATAAGGAAAGAAAAGGGTCAGAATCAGTAGAATTTAAGGAAGCTAGAACAGAATCATTAGCAATAGTTCCCGTTCAAACGAAATCAACATCTGCAGTGTATGTAGCCGAATGGTCTAGCACAACTGAATCAGTATTAGTAGTACCAGTTAGAAAAATGTGGGAAAAAATTATGGTTAAACCAAACTTGAAACCCGAAATGGAACGGCAAGATGCTGAAACAAAAAAAAATAAAGCAATTCTAGAATATACAACTGAATCAGTAAATACACCAGTCAATGTAGCACAGTTAGGAAAGACGCGAAAAAATTACATACCGAGTAGAAATACCGATACACTTGTAGATACTGACGCGATAGACACAGGTGCCCAGAACGAGGACATCGAGCAAATTGAAAATTCAGAAAGGTTCAGAACATACTCACAAACCACTGAACAGGTAGAAAGGCTCGCACCATTCTTACAAACTACAGAAGAGATTGAGGGAGTTGCAAATGAAGAAAACATTGAATCAAGCACTGACGTAGAACCTACTACTACCGAGAGTACCGATTACACATCTAGTTCCACTGAGAATATTAGATCTACTAAAGCATATGACGACAAACTATTGTCTGTGTCTCTTGAAACTAGAAAAAGTTTTCCTTCAGCTGCTGATATTGCTGATTCTAATGAAAAGTATTTCAAAGTAGATGATGGAAGCCGATTGTTCATTGGAAATAAGGTATGTACATTCCTAGATTAGGTATATTTGAGGAAATAACATTTCATCGTCGTTTTTATATGATACATTCTGTATACGATACTTTTATTTTTCCTTTACTAGATGCGCTTCTCTTTGGCTGATTACCTTTATTTTTTATTTTCTTTCTTTGAATTTGATTACTTTCTTTGATTTCCTGTTCTTCTTGTAGGTTTTCTCTTCTGTTCTCAATCTCGACATAATCGTCCTCTACTCGTATACTATACGTGAAGCCCCCTCCAGACTATGCGCGTGAATCGCGGGCGAAGCCGCGAACGCGAGTGTGGAGTCGATTTCGCAGGTCTGCGTTCAGTACTCCACACTCGCGTTCGCGGCTTTGCGCCGCGATTCGCGCACGAGTGTGGAGGAGGCTTTAGAATTTCTTCGTTGATTTTATTTTCCATTGCATTATGCATATCTCCTGTATTATGTTTTACTTTAAAGATATAATTTATTTTTAAGCGATATTATCAATCATGTTTTTGTATAATTTATTTGGCGCGTACACTTGTCTTAAGCCCCCTCCAGACTATGCGCGTGAATCGCGGGCGAAGCCGCGAACGCGAGTGTGGAGTCGATTTCGATCGCAGGTCTGCGTTCAGGACTCCACACTCGCGTTCGCGGCTTTGCGCCGCGATTCGCGCACGAGTGTGGAGGAGGCTTTACAGGTTTGAGTTATTAACACATCAATAATAGGTACATTAATAAGAATTATTCTTTCCCGTACAAACTCATTTTATTTCCTGTGTGGCGACTTTTTTTTCGACATTTAAAGCAGGCGATTATTTTTCCGTGCATATTTTCTGCGACCATTTTTCATAGAAAAGGAAACTCTTATACCTGCAAATCTTCACAAAATTCGCGTTTGTACGGGACAAACGGGGAATTCTCCAAAGGTTGTCTATGAGTGATTGCTTTTTAGCAATAAGACATGAATAAGACCCTGTTGTCTACCTCTACTTGAGTTTCTGTTTTCTGTATTGTAGAGTGCATTGATGAGTATTCGTATTTGTATTGTACATATTCTTCTCTCTTTTGCTATTCAGTACGTTCGCGTCAATCTCGACGAAAGACGCCGTGTCACCAGCATATTCCTCCGCAACGGAGTCCGCATCAACCTCGAGATCCTGATGTTCCACTACGTCTCCGACGACCCCGCCAAGTTTGACATCAGGACAGTACCACGGAGAGACATCAAGCCACCAGGAGCGTACATCTTCAGGCCTATTGACCCATACATTGTTAGGTCCGAGGAGAATTATGATGTCAGCATTGTAAAGACAGATATAGTTGAAGAGATGCGTATAACTTTTAGCAAGTGGACGTCTTTGCAGCTGCGGTTGTATGTGGATAGCCCGGTTATTGGTAAGATATAAATAATAATAATTTAGACTATATACGTCCCACTGCTGGGCACAGGCCTCCTCTCAAACACGAGAGGGTTTGGGCTATGGTCCCCACGCTGGCCCAATGCGGGTTGGGACTTCACATACACCTTTGAGTTTCTTTGATATATTACAATTTATTTAGTTTAATATATTTTTCACCACACCAGCTGGTATAGGCTCTCTTGATTGTTCAATAACTCGCTACGTGGTAAAATTTTGGAATGTTTCGCTTGCTCGGGTATCAATATTACGCTAATAAACGGTTTTCACCATCGCCAACAGAACTGCACTGGTTGGTCGGCCCAATCCCGACAGATGACGGCCTGGGCAAGGAGGTGTTTATC
This sequence comes from Cydia splendana, assembly GCF_910591565.1. Lineage (NCBI taxonomy): Eukaryota > Metazoa > Arthropoda > Insecta > Lepidoptera > Tortricidae > Cydia > Cydia splendana. The sequence continues at coordinate 2,895,395 of NC_085983.1, read as the reverse complement.
CGATACAAAACCGATCTGGAACACGACGGAGCCTTTTACACGGACTCCAACGGACGCCAGACCATCAAGCGGATCAGGGGAACCAGGGCCACGTACGAGCCTGTAGATTTGGACCCTATCACAGGTACCTTTACCACAGAATAAGTAATAGTACCTGCTAATGTACAGAAAACAATCTTCCTACAAAATCGCAGTTTGAAAGCGATTCAGGGACGATCATGCTGTCCCTTCCTTATGTATGGTACAATATATCCTTTTCGGGTATTTAGCCCCCATTCGCACGGGAGCTTTTTCAACGCGAGTTAAAAAAGCGTTTGAATGACACAAATGGATAACCATGTACGTATTCACACGACAGCAGTGGCACTTTTTATCAAGCGTTGTTGGATTTTCGACTTTAAGCCTTGGTCGTTAAATCGAATTTAGAGTGCAGACAGATTCAAGCGTGCGAATGGGGGCTTAGGGTTGTAAAATTTCAGGTCATTATCTTATCTGTGGTCGTACATGCAAAGAGACGTCAAGTTGAGCCAACCTACAACTATAAAATAGCTAACACACTATCGCACCGCACCAAGGTCATTGTGGGACACACCCATAAGTAAGGGGGAGAAAGCGATATCTCTTTCTCCCTCTTACTTATGGGTGCGTCCCACAATGACCTTGGTGCGGTGCGATAGTGTGTTAGCTACTTAACCAAGTCGTGAATGCCCGAAAGGAGCAGTTTCGCCCCCCTGGTATTATTATAATATTATTATAGGACATTTTTTTTTTACACAAATCGACTGAAGCCCCACGGTAAGCTCAAGAAGGCTTGTGTTGTGGGTACTCAGACAACGATATATATAATATATAAATACTTAAATACATAGAAAACAACCATGACTCAGGAACAAATATCTGTATCATCATACAAATAAATGCCCTTACCGGGATTCGAACCCGGGACCATCGGCTTCGTAGGCAGGGTCACTACCCACTAGGCCAGACCGGTCGTCAATCGTATCATTTACCCTTTTTCAACTTCAGCGGTATCCAGACGGCATGATCAAATCGATCGATTTGATCAGAAATGAAATTGGCGTCAATCTCCAATTTAATCACCAATTTTAGATTTATGGTGATATTAATAGAGCCCTTTAAATTGACAAAATGCCCCAGAAGGAAAATACTGGCGTCACAAATTGGTATTCTTGCGTCCGCACCTCATTTTAATTATAATATCAGTCATTATCGGCGGTTGAATTCGGCGAGCCAAATTGGCGTTTGCGACCGCACGTCCTGATTCGATCGGGCAATTGAATAAGATTGGCGAAATATTTACTAATCTGGATACGCTTTTTACCCTTTTTCAACTTCATCTTCAAGAGTAGCTTGTTAGAAAGAGACCACCGCTTGTATAGCCTTTATACAGCCTGGCAAAAAAGCGTCCTGTTTCAAATCAATTAATATAAAAGTAGTAACACACTATCGCACCGCACCGCGACCTTGGTGCGTCGCATCCATAAGTGAGAACGAGAAGGAGATATCTGTTTCTCGCTCTCACTTATGGGTGCAACGCATCAAGGTCGCGGTGCGGTGTGATAGTGTGTTATGGCTTTAAGAGAACGGGACGACACTACAGTGTTGCCACTTTTTAATTTCTATTCTTTTTTGCCAGGCTGTAAGAGTGTTGCTGTATTGCCTTTATACAGTTAATGTTAAAAATTCTATTCTCATCAGGCAACCTATACCCCGTGACGTCGAAGATCTACATCGAGGACCCGAGGAAGAACATCCGTTTCTCGGTGTTCAACGATCGGTGCCAGGCTGGAGGCGCTCTAATAGATGGCGCTATTGATCTCATGCTGCATCGGAGGATACTTACTGATGATATAGGTATTTACCTAACTTTTTTAGTGCCATCGCTTATTGCAAAAGGCATAAGGTCCACCGATGGACAGTTTTTTAAGTGCTGAGGGCCTACCGCGAACCACGTTCGACGTGTTGCCTCTCTGTCGCACTTACGTACGAATTTACAAGTGCGACAGAGAGGCAACACGTCGAACGTGGTTCGCGGTAGGCCTTCTGCTGTAGCTTGAGGTAATGGATGGAGATCGGAATGTGAAGAGCGTAGCTATACTGCGACACAAAATAGTAAAATCAACTAAAACTAAACTCTTTTTTAAATACCTAAAGATACAGACTATAGACGGGTTCGTCGAATGACTGTATTGTTTTACAGACAGTGTGGTACAGAGTTAAATTTTGATGTTGATTTAAACGGAAAGCTTCGTGCGAGTCCAAATTTGACGATGGGGTTGGCCGGTCGAAGTATTTAGCAGATGGCGCCAGCATATTAGCTTAGCTTGCCCTGTCAATTCCTAGAATTGTGTCAAATTTTTGTTATTTTAATGGAATTGTATGCCCTGGATGCCAGCTCTTTAAGCCAAACCTCACAGGAAAAGGGGCAAGCTATAATGGCGCCGCCTATGCAAACCTTTGGCAGATGCTATGTAACTATGTTTGTACGGGTGAAATCTTGCAAGTTACATTTGACCCATTTCCCGGTTTCCGATGAAGATGAAAATTTGCATACATGTGTAAGTCGGGTGACAATGCAATATTATGGTACCATCGAGCTGATCTGATGATGGTGACAGGAGGTGGCCGTGGGAACTCTGTGATAAAACAACGCAACTTAATTATGTTTGGGATTTAGATCTGTCTCGATGAGTATTAGATGCCTGTGGAAAGAAAAGTACAGTCAGCGCTAAAATCTTGTACCAAAAATTACATTTTTGTCAAAAACTTATTCCGTGTAGGTGTTAATACAAACTATATTTCCCCAGGTTTTGGTGCATTTTTAAACGAAACAGAAGACGATGAACCAATCAGAGCAGCCGGCACCCACTATCTCTACCTCTCCAAGGCGCACAGAAACAAAATATTCGAAAAGAAATTCGCTAAAGAAATATATTTCGCTCCACGCGTTTTAACTTCCAACCATCTAATGTACTCTGACGTTATGCGAAAAAAGTTTTACGATAGTAAAAATGAATTTAGCGCTCTCAAAGAAAGATTACCACTAGGTGTGCATCTTTTGACTCTAGAAAGAATAACTGCTGACGAGATGTTAGTGCGACTTGAAAATTATTTGGAAAAAGTGGACTCGACCTCTGATGGTGTTCGGTTCGTACGTTTAAGAGATTTATTTAGAGATATAAAGGTATTATGGTTGAAAGAAACGCTATTAGCCGGGAATATATACAAGGACCAATGGAAGCCGACGCAGTGGAAAAAGAAGAATTTGTTTTATAGAAGATTTAATGATTATTATGGTGGTGGTAATGGGGCTTTGGAAGAAGATGAGCTGGATGTAGGCGACGAGTTGGGTGGGAGGGGTGTTAGGTTGGCGCCGCAGCAGATCAGGACGTTCATTGTTAAGTATAAATATAATAAAAGTTAAGATTTAAAACTGTTTTTTATTTGCCTTGCCTTTTCGCACTATTGAAATGTTCATTTACGTAATGGTTTCCTATTTGCTCCTATCTTGAACCGACCGGGCGTCTTTGGGCGATTTATGGTAAAATTTTGGGTTGTAAAATAAAACCCTAAATATTATTATAGTCGTTATATTACTCCTGTGGTCCCACCAAGAACGATGAGCGAAAAGCGATTTGAGCTAGAAACGAGTTGGCGAGCAGTTAGAAGCGAGTTTAGTTATACGTAGTTATGTCGCTGGGCTATAAAGCGAGTGTTCGAATGCGACGGGCGATTACTCGCCCTACTATGAGAGTTTGACGTTTTAAATCACCGTATTTAAGGTTAATAAGGTTTACTGTCCTTAAAATTTTGTATGAAATTACAAACAAATATCAGCCTTCGTGAATTAAGTGTACCTTAGACACAGAATAAAAGTAGAGTGTAGTACCTTCATACAAAACTATTTACCAAATATCACGCTAGATGGCGCTGTACCGGGATCGGCGATTTCTGCATTGCGCTAATGAAATTTTCTAGTCTTATTTTCCACCATCTATGGCGTCAGGCAAATATGTTGAAAGTTTTATTTATTATTGGGTGATTTGTCTAGTAAAACCACAAATATTATTATAGTTGTATATTACTCGTGTAACAGCACGGGGTCACAGATTATATAATAAATAGTTCTTACGAACAGATACTTATCTCTCAAAGAAAACGCAAATACCTACCGTTTTGATACCTACACAAAAATACAATGGAATGACCTTCAACGCGCCGCTCCCCGCACCGCGCGCACCGGCACAAAGCTAGGGTTGCCGACGCGACGTTTAGAAATTTTACAAATAAGTACCTACCTACTTACCTAAACTATAGATTTCGTAAGGTCGGGGTACTTTAGCTCCCCAAAATAACTCGGAGCAAGATAAGTTGCAATAAGTAATTAATAATTAAAATAGCTATTCCGCGCGTAAAAGGGATCATCCATTAATTACGTCACACGAATTTCTAGGTTTTTTTACCCCTCCCCCCCTCCTTGTCACACTTGGTCACATTTTGCAAACCCCTCCCCCCCTGGTGTGACGTCACATTTTAGGCAATTTTGTTTTCAACGAAATCGACAATATTAACTCGGCATTATTTTTTAATAAAAAAATATTTTTGATATATAAATATTAGTAATTTTATAACACAACGAAAGTTACATCCAAAATCTCATTATTTAACTGTACAGCGAATAAAAAAATATAAGTTAATTTTCGGTTACTGATGAAGTTAAAGTGACATCACATTTTCTTGACCCCCTCCCTCCCCCTAAACGTGTGACGTAATTAATGGATGACCCCAAATTATGAAACGCATAATTTCATTCCGACGAGTGACTGCGAAACATTTTAAAAGGTCATATCTCCCTGTAGTAACCGCAGTGTTTACGTCGTTTTATAAACCGCGCAATGAATCAATACCACCTACGTAGCTTGCAACTATCGTAAAAATGATATTTATACCTATTGAGAATGTCTACTTACTTTTCCTAGCTATCGGAAGAGCAAAAACGGTTTTTTTTTGCATCCATTCACACTACAAGCTGTGTTATTTTGTTCGTGACGAAGACATTTCTTTCGCATACATTTACTTCAGCGACGCGACGTGCGTGCGTGAGCGTGTGTGGCAACCAACTGCCTTGCTTTTCTACCGTGAACGGGAGTAGTTTCGTAGGTATAAATCCGAGCTCGCGCGGAGAGTTCCATAGGCCTGACGGGGTGTTGTTGCAGCGATTCCCTCAGCTCTGTAGGCAGGTTGGCCAGCTTGGGGCCGATGAAGAAACGTATTCATACAAGACTTTTTACCAAATATCACGCTAGATGGCGCTGTACCGAGAACGGCGACTTTCCATCGCGCTAATGAAATTTTCTAGTCTTTCCCATATTTAACTATGGCGTCAGGCAAATATGTTTTAAGTTTATTTTTTTATTGGGTGATTTGTCTAATAAAACCACAGTTATTATAATAGTTGTATATTACTCGTGTAACAGCACGGGGTGCTGCTGCAGCGACTCCCGTAGCTCTGTAGGCAGGTTGGCCAGCTTGGCGCCGATGAAGAAACGCCTATTACTAATTAGAGTACTTTAATACAAAACTGTTTATCAAATATCACGCTAGATGGCGCTGTACCGGGAGCGGTTTCTACATTGCGCTAATGAAATTTTCTAGTCTTCTATCCCACCATTTATTCTGTAGGGACCGTGCGCGTTGGAGGGTCTGCCATCTTGTGGCCTGAATTGGAAACATATGTGCACATGTACATTGCCAAAGCAAGTGCTACCATCTACCGTTCTAGTATGTTCTGCCATCTTGTGGGCTACATCGGAAGCATAAACGACACATTTACGCCTCGCGCCATTAACCGGACGGCTCCTATGCTGCCCCCTATACTCGTAGTTCATGCACGGGGCCTATGGCGTCAGGCAATTATGTTTAGTATTATTTTTTAGTGTGTATGGTTAATTATTAAAACCACAATTATTATAATACTCGTATATTACTCGTGTAACAGCACAGGGTGTTGCTGTAGAGACTCTCGCAGCTCTGTAGGCAGGTTGGCCAGCTTGGCGCCGATGAAGAAGCGTAGTGTGCTGCGGAGTGCGGCCGGGAACTGCTGTGGGAGGGCGCGGGCGAGGCTGGCGTAGCAGCCCGGGAGGTGCCAGCGGATCGGGGCCTTCTCCTCCGACTGAAAATAAAAGATAATCAATAATTAACAGGCTTAGAATTCGACAGCAAATAGAGGAAAGCCGTGGCGCACAAAGTGGATTCTGGACAAGGGCATACGGACCGTGTCGGACCACATTCAGTGTAAGGCTACGTAGGTTCCCGTCCAACACAAAAGAAAGACTAGATTACTTACTAGAAAGGGAGTATTTTTATGTATGATTACACACCTTATATGTGCTTTTTCTAAAATTTGACTGTATTATTGTTCTTTGTGAATAATTACATGCCATCTCACTGCAGAGTGTCCAAGATACTGTATTGTTTTGCCTTTATAAGCGCCAGTCCCCTCAAAAGCCTCTCAGTGAGCGGCCAGCTAGCCGCCCTTTTGTTAGCAGCCGCTATAGTCCTCGCGAACAGTTGCTGCGCCGCGTCGCCAGCTATATCGCTGTTTTATGTGTTTTTGCCTACCTTTATAAGCGCCAGTCCTCTTAAAAGCCTCTCAGTGAGCGGCCAGCTAGCCGCCCTTTTGTTAGCAGCCGCTATAGTCCTCGCGAACAGTTGCTGCGCCGCGTCGCCAGCTATATCGCTGTTTTATGTGTTTTACCTACCTTTATAAGCGCCAGTCCTCTTAAGAGCCTCTCAGTGAGCGGCCAGCTAGCGGCCCTTTTGTTAGCAGCAGCTATAGTCCTCGCGAACAGTTGCTGCGCCGCGTCGCCAGCTATATCGCTGTTTTATGTGTTTTTGCCTACCTTTATAAGCGCCAGTCCTCTTAAAAGCCTCTCAGTGAGCGGTCAGCTAGCCGCCCTTTTGTTAGCAGCCGCTATAGTCCTCGCGAACAGTTGCTGCGCCGCGTCGCCAGCTATATCGCTGTTTTATGTGTTTTACCTACCTTTATAAGCGCCAGTCCTCTTAAGAGCCTCTCAGTGAGCGGCCAGCTAGCGGCCCTTTTGTTAGCAGCAGCTATAGTCCTCGCGAACAGTTGCTGCGCCGCGTCGCCAGCCTTGTCGCTGTTGAGAGACAGGCCGGCGACGGATAGCGTCGCGTTCACGTACAGGGTTAGGAGCTCATCTGTGTCTTGTATGGACTGAAACATGAAAACGCAGTGAAAATAAGGTACCTGGCCGCGTAGCCAAGATGCCAATCGCTTACGCTCCGTAGCGATCATAGACCTACCATCCGCTCGCGCTTGACAGACAGCTGAAGTGTGCGAAAGGGAAGCCATCACGTATATGAACATCCCATGAGTGCGAAAGAGTCAGACTACCAATGAGAAAACGTAACCACTTTTGAGTTTGACGACGGCCGCGGACGGCCAAGAGCTTATCACGGTAATTTATTGAAAAATATACACGGATTAGGACGAAAAGTATTAAATAAAGTAATTCAGTGAAGATGGTGTCTTGTAGTGTGCCGGATTGCAGTGTCACAGGGCCAAATAGTCCAAGCAAATACTCATTTCAGAGGATTTATGATATTCCGAGCGAAATTTTCATAACGATATTTTGTCAAATTAACAGCGTAAAAAGTGTAAGAAGCCGGTTTATACTGTTCATTATAAGTTTTTCTTCCTTTGTGTGCTAATATTTTATCATATTAGTCTATAATTTAAAATATTTTGTGTAAAAACATAATCTGTTACTTTACGCTAGGGCTTGACAAAATGTTCATATGACAGTATCGATAACTTGTCGGTATATTAATAGCTATGTAATTATTTCTTCACAAGACATCATTAAGATATTAGCTTTTATAACCGACTTCAAATAATAACGATTGTTATACCTTTTTGAAGGTGTTCATGTATAGCGGTAAACTTAAACTTCACTTTCCAACACAGTAAGAGTTACATTAAGATAAGTCTGCAACGATTTTGATGGCAAACGCAGTGCAAGTGTTATTTATACGTCATAATGTCGTAGAATTTTAACGTTTAAAATAACACATTTGAAAAAGTAGTCGATAAAGCAATCAAACATCGACAGATTATTAATATGTTGTAACATGACATCACTATTTTTGATCTCACATAGACAATTTACGCACACACTTGCATTTCATTTTTGGTCACACTTTTGAAGATTGACAGTTGTTCTTTGTCATCTAATTCTATGGTAGCGATCGAAACGTAACTGTCACTGTCGCACTAATATGGAAGAGCGATAGAGAGACATAAAGCTTTTCGTTGTCGAAGCGATAGCGATTGTAACCTTGGCTAGGCCGGCTGAACCTGACCCATGTAAGGCCCAAAGCCTACTTTTTAAATATTAGCTCATTTTTTTACGAAAACGGTTACAGTTACTATGAAGCATTGTTTTCTAAGCCAACGCTATAAACGATTTAGATTTTTTTAGTTTTTTTTCTAAATATTCATAGTTTTATATTTCATATATCAATATTTTTTTAAATATGTAGGTAAACCTTTTTATTCTCTTTTAATGACAATCATAATACATGTGGATCTAGAATTCTAGATCAAAGGATAAAAAGAGCTTTGACTCTCTTTTCTTTGACTGTGAGGGTCGCAGTTACTGACTTTTTAAGGCCGGCACACCGCAGTGTTATACAGATCATTTTGAGAGACGACACACCGCTTGCGTGACGTGAGCGTGCACGGCTCCAACATTTCAGCGCACGCACCCGGTATGCTCATACCTTGATTGTTGAGTTATTTAGGATATACTTTGGACATTTATAGAAGCGCTGGTGGCCTAGCGGTAAGAGCGTGCGACTAGCAATCCGGAGGTCGCGGGTTCAAACCCCGGCTCGTTCAAATCAGTTTTTCGGAACTTATGTACGAAATATGATTTGATATTTACCAGTCGCTTTTCGGTGAAGGAAAACATCGTGAGGAAACCGGACTAATCCCAATAAGGCCTAGTTTCCCCTCTGGGTTGGAAGGTCAGATGGCAGTAGCTTTCGTAAAAACTAGTGCCTACGTTAATTCTTGGGATTAGTTGCCAAGCGGACCCCAGGCTCCCATGAGCCGTGGCAAAATGCCGGGATAACGCGAGGAAGAAGAAGATACTTTGGGCATTTATAGCGTTAGTATTGAACAACCAAATAACCTTGAATTCTGACTCATACAAGTCATACAACACGGACAAATGAAACATGAACCTGCCCATAGTCTAATAAAACATGGTCTTCTCTTCCCAGAGTGACACAAGCCTACGTCACAATAACATTGCCACTTTATATAGCGCTATTGCATATTATTACCTATATAGCGCTGTCGCATGATGACGTAGGCTTGTGTCAGTCACGTGGTCGGAAGAGAGTACCAGGCGGAGTATATTATTATACCATGAACCTACCTCTATGTGTGCTTCGATGACATCCACCGGGTTCGAACCTAGTCGTTCCAGGTTCTCTAGCGTGGGCTCTTTTAGGAAACGTTCTACGTCGTTCCGCACTTCCTCCATGCCTGCCAACAAACAGAAATACGTGTTGCAAATAGAGTCAGTTGACAAAGCGGACATTATTAGCGCTGGAAGTCTCCAGCAACATGCTGAGATGGGGCCATTTCGTGACACTTTATTTTTCACTATGTTTTTTCTAGAGATGCACCGGATATTCGGTTACTATCCGGTATCCGGCCTATCCGGCCATTATTTAGCTATCCGGCTATAGTGACCTACTATCCGGCCGGATACCGCATAGTAACATTGCTTGATTTCGGAGTAAACAAATTGGATTTAAGAAACAGACACGGTCATAATCGTACTTGTTTATTATTTTAAAACCATTTCATCATACCACTGACTTGCACGCGCACTCATTTTGAACCTAGAAATGAGCCCACGCGAACGTTCACTAGGAAACAGGTCAAACCTGCAGAATGCGCGCTTGAATATTGCCCGAATATTCGGCGGCCGGATAGCGAATTTACAAAAGCTATACTATTTCAGTCACGACTCAGATTTTAATAGGTGAGCTTTTGTTTATGCATATTACTTGACAATATCTATACCGTTTCGGTAAAAAGTAGTCACTGAAATGGATTAGCTTTTTGCATACATATTTTCAAATATTATTCACGCCAAAACCTAGTCGAGTTTAGTAAGTTCAGGCACGTTTGAAGGCTGGCGTCCATTAAAGTCGAATCGCGTCGAATCGAGCCGCGTTGAATCGAGTCGCATTTTTTCCGTGTGCGTTCATCACAGACGAATCGAAGCGATTCGAAGTCACGGGATCCTGTGCTGAGGTCGTGCTTGTACAGTTTGTCGATGATGGATAGTTCGGACGAAGAAATGCTATTGTTTCCAAAGCGCGAGAGAACAAGAAAGCGACGAGTGCACAAACACTGGGTACACGATATAAACAAGAAGCGGAATATCTTCGGCGAATTTCACCATTTATATTTGGATCTCAAAAACGACCCTGCTAAATTAGAGATATTAATAATTCTTCGTTCATTTTGAACCTAGATCCGAAAGTACCTAAACTCAAAAACGAAACCACCCGTCATCACTCATCCGCTACCCCGCGTCCACTGAGGCGCGCCGCAGAAATTCGCCCGACGAGCAATGCGCGCGGTAGATTCGAATCGGCGCGCCGCGGCTCTTCGTCAATGGACGCAGTTGCATAGAAAATATAGAAAGCGAATTATTGCGATTCGATTCGATTCGCCTCGGCGAGTCTAGTGGACGCCAGCCTTTATTTTTTTTTTTTGTTTTATTTGTTTTATTGAGAAACAAACAGTCTTAGAATAAACATATGAGCAACTTAGCTAGTAGCTACAAATTAATTTCGGTATAGACCTATAGTTCCCTAATTTACAAAGATAATTTACAAATGTATAAAATTAGTGTAAACTTATAGTACCCAATTACATAAAAATAGAATAGATGTAAAAGAGAAAAGACTCAAATTACAAGTATGCGGTTGCTTGCAACATTTCACACTTTCTTTACTTCAACAAAGAATATACAGTGTTCTTAAACATACCTAATGAACTGCCAAACAAGTCTGCGTCCATACATTTTGCATTGTAATGCGCGCCCAATATATGAATGCTGTGCGTGTTTCGTTCTGCTGTTAGGAATGCTAAACAATGCCTTACTACGACAACTACGTTCATTCCTACGGGGAACACGGAAGCCAATTTTATGTAATAAGTCGGGGGCATCTACGACATTATTAATAATTTTGAATAAAAATACCAAATCTGTACATGACCGCCTAAGTGAAAGCGACTGGATATTATGATGTGTAGCCGAGGAAGCGTAATTTACATAGTTCCGACCTACTCGAAATTCCAGTCCTTTAATAAACTTTTTCTGGAGTCTTTCAATTCGAGTCTTATGGACATTATAGAAACGATTCCATACTACAGAGGCAAATTCCAATCTACTACGAACGTAACTATTATAAAGAAGTTTATAAGTGAGAGGTCTTCGAAAAGGTTTTGCTACCTTTAATATGATATCTAAATTTTAATAATACTCATTTACTCAAATGGTTTAGATTTTGTCGCGATATATTTAAACATTAATGCTCTCACAATACCTAGTCGAGCAGAGTCTCGCCGTCATTATTCAATATTATTCATCGAGTATTATTTGTACGACACTAAAGTTCACTGAATATTGATTTCAACAATTATTTTTTTACCAAATTACTTTTCACCTAGTATTCATGTAAATTGCCAAAAAAGTAGTTTAGGTTAGTTTGATCTGCAACCTCCAAGAAAACGAAATGTTGCTGGAAAAGTGGGTTAGGTTAGGTTAGAACTGCGACCCCCAAGAAAACGAACTGTTACCAAAAATGTGGGTTAGGTTAAGTTAGAACTGCGACCCTCAAGAAAATAAACTGTAGCCAGAAAAGTGGCTTAGGTTAGGTTAGAACTGCAACCCCCAGGAAAATGAACTGTTGCCAGAAAAGTCGTTCTATGTAAAAAAAAAGTCGGTTCGCTGTTTGGTCGTAGTTCACCTAACACGCTCTTCCTCGCTTCGTTCGTCGTCGCACCTATCTTGACTCAGTGAAATCTGTCAAATGACTAGACGATATCGTATTAATAAATATCTAGCAAGTTGAATGATTTGACCAAAGAAATGTACTCCAAACGTTGTACACATAGTAATAATCTACTTAACAATAATTCTATAAAGTAAAACGTTGTCGTGATGAAAATTTGGCGAATGTTGGTTGCCAAAGTAAATCATCTGCGAAAAGTTGTCTGGCAAGTGAAATTCGGACAATAAAACTTCGGAGAAAAGGCAGAACACCGTAGTAAATCTTGGTCCTTAAATAAATCATCTACTTCGTTATGTACCAATGTATTATAAAATACAGTCGACTTATAATTGTATTACGATTTCACATTAAACATGTCCTAATAAGAAATCTCAACTGATCTAGTTCTTAAATGAAAAAAAAAAAATTAGGCATTTTTAAGTAATTGGCACGGACGGTAATTAATACAATACAATCGGAGTCATTACTAAAATATTATTCAAGTTTAGATCGCAACAAACTAGCATTTGTAGCAACAATATCCATATTAATTTAGCCAACAAAGTCTATACGATTTCAGTAAATTTCTGTACTGTAATGGATTAGGGTTTGATCAAGTTTTGTCCAAACAAAAGCTAATCCAATTCAGTTCGCATCTGGACCTTATCAGTATAGGCTTTGTAAATTCGCGGCCGGATACCGGATATTCGGCCGATGGTCAGGCCGAATATCCGGTATCCGGCCAAACAACTATCCGTTGCATCTCTAGTTTTTTCTATGTATGTCTATTGTCTGTGTGTTTACGAATAAAAAATTATTCTATTCTATTATTTAAATTCACCAAACAATTGAAAACTATGACATATCAATGACATTTCGAATATCGATAGTCCGAGATAGTACTTGCGTTTAGTAACAAATGTACAAACTCATACTAAACACTAATCAATAAACAGGCCCTAAAGCAAGTGTACACGCTCGCACAAAAATAAATCATCGAATAGCTCAAAAATGGAGTTGATTGTGAGTTGCATCTCTCTCTAACATACCTGACGTGTCAAGGGTGATGTTGTTGCTTGTCGCCGTCGTGTTGACGCTGTGTTGCGCGTCCTCCGTTGCGCTGTCTCCTGTGTTCTCCTCGTCTTGGAGTTCTGCGTCTCTCTCTAACATACATACCTGATGTATCCAAAGTGATGTTGTTGCTTGTCGCCGTCGTGTTGACGCTGTGTTGCGCGTCTTCTGTTGCGCTATCCTCTGTGTTTTCTTCGTCTTGGGACTCTCCGTCTGATTCTTCTTCTGATTCTGTGCCTGTAATATAATAGTTTTTGACGATAGAAGTGCGAAAAATAGGAAAATTCGCACGTATATTGTACAAAGTTTTACAGTTCTATACTGCAAAACGTAATTCAAGACCAAAAAAGTAAGAATATGTTGCCACTTTTTACTAGCGCGTCTTGTATTTGTGTAAAAATAAGTAAATAAAAGTACTTTTTTAAATCGTAGGAGTAAAATTACTAATAAATAAATTATCTTAGCGTGATTATTTATCAAAAGGAATTTACTATTTTACAAACAAATTATTGCAGTGGCAACAGTAGTCTTACTTTTTTTGGTCTTGAATTACGTTTTGCAGTATAATACTTATATACATCCTTTAAATTTTAAACGTAGTTACGGTTTTTAAACGTAGTCACACCGGGTTGTCTTTTTAGTATGAAACGCGTTCGGTCAATGAAAATTTTGCAAATGAAATATCTGGTCGCGTCCGTACTTCCGTAGAGTAGATGGCGCTGTACCGGGAACGGCGATACCTACATCGCGCTAATTATTTTTTTTATTGAGAATGTATATTAAGCAGCGATATTCGTTAAGCAGTTTTCGCAAACATAATATTAATCACTACACCTTATAAAACAAACTCCCCCGCCGCGTCTGTCTGTTTGTATGTTTGTTCGCGATAAACTCAAAAACTACTGAACGGATTTTCATGCGGTTTTCACCTATCAATAGAGTGATTTATGAAGGTTTAGGTGTATAATGTGTTAACCCGTGCGAAGCCGGGGCGGGTCGCTAGTAGGATATATTATTATAGTCATATTCATACCTTCGTCATCATCATCATCGTCGTCCTCGTCTCCGCTCTCCCCTTCGTCGTCTGTGAGTTCTCCGGCGGTCCCGAGTTGCGCCTTCATACTCTTTTTACTCGCCGCGTTCCCTAAAAATAGATAAATTAATTACACTGTTTTAATTATGCTGCAATGGACAAATTCTTGTAACATAAAATTTAATCACTTATTGGACATCTTGGTGTCTAATTTGAAATTTGGTGTACCTACTTAAGATAAGACCTACTTCCGTAATGAGGTTGGCAACTGTCAAAGGTTTGCATAGATGGCGCTGGCGCTTGTTTTTAGTCACTCGCGCGACATGTTTCGGAGAGCCTAGGTCTCCTTTCTCAAGCACTAACAGTGCGAGCAGCGTTCACGACGGCCGTGCTTCGCGTACTGCGGCGCGCCGAGAAAACCTGTAGGGAGAGGTCCTGCGCTGTCGTTGTAGGCGGGCATAGTCATCATCATCATATCAGCCAGAGGACATCCACTGCTGGACATAGGCCTCCCCCAGAGTGCCACAATGACCGGTCTTTCGCCACCCGCATCCACCGGACTCCCGCGACCTTTACCAGGTCGTCAGTCCACCTTGTGGGGGTCTACCCACGCTGCGCCTTCCGGTACGTAGCCTTCCGGTTAGTGTTATTTAAGGGGCCCACTGATTAACAGACCGCCGGACGGTATCGGCCTGTCAGTTGTTCGGAGCTGTCAAATTTTTGTTCTATCTGACAGGCCGATACCGTCCGGCGGACTGTTAACCCTTTACCAGGCTGATAGTTCAAAAATGACAGCGAATGTCAGTCTTACTCATCGAAAATAGAACACATGTTCGAAGTGCCGTATGTGGGAAATATATATCCCTTAGCCTGGTAAAGGGTTAATCAGTGGGCCCCTTTAGGCGGGCATAGTGGTGTGTTAGGGCTCTAAAGGTTATTACCAAGGCTGTTGCCAGCTAGAACAACGCGTGACAGCCGCTCGCCGCTGTCCGGTAGTACCGTGATGGCGTCCACCAGCTCTTTGCATGCCGCGCGACCGATCTCGTTGTGGCTCAGATCTAGACACTGTGAATAATTTACTAGCACCGTACGAGTAAAGGATCTTACCAAGGCTGTTGCCAGCTAGAACAACGCGTGACAGCCGCTCGCCGCTGTCTGGTAGTACCGTGATGGCGTCCACCAGCTCTTTGCATGCCGCGCGACCGATCTCATTGTGGCTCAGATCTAGGCACTGGGAATCAGAGAAATAACATGATAACAGCAAGAAATAGGAATATTTATTTGCTTATAGTCTGTATCTTTCGGTATTTAACCTTTTAACCGCCAAAAGACGTCAACTAACGCGCGCGGCCACAGCCCAATGTCAACCTTCGTACATTCCAGCATGGTTCACGATGACGCGCACGATACACGCGACGTTCAAAAGGTTAAAAAAAAGTAAACAAACAATTTGTACATTTTCGGGTAGTTATAACTCTTATAACATTTATTGGTTAACCGACCAAATACAAAACCGCCTGGATCTGTCACTGAACGACCTGACTTTAACCTACATTATTTGATATTGTAATGTTTTCATCTACCCTCAACTGGCTTAAGGAGCCATTTGAGGGTAGATTTTGTTTACACTTATTTAAATACCTAAAGATACAGAGTATAAATCTTACCTCTAAGAGTGTAGAGTTGTCTTTGAATGCTTTGGCGAGTGTCCGCGCGCCTTTACTCTTGAGCAGGCAGTCGCCGAAGTTGATCGCTTTTAGGTTTTTTAATCTGTAACATAAAAAAAAATCAGCTTCCATAAATAGACACAATACACAATAGACACAATATACAATAAAATAAATACAAATACAAAAGACATACTTTTATTTATAATAATACAAATTACATACAACTAAGACTTACAAATAAAAATTAAAAATACAAACCGCTCCCTGCCGTTCCCGATGCAAAGGTGCCCATGATGCTCGCAGCATTTCCTCGCTGGATCACCACGGACAGCCTTTGCACAAGGAACGACTCGGAGCGGGGGCCCTCCCCTTTCTGTCTGAGTCGACGTCCCAAATCGCGAGTGAAGTGTTTCGCGTCGGCTGACCAGCAATAGACATACTTAAATTAAATTAATTAAGTCTTCATCAGCAATTCCACTTATCCATGCTTCTCTACCATGATTAACTACCATTTATTTCTTGATATTAGTTCTAAATTATTCAACATTGTAAAGACTTGTAGTTTCTTTTAAAGATGCAACGGATAGTTGTTTGGCCGGATACCGGATGTTCGGCCTGACCATAGGCCGAATATTCGGTATCCGGCCGCCGAATATTAGGCCGGCGGAACTATACCTACATTTCCGTTTCTCAGGTGCGCATTATGCAGGTTTTGACCTGTTTGGTGGTGAACGTCCGCGCGGACTCATTTCTAGGTTCGAAAACTTTAAAATGTGTGCGCGTGGAATGTTTAAATTGTTTTAAAATAATAAACGAGTACGATTATGACCGTGACTGTTTCTTAAATCCAATTTGTTTACTCCGAAATCAAGCAAAGTTACAATCCGGTAGCCGGCCGGATATTTAAATAAGGGCCGGATACCGGATAGTAACCGAATATCCGGTGCATCTCTAGTTTCTTTTCACTCATGTATAGGACGATTTACCTATATCCTTTTCAGGGAATGGAAGTATCTCTGTTTCAAATTCCGCCTTTTAAATTGATTCAACTGTAAAAGCAACGGTGACATACACACCATAGAGTAATATAAGGAGAGAGTGGTAACATTCATCTCAGCCATAAGACGTCCACTGCTGAACATAGGCCTCCCCCTTGGACCTCCATACGTGCCGGTTGGAAGCGACCCGCATCCAGCGTCTTCCGGCGACCTTAACAAGATCATCTGTCCATCTTGTGGGTGGACGTCCTACGCTGCGCTTGCTAGTCCGTGGTCTCCACTCGAGCACTTTTCGACCCCATCGGCCATCTTCTCTGCGTGCAATGTGGCCTGCCCATTGCCACTTCAGCTTGCTAATCCGGTGGGCTATGTCGGTGACTTTAGTTCGTCTACGGATCTCCTCATTTCTGATTCGATCACGTAGAGATCTCTACGGTAACATTAGTTTGTATGTATGGTACATTAGTTTTCTTGCCAAAATGCGAGTTATTTTGTAGTTCACATCTAACGTCAAGTAGTCGAATTATCAGTACCGCTACCTGACACGAAATGTCACAAGTGTCGCTACTGACGAAAAATGTACTGCTAAAACAATTTACGACTAATATTATAAGCAGCCCGTAGAACCGATGGACGTTGGGGCGGAAAGGTTCTCGAGTGGCGACCGGTGGACTAACGACCTGGCCCCAATTTCACATCGGTGACAGGTGCGACGAATTGTAAAATCACTGTTGCTGACGTCACAGGCATCCAAGGGCTACGATTACCACTTACCATCGGGCGGGCCGTACTCCTGTTTGCCACCATCATTGTATTATTTAAAAAAACTTTATTATATCGGATAAAAACAGATATTATGTGTTCCGTACTCTACGTCAGAGGTCTCCATTGGAGAGAGTAACGTCTCCGGTGTCCGATAGATGCCGCTAGCGTCTATGTAGTCGCTCCGCCCCACGCCGTGACGTAGTTCCGCTTCCCCTTCCTGCGAACTGTTACTCGCTTTCCGCGACTCGCCGCCATGACACATTGTTTCGTCGACCGTCTTGTCCGATGGTCCGCAAATTTTTTTTGCGTACATTTTTGCAGCATGGTGCTTTAAAATTTCCGAACTAAAGCTTGTTCCATTAAATAGTGAAATATAGCAGAGATCGCTATTATTAGTCTTTTGGCGATCCCGCGATCGAAAGTGCTTTTCGATTCTACCCACTTTTTATTTTTATTTTTCTTGCTAAATTATTTTTTACATACCATGCTGCTAAAATCGTTACCGTTAACAAGCCTGGGAGTACCTCGTGTTGTTAGTTGCGCATCGTAAATGCCTACTTTGACAGGCACGGTTCTCAGGCGGGTCGCGCATTTTCGAGATCGAAGTAGGAAGTGCGTCATGAGTTTTTTATCAACAAGTGGTAACGTAAGTCGCTCCGCGTTCGGAGAGGGAACGTGCGTCGTGCCTGCGGCGGCGGGCGCGGCGCCCGGGGCGGCGCGGAGGCGGGCAGCCTGCGCGCGCTGCTGCTGGGTGCCGCGCTTCTATAGGACTGATAAGGAGGTTTGGATTGTCTCGAACCATCCGGTGAGCCAGTTTAATGATATTCTAGTTTTATTTGGCGTTCAGAAGCGACGCGACAGGGAGCCCCCGCCCGTGGCACCCCCGCCCCCGCCGTGTCACGCGCCGCGCCGGCGCCGTCGACTTTCTTCTGCTGTCGTCCGAGATGACTCCGAGACGCCGCGACGCTGCGGAGTGGTGTCGCGGTGCGGGCGCTCCCAGTCCGCGGGACTCCGAGACACATCGATCCCGTCCTGGCGTCAAGGTGAAAGCGGACCGCTCCTGCGACTCCCGACTGCTCGATGTGGAAGGAAGGTAAGTTACGTGGAAGCAGTGGAAACATTACGAGTACAGCGGCGGTGCCGTTCGCCCGTCGGCTGCCGTCCGTCATGACGTCGCTGGTGACCTACGCGCCGGTGGAGGCCACCACGATGGAGCCGCCGAGGGCAAAGTGTCGCCGTGATGATGCGTGCAACTACGAGCCAGCCTACAGCGCTACGATGGCGCTGCCCGCCACACGCATCGGCGCCTCCCGTGCAGGTAACGTCCGTCATGTGCACCGGCGCCTGTCGAGCTGGCCGCCACGATGGCGCCTCTCGCCTCACGTATCAGCGCCTCCCGAGCCGGCGGCAGCGGCCGCCACGATGGCGTCGCCCGCCTCACGGCTTTCGAGCTAGCTGCTACTATGGCGCCTCACGCACCAACGCCACCTGAGCCTGGCGGCGGCCGCCTTACGTACCGGTGCCTCCCGAGCTGGCCGCTACGATGGCGCCTCTCGCTTCACGCACCGGCGCCTTCCGAGCCGGTGGTGACAACCACCACTTTGGCGCCGCCCGACACGATGAAGCCGCCTGCCTCACGCACCGGCGCCTCTCGAGCTGGCCGCCACTATGGCGCCTCTCGCCTCACACAACAGCGCCTCCCGAGCCTGGCGGCGGCCGCCTCACGCACTGGTGCCTCCTGAGCTGGCCGCCACGATGGCGCCTCTCGCCTCACGCACCGGCGCCACCCGAGCCGGCGGCGGCGGCCGCCACGATGGTGCCACCCGCCTCACGCGACAGCGCCTTTCGAGCGGGCCGCCACGATGAGTCCTCGCCACACGCACCAGCGCCTCCTGAGCCAGTGGCGGCCGCCATGATAGCGCCGCCCGCCCCACGCACCGGTGCCTCTCGAGCCGGCCACCACGATGGCGCCTCTCACCTTACGCACCGGCACCTCCCGAGCGGCGGCGGTTGCCATGATGGCGCCGACAATCACGCCGATGCTGTCCACCTACAACTACGACGATGTCGTCCCTTGCAATGGCGCCCATGTTCTGTTCGCAAGAATACCACCGCGAACTTACCCGTCCCCGATGCCCTGCCCACCAAGCAGACGCTGGGCGCCACGGTATCAGTTTTGTCCTGTCCACATGGTTCCATTGAGGTACGCAGGCGCATATAGTTATGGTGCCACAGCACGAACAGACCGCTAAACTCTTGGTTTCGGTTAAGGATGGCGACGGCAGGCAAGGTCGTTAGGAGCCTCGTCCTAGCGTGGCTCGACTGCCCGGAGTTGAAAGCGGTAAGATTGTCGATACCCAGAGGAAAATACGTCGCGTCCCTGAGCTTCATAAAGGTGCTGATCGACGAGGAGCCGTGCCGCTTCGAGGGTCCTACAACGTCTCGAGGCCAGCGAGCGATCCAACCGGAGAGCAGCTTTGCGACACGATCCTGTGCGACCGCTCACAACCGAGGTTGAAGGCATCGAAAAGGTCTGCAGACCTCACATAATTATCTCTCTGCTGCCCGCTCTCTCCAGCTTAAGTTCCGTCTTACAAAGACGAACTCGTTCGCCAAGCCCCTAATAAACAAAATGGGACAAATAAACCCGCTGCGCCTGAACAAGCTTGAGTTTCCGGTGCTAAGAAAAAGGGGCCAGGGGGACTCCAGCAGTTTCCATCTGTCTGTCTTCGACTTTATCGAAACAGTTTTGTTACGCAAAGCGCCAAAATCGATTTTAGACTTGATTTCATCAGTTCGATTTCTCTAAAAGCATGCTACCATACCCCTATACTAGCTCAATATAGGCGTTTCTTCGGATAAAGTGAATTAGACCATCACGCTCCTAGACATCACGTGGGACACGCGGCACAGCACCCCGATTGAAAGTTTTCTTTTTCGTGACATACAGGCCTGCCTTGCTGCCGAGTTCCTCGCAGAAATGAGACTCAATGCCTCCTGTTTAGTCTTAAATTCGCAAACTTTAGTTCATGGAGGAAGGTGACACCTTCGCAGTCCCCAGCAACACTTCTGACAGCTGCCGAAAACCTCGTGCCACTTCCCTCCTCATCTTATGCCTGCAGTCCGTTACAATCTCCAATAATGGTAGACAATGTACGAGGTAAGGCCCTTTCAGTGGAGAGTAATCGTTAACGGGCCGCATCTGCAGCGCTGACGACAGAAGTGTACTACAAACATACAACCGGACCGTTACAGTATACATAAAACGACGGCGACACTACATCCCTTCCGTTACTACGGCTGTCGCAAAAACTGCTGATGCCAGCAGACCGTCTACAGGTCGCGCTGGTTCCTTGCTACTTACCAGGTCGGTACAACTCCCGAGGGCGACGGTTTATCAAGAAGTCACTGCGCGCCCGAGGGGCCGCTGCGCCCAGAAGCCGCCGAGACTATCTTCGCCTGATAGGCGCCCTGTTGGCCGGCCTCCGCTTTCGAGAGCCCTCGCACTGTGCCACGGTATTTCTTAACCGACTCTTTGAACTGCTACCACGACGCGTTTGGCAGCTGCCGGTGATACGACTTGGCATGGATGTCTCCACCTCCCAGCCTAGTCTGTTTACTGTGACGGCGTGATGAGGAGAGCCTTCACGCAGCTGCGGTAAGCTTGCAATTTACTGGCGGTCCTAGTGAACACAACGTCAGACCGCCCTTTCTAACGAGTCAACGACCTTAAAAATCGAGGCGTAGCTCCTGTCAGATAGGACGCTCCAACACCGGGCTAGCGGGATCAGGAGTGACGTCCGCTTGATGTACTTACTGGCGTGACTGGCGCATGCATGCAACATGCCAAGGGCTAACGCTACGTAGCGAACGAGACGCAACTGTCAGTGTCTCACTAATATGGAAGAGTGATAAAGAGACAGAAAGAAACTCAAGTGATCGTCCGGGGGATGCTCCCGGTACTGAGTTTGTATGGCGAGAACCGGGTATTCCCGGTTCTGGTACTGTGTTTGTATAGAAAACCAGTACCGGGAGCACTCCTTAGATCGTCGCCTTCTCTAGGCCGCCTGTACACCCACAATGTAGAAATGGTCTTCATGGTGCATCAAAAATAAGATTGATTGCCAGGTACCTCTAATATCCAGTGAAGTAACGAGCTATCTCAGGCACCTATTTCTACTGTCCATGTTAGCTTTCAGAACGACACTTGTTCATAAGCCTATCGGACACTATGCCTTCTTCCAACGCCATTAATAGCGAGACCAGCGCCTCCCAAACCACCAGCTTGGGACGCGAGAAATCTAATTAAAATTACTTGCCCTAACTTGAATAGCCCTACAACGTACCTATATAGAAGAGCTGCCGCTCTTTTACTGTTAGCATCAGGCCGCAGGGTCAATGACCTTACTCTACTACTCTGTAGCCCGGGCAATTGCATAGATAACTTTCGCGCTATTATTTTGTGTCCGAAATTCGGCTCTAAACCAGATAACGTGTCTTACCGACTGGACTCTTAGAGACTCCGGAATAAAGTATAGACCCAGTAAGTAGGTAGTCTGGGTACGTTAACTTGTGAGAATTACACAAAATGTTAGGGGACACTGCGCCTATTTCTTCCAGCCACAGTCTCATCCAAGCCGGCCTCGCCTACGATTGCTTTCGATCCACGATGTACTTATTCACTAAATTGGCTGGAAAACTATCCAATTAGCTTAAGTTAATTGGAAACATGACTTTTTCAGACGATTCTATCGCCGAAATTCTGCGGATCGGATGCGATTTCGAATGAGAAATCTCTTAAACCAGTTTAACGTCAGATTCGAACCTGGGATTACAATTTAAATTCTCAATTTCCTGTAATGCATCATTATAACGAGTCACTGTGATTTCATGGGTTGCAATAAGGCGTATATATATTTATTCTTTCTCTGAGTTCTATGACAGTAGGTGTAGCCCTAACGCTTGCGCGCCCGCTGACTCGCCACCAGGAGATAATAAACAGGTCTCAATGGAGACCTCTGACGTAGAGTACGGAACACATAATATAAAAATTTTACCTTCCAATAAAATTGTTATTATGTTTCCTTCTACGTCAGAGGTCTGAGTAATGCCTTCCTGGCAGGCTACTAGGCTACTTTTATGCCGACGGTACTTCTCCTCAACAATGTGTCATGGCGGCGAGTCGCGGAAAGCGAGTAACAGTTCGCAGGAAGGGGAAGCGGAACTACGTCACGGCGTGGGGCGGAGCGACTACATAGACGCTAGCGGCATCTATCGGACACCGGAGACGTTACTCTCTCCAATGGAGACCTCTGACGTAGAAGGAAACATAATAACAATTTTATTGGAAGGTAAAATTTTTATATTTCTCCTGCGAAGTTTCTGACAATTGTCAAAGATTTAGAAGAATTGTAGGTAATTCTTGACAGGTAATGAGTTATATGTCGGAATTTCGTGACAATTGTAGTGTTTCTTGTGACAATTGTCATAAACTTAGCAAGAGAAATATCTGTTTTTTTCCGATATCATAAAGTTTTTTTTAATAATACAATGATGGTGGCAAACAGGAATACGGCCCGCCCGGTGGTAAGCGGTAACCGTAGCCCATGGATGCCTGTGACGTCAGCAACAGTGATTTTACAATTCGTCGCACCTGTCACGTTGGTGAAACAGGGGCCTGGTAAAGGTCGCGGGAGTCCGCTGGATGCGGGTGGCGCAAGACCGGTCATTGTGGCACTCTTTGGGGGAGGCCTATGTCCAGCAGTGAACGTCCTCTGGCTGATTTGATGATGATGATGATTATAAGCAGAAGGAGTTGAAAATAGAGTTCCAGTTAATCCGGTCATAATATTAGCTGAAAATTGTTGAGCATTAGAGTTTTCGTTCGTCGCGACATCTATTGTCAACTAGCAGTACTGATACATTCCGCTACTTGACGCTAGATGCCAACTACGAAATAACTCGCGTTTTGGTAAGAAAACTGATGTAGTTTCCACTTTTTCTTTACTTATAATACTCCATTGATACACACAAGAGTTATTGTAGCATTTATAATATTAATAAGTACACATGTAAGTAGGATTAATCGTAAATTTTACCTGGGCAGGGCTTCTGCGACGGCCTCAGCCCCTTTAGGCCCGATGGTGTTGTCGTTAAGGTTGAGACAGCTCAGCTGTGGGTTCTGCTTGAAGGCCTGCGACAGAGCCGATATACCAACATGGTATATTCCGTTCTGTGGCATCGCTACTTCCTCGAGGGATCCCATTTTCTAAAAAAAAAGAAGTACAAACTATATAACAAGATAAAAACTATCCTATGTCCTTCCTCGGACTATCTCCATACCAAATTTCATCTAAAACGATTCAGCAGTTATTGATTCCCCATACTTTCATTCACCTTTTCACGCCCTTAAAGTATGATTTCCGGGATAAAAACTATCCTATGCCCTTTCCCGCCATGGGTGTTGTGGTTGAAGCGTGATGGGGTAACAGATGTTAGAATGTGTCTTTGTAAACTGAAATAATCTTCACTCATGTCGCCAATAGCGACTAAAAATTCAAGTGAGTGAAACCGTTGTCGTCTCGTCTATATCTCCCTTTCTAACTTATGGCACTATCCGTTTCGGCTATTTAGGGTTGTCAAAATTCAACTTATTATCTTATCTGTGGTCGTGCACGCAAAGGGACGTCAAGTTGTGCCAACCCTAATAATTTCTCGGAGCAATGCTGAGCCGAACGGAGCCGAGAATGCCCGAAGTCAGGAGTGTCTCCCACTGACATTAGTATGATTTGTATCTCGAAAACCTTCGCCAGAGCAGTGGCGCCATCATTCTCGATCCGGTTCCTGCCGACTATGAACACTCTCAGCTTCGGCGGCCACAAAGACAGCGCTTTGGCTAGCAGCCGGGCTCCCGTGATGCCCAGACCGTTGTTGTTTAGACCAGCGGTCGGCAATAGCAGCCACGGGCCACATAGTAGTTAACGAAGTTGACGCGGGCCGCACTTTGTTAATATTTATGACTTTATCAGACATTGTCGTTTGTCAATATTACGTACAAAATAGCCAGGGAGGTCCGCCGCCTGTTGTCGACCGCTGCTTTAATGGATGATTTCCAGGTTAAAAACTATGCTCGGTCAAATTTCAACTTGCGCCAAGCGTTAAGGAGTAACAGACAGATAGAAACATTTACGCATATTATAATATTTGTATTAGGGTTTCTGCTTTCTCGGCCTTTTTAATTTCTCGAGGCACGGGAATTCTCGACCAGGATTTCTCGAGTTTCTCGAGTATCTCGAGAAATTTTGAAAATTGTACAGGTCACCATGTTATTTTAATTTTTTTTGCTTCATTACAAATCAGACTCATACGAATCGTAGGTAAGTTCAATAATCAAACATATGGTACATTTTTTGCCACCATAAATTCCACTTAATAATCAAAAATTCAACAACAAACATAAACAAACTATAGATGGAGGCGTGCGCGCTGGCGATGTGATAAGCTATAGTGTATTTCTTTAGGTAAGTAAGGTAAAGGGCCCCTGTTTCGGCAGGTTAAGGCTCTTGAGAGTGAGTTGAGAGTTTGTATATTTTTTTAAATATTACTATGCATATCATTACCTTGAAAGCTTTTGAATAAGTTATATTAGTTCTTTGTTGATAATTTAATGTATAAACTGTAGGGTTTTAGTTGAAACTTTATTTTATAAGAATTTTGTCGTGAACCTCTTATTTGGCTCCCATTTCGTGATACAAATTTAGGTCAGCTCCTAAGTTCGTGAATTCGTGTCCCCTGTTTCGGCATAAAGTTTTCTTAGAGTAATTGGTGATAATTTGCTGATAATCATTTATATTTAACGGTTACTTACGAATAACTGTATGGTCAAATTAAAAATAATATTAAAAAAAATTATAATTTGAGAGCTAGCTTAAAGTTTTTTGTACTCGTCGTCTTTAATGGTTGAATTAAGACTTTGTAAACCATATGGGTACTTTAACACGTGATTAAGAGCCAAACTACTTAAATAAATAAAATAAAAATTACAAATTAAAATAAATTAAAAAATAAAAATTACTTACAAAAAATAATTTACTATCTTATACGTTAAATATAAACATACACAAAAATAAATCAAATAATAAATAAAATTGTGCTAGTAGTTGATATGAGAATATACGTGGAATATACCTTAAAATGTTTAACTCGGGTCACATTCAAACTCGTTTTATGAGAATTCTAGTGAAAAAAACATATACCGAATTTCGCTCATACGAAACTTCATGAAATACATTAATTGAAACAGAAACAAAAACTTTTATTCGAATGGGTTTAGCTTTTCCTTCCTATAAGCTTAACAAGTGAGAGCGCGCACCTTACGCCTAAAAAAAGTGCACGCATACAACACAGCTGTTCGCGGCCCTCTGACAGTTTCGACCGTCGTATTACTCTCAGTTTAATTACTAAAATATTGGTTATTACTTTATTGAAGAGATTAAATAATACAGATTTTTTTCATATGTATAATTAGAATAAAAAATAATTGAATTCCTTATTATTTGCGCCAGAAACAAAACTAACGAAATAACGTACTAACACGAACTTGGGGCCGTTTACCTTATTTAACAAAATGTAAACAAATCACAATATGATATTTTATTAGGCAAAAATATTCAAGCCAATTTAACTCGATGTGACAAACTTACAGAAGTTTTACTACGTAATATAAATACTTACTCAACGTAACAATGAAGCTGCTAAAATTGTGATATTTTGCTAATAGGAATATATCGTCGGTAGGGATTGCAATCCGGTCCGGCGGATCCGGTAATCCGGCCGGATCCGGCACTTTTTAGGAGCTTACCGGATCCGGTTGAAATCACCGGATCCGGACCGGATCCGGGAAAATAGAAAAAAAGACCGCACGCAGCACCCACTGCGCGTTTTAGGTGAGATAAAGGCGACGGATAGAAGAAAGAAGTTAAACAGAATAAAGAACGAATGAAAAAATCCAAATTTAGTAAAATAAGAAGATATTTAATATGACGATGATTGAGAACAGAAGAGGCTTTCCTCTTCTTTCATGTTGGTGGCACGAATCGGCACGATACGACGATTACTTAAATAATTAGAAGTAAAAATTAAAGGACGGAGATGCCATGGAAGGCATTTGTAACGACCGGTCTGGCCTAGTGAGTGACCATTCAGTGACCCTGCCTATGAAGCCGATGGTCCTGGGTTTGAATACAGGTAAGGGCATTTATTTGTGTGATGAACACAGATATTTGTTCCTGAGTTATGGGTGTTTTCTACGTATATAAGCATGTATTTATCAATATACTATACGTATATATATCGTCGCGTACTAGTACTACCTAGAGCTAGCTAGTACCCATATTACAAGCTTTGCTTGGTTTGGGGCTACGAGTAGGTCGATCTGTATAAAATTGTCCCCAAATATCTATTCTTGAATTATTTATTTATTTGTGATTTAGGCTATAAAACTATTTTCACGGATAAAAAATGAAAGCAAGATAATATTGGAGCGCATTTCATACAATTCTGGTTAAAAGTAAAATATCTTGTTACTAGAATGGATGTCAGCGTTACAAATAATTCCATCAAAGCACAGCTACGAAAACTTGTCCTTTCAAGGAGTCCATTTCCCATCCCATAATTATCCCATTAACAGGCTTTGGAATCTAATCAGATTTATATTTTTATTGTAAACGTATAAATTTGAGCAGAATGTGAATGATTAAATATAATAAAATTAATAAATGACTTAGACTTCAAATTTTATTTTTAAATTGAGATTGACTATGTGACACTTTTTAATACTTACTTTTATTTTATTGTTAAAACATTATTTCTTTTAACTTCAAATTGTTGTTTAATGAATACATTTGTAAAAATACCCTTTGTTTCTCATATAACGCATAAAACTTGAAAAATATGTCATTTAATTAACTTTAATATCCTTATACCTAACCGGATCCGGTCCGGCCGGATCCGGCCGGATTGAAAATCAATACGGTTTGCAATCCCTAATCGTCGGGTTGATTTGATATGTCAATAGTAATTTAGTTTTGAAATATTTGTTTTTACATGGTCCTATAATTCGTTTTATTTAGCATAAGAATGAAAAGAAAGAAAAGAAGAAGATACGTGACCTTGACGTGTATTTTTATTGAAAAACACTTTTGAAAACGAAATCACAGCAAATATGTAACAATTAACAAATCATAGGTATTCGATCATTTACATTATTTTGCTTTTATAAGTAAGCAATAGTTAGGTACACATTTATTAAAAATACACATCATGAATGTCATGATAGTTCAAAAGTTTCAAAACATGAAAATCGGTTGGAACCAGAACGATAGGGAACGGATCAAGGCAGTTCATATTTTTGGTTGGTTGGTTAACTACCAATGAATAGTTTAAGTAGGTACCTAAAAATTTAAAAAAAACATTGCTTACATTAATTTAACTACTTAAAGAAATACACTATATTACAAGAGACTTATCACAAGAGATTTATTTCTCGAGTTCTCAAGGCATTGAGTTTTTTTTTTCCGTCTCGACTTAGGACAAATTTCTCGAGAATTCTCGAGCAGAAACCCTAATTAGTATGGATTTGTACCTCGAAGACTTTCGCCAGAGCAGTGGCGCCATCATTCTCGAGCCGGTTCCTGCCGGCTATGAACACTCGCAGCTTGGGGGGCCGCGAACACAGCGCCTTGGCTAGCAGCCGGGCTCCCGTGATGCCCAGACCGTTGTTGTTTAGGCGGAGCTCCTGAAAATTGAGAATTTTAATTATCATTAGAGATGCCACGAATATTCGGCAACTATTCGGTATTCGGCCTATTCGGCCACTTTGCCGAATATTCGGTATTCGGTCGGATGTTGCCTACTATTCGGCCGAATAGCGAATATCTGTTGCATCTACCTACAAAGAAAAATTAAACAATAAAATAACCAAAAACTAGGTATATTTAATATGTATTCTTTTAAAGTAGTTAAATATGATGGCTCGTATTTGAGCATTTGTTGATTACAAAATATTTTATTTTTATTATGGGTCTGATTTGATTGACTCTAACTACATTAATTAATTCTGTTAACATAAAAATATATCTTGGCAAACGTTGTGCTTTGTTGGCGAACAGTTTTCATAATAATTGTGACTCAAAATGTTCGCACGTCATGCCGAATATTCGGTAATTGGTATTCGGCCAAATTTACTATTCGGGGCATCTCTAATTATCATGAGGCAAACATTAAATTCATTATAATTTTGTCTATACGCGCGCCGTATTTCAACTCCATTATGCCATTATCAAGCACTGAACTGTAAAAACTTAATTATATAGTAGAAACTTAAATCTTAAAACTCTTGTATCTGATACAAGTAGTAGACTACCTAAGTTGTTTGGAAGAGATCGCTCGTTAATGATAAGACCGCCTGTTGTTACCTATGTCTTCATTTATTATGTGTCTCTCTGTAAATGTGTTTTGAGGTTGTGCAATAAAGAAGATTTGTATTGTATTTAAAATATTTACTTATACTAAATATTTACTATTAAATATTTATTTTAATGTATATTTACTACATTTGGCTCCTTCGCCTATCCTATTAACTTATACACTAGAATTTTACTAAACTTTGTAGGAACTTTCGCACATAATACTGTTATTCAACTTGTTGTTCAATAGTACATTATTGTCGAGGCTCGGAAGTAGCTACTTGCAGGCTGAGGATT
Source organism: Cydia splendana (assembly GCF_910591565.1). Taxonomy (NCBI): domain Eukaryota; kingdom Metazoa; phylum Arthropoda; class Insecta; order Lepidoptera; family Tortricidae; genus Cydia; species Cydia splendana. Next base: position 2,865,967 of record NC_085983.1, on the reverse strand, counting down.
CGTTTTAAACGGACGACCTTGGGAGTCCGTTTAATTGAATCCGAAGCCAGCAAGTAGCCTTCCAGCCGAGTCATATATATATAATGCTTTTCTCAAAAATGGTGCAAGAAATATAAATATAATAGAAATATTTTACAAAAGCAACGTTCCTACGATATTTTCACAGAAAAAAGTAGAAACAATTGAAAGAGTTTGCTTTGCCGTCTTTTTATTTTTTTAATTTTAAAATAGAAGTGTATTTTCTGCCGAAAATACGCCAACCTATTTGAGACAGCTAAATAGTCGCGATACCAACATTATAATAATAAGTCCTTATCATCTGTTTGGCTGTTTAATAGGCCTGTTCCTTCGGGTTACTAATGTATTACCGAAACTTTTTTGCCAGATTTTCATATCCCAAACAATTTATCCCAAAAATATAAAAGCCAACTAATCATTTCCCAACTAAACAAGTCGCATATAAATATTTTCCAAGAGAACGATATGCAAAAAAATATTTTGACATTTCCTTACTTTGGCAACATTCATTTTACCAAATTTTAATTACTCGAAATTATTAGTTGCCATAGAATACAAAAACCATAACAAAACATGACAAATGTAACAGTTATCAAAAAAACAAATTGCCAATTTTTATTTGAACAAATTTTAATTACTCCAAATGAGTACTTACCAAAGAATACAAAAACCAAAACAAAACATGCTTTCTATTTTTTTCAAACTTTCTATTTTCTGCTCTGAGGAATACAAGGGAACTAACGAACCTATCTAGGTAAAAATATAGGTAGTCCTGTAGTGTTTTTTTTTCAATGCGGGGGGCTCCGATAACAATCCCTTTTTTTAAAGCAAGTGAGACCCGGTAGCCGGTCGACGAAGCCCCGCTTCGCGGGGCTTCTATTTTCTGCTCTGAGGAACACAAGGTACCTAACGAACCTATCTAGGTAAAAATATAGGTAATACTGTAGTCCCCCCCGTCCCGCCTCTTGCTAGCTTTCGTGTCGTTTAGACTAACGCAACATGTTCAAAAGTATGACTTAATTGATAAAAAAAAATTGTGGCATATAGCAATCCCTTTTTTTAAAACAAGTGAGACCCGGCAACCGGTCGACGAAGCCCCGCTTAGTCCTGTAGTGTTTTTTTTTTCAATACGGGGGGCTCCGATAACAATCCCTTTTTTTAAAGCAAGTGAGACCCGGCAGCCGGTCGACGAAGCCCCGCTTAGTCCTGTAGTGTTTTTTTTTTCAATGCGGGGGGGGCTCCGATAACAATCCCTTTTTTTAAAGCAAGTGAGACCCGGCAGCCGGTCGACGAAGCTCCGCTGCGCGGGGCTTCTATTTTCTGCTCTGAGGGACACAAGGTAACTAACGAACCTATCTAGGTAAAAATATAGGTAATACTGTAGTGTTTTTTTTTTTGGTAGCTTTCGGGCTGTTTAGTTTACCAAACCAAACTAAGCACCCACTTTACCTAACCTAGCCGAAACACATTTTTAATAACATAATGTTTTGGATAGACATAATTTGTAAAGTAGTGGTTTTGCAATACATTTATTTGAACAAACATTTTTTTTTTTGTTAGCCTGATTAAGTGTCCCACTGCTGGGCAAAGGCCTCCCCTCGCTCCCTCCACTCAACCCTGTCTTTTGTAGTTTCCCGCCAATCCAGAAAAAATACGTCCAAGTCGTCCCGCCATCTCCTTTTCGGTCTGCCTGCACTCCGGCTAGCACCATCTATGGTGTTCCGTGGGTCCCACTCCGTAACCATTTTGGCCCACCTTTCAGGGTGCATGCGGCAGACATGTCGATATGACTTTATCGACATGGCTACAGCAACGTGGGCCTCATTGTTAATCGTACACTAAACAAAAGTGGCAACAGTGACAGCTCGCTGAGACACCGTCTCTATATATTATAAGTCTATGGCTAGATGTAATGTCAGGCGTAATGTACGGCCAAGATGAGTTTGACCTGATAATGTAACAGCTGTATTGTACGTAGTAAAACTATACATAGTAATTTATTGTAATGTATTCTTGACTAATTGCTATCTTTGTCTTTTGTATTCTTATTACTATCTTTGTATTTTGTATGTATTAATTTTGTTGTTAATTCTCTTGTTATTCATGTTACCTGTCGTGATTGTTTCACCGGATGGTCTTATCGGAAGATCAGCGCTGGAAGTCGCCAGCAACATGCTGAGGTGAGACCATTTCGTGGCACTTTCTCTTTTTTATGTTTCTCTGTTTAGTATAAGTTTTTATTTTGTGTTTGTGCTTACGAATAAAATTATTTCTATTCTATTCTATTCTATTCTATGTCCAGCCCAGTCCCACTTAAGCTTAGCGGTCTTGACACCTACATCTACAACTCTAGTTCTGAAGCGCAGTTCCATGTTTCTGATTCTATCAGTCCTGCGAACACCCAGTATACTGCGCTCCATCGCTCGCTGGCAAACCTTGAGTTTGGACTTCAAAGCCTCAGTCAATGACCATGTCTGAGCACCATAGGTTAGGATAGGCAGGATACACATGTCGATGAGTTTGCGCTTGAGACACAGGGGAAGGTCACCCTTCAATAGCGCCTTCATGGACCAGAAGCTCTTCCAGGCGTTATTTAAGTATATTTAAGTATAAACATTTTTTAAGTAAAGATATTTTTGGACAAAATAATTTTGTCCAGTGATTTATTTACCAAAAATAAATTTGAGCGAACATTTATAGTCTAAGTAAAACATTTGGGAAAAAAACAGTTGGTCTTATAAAAGTTGTAAAGTAACAGTTTGGGAAATGATCATTTGTCGGATTTTAAGTTTGTCAAATGTTTATATGGGAAAGATTGAGTTGACAAACGTGCAGTTGGTAAAATTTGGTTGGGAAACGAAATTTGGTCAAAAACGTTTCGGTAAATTAAAAAGATCCCTGTTCCTTCATTTGATATGGCCATTTAAACTTTTAAAAAGTTTGGAATTCGACAAATAATGGTATTTGTAGGCAACATTGCAGTCCCAAAATCGAGACTGCAATGTTTTTAACTTTTTAATTTTTGACTAACCATAAACTCCGCACTTCGCGACCTATTTTTTAAACCATTTTTGAGAAAAATATTTACCTCCAGCTCAGAGCAGACTTCACTCTGCAGCAGCTTAGCGAGGCCCTCGACGCCGATGGGGCCGAAAGCGTTGTCGCTCAGGTCCAGGACTTTGAGACGGGCGCCAGCGGCAATCATACCGTCTCCAAGCGCTTTCTAGAAGTGTAAAAAACATTTTTAAAAGATTTAAATACACAACACATTAAAAAGGACTTTTTTATGGGCAACCAACGTGAATGGCTCTCAGCAGAACTTGTTATAGAGTGAAACATGTCAAGCAATTTTCAAAATAGTATCAGTCAGTTTACGGGTCAAGACAATGAACTGCCTCGCGAGAAAAATGCCGCGTGACCCACCTTGGTCAGTGAAGACCGAACTCAAACGAGGCACGTCTGCGCAGACCGAGCCGCCTCGCGCGGCAATTTTTTTGCGGATCGGATCGTCCTGTCTTGACCACCCATGGAGCCCCCTATTGAAACATATTAGGGACACATTAGCGCCATCGCGCGTTTGTATAGGGAGTATTACTGCAATGTTCTGCCGCCAGAGTGCAGCATTAATTTGTTTAGTAAATCATAGAGTAACTTATACATACTAGGCCTTAAATTTTTTGACAAGTTTTCACTATGAAATTGATGCATCAAGGCGGTTTGTGTACAGGTGGTGGAAATTTCTTTATCTGCCTCTCTATCGATCGAATAGGCAAGAGTGATAGAGAGGCAGAAACCCAACATTCAATTGTCGTGTTTCACGGTAGGCCATGTGATTGGCCTAGTGACGCGCTCTGCGCAAAGTTTTGCGTAAAAATACACCGTAAAAAGACGCGCAGGGCACGCGTGCGTGTATCGATGTAATCGCGCGTTTGTATCGCGAAAAACCCAAACAAACGGATTCGTGGAATGAAAAACGCCGTTGACGCACGTTCCTAAAACGTGTGTCGACAGCGCGTTCAAAAAATGCGGTGTGCCATGGCCCTTATACGCATACACCAGAATGCACTACATTGCATTACATTACATTAAAAATCTGTGTAGGTTAGTTATCAGAATTTGACATGAGAGAGAGAGTAGAGAAATTATAACCTACACAGATTTTTTTAAAGAAAACAATTGCACAGCAAGTTGTTCTCATTAACTTGTAACTAAGAATGATTACAACATACTTCTCTGGAGTTGCAAGTGCCCATAGGCTACGGTGACTGCTTACCATCAAGCAGACCGTATGATTGTTTGCCACCAATGTGGTATAAAAAAAACAACGGGTTGCACTCCGGGAGTGCCGACAGAAGTGAAAACTCAATAACTAGTCCAAAATGTTTGCAGCAAGGCCTATTGACTTCCTTGAAACGATGTGACCCTTCAAAATTTGTACATGTGTTGTCCGTTCCCAGACGAGATTGCCAGTAATTATAGTGTAAACAACTTTATTTACGGTATTTGACACATTATGACTGACGTATATAGAGATGTAACTAACGCAAATCGATTGTCACAGCAAGCGATTACGATTGGATGGCACGTAGACTGAGGTATCGAATTGTGACGTATAATGAATTTTTATTTGAGATTTAAATAAAGCTAGAATTATATGGTTTTCCCGCAAGCTAAATGCATTTAATACACCGACCGAGTAGGTCGCACCCATTGTCAAAATTGAAACTAACTGGGGATCTATTTTAAAGTTTATTTATGTTATTTCTGTGTCAAATTTGTTGTCTGTTAAGTGACGATAAATATATCCATATTTACAGTTAATTATCCACCTTTTCCTTATTTTTATTAAAAGAAAAATGAAAAATTCATATCGATTTACTTAGACGACTACCGATTCATAACGGTGGTGTCCGGCCAACCCTAAAATTAAAAAAAAAAAAGACGTAGAACGTAAACGTTCGCAGTGCAGTTGTTTTCCTTTGTGATTTCAATGTGCAAGACATTTTACGTAGTGTTGCTGTAGTGAGTGACAGACGTCAAATACCGTAAATAACGTTGTTTACACTATAACATCAAAATATTTTACTACAGCAAATTGCTAGAACTGGCTTTGTCTATAGATACGATTTCTAGGAACAAATCAAATTATTTTGATTTGTATTTTATGAAGTAGTCATATGTAAATTATTATTTATTTTTTGATATATGTATATTATTATCTATTATATTTCAGTTTGTCTTTGTCTATGTTCATAAAATCTACGAAGGGTAGACGTGCCTCTACCCTCCTTGATAAAATAAAAAAAAATCTTTGTCAATTGGCCTCTTTGATAGGCCTTGATTTGGGTCTGGCCGGTAAGAACATAGACACGATAAAAGTCTGTAATGTCAATGCTGTCATTTAAGTCATTTAATGCAAAAATATAAATTTTCATATAAAACGATTTATTCACTTGAAATATATTTATTACCTATTAATTTTAAAAATAAAAACTATTCATATGTACGAGCAACATATCTAAATGCGTCTTCTCACAGACTTAGTTAAATTTAAACCGTTGTCTCTCTTCCTTCCTTGCTGTATGTATCCGGCAATGGCGACTTTATCAACAATTCTTATCCGGATTATGGAAAGCCCTAATGTGTGTGTGGAAACCGTTGTAGTAAATCAGAAACAGCGATAATTTCAATCAAATATATATTAATCTTTAAATAAAAATGAGCGTGCTAATTACCAAATTCAAATATAATAATTTAATCTTACTATCCCCGTAAGTCCCGCGAACGCTATATCGCGTCCGAAATTATAATCAAAATTCAACATAGATGTAAAACCCCACATTGTTTAAGCTGGTAACCCTAGGAATTAGCGACGTTACTAATTAGGAAGATAGATTATATTGTTTAATTTTTTGACTATTTTTTTTAGAAAGTGAATCAGCAGATGGCTTGAGCGTGAGATAATAATATAATCCTGGGCCGTCATATGATTTCTTGGAAAAAGCTCAGAAGGGCACGTATCTGCCGCATATCCAAACTAGTTTCCCGGTGACCAAGAACGCTGCGCGGAGCTGTGAAGCAGAAAATGTCCGATAACCGGATAGATGTAATAACAACTTGTAACCATTTGCCATATCAGTGTATGTATTCATATGTATTATGAAAATATTTATATCTTAATAATACGTAACTTTTTGTTACCTTTTATATTTCACTAATTTCTGAATATAGTACCTAATCATTATCTTTTAACGTATTTTTTTACTTATTTGTGAAATGCTAATTTAAGAGCCCAACAACGTGCACACTAGCGCCACTGCTAAATAATCGTGATTATTTAAATTTAACGACATGTATTTAAAAAAGGGGCCGCTACGGACTGTATTGTGTATTTAGGTACCTTTTGAATACATCAAACTAGATTTTATGTTGCTGGATTCGTCGATCTATGAGCTCAAAACAAAAACGGCCGTTTTAACTTTGGACGGGTAGATTGACGAATCCAATAACATAAAAACTAGTTTAATGTATTCAGCAGTGGCGCTAGTGTGCACGTTGACGGGCTCTTAAAAACCTGACCCCAACAAAAAAGGAAAAAATACAAAAAGAAATTCCCTCTCTGGGATTCGAACCCAGGACCATTAGCTTCCTGAACTGGATTACTGCCAATATAGCAGGAGATCTAAGGTCCCGTTTTCTAAGGGGACCTTGCATTTTGGAGACAAAGCAAACCGCTTGGAACAGGTGTTCCTGGGGGTGACCTGAGCTGATTAAGCCCGGTTGCCAAGAGGTTCCCCCCAGTAGGTGGGCAGGGGAGGGGGGGTAAAAGTGCCTCCGGCGCGCCTCACTCTAAGCTTTATATCTGCATACATCTCGCAACTATATCAAGTTTGGTGTCATTTTCGTATAATTCGAGGATGAAGAATTCATTTCTGTGACTAAATTTTCACTCACCCATACAAAAAATTCGAAAAATTCAAAATTAAATAAAAATCTTTAGATTTTTTTTTCGAAAATCCTCTACAAAATGTATACTATGAGGATTTGTTCTAGAAAAAAAATACCTGTGAATAGCACAGTTCTCCTACTATACAGAATAGTAAACTTGTCAAACATTTTTTTTCATAACTCTGTTAAAAAAAATGTTTTGTGTCGCGCGGCGTACTTGCATTGTAAGAGTGGTATGCAACGTTTAGGATTTTTAAGTATGTTTAGATGATTTCTGATAAGTTGTTATTCTTCTGGTGGTAGATTACATTAATAAATTACTTCTGGACGTCATATATATACAAATATAAATTAAATATATAAATAAAGATGTTGGGAAAACTTTCGCTAATAGAGTTAAGTATTATAAATGTGATAAAATTAACATAGGAGATGTTTGACAAAAAATGCGGGTTAAAATAAGATATTATATTGTTCGTAATTGCCATTACATGCCCATGGGACTATGCATTTTAGGTTTTTTTAACGCAGTTGCACCTCCCTGCGCATTTTGTTTTGCAGCGGCAACGAATAAGCTCTAAACAAGCAGCAGCCGCCGCAGGTAGGCTTGTCCATATGGGCCCCCAATAACCTTGTTGTTTGGACCAGCCCCAGTCAGCAGGGCATGGTGGCTGTTGCTGTGGGGCTATAATCTGTCCCCAAACATATACCAAATCGCGCCGTGCGCCAAAAACCGCCGTGTCGCCGAAATAATTTTCAACCAGGTTGACAAGGTGCAGAAAACCCTAGAGGAAAAGCAAACCGCTCTATGTGCGTTCCTTGATGTTGAAGGTGCTTTCGACAATACGCCCACAGAGACCATACTCAATGGTATGAAATCAAAGGGAGTAGACGAAACCACCAGATGGTTACATAGCATGCTCTCAAACAGAGTAGCCACTCTGACCATCAATACTATATATATAGCATGAATTTTATACCACTAAAGGGTGCCTACAAGGAGGCGTTTTATTCCCACTATTATGGACCCTAGCAGTGGACCAACTTCTTGCAATCATGTCAGGCCAAGACTTTGATACACAAGGATATGCCGACGACCTTGTAGTCATCGTCAAAGGCCCTTGCCTCAACACAATATCCAACCTAATGCAAGGAGCTCTAAACACAATATTCAAATGGTGTAGAGAAAATGACTTGTCCATTAATCCGAGCAAGACTGTAATAGCCATTTAACCATTCACAAGGAAACGGAAGCTCGATAAACTCACAAAACCAAGACTTAATGGACAAATAATACCGTTCTCGGCAGAGGTCAAGTATCTAGGGGTCACCTTTGACCAAAAGTTAACTTGGAACCCTCACCTGAGAAACATTATACAAAAAGTGAAAATGGCCATGTGGTCATGCTGTCGAATGGCAGGAGCAAGATGGGGCTTAAGATCCAAATTGCTATGTGGTTATACACAGCGGTAGTGAGGCCAATTGTCACCTACGCTTCCGCAGTCTGGTGTAACAAAACCAGCCAAAAGACAGCAATAGACACTCTAAACAGCCTGCAACGCACGGCTTGTTTAACAGTAACAGGCGCCTACTCCTCGACACCGGGAGCGGCCCTAGATGCACTGCTGGACATCATACCACTCCACTTGCAGGTGCAAAAGGAGGCCAAGCAGTGCGTCTACAGAATATGCACGCTAAACAGGCCAAAATGGCGCTCTCAGGCATTAACCAATCTAAAGGCCTGGGTTTTTGCAAATAGAGCCCTTAGCATGCCCACTGATGACGAATGTCATCTCACCAAACTGTACACAGTAGAAATACCTCCTAGAGACAAATGGATCAACAACCAAATGTACGTCGAAGAGGGAAGCCACATCTGGTATACAGATGCTTCCAAGAAAGGCAATGATGTAGGATGTGGGATCTATGGTGAGAGATCTAAGCTCAGAGCTAGCGTCAGCATGGGCACATTGGCCCCAATCTTCCAGGCAGAAGTCTTCGCCGTCAACAAATGTGCGGAGATCAACCTGGATAGAAACCTAAGACACCAGCTTATCTACATCAACTCAGACAGTCAGGCTGCTCCGCTGGCACTAGAATCCCAGTCAAACTCAAAACTAGTCCAGAACTGTAAAACAAATCTAAATGCACTGGTTTACTCCAACAAAGTTACACTTAGATGGGTACCAGGGCACTCCGACATTAACGGAAACGAAGAAGCGGACGAACTTGCTAGAAAGGGCGCAGACACACCCCTGGTCGGCCCAGAACCCTTCTGTGGAAGCACAAAACGAGATTCATATTCTCTGCTCAGCAACTTAGAAAAAACGAGAGCAATCGATTGGTGGAAGTTCGTTAAAGGACAAGAACACTCGAAAACTCGGATCAAAGGGTTCAACAGCAAAACTGCTAAGGAGCTTTTAAGACTCAAAAGGCACAAAACCTGCGCGGTGACCAGAATAGTGACTGGACACTGCAAGTTGAACAAACATATATGTTTCAAATTGGCAAGAAACAAGATGCGACATGCAGGTTCTGTCAGGAGTTAGAGGAGACTGCAATGCACATTCTCTGTTCTTGTGGACTACTAATGTCAAAAAGAAGTACCTACCTAGGGCGACACGTAGTGCAACCCTATGAGGTACAAAACATTACGGCCCAAAGAATCTGGAACTTTCTGGATGCAACGGGCATTAGTAATGAACTTAAAGGGCCGTCACAATAGATCAATGCTGGTCAATGCGACACTCAAAGGCCCACAACACCACAATAATAATAATAATGTCCCGCGGGGGCAGCTTGTGGCGAGCTAACGGTGAGTGACGACACCGCGGACCCCTATTCCAGAGGGCCCTGTCATCTGGCCCTCGCCTCTGTGCTTGCCTTGATTGGCCGGCCAGAATGGAGTCGCAAGAGCGGGACCTATGCTCCAGGTTGGAAGTGTAAAATGTCATAACGCCGGCGGCCTGCTGAACGGATTACCGGGATCTGGCTACCGCAGACTCACCTCTCGACAACCTCACAGCCACTCCTAAGTGTTGCCCTGTTGTCGCACTGTGCGTGCGGCCATTGCGGGGCCCACTCAATGAGTTGGCGAGTCACCACCTGTCATTTACAATTTTGAGACTGATTGTCACGGCAGGTGTCCGCTAGTCTCTCCCATAGCCCATTATCCAGTCCATCCAACTTTCAAATCTATAGCCCATGACCTTAGTTCCCATCGCAGCACAAAAGTGCTGCACTGTAATAGTCTTTGCACCTGGCGGGGACCATCTTCGGCATTCTTGTGCGTTCGGGGATAGTATCCACCACATGTATCCCTTGCTTTTAGATTAACGTGCCTTAAAGTGCCTCTGCGCTGTTGGCTTCGTCCCCACGTACGCCTCCCAAAGGTCCGGGACCCCATGGTCCCGAGATATGGAAAAGACATGCAAATAATAATGTTAATTTTATCACATTTATAATACTTAACTCTGTTGGCGAAAGTTTTCCCAACATCTTTATTTATATATTTAATTTATATTTGTATATATATCACTTACAGAAGTAATTTATTAATGTAATCTACAACCAGAAGAATAACAACTTATCAGAAATCATCTAAACATACTTAAAAATCCTAAACGCTGCATACCGCTCTTACAATGCAGGTACGCCGCGCGACACAAAACATTTTTTTTAACAGAGTTATGAAAAAAAATGTTTGACAAGTTTACTATTCTGTATAGTAGGATAACTGGGCTATTCACAGGTATTTTTTTTCTAGAGCAAATCCTAATAGTTTAAATTTTTTAGAGGATTTACGAAAAAAAAAATTAAAAGATTTTTTTTGAATTTTAAATTTCTCGATTTTTTTGTATGGGTGAGTGAAAATTTAGTCACAGAACTGAATTCTTCATCCTCGAATTACACGAAAAAGACACCAAACTTGATATAGTTGCGAGATGTATGCAGATATAAAGCTTAAAGTGAGGCGCGCCGGAGGCACTTTTACCCCCCCTCCCCTGCCTACTTGCTGGGGGGAACCTCTTGGCAACCGGGCTTAATCAGCTCAGATCACTCCCAGGAACACCTGTTCCAAGCGGTTTGCTTTGTCTCCAAAATGCAAGGTGGTGGACCTTAGATCTCCTGCCAATACCCGCTAGGCTAAACGGGTTGTCAATTCTAATTACAATGGTATCCTACCAGAGCGCTAGTAGTATAAACGAACTTTTGAAAGGGACATTTTTTTGTATGGAGTTATCGTTCTTCTCCTAGTGAGTATTATATTCTTTGGTTTGCAGCACTATGTATAATTGACCCATCCTCCTTTCTATTGAAAAACTTTAGTTCCGAAATTGCTGGCCAGTGAACTTAAATTTGTAGCGTTAATTGTTTATAATTCGAATAGAAATTGTAAAGTTACCTTGCAGACCTCGCATCTAAATATATTTGGTCATGATATTTTGAGTTTTATTCACCAGTACTAGAGTTCACTTTTATTAGCGATTTCATCAAGATGAGACTTTATTGAATTATTGAATTATATTGGAGTGATATAAAGTTAGAATGTAACTGTGAGATCCTCGTATTTCAGCCCGAACAAGATTAGAACATTGAGCTTTATTGCTTAATATAAAAGTCCAGTTTTAAATAATTGACCTGATTATGATACGTTATGACTAAAGTTCTTTGGTGAATAACATTGTCCGTCACACATGACATAAGTCACGCAAGCGCCCTGCGCCGCATACATGAAACAGCCGGCTCAGGCATACATTTTCGCCGTGCGGTAGAAAGAGAGGAGAGACGCCTTCGCGTTACGCGTTACGCTGTCCCGAGTTTATCATTTTTTCCCCACCTCAAAAAGTGCTCAGCGCCGCTAAAGAAGTTTTCACTTCAAAAATGATCTAACAGAACTAGAACTCACTAGAGCAGGCGGAATCTCCGTCTTCATCCGCCCAGTGAACATATCTGACCAGCGGGCCACTTTCAGCTCAGGGTGGGACTCCAGGGCCTTGGCGATGGCTTCAGCCGCAGCCACGCCAAGTGTGTTGCCCGTCAGCGTCAGGTAATACAGGTCGGGGCATGCTGAGATGGCTGCTACAATGTCTTTGGCTGAAAATGAGAATAGTTATTTTTTCTAAAAAAAAAATATTTATTAATTATAATAAATAAAATAGCCTTTATTTACAGAACAAAGAATAGAGAATAGTTGCACATTATCTCTCTATTATCTCCCATCTTTTGTATTCTTTGTCTGCAAGGGCAACCCTTCGGCAAGGCCTCCTCCAACCTTATCCACCCTCTCCGATCTAATCCCTTATTAATTATAATTGTTATAAATATAAGGATACTATTACTAATCACAGCACTTTATAATGTCCGATACCTTTTCCTAGGTAGTAGCAGGGGTGCAAAACTCCTCCCTTCGGTCAAATGGCTCCGTTCAGCTCAGCATTGCTCCGAGCAATTATTACGGTTAACACAACTTGACATCCCTTTGCGTGCACGACCTTAGATAAGATAATGGCTTGAATTTTGACAACCCTAAATAGCCGAAAAGGGATAGTGCCATATATTAGAAAGGGACAGAATGATTCAATCCTGAACCACTGTCAAACTTTGGTTTTGTAGGAAGTTTCCTTTCTGTACAGTAGTACTATTATTTATTCTGTGGTACCCACACAAATTGTACCACACTGATTGTAAATAATCGTAGATTTTGCATCTATTCACCCCATTCCTGTTCACCACACATACTTTACTTTTGGAAATCCACATAAAGAAGTTGTACTTGAAAATGAATACCAGCATAACTTGTATACTAATAAAATAACAATATAGTATAAATTATCTCAGATGAATTTTTCGGGTCCGGGTGCTAATCCGTTAAACAAAAGCCTTTGTTTCTTTTAAGAGCGCTCTACAGCACGCGCCAAAGCAACCATTTCGTTTAAAAAGCAACTATCGTGATAGTTCAATTTCAATTTCAAAGCCTTTTATTATCGAACATACAGTTAATAATATTTAATACAGTATTTGATTATTTATTTATGTGTTTGCAACAACCGTCGGCTCAACATGTCCTTTTGACACAAAGGCCTCCTCCATTGCCTTCCATGCCTCTCTGTCTCTGGCTAGCCGTGTCCATAGTGGACCAGAAGTTTTCTTTAGATCATCTGACCATCTTTTGTATTATCTGCCTCTTTTCCTTTTTGTGTTGTAGCGTGGGGTCCACTCAGTCAGTATGTTTGACCACTTCTGCTTTTCCCTGAGCATGTGGCCCGCCCACTTCCATTTTAGAGTTTTTGATTTTAGAGTAACATCTTCTAATTTTGTGACCTCTCTTATTTCCGTCGCCCGTTTTCTGTCTCTTTTTTTTTTTCGTGATAGTATTAAGGTTCAAATTCATGGGACAACTCGTTCAGAGAACAATCAGTGTGGTCTTGTTTTTGGAGATAACAAAACGTGTTATCTCCGTTATGGGCTGTTTTATGAATTTGAACCATATAAATAGAATGGTAAGTTAGCTTTTTAAACGGGCTTGTTCCCGTTACTTATGTCGGGGCTATTAGCAGTAAGTAGTGTAACCACTGCTTAAAGGAAACGATACCTTTTGTTTAACAGTTTAGTGTCCGAGCCCGAAAAAATCACCTGAGAAAATTCATACTATACCAATAGAGTTCATATTTATAGATATGTTGCAAAATCTAGAAAACAGCAAGCAATCAACAGATTTCGCAATTGCGCATAAATTATACTAAGGCCTACTGCTCCTAAGGCTCCTAAGGCTCCGTGGACAGAGTTGTGCGGTTTTGTATGTAGGCTGCAAGCAAGCGTACACCAAGCGTACAATGACGAATACGCGTCTATGCAACTACGCTTCCGTGGACAGTAGGCGCTGTATGCAAGTAATGCTCACTAAACAATTATAAGCTCTGTCTGACAAAAACTACAACTAAATTACTAACAATTTAAATACATTAACGGGTCACTCACGTATTTTAACATGTAATACGTAATACATGAGTGACCCGTTCTTAATATATTTAATGTCTGTCTCACGGAAGTTTTGTTATTAAAATTGCTATGTGGTTTGTTAAAGCGCAGTATCGCTGCGTCACAGTCCTTAACTTGCAATGTGTGGGCGAAAACGGCCCTATAATTGTCGCCATAAAGACACATCGCGCCAAAACTATCATAAAAAATTAACAATACAATCGACACGTGATGTAACAAAAAGAGGTTAGAATGTAAACAACATCAATAACAAACAGTTTTTCAGAACTGATCTTACTCAAAAACCCTTTTCAGACAGATATAATACTAATAAATGTATTTTAGAAACCAAAAGTAGCGACCCTTACCATCTTTCTCAGTGTCCAATTTAAGCGATTTTCCAGTGAAATCAACACCACTTTGTACTTTGTTTGTTTCGTTTAAAGCAGAACTGAACGATTTTAAATCAAATGTCGACATTTTATAACTTAATTATTAATAAATAATCGTAAAAACTATTAAAACATCAAATCAATACACTCAAAAGGCACTCTTAACGGATATTTTTTAATTTTTTGTTTGGTCGTTTCGCTTGACTGACATGACGTCAGGAATGTTGCCAGGAATGCCAGGCAAAAAGATTCAGAAAGAAGCCATTTACACTATCAATAATTACTGTCAGTCTGCTTTAGATAAATAATAAAAAAAGTATAACACATTTTATAAGAAATATATGAAATGCATGTCTAATAATAGAATGACATAATTTTCAGGCAGGTAGAGCTGGTAGAGTCAGTAAGGCCCATATACATGGGAGCTTTTTCAACGCGCGTTAAAAAAGGGTTTGAATGACACAAATGGATTGGATACATGTGTATTTGTTCACACGATGGCGGTGGTGCTTTTTTTATTAAGCGTTTTTCGACTTTGAGCGTTGGTCGTTAAAACGAATTTAGCGTGTAGACGGATTCAAGCGCTTTTTTAACGCGCGTTGTAATAGCGCTCGTGCGAATGACACACACAAAAACTTCTATGAAATTATGATGTGACGTGTATGAAAAAAAAGGAAATTGTCATTATCATTAGGTATAGATCTTCAGGTTTTATTGATAGGTCGTGTCAGTGTCAAATGCTGTGCTTTTCTAATTCATTGTAAATACCAATATATAATTAAATATAAAGCCTGACAACAGTTTATTTGACCCTCGCCATTTTGCGGATTTTCAATGGTACTAATTTCTTTTACTGGCAACAAGTACTCTTTGACAACGAACGTTGGATGTCATCGAATGTCACCGATGTAAACAAACGGAAAATATCTACGAATATATTCAAATATAAACGGTATTATTACAAAAATGCTAAAAAAAATTACCAAAGATGCGAAAAAAATTGTAGTGAATGCAATCAAATACTTACAGCTTAAAAAAGACGAAGGATTACATAGTATTCCAATAAACAATGTTTTAAAGTTGGTTGTTGACATGACCGGTATTGACATTATATAGTGCGGTTTAATTGAACTGGTTAGTTGTTTGGTTTAAACTTTAATATTTCATTTAAGGTTTATGTAGATCGACGATAAAAATCCTATAATCGAATTGGAGACTGAACGTTTTATAATCGAGGTTGGTGGTCCTGAAAGCGACACAACATCTGATGAAAATCAGACTTCGTCAGAGTCAGAAAACGAAGAATATATAAATATTGAATATTTAGAATCAGATTTTGACGAATAGATAAATTGAAAGAACCGAATTCTCTGTAAGCAATGTTTTGACATTATACGAGTATCAACATGAAGCCAATGCCCACTATCCCGACTATACATGACGTACGCACATTATTGCCATACGTAAGCTGTTTCCAGCGACACTATCTCAGGGTTAAATAAACTGTTGTCAGGCTTTACTTAATATTTAGAAGGTAAAATCTCCTTTTTTCACCTTTTTTAGTGAATATTAGGTCTAGATCAATAATTAGGCTCTTCATTTTTCTAGTTACTAATATTAAAGGAGGTAAAGCTCTCGCCTCCAAAAATTAGCTTGAGGTAGACCTCTGTCGGTTTCGAAACGTTGCTCTTCAGGATAAAATAGGCTTATTTGATGTAAAACTTTAGCGTAATATATTTATTTACTTTTTAACAGTACATACATACTAGCTACCCTTCCAAGAAAACTCGTTGGATTCATCAAATTATCGATAATAATGTTGCCAGCAAAGAGCGCGACCAACTTTGTAAATTCATTAATCAACTACGGAATTACATTTATAAATAAATAAATAAAAATAAAAATAAAATTCATTTATTTCGGACCATAGAATCCATATCGTAACTAAATTACATTAAATTTAAAATAATAAAATAAAATAAAATTAAAAATTAAAACTTATAACATTGTCAAGATTACAATTAAAATAAATTAAATTGAATTAAATTACAATACAATAAATTATGTATCCGTGCACCATAATCATGTTTCCATATGAAATGAAGCAAGGAACTCAGCTGACCCAAGCCAATAATAAGTATTATATAAATATTTTTGAAGTGAAAACTTCTTTAGCGGCGCTGGGCACTTTTTGAAGTGGGGAAAAAATGATAAACTCGACACAGGTTAACGCGATCACGTGACCGTAAGGTTTAGATGGCCACTCATTTAGATGGCATTTAAATCAATAAAGAAAAACTCAATGACATTACATGAAAAAGGTTCTAATCGTGTAGGGGTTGAAATACGAGGATCTCACAGTTACATTCTAACCTAACTTTATATCACTCAAATATAATTCAATAAAGCTACATCTTGATGAAATCGCTAATAAAAGTGAATTCTAGTACTGGTGAATAAAACTCAAAATATCATGACCAAATATATTTAGATGCGAGGTCTGCAAGGTGACTTTACAATTTCTATTCGTATTTTAAACAATTAACGCTACAAATTTGAAATTCGAATTTTAAACAAGCTCACTGACCAGTAATTTCGGAACTAAAGTTTTTCAATAGAAAGGTGGATGGGTCAATTATACATAGTGCTGCAGACATTTTGGACTAGTCATTGAGTTTTCGCTTCTGTCAGCACTCCCAGAGTGCATCCCGTTGTTTTTTTTTTATAAATAATTTTGATTGAATATTGTTATAATTTCAATACACATAAAACTGAATGTGTAAGAGGTCTTTAAACGATGACGTAGTAAATTTTTTTTACAGGCAACTGACGTGCGATAAGGGAATGTCATGTCAAGTCAAATGTCATTTTGATAAATATCCACAATATTCTCGATTTTCGACTTTATTCCGAGCCTACAACAAACTCTCATCGTGAATCTGCTAGTTCTACGTGACATTTAGAACGTACACCATGGCTGGTATGTATTTTTTTAATTAAAAAATTAAGCATGTAAAAGTTATGGACTAAACTATGCGTAAAAGTTTTCTTCTGCCAAATAAAAGTTGTTCTAGATAAGTCAATGTTATGATCGGTATAATTTTTCATGATTTTAGCTGGAATCCTAGTCCTCACTTAACCTTTGATCGCTACGAAACAGTATAAATTACCAATAAGCGTTGGTACTAAGAGGTCTGAGGCCACATACATACAGGGTTTTTCTCATTTGTATGTCACAAAATAGGTCTTATTACCGCCAATTTTAAGGTTATATTTTGTATGTTTTCAAGTAATGTTAACAAGTAACTGTTAATTGATGTAATAGTGAACATAACCAGTTTATTAAGATAATATTAAGTCATTGATTACTTAACTCGTTGATAAGAAACTTTAGGGCCTATTACCATCCTATTACCATTTAATGGAAAGAGGGCCATTAAGATTATATGGGGCTATTTGCAATAAAATTGTGAGAAACTATTTTCAAGCCTGAATCATATTATCATATCATATACAATCAGAAAAATAAAACGAATGTAGTATATTTTGATCCCCATTATAGGAAAATAACAAATTTTTTAAACAAACAAAACAACCGGCCGTTTTAAAGGCCGGCAACGCGCTTGCAACTCTTCTGGTGTTGCGGGTGTCCATGGGCGGCGGTAATCGCTTACCACCAGGTGATCCGTCTGCTCGTTTGCCTCCTATTTCATAAAAAAAAAAAAAACAATTTTGTTGGACACTCAAACAAATGTATTCTTATCTCTATTTTGACATTATGTGTGGCATGGACACAGTACCATCTTTACCATAAGGGCACACGGGGCCTGTGCCCAGGGCTTCCATCCTCAGGGGGCCCCGAAGGACAGACAGTAACGGAATATATGATACATATACATATAATAAATAGAAGATCAAAGTAGAAAAATGTTAGTTTAATTTGCTTTCTTTACTTTCCAAAAGGGCCCCCAAATTCTTATGTGCCTAAGGGCCCCAGCATAGTTTAAGACGGCCATGCATGGACATGTATATACATACTTCAACATACATGTTAAAACTGTGTAAAATGTAACAAAAATAAGGTGGCATTTTGTCACTACTTTGAAAAATCCCATATCTTACACTGCTACTCTGTATGCATCCCATATAGGGTCATTGCGCTAGTTTTCGTCCACATGACGAAATTTGAATATAAACCTTCATTGCTGCACAAATTTGAACTTATTGCAATCCGTAATATCTAAACAATTTATCTATCTACATAAAATGATATTTCGCAAGTAGCAAATTATAAATGTACATTATTATTCGTTAATCCATCAAGTGGACGGAAACAGACACCGGACGGTAAACTGACGCAATTACCCTACACATAGTTGAAACATTTTTCTTTTGACAAATGCATACAAGTTTTTTTCAAAGTAGTTACAATTTCTTTTATTTCATATTCCATATAATGAAACATTCTACATATACTAATAAAATACATAATACAAATTTGGAATGTTAAAATTAAATCTCAAAATAGTTTGATAATGATAAGATAATATAAATGACCTAGCCTAAGAAGAAAGATAAATAAATAGATAATATCTCTAAACATCACTTGATATCACAAAACTGTGAGATAACATGGAGGGTATTGACTGTATTTAAAATAAATTCTTTTACACCATGCATGAAATAAAGCACAAGAAGATTAATAGAAAAATGTGGACAGGGGCTGTCCATAAATTACGTCATCTTTTTTGACGATTTTTGACCTCACCCCCCCTAAAATCATCCATAAATCATACTTCGAATGACCCTGTTTCCTCCTACGTCGTGCTACCATCATCCGATGTCCAGACCCCCCCCCCCCTAATTTGAAATGACGTAATTTATGAATAGCCCCACAGCAGTTATTTTTAGACACAATGTTTTAATTATACAGGGTGGTCAGAAAATAAGTGTATTCCCGTTGCCAGGGAGGTTTTGGGATTATATAGTTGCTCAGTATAATTCCAAAACCTCCCTGGCAATGGGAATGCACTTATTTTTTGGCGAGCACGTTCTTACCGGTAGGCTATTTTTAAATAAAGTGCATATAAAAACAATTACAAAAATACGTAACAATTTTGTGTAGGTACGTCGTACATTACTACAACATGAATATATTATTTTTACTACCCTGATAAATATTACGTCACATTATGTCAAGTTTATCTTTTGAAGCCTTGAACCTAAATTATTATACGTATGTTCTAATGTAAACCATGATAACACCATATGCGTAATAGAATACGATACAAGTGCGAAAAGTAGGAAATTCGCAACTAGTGGCCATAAATTGAAACACGACTGAAGTTAAATCGGCTCGAGTTGCGAATTACCTTTTTGCACGTGTATCGTACAACGTTTTACAGTACGTATGGTGCTACTTTACTGCTCTAGTGTAGTAATAGCCACACAATACGTGCCTAACTATGTCGAAATTTTAAAGGGCTATACTGTCCTGCTAAGCCAAAGAGTCCTATCTCAAAAGAAATTTCATTGCTAACTTATACTTTAGTTTCTATTACTGAGAATTCCATTTTAAAAATAATTGATTTTTGAGATAGCGCTATTCGGTCTAGGAGGGCACATAATATATACATACATATAGGAACTGTAAAATGTATCTACCATGTATGTGTTTGTATGATTTATGATATGCATGTATTGCATGTACCTACCATCAGCCATAAAAGTGCATGGCGACTTTATCAATGAATTCATTCATAGTAGGGTATTCGACTATTAGTCAAATCAGTTTCTTTTTTCGAACTGTCAAAACGATTGTGCTACTATGGAATTTATATGAAATACTAGCATGTGACGTCACGATCAAATTACCTACTCTTTATAGTTTTATACGGGTTTTAAAATAGAAATTGTGTCTAAAAATAAAAATAACTGCTGTCTACGTTTCTCTATTAATCTTCTGGTGCTTTATTTCATGCATGATGTATAGAGTCAGACCGAGAAAAGTCTGTGCAGTGATTTCGATAGCCCACGCAGTGCAAGTGTCATTTTAAACATCAAACTTCTATGAAATTACGACGTGTAAATAACACTTGCACTGCGTGGGCTATCAAAATCGCTGTAGACTTTTCTTGGCGTAACTCTACCCTATTTCTACATGCAATTTCGCAGCTCACTGTACAAATGCCGTGAATTTATTCAAACTATTTATTTTCAGGTTCCAACCCCTACAGTAACCTCGTACGTACGGTGGAAATCCACGGCAAGACATACAAATATTACGACTTGGCCTCCTTCGGTGATAAATACAGTAAGTTAATAGTTTATCGTAATTTCTAGAGATGCCACGAATATTCGGCAACTATTCGGTATTCGGCCACTTTGCCATTCGGTATTCGGCTGAATGTTGCCTACTATTCGGCCGAATACCGAATATCTGTTGCAACTACCTAAAAAGAAAAATTACACAAAAAGATTACCAAAAACTAGGTATATTTAAGATGTATTTTTGGAAAGTAGTTAAATACGAAGGCACGTTTTGGAGCATTTGTTGATTACAAAATATTTTATTTTTATCATGGGTCTGATTTGATTGACTCTAATTACATGAATTAATTCTGTTCAACATAAAAATATATCTTAGCAAACGTTGTGCTTTGATGGCGAACAGTTTTCATAATAATTGTGACTCAAAATGTTCGCATGTCATGCCGAATATTCAGTATTCGGCCAAGAGAGGGGCCGAATATTCGGTATTCGGCCAAATTCACTATTCGGGGCATCTCTAGTAATTTAATTTTTCAGTTGTAGTCACAACACGAACAACTTATGTTGTCGATAAGCGCTCATATAATTAAATCGGCTACGCAATATGTAAATCAAACGGTCACCTTACACACCTCCGCGGATACCTAATTGTTTTATCTTGATAACGTCATTAAGTAACGTGTACTTTAATTTTGTAGTTAACAATACAAATTATACTTGGCCAGCGGTCGGCAACCTTTTAGCAGCCAAGGGCCAAATAATAGCCACTCACTTGCTTTTGGTAACTGTAGCTACCAGCTGTCACCCTTATTTTATTATAATAAGATAAAGATAATAGATAATATTTTTATTCATTAAAACTACTAATTTGATTTATACAATGGTAATTATACAATTTATACTTAAATACTAGTAATTCATGGATTCAGGTTAAGATAGGTACAGATCAATTTAACAATATTAATACCGATACAAATATGTATTTTCTAAACTCTAATGGAAATTTGAACAATACCTAAACTAAGTAAACATTTACTTGTATCTTAGGTATGCACGTTTTGTAGGTCAGTGTATAAGTGGGGAAGTGCTTACCAAACAAGATGATTATTTATTTATAATAACAATAAACTATATGACTATGACTATATTCTACTCTTTAGAACGTTAAGTGGTGACATACTTAGCAATTAGTTTGTACAACACACATATAAATCTTTCTTAACTTCTATGTGACTATTTCTAGTAGTCTTTCTGTGTCCTCGTACGCCTTGCCAATGAGCAACGTTTGTACCGCTTTTATGCAGACTTTACTGGGCATTGGGTAAATATTCAATAGGAGATTGAACTTATTGTAAAGGAAAGAGCCGAGGAAACAAAAAAACTTACGTGTGTTTGCGGTGCGGAATGAATCTTTGGTGCAAATTATGTCAGCACGTCGCTTGCCAGATAAGATCTGGGGGTTATAGGGTATGAGTGAATGTTTTTTTACTACAGTGTTCAAGACGAATAACTGTCGAACGCTCAGAACTTTACACTCGGTCAACAATTGAGTCGTAGGATAACGTAAGGGACGGAAAGTGCTAACTTTGAGAACTGCCCTCTGAGCTCTTTCTAAATCGATGATCGTTGTCTTATTTGCTCCTCCCCAGGACGTGATACAATATACTAACAGTGATTGACAAAGTGCAAGATAGACTGATTTAATAAGTGTTTGATCTGCCGCATGTCTTAGGTTCTTAAAGACATAAATTAATTTTCTAACTCTAGATGTCAGAGATTCGATGTGTGCTTTAAAGTTAAGATGCTGATCGATAATAACACCCAGGTACTTAATATTGTTAGTGGTACTGAGTTTTGGGCAGTTATAAGGACAAAGGTTTACACGCGACGTGTCGGGATCTGGACAATTATGTGCTATTAAAGTGTGGATGTTATCGGACGGTTGGGTAGATATATTTGAGGAGAACGTGATATATTTTGTTTTTTCCGTATTTAATGTTAGTGCGTTTGTTTTTAGCCAGCGGGTAACTAGGTTTAAACCTACTTGCGCGTTTTTGAAAACGTCAGTCCATGTATCGCCGTTAAAGAGTAGGGCTGTATCGTCTGCGTAGGATATAACTCTACCATTTGGAATAGGGAGGGTACATAGGTCATTTATGTACGTCAGAAAAAGGGATGGGGCCAGAATACTTCCCTGTGGGACACCATAATCAATGGGGAGTTCGTCACTTATATGGTTTTCAATCGAAACTCGTTGTTTTCGATCAGAAAGATAATCTTTAAAAATTCTTAGAGGATGACCTCTTATTCCTATGTACTCTAGCTTGTCAATAAGTGTTGGAATTGTCACAGTATCGAAAGCTTTAGCCAGGTCCAGGAATATAGCTAAACACTTTTTTTGGGAGTCAAGCTGTCTAACAACATAATCTGTAAGATCGTGAACTGCGTCGTTCGTTGAAAGCCCTGCTCTAAAGCCATATTGTGATGATGCCAGGAGTTTATACTTGTCTAAGAATTTAACAAATCGTTTAGATATTACACGTTCTAATATTTTTGATAAAGATGGCAAGATAGCGATTGGGCGATAGTTATTAATACAACTCTTATCACCACCTTTGTGGATTGGTTTGATGAGAGCTATTTTTAGAATTTTGGGAAAAACGCCTGTATAAATGCACAAGTTGAAGAGGTGGGTCAGTGGAGGGGTCAAGATTTTTTTATGTTGTTTTATAAAAGAACAAGGGATTTTGTCAATACCAGTAGCGCAGTCATTTCTGAGAGTCATTATAATGCTATCAATTTCGGCTTCGTCCGTATCAGTTAATACAAAGGAGTTAGAGTTTATTACACGGTAAGGGGTCGTATTCTGAGAGGTAGGCAATTGAGAATAACAATTTGTGTTTTCTGCGAGCGTTTTACCTATATTCGCAAAAAAATTGTTTGCTGTATAATAATAGAGGTCACTGAAAAATATCAAGCATGTGAGTGGATAGTTAATAAAGTTGAAGCCGCACTTTGTTAATATTTGTGACTTTATCAGAAATTATCGTTAGTCAATATTACGTACAAAATATAGCCAGAGGGGCTCGTCCCGCGAGTCTTAAGGTTAAGCCCTGTCTCCATATTGCGCGGCAAACTATCGAACATCGAGAACATCAGATCGAGTTGGCTCGCGAGCCAACCCGGTATCCATTGCGCGCGGCTGCCTCGCGAGCCAATGTTCGATAGTTTGCCTCGCGATGTGGAGACGGGGCTTTAGAGTGTATTAAAAAAACCGGGCAAGTGCGAGTCGGACTCGCGCACGAAGGGTTCCGTACCATAATGAAAAAAAAAAACGGAAAAAAATGCAAAAAAAAACGGTCACCCATCCAAGTACTGACCACGCCCGACGTTGCTTAACTTTGGTCAAAAATCACGTTTGTTGTATGGGAGCCCCATTTAAATCTTTATTTTATTCTGTTTTTAGTATTTGTTGTTATAGCGGCAACAGAAATACATCATCTGTTAAAATTTCAACGGTTCGTGAGATACAGCCTGGTGACAGACAGACGGACGGACGGACGGACGGACAGACAGCGAAGTCTTAGTAATAGGGTCCCGTTTTACCTTTTGGGTACGGAACCCTAAAAATATTCAGCAGTAAATAAAGTACTTAAACAAAATAAAAACATTTATTTCAGTACTACGTAAGATTAATGGTATATACAATCATACAAATATAACTTATATATATCCAAAATGAATTAAAAAAAAACTACAAAGCTAAATAAAATATTTTTATCTAAAAGACCTCCGCGAGTTGCACCGGGTGCAAAGGTGCCCATCACACTTGCCGCGTTACCACGTTGGATAGCTATGGCCAGCCTTTGCACCAGGTACGAACCCGCGCGAGCATCAGAGGTCTCCCTAATTATATGTCTTATCTTATCATATCTTAAACATAATTTTGCGGGCGTGTAATACTCGATCTTTGCATTTATGCTTATTTAGGCAATTAATCTTAATTCTGATTATCATGCATCTTTTGCCCGCGAATTTGTCTACGTGGATTTATCCAATCGGCTTTTTATTGATTTTCCGTACAAAGTTCCTTATTTGAGAGACGACTATAACGCCTAGACCAGCCATACTCTAAGTGTGTTCCGCGGAACCCTAGGGTTCCGCGACACCCCTGCAGGGGTTCCGCAGTAATTTAGAACACTATGCTTTAGTCGCCTCAAAAAATTGTACTATGCCGCCACCGCCGATACCTACTATTTTTTATTGTAGGGTTCCATCAAGTATTTCGCTTTCCAAAAGGGTTCCGTCCAAAATAAAGATTGAGAACGGCTGGCCTAGACAAAGAAGAATGGCAATCATTAAATTTGAGCATCCACAAGGCGCTCAGCAAACGCCTAAGGGAGGCCACAGGTGACTCTCGCGCAGGCAGCTTTCTCGCGCAAAGATTGGCCATAGCAATCCACCGCGGGAACACTGCCTGCGTGATGGGCACCCTTTTTTAGGGTTCCGTACCCAAAGGGTAAAACGGGACCCTATTACTAAGACTTCGCTGTCCGTCCGTCCGTCCGTCCGTCCGTCCGTCCGTCCGTCTGTCTGTCTGTCACCAGGCTGTATCTCACGAACCGTGATAGCTAGACAGTTGAAATTTTCACAGATGATGTATTTCTGTTGCCGCTATAACAACAAATACTAAAAACAGAATAAAATAAAGATTTAAATGGGGCTCCCATACAACAAACGTGATTTTTGACCAAAGTTAAGCAACGTCGGGAGTGGTCAGTAGTTGGATGGGTGACCGTTTTTTTTGCTTTTTTTTTTTCGTTTTTTTTTTGCATTATGGTACGGAACCCTTCGTGCGCGAGTCCGACTCGCACTTGCCCGGTTTTTTTTATTATATTATGATAGGTCAATTTTTTTTTTAGCTTTAGTTAATTTTAGTTTAATATTCATTTTATAACACTTATTATATAATAAATGAGTTCGATCTCTATACATACTATATGTTTTAACTAAATCGGTTCAGCGGTTTAAGTGTGATGTGAAGAGGTAACAGACAGACAGACACACTTTAGCATTTATAATATTAGTATGAATATTAAAAAAATCTCCTAGGTCATGTGTTTACCACTAAACTAAAGAATTATTGATAAACAGACTTTCTTTTTACAGACCGCCTCCCATACAGCATTAGAGTGCTGCTGGAGTCATGTGTCCGCAACTGCGACAACTTCCAAGTGTTAGAGAAGGATGTCAACAACGTGCTAGAGTGGGAGAAAAACCAGGCCGTGGAAGGGGGAGTAGAAATCGCTTTCAAACCCGCCAGGGTGATATTGCAGGTAGGTTTTGAACCTTAACGTGTTGATATAAGATTTAATTTAGATGGTACATCAACACGCACAATATTCGAGACAGTCTGAAAATCTTGCAAGTGTTTCTTAAGGTGTATTTTAGTTTATATATCAAGACATAGAGACAAATTTAAAAAATGTAGGCGCGAAGGGTTATCGTTCATATAAAATGCGAAATTCGCGCCTTTTTCTACTGACAAGTTTTGCTTGACCAAGTATAGTTTGTATATTACAAAACAGCGTGTTTTTAAACATCTAATTTTAATTGTAATGATAAAATATAGGGATAGCGTGTATTTTGGTAATAACCAATTTTAATTAAATCTAAAGTAGAACGGACGATGTTTCAGCTGTTGTTTTCTTTTTAGGGTTCCGTACCCAAAGGGTAAAAACGGGACCCTATTACTAAGACTCCGCTGTCCACCTGTCCGTTTGTCTGTCACCAGGCTGTAACCCATGAACCGTGATAGCCAGGCAGTTGAAATTTTCACAGATGACGTATTTCTGTCGCCGCTATAACAACAAATACTTAAAAGAGAATATAATAAATATTTAAGTGGGGCTCCCATACAATAAACGTGACTTTTCTGCCGTTATTTGCGTAATGGTACGGAACCCTTCGTGCGCGAGTCCGACTCGCACTTGGCTTCGCCTTGGCACTTGGCCGGCCGGCCTTTTTTGCTTCAAAATAATAAAACATCTGATAGCGATTTTTTGACAAAAACCCATAATTTTTTTGTTTCAGGATCTAACAGGGGTGCCAGCGGTAGTAGATTTCGCGGCCATGCGCGCCGCTGTGCGCGAGCTCGGTGGCAACCCTGACAAGATCAACCCCATCTGCCCCGCAGACTTAGTCATCGACCATTCAGTGCAGGTCGACTTCGCTAGGACGTGAGTGATCCTTCTGTGTCTTTCATTATCCGTCCTTTTCTTTCGCTTTTTCTGTCACACTCAGAGTGCAACAGAAGAGCGAGAAATATGAGCGAAAATTGTGGTAATAAATTACATAGGTTGATTCGCCAGTAACTGGCCACTGTTAGTAATTGGCCACCCTAAACTAAAAATGAATTCTATTCACATATAAACAGAATTCATTTTAGTACAAGGTTTCAATAACTGGCCAGCCTTCAATAACTAGCCGCCTTATACTAAAATGAATTCTGTTTATAGGTGAATAGAATTCATTTTTACAAGCTTTTATTTAGTTTCACCTGACCGTTGTCTGTCTGTCTGTCTGTGTGTAATCAAATCTTGCAAGTTAAATTTGATCCACTTCCCGGTTTCCGATTGAGCTGAAATTTTGCATACAAACGTAAGTCGGGTGACAATGCAATATTATGATACCATCGAGCTGATCTGATGGTAGAGACAGGAGGTGGCCATAGGAACTCTGTGATGAAACAACGCAACCTAATTGTGTTAGTGTTAGTGGTTTTTAGTTTAGGGTGGCCAATTACTAACAGTGGCCAGTTATTAGCGAATTACCGTATTAATTACATATTTATTTTCAGACCTGATGCTTTGAACAAGAACCAGGAATTGGAATTCGAAAGAAACAAGGAAAGATTCCAGTTTTTAAAGGTGAGATTTTCGTCTTAACTCCGTCATACTCGGAAATTTGGTTCACGTCTCTTCTGTGGACATATCCACAGTTAAAGAAAAAAGCACGAACGTATATTTGGGTAATTCGTTCCGCCGTGAGCTGATAGTTCTTAAATTCATAAATATACTGATTTTCTGGCCATAATATGTAGATTTCGTACATGTCAGATCCTTCACTGCAAACTAGATACGAAAAAATATTTTTTTAGACAAATGCTAAAAAAAATCATAAAAAAATAAGTATTCATTTCTTTCAAAATCCGGTTGACCAACGGAGATAAAAGATTGAAGAACCGATAACCTTATAAGTCTATCTGAAGTGCAAAACAGGAGATCCGATTCAAAACTCGTCAAAAAACAGTTTAAGCCACAATATGTATGCACAGACTACAAAGAGATGTATGTATGTTACTCTATGCCATAGAGTCTATGGTTAATACTAGAGGCGCTAGTGCTGCACTCTGGCGGCAGAACATTGCAGTAATACCCCATATTTAAAAGCGTATTTCTGTTACAGTGGGGTGCGCAAGCTTTTGACAACATGTTGATCGTGCCACCAGGATCTGGCATCGTCCACCAGGTTAGTCAAGTATTTTTTATACGTTTAAAAAAATGCAATATTCATATGTACAGTCACCTGCAATAATATCGTCGGGTGACAAGCGAAAGTCAGTAAGCACTTTCAAAAATTAAAGTAAAAATGCACTTTATTACACTTGTAACACGGTTTATTGTTCAATAATTTCAATGGTGTTAGTTAATGACTTTTACTTGTCACCCAACGATATGTTAGTCTTTGAATGCAGTCAAGCTTAACACTATTTAGTTATAACAAAGTTGTTCCATAAATAACTAGACATAAGATTAATTTGCAATGCCTTACCAGGGTGTTCTAAAAACCGGGCAAGTGCGAGTTGGACTCGCGCACGAAGGGTTCCGTACCATAATGCAAAAAAAAAGCAAAAACAACGGTCACCCATCCAAGTACTGACCCCGCCCGACGTTGCTTAACTTCGGTCAAAAATCACGTTTGTTGTATGGGAGCCCCACTTAAATCTTTATTTTATTCTGTTTTTAGTATTTGTTATTATAGCGGCAACAGAAATACATCATCTGTGAAAATTTCAACTGTCTAGCTATCACGGTTCGTGAGATACAGCCTGGTGACAGACGGACGGACGGACAGCAGAGTCTTAGTAATAGGGTCCCGTTTTACCCTTTGGGTACGGAACCCTAAAAATGATTATTGTAACAACTTTATTATGTACCATGGTTCGCAATAAAGGATTCTATTCTATTCTATTCAAAATAATATACAGTGTGGAAAGATAAGTCGGGCCTGGAGGGAAACTACCTTAATTCCTTAAGCAGGCTCATTTTACTTAAATGAGACATTCCTTTATTTTTAAAAAGAAACAAAACTGCACTCAAGGTATTTTTCTTTTTTTCTTCAATTTGGCTTGTCTCAAAAAATCTTGAGTACTAAATATTAGATTTTATGGATATTTTGTACGACATTAATAGATTAACTGTATCGACTAGTAGAATAAAATTGCGAGTTTTTATTTTTTGGAATTTTTAGTTAGTTCGAATCCCGGGCTAGGCAAGCGAGTTTTGTAAATGTTTGAATGCAGTTTTGTTTCTTTTTAAAAATAAAGGAATGTCTCCTTTAAGTAAAATGAGCCAGCTTAAGGATTTAAGGTGGTGTTCCTCCAGGGCCCGACTTATCTTTCCACACTGTATGTGACGCGTTCTTATGGCACTACAAAAAAAAATGGTGTCAGATAGTTTTAGCTGTGCAGATTTTTGCTGTCTTCGTTGTGACGTATTACTGCAGGTGACTGTACATACCATAAATACACTGAAATAATGTGTGCATATTTTATGTATTCATGAAATGTTTTAATATTAAATAATTTATTTCAAGGTGAATTTGGAATACTTGGCCCGCGTGGTATTCTCCAAAGATATGCTGCACCCAGACTCCGTCGTCGGCACCGACAGTCACACAACTATGATTAACGGACTTGGTGTTGTCGGCTGGGGTGTTGGAGGTGAGATTCTTAAATACTAATACTTTTGTCGGCACCGACAAAAGTTGATACCGTCATGGCCTTGATTTGGTAGGGCATGCATTTACATTTAACTTGTACTTTAAAGCGCGACTTAAGTCGTGTTTCAGTAACGTCTAACCGTTAAATTCCTGAAAAAATGTATGGGATTTGACATTGACTGTTAGTTTTGTAACTATTGCTAACCGGCCGTTAAAGGGCACAGTTAAGTGAAAATGCCCTGTATCGTGGGCTGGGGCGTAGGGGGTGAGATTTAGAAAAACTTACATATTGGTCGGCACCGACAAAATTTTATTGCATTACGGTTTTGGTTATTTCGATTGAAACGTAGGAGGTAACTTTCTGATTTTTATTGTATTTTTAGCACGCCTTTCAAAAGTACCATTTGGTGTTTTGTGTTTTATTGATAAAAATAAATGTAGGTAGGTATATTACGTTTTTTTTATCAATTCAATCTTAACTAAGTATACTTGAGTGAAAGTTATTAATAGGGTTGAATTTTTTTTAAATATATTTGGTCATTAATTTAAAGGATATTTAAATTTATACTGTTTTCTATAGAAATAATAATTTTCTTTCAGTTTCTTAGGAGATTTCACGAATTTTGTATTATTTCCCAGGTATTGAAGCAGAGGCAGTAATGCTGGGCCAGGCCATCAGTATGTTGCTGCCGAAAGTGGTCGGGTACCGCCTCATCGGGGAACTGAACCCACTGACCACCTCCACTGACCTTGTGCTTACCATCACCAAGGTAAGTAATAATTTAGAGGGTTAAGACGAAACAGGAGCTGAGTATTAAATATTTTAGGTAAATATACCCGTCTCGCTAACGGAAGCGGCTCCTAAAACTAGTGCGATAAGGACAAGGCGAAAAATTCCGCGTGAAAAATCTCAAAAATCGAGGTTTCGTACTCGACTGTTTCCTTCTCCAAAACTTAACCAATCGTAACCAAACTTGGAAATCTAAATGATTATGAAATTATCTGTGTCGGACCGTTTTGATTTTTTGGCTAATTGATATCAGTTTTGAATACTACGCCTCTCATTGCGGCATAGTCAATTAGGCCATTTTGGCCATTTATGAAGGGCTCTAGCGCCTTAAAAGACAAAAATATCAAAAAAAGCAAAACGGTCCGACAGATATTGTCAATAATAATCCGTGTTGAAAAAATAATTGCTCTAGCATCAACACCCACGGAGGAAACAGTCGAGTACGTTTGTATGGAGAAATGACCACTCCTGTTGGCTCTTAAGGGCGCGTCATCGTGAACCCTGTCGGAATGCACGAATGTTGTTGAAAGCTATAGGCCCCGTGCATGAACTATAGGGGGCTGTCCATAAATTACGTCATCGATTTTTGACGATTTTTGACCCCCCCTCCCCTAAATCATCCAAAAATCATGCTTCGAATGACCCCGTTTCCTCCTACGTCATGCTACCATCATCCGATGTCCAGACCCCCCCCCCCCTAATTTGAAATGACGTAATTTATGAATAGCCCCTAGGGGGCAGCATAGGAGCCGTCAGGTTTTTGGCGCGAGGCGTAAATGTGTCGTTTATGCTTCCGATGTAGCCCACAAGATGGCCGAACATACTATGCACAAGGAAACGTACCGACGAGAACGATAGATGGTAGCACTTGTTTTGGCAGTCAGCAATACCAAATTACGAGTAGCACGATTAATATGCTGGCTTACTATCACAGAATAAATAATAGGACAAGGTACAGAAGGTTCACTCTCTAATAAAACGCATCTATTACGAGAGATACAAGCGCGAGCAGGGGCCTATTTCTCGAATGATATTAGACTAATAATATTAGTGTGTTGCCATGGTAACCCATACGATTTGACAGTTCGTGAACTAATAATATTAGTCTAATACCATTCGAGAAATGGGCCCCTGGCGTCTGTTCCGTAGCAGTGAGCGGCAACTAGGTACTACTGACAGACACCAGGCCCCAATTTCACCACGGTGACAAGTGCGACAATTGTAAAATCACTGTTGCTGACGTCACAGGCATCCATGGGCTACGGTTACCGCTTACCATCGGGCGGGCCGTATTCCTGTTTGCCACCATCATTGTATTATTTAAAAAAACTTTATTATATCGAAATAAAACAGATATTTATTTTGCGAAGTTTCTGACAATTGTCAAGATTTAGAAGAATTGTAGGTAATTCTTGACAGGTAATGAGTTATATGTCGGAATTTCGTGACAATTGTAGTGTTTCTTGTGACAATTGTCATAAACTTAGCAAGAGAAATATCTGTTTTTTTTCCGATATAATAAAGTTTTTTTTAATAAAACAATGATGGTGGCAAACAGGAATACGGCCCGCCCGATGGTAAGCGGTAACCGTAGCCCATGGATGCCTGTGACGTCAGCAACAGTGATGTTTTACAATTGTCGCACCTGTCACCGTGGTGAAATTGGAGCCAGAACTGCGGGCTCAGCACGGTTCCATTTTTATCGACTATCACTATGCGCGTCCCTTTCGCACTTACATACTTGTTAGAACGTGACAGGTATGGTGACAAGGGATAAAAACGCGACCGTGCTAAGCCGCCTGGTGTGGGCCGCATGTATTTGCAACGACGCGACGAAATCGCGTAGTGAGCCGCGCCTACTGTCTCTGTACTGTCTCATTCCTCATTCGGGTAAGCGTATTAATCGTGAAAAAATGTTTGAATACGCTTTTCGCCGTTCAAAATCTTCCTATCGAATCCTAAACTGATGTAGGGATGAATTTATAGTTTATCCCAAATATATTTTAATTACTCGCGGACAGAGCGACCGATTTTATTATTAGATAATATTCAGTTGTATGAGCTCTGTTCTGTGTAAATAATCCTAGAGCAGCTGTAAGCGCTGCGCGCCGTGCTTGACGGTCTAACGATCGACCCTCGGCTGCAGCGCTGACAGCGATGTATTGCGCCCGACTCCCGCAGGCGCAGTGAGCCCTTAGAGACGAACTTTGTTATCGTGGCTGTCATACTAAGTTGCTTTTTCCCGTTAAATTTGTATTTCTAAATAATTGTTTGGCTTTCGCTCTCACTCCTTCAGTTATGTATAAAGATGTATATTGTGTGCCGTAACGGACAATACATTGGTGTGTGTGAAAACGAACGTTTGGTGCTTATTATTTTCCCCTGCATGTGCACCCGCTTACCACGCCTAGCACAACTCTACCTTCCACATCTACACTGGTGACCACGTAGAACACTGAGAATGAGCGATACCGAGAATGACGGATTCGTAGACACGGAGATGCCTGGGCCGAGCAAACCAAGAAAAGGCAGCATACCCACGGAAATTTACCGCATCGGCGTAAAAGTGCCTGTATTTTGGCCGGAGAAACCTGCAGTATGGTTCGCTCAAATGGAATCTCAATTTACTGTTTCCAATATTACTGCGGACGCGACCAAATACAATTACATCGTCGCGCAGCTCGATTCCCAATATGCTGCCGAGGTGGAGGATATAATTGTCTCGCCACCAGCCACTGACAAATATAAAAAGATTAAAGATGAGCTCATCAAAAGACTGTCGGTGTCTCGGCAGAAGAAAGTAAAGCAGCTACTTAGTCAGGAAGAGTTGGGTGATAGAAAACCTTCCCAGTTTCTCCGCCACCTACGTCATTTGGCAGGGCCGAATATACCCGATGAGTTCCTATTATCTATCTGGACGTCTCGCCTGCCAAGCAACATGCAATTTGTGATCGCATCGAAGCCCAATGACCCAATTGAAGAGCTCGCTGAGTTGGCTGACCGTGTTTACGACGTAGCAACTCCCCAAGTAGCCGCAGCATCGGCGCCTGATCCTCAAATGGCTATTCTCATACGTCAAGTGAGTGAGTTGACTAAAGACATGAAAACACTAAAAAGTCAGCTCGATAGTGACAGGCCGTCGCGATCAAGATCTCGTGCTCGTGCGTCTAGCAAGTCCCGCAATCGCTCCAGCTCACAGAGGTCGCAGTCGAATTACCGCAAGTTTCCTGAGTGCTGGTACCATGCGAAGTTCGGTGAGAAGGCAACAAGATGCGTGAAACCGTGCGATTACCAGGCGGGAAACGAAAGGGGCACTCGATAATGGCGACCGCCGTTTGCCCTAGCCCCGGTCGCTTATTTGTTACAGACCATACAACGAAGATACAGTTTCTCGTGGATACTGGTAGCGACGTCTGTGTCTTCCCTAGGTCTCAACTAAAATATCGGCGACATCCTACCAACTACGAGTTAGCTGCAGCGAATGGCTCACCAATACTTACTTACGGCTACATTCACTTAGTACTGAACCTAGGCTTACGCCGCGACTTTGCATGGCAATTTATTGTTGCGGATGTGACGAAGCCTATAATCGGCGTAGACTTCCTGGCACATTACGACCTTCTTCCCGACTGCAGGAATAAACAGCTCATCGACAGGATGACTAGCTTGTGTGTCGTGGCTTTGCCTGGATGTTCGACCGACGATATTTCTTCAGTCAAAGTGGTGTCGGGTGAGTCAGATTATCATCGCATACTACTCGAATACCCCGACATTACTCGCCCATTTGGCGTTCATCGGGTTCCAAAACACAACGTCCTCCATTTTATAAGGACTACTCCAGGGCCTCCTGTGTCTTGCTCTCCTCGACGGTTGGCTCCGGATAAATTAAAGATTGCTCGGGACGAGTTCTCCGCAATGCTTCAAAATGGAACAGCCAGACCTTCAGAGTCACCTTGGTCGTCACCTCTGCACCTTGTCCCCAAGAAGAATAATGGATGGAGGCCTTGTGGTGACTACCGAATGCTCAATGCCAGAACTATTCCAGATAAATATCCCATTCGGCATATACATGACTTTGCTCACAGTATTTCTGGTTGTCAGATTTTCTCCACCATCGACCTTGAGAAGGCGTACCACCAGATCCCCGTCAACCCAGAAGACATCCAGAAGACCTCGATCACCACACCGTTTGGTCTCTTCGAGTTCCCGTATATGACGTTCGGGCTCAGGAATGCTGCCCAGACGTTCCAACGGTTTGTGGACGAGATGGTAAGGGGGCTGGATTTTTGTTATGCCTATTTAGATGACTTCCTAGTGTACTCGAAAGACGAAGTAACTCACAAGGAGCATCTGCGCCAGTTGTTTACCAAATTTCAAGAGTACGGGATGGTGGTTAACACTTCCAAATGTGTCTTCGGTGCGACGGAGGTAAAATTCCTTGGCTACAGCATTTCAGCCGGAGGTACCAAGCCCCTCCCATCCAAGGTCGATGCCATCAAAGAATTCCCGGTCCCAAAGAACGTGAGGGAGCTGCGCAGATTCCTGGGAATGGTTAATTTTTACCGCAGATTTATCCCCGGGGCAGCAGCATCTCAGGCTCCACTTCATGCGCTTTTAACTGGATCTGCAAAGCCATCTCATCCCGTCAACTTCAGCACTGAAGAACATGAGGCTTTTGAGCGTTGTAAGGACAGCTTATGTCAGGCTGCGTTGTTAGCGCATCCAAATAGTCAGGCTAAGCTGGCCATTGTCACAGACGCTTCTGATACCGCCATAGGAGCCGCGCTACAACAGTATATTGACGAGCAGTGGCAGCCCCTGGCGTTCTTCTCAAGAAAATTGAGCCCCGCGCAACGTAAGTACTCACCGTACGATCGTGAGCTTCTGGCCATATACGAAGCGTTAAAGTACTTCAGGCACATGGTTGAGGCCAGGGACTTCACAATCTATACGGATCACAAGCCTATCTGCTTCGCCTTCAACTCGCGCAAGGATAACTGCTCACCAAGACAGTTCAGGCATTTGGACTTTATATCGCAATTCACGACTGACATAAGACATATCTCTGGGAAAGATAACGTGGTGGCAGACACCCTGTCGCGCGTTGAGGAAGTCGCACAGCCGGTCGATTTGGAGCGGCTAGCGCAATCCCAGACGAGAGATCCAGAGTTGCAGGAACTCTTACAGAGTGACACTTCGCTGCGTCTGAAGAAGTTCAAGTTGCCAGGCATTCAGGCCGAACTGTATTGCGACGAGAGCGACCAGACACTCAGGCCTTATGTCACAAAGGAGTTGCGCAGACAAGTGTTCCAGAGCTTGCACTTCCTTAGCCACCCTGGTGCTAATGCTTCCGTTAAGCTCGTCACAGACCGGTACGTTTGGCCAGGTATCAAAAAAGACTGCCGCGAATGGACACGTACCTGTTTGTCCTGCCAGAGAGCCAAAGTGACTCGTCACGTTTCTGCACCACTTGGGACATACAGACTTCCCAGAGCAAGGTTCATGCATGTACATATAGACCTCATAGGCCCCTTGCCAGTATCTCAAGGATTTAAATACTGCCTCACAGCCGTCGATCGATATACACGTTGGCCTGAGGTGGTACCGCTACAAGAGATCACAGCAGAAGCCGTAGCCAGAGGACTTCTACATGGCTGGATATCACGGTTCGGCTGCCCCAACGACATCGTAACTGATCGTGGCAGACAGTTCGAGAGCTGCCTCTTCAAGCATCTGTCTGAGCTAGCCGGCTTCCAGCATCGGCGCACAACGGCCTACCATCCGGCCTGTAATGGCCTCGTGGAGCGTTTTCATAGACAGTTGAAAGCCGCTATTACCTGTCACGCAACTAGCAACTGGGTAGACACATTACCCTTGGTCCTGCTTGGTATACGTAGTGCGTACAAGGAGGATCTTAACGCTTCGACTGCTGAGCTCGTATACGGGGAGCCACTGAGATTGCCAGGGGAGCTATTGCACGCCCAGGCGCCCGATGACACCATTGACGTGACTGATTATGTCGCACGCCTGCGTAAGTTTGCCCATGATCTCACTCCAGTGCCAGCGTCGCGCCATACAAGCAATAGACGAGTGTTCATATATAAGGACCTCAAAACTGCCAGTCACGTGCTGCTCAGAGACGATGCGAGTCATCCACCACTGCAGCCTGCGTATACTGGTCCGTACGAAGTGCTCGACAGAAGTGATAAAGTGTTTAAGTTGCGTGTGAACGGCAGAAGTGTAACAGTGTCTATAGACCGTATTAAACCTGCATACATACTGGCCGATGAGCCGATTGTACCTATTACTGTTCCACCTGTTCAACCTACTCCAGAGACTGAAAACACGGTGAAAAAGACAAGGTCAGGACGTACAGTGCGTATCCCAGATTATTATTATTAAGTTATTTTTATTTTTCTATCGCCCTTGACGGTCTCTGGAGGGGGGTGATGTAGGGATGAATTTATAGTTTATCCCAAATATATTTTAATTACTCGCGGACAGAGCGATCGATTTTATTATTAGATAATATTCAGTTGTATGAGCTCTGTTCTGTGTAAATAATCCTAGAGCAGCTGTAAGCGCTGCGCGCCGTGCTTGACGGTCTAACGATCGACCCTCGGCTGCAGCGCTGACAGCGATGTATTGCGCCCGACTCCCGCAGGCGCAGTGAGCCCTTAGAGACGAACTTTGTTATCGTGGCTGTCATACTAAGTTGCTTTTTCCCGTTAAATTTGTATTTCTAAATAATTGTTTGGCTTTCGCTCTCACTCCTTCAGTTATGTATAAAGATGTATATTGTGTGCCGTAACGGACAATACATTGGTGTGTGTGAAAACGAACGTTTGGTGCTTATTATTTTCCCCTGCATGTGCACCCGCTTACCACGCCTAGCACAACTCTACCTTCCACATCTACACTGATTCTAATTGTATTCATGTTTCAGCACCTCCGCTCTCTCGGCGTAGTCGGCAAATTCGTGGAATTCTTCGGCCCCGGCGTGTCCGCCCTCAGCATCGCGGACCGCGCAACCGTAGCCAACATGTGTCCCGAGTTCGGCGCCACCGTGGCGCACTTCCCGGTTGACGCTAGGTCACTACAGTACCTAGCGCAGACAAGTACGTACAATACTGGTGTCTCGGCCTTAAGCAGCGCAGAGCGTCGCCAACATGTGTCCCGAGTTCGGCGCCACCGTGGCGCACTTCCCGGTTGACGCTAGATCACTGCAGTACCTAGCGCAGACAAGTGAGTACAATACTGGTGTCTCCGCCTTAAGCAGCGCAGACCGTCGCCAACATGTGTCCAGAGTTCGGGGCCACCGTGGCGCACTTCCCGGTTGACGCTAGATCACTGCAGTACCTAGCGCAGACAAGTACGTACAATACTGGTGTCTCGGCCTTAAGCAGCGCAGAGCGTCGCCAACATGTGTCCCGAGTTCGGCGCCACCGTGGCGCACTTCCCGGTTGACGCTAGATCACTGCAGTACCTAGCGCAGACAAGTACGTACAATACTGGTGTCTCCGCCTTAAGCAGCGCAGACCGTGGCCAACATGTGTCCCGAGTTCGGCGCCACCGTGGCGCACTTCCCGGTTGACGCTAGATCACTACAGTACCTAGAGCAGACAAGTAAGTACAATACTGGTGTCTCCGCCTTAAGCAGCGCAGAGCGTCGCCAACATGTGTCCCGAGTTCGGCGCCACCGTGGCGCACTTCCCGGTTGACGCTAGATCACTACAGTACCTAGCGCAGACAAGTAAGTACTATACTGGTGTCTCCGCCTTAAGCAGCGCAGACCGTGGCCAACATGTGTCCCGAGTTCGGCGCCACCGTGGCGCACTTCCCGGTTGACGCTAGATCACTACAGTACCTAGAGCAGACAAGTAAGTACAATACTGGTGTCTCCGCCTTAAGCAGCGCAGAGCGTCGCCAACATGTGTCCCGAGTTCGGCGCCACCGTGGCGCACTTCCCGGTTGACGCTAGATCACTACAGTACCTGGCGCAGACAAGTAAGTACTATACTGGTGTCTCCGCCTTAAGCAGCGCAGGCCGTCGCCAACGTGTGTCCCGAGTTCGGCGCCACCGTGGCGCACTTCCCGGTTGACGCTAGATCACTACAGTACCTAGCGCAGACAAGTGAGTACAATACTGGTGTCTCCGCCTTAAGCAGCGCAGAGCGTCGCCAACATGTGTCCCGAGTTCGGGGCCACCGTGGCGCACTTCCCGGTTGACGCTAGATCACTACAGTACAAAGCGCAGACAAGTAAGTACAATACTGGTGTCTCCGCCTTAAGCAGCGCAGAGCGTCGCCAACATGTGTCCCGAGTTCGGCGCCACCGTGGCGCACTTCCCGGTTGACGCTAGATCACTACAGTACCTAGCGCAGACAAGTGAGTACAATACTGGTGTCTCCGCCTTAAGCAGCGCAGAGCGTCGCCAACATGTGTCCCGAGTTCGGCGCCACCGTGGCGCACTTCCCGGTTGACGCTAGATCACTACAGTACCTAGCGCAGACTAGTAAGTACAATACTGGTGTCTCCGCCTTAAGCAGCGCAGACCGTCGCCAACATGTGTCCCGAGTTCGGCGCCACCGTGGCGCACTTCCCGGTTGACGCTAGATCACTACAGTACCTAGCGCAGACAAGTAAGTACAATACTGGTGTCCCCGCCTTAAGCAGCGCAGACCGTCGCCAACATGTGTCCCGAGTTCGGCGCCACCGTGGCGCACTTCCCGGTTGACGCTAGATCACTACAGTACCTAGCGCAGACAAGTACGTACAATACTGGTGTCTCCGCCTTAAGCAGCGCAGGCCGTCGCCAACATGTGTCCCGAGTTCGGCGCCACCGTGGCGCACTTCCCGGTTGACGCTAGATCACTACAGTACCTAGCGCAGACAAGTAAGTACAATACTGGTGTCTCCGCCTTCAGCAGCGCAGACCGTCGCCAACATGTGTCCCGAGTTCGGGGCCACCGTGGCGCACTTCCCGGTTGACGCTAGATCACTACAGTACCTAGCGCAGACTAGTAAGTACAATACTGGTGTCTCCGCCTTAAGCAGCGCAGACCGTCGCCAACATGTGTCCCGAGTTCGGCGCCACCGTGGCGCACTTCCCGGTTGACGCTAGATCACTACAGTACCTAGCGCAGACTAGTAAGTACAATACTGGTGTCTCCGCCTTAAGCAGCGCAGACCGTGGCCAACATGTGTCCCGAGTTCGGGGCCACCGTGGCGCACTTCCCGGTTGACGCTAGATCACTACAGTACCTAGCGCAGACTAGTAAGTACAATACTGGTGTCTCCGCCTTAAGCAGCGCAGACCGTGGCCAACATGTGTCCCGAGTTCGGCGCCACCGTGGCGCACTTCCCGGTTGACGCTAGATCACTACAGTACCTAGCGCAGACTAGTAAGTACAATACTGGTGTCTCCGCCTTAAGCAGCGCAGACCGTGGCCAACATGTGTCCCGAGTTCGGCGCCACCGTGGCGCACTTCCCGGTTGACGCTAGATCACTACAGTACCTAGCGCAGACTAGTAA
Source organism: Cydia splendana (assembly GCF_910591565.1). Classification (NCBI taxonomy): domain Eukaryota; kingdom Metazoa; phylum Arthropoda; class Insecta; order Lepidoptera; family Tortricidae; genus Cydia; species Cydia splendana. The sequence goes on along the minus strand of NC_085983.1, from coordinate 2,826,030 downwards.
GTACAATACTGGTGTCTCCGCCTTAAGCAGCGCAGACCGTCGCCAACGTGTGTCCCGAGTTCGGCGCCACCGTGGCGCACTTCCCGGTTGACGCTAGATCACTACAGTACCTAGCGCAGACTAGTAAGTACAATACTGGTGTCTCCGCCTTAAGCAGCGCAGACCGTCGCCAACATGTGTCCCGAGTTCGGCGCCACCGTGGCGCACTTCCCGGTTGACGCTAGATCACTACAGTACCTAGCGCAGACTAGTAAGTACTATACTGGTGTCTCCGCCTTAAGCAGCGCAGACCGTGGCCAACATGTGTCCCGAGTTCGGCGCCACCGTGGCGCACTTCCCGGTTGACACTCGGTCGCTGCAGTACTTGGCTCAGACTAGTAAGTATTGCAAGCGTCTATAGGCTACGGTAATAGTTTACTTCACCTCCGCTCTCAGCGTAACCTTGCCTTGTCTTGCCTTCTGGCATTAAGTGCGCCTTTTGTACAACTTTTACTGTGCAATAAAGTTTAAATAAATAACCAGGCTCCAATTTCACCACGGTGACAGGTGCGACAATTGTAAAACATCACTGTTGCTGACGTCACAGGCATCCATGGGCTACGGTTACCGCTTACCATCGGGCGGGCCGTATTCCTGTTTGCCACCATCATTGTTTTATTAAAAAAAACTTTATTATATCGGAAAAAAACAGATATTTCTCTTGCTAAGTTTATGACAATTGTCACAAGAAACACTACAATTGTCACGAAATTCCGACATATAACTCATTACCTGTCAAGAATTACCTACAATTCTTCTAAATCTTGACAATTGTCAGAAACTACGCAAAAGAAATATCTGTTTTATTCCGATATAATAAAGTTTTTTTAAATAATACAATGATGGTGGCAAACAGGAATACGGCCCACCCGATGGTAAGTGGTAACCGTAGCCCATGGATGCCTGTGACGTCAGCAACAGTGATTTTACAATTGTCGCGCCTGTCACCGTGGTGAAATTGGGGCCAGAATAAATACAATGGTGCAAGTGGCCGTAAGATGTGAAGCGATTAACCCGGTTGTGATTTCTTGAAGCGGAATAGTGTGGGCTGGATAAATAAAATTTAACCTTTAATACAACTATTTAACACCGAGACGGTTTGCATTCAACTCACGATCCTTTAAAGACACGACATATTATGTCGAATTAATTAAGGTTTAAAATGCCGCATTTTTTAAATAATGAAAGTTCATTAATCCTTGTTTTTATATCTCAAATACTAGTTATTACAAAATTGGTACTAAGCCATGACGTTTGTGTAGTAAATCGGCCAAACGAACGCTAATTTGTTGAAGTGCTTATTGTTATTTTGGATATTTAAAACAAACAGAGAATAGTCAAAATCCATTTGATGAATAGTAGAATAGTAGACTTAAAACTATCCTGCAGGGGCGGATAGGACGCAAGCACGACGCAAGCGGGGTAGAGGAAAACCCAGACGCAGCTTTTTAGAACAAGTGACACCAAAAGAAGGGGTCGTGTCGTATCAAAAAGTCAAAGAACTGGCGCAGGATAGGAAATGCCGGAAGATACTCCACCGACAAGGGAATATTTTTTAAGTTAATGATGATGAGATGGGACTTAAGAAATATAATAATATGGGGGAATTACCAACTCAAAAAAAAAAAAACAATTAGTGAACTATTATTTCTTCGACAGACCGCACTCAAGAGAAGATCGACATCATAGAGGCGTATCTGCGAGCCACCAACCAGTTCAGGGACTACAACGACCCCTCACAGGACCCCATCTTCTCTGAGGTACGTGAATTATGTATTAAAAAAAAAAAAACTACAATGGCCGGTAATTACCTGCCTTGTGTTTATAAGTAGCCTCGCTTTGCTCGTCCTCTTACTCTTACATCATGTTGAAAATAAAATCAAATAAGGAGTTAGACTGTAACAAATCAAGCTTATTTATTTATTTATTTATTTATTTAAAATTTAAATCAGGCAACAAGGCCCATATTACAAATACCTTATAGACTAACATACATATATATATATATATTATAAACTTAAAGACTAAACACTATTTATGCGACAAAACGGCGTGGCTCCGTTGAATCGGCTGTTCTTGTGTCGGATTCGGCAGTTTGTCCCGGAACCTCCGAAACACGACACCTTTCGGCCAGAAGTCGGCGCACTCGATGGTCTCTTGCAGCGGTCGCGGCACGCGCACCACAAAAGACAAAGTCACATTTATAGACGGGTCTAATGCGAATTTATTTTATTACCTTTATTTACCGACATTTCGACACAGGTTTCACTGGTCGTGATCGCGGCTAACTGATGTCCCAGCAAAATGTCAAAACAGAGATTTGTGCAACTACCCGACGAAAAGTGTATGAAAAAGTTTGGGGTAGACATAACATTTGCAAACCACCCACTACACCATAGTCTAATAAAACATGGTCTTCCATTCCCAGAGTGACACGGGCCTACGTCACAACAACATGGCCGCTATATATAGCGCTATCGCATATTATCATATAGCGCTGTCGCATGATGACGTAGGCCCGTGTCAGTTAGGTGACCTAGAAAAGACGGGAATGGAGTACCAGGCGAAGTATATTATTATACCATGCACTACACATAATGTTAATTATTGTCAATAATCCGACCCGCAACACCCACAATATCCACGCACACATCCGAAGATAGATCCCTTGGCGTTAACTTCTGTATCACTGGTTCCCAAGTTGGCGATAAGTTAAATCCATCCTCCCTGCGGTGACCCGTCTTTAAATGTGAGTTAATATGTGTTCAAAACGCGAAAGTTTTAAATATTATATTGCAAGCTTATATAAACAATAAATTGTTTTATATATGTCGCAGTCAAAAGTGTGAACTGGTCAAAAGAACTTTTAACCGACAAAAACAGGCAAAACTGCTTTTGACTGAGCATGTTGGTCAAAAGTAGTTTTACCTGAAAATCATTGGTTAATAGTAATTGTGACTGTTACGATCAGTCAAAAGTACTCGCAGAAATAGGTAGGTTAGGGTTATTTTTTTTTGCTACGCCCTAAAAACGAACCTGTTCCCAGAGATAGGTAGGTTAGGGTTATTTTTTTTTGCTACGCCCTAAAAACGAAACTGCTGCCAGAAATAGGTATGATTTTCAGGTAAAACTACTTTTGATTTGACCAACATGCTCAGTCAAAAGCAGTTTTGCCTGTTTTTGTCGGTTAAAAGTTCTTTTGACCAGTTCACACTTTTGACTGCAACATATACATCTTCAGCACGAGCCACTGTTTGAATTTTATATTAACCTGATTAATTCTAGATAGTCGAGCTGGACCTGTCCACCGTAGTGACATCAGTTAGCGGCCCCAAGCGGCCGCAGGACCGCGTCTCCGTCTCCAACATGAAGAAGGATTTCCAGGAGTGCCTGAGCAACAAGGTATGTTATCTAAATAATATAATTAAAAAAATATTATGAGACAGTCTTACACACTCACCGACTTAGCCCCAAACGAAGCAAAGCTTGTACTATGGGTACGTTTCATAAGTGTTTTTACCTTTAAATTAAACCCAACTTTTACCATCATCATCAAATCGCTTCATGGTAAGGTCAAGTAAGAGTCCTGTTTTTGACTTTCACACTTTCACTTCCATTTTTGCCGATATAACATCGCGTAGAACATACAAATTGAAGAGTAGATAAAATCTAGAACAATTGTTTGCTACAAACCCAGTGACAGAATCACAACATGTCGACTGCGGATGTGGCAACCATTTTTCTACGATTCACTCGTCCATCATATTTGTGGTTATGTAGTCTTCCAACATATTCCTCCATCATATTGTGATGACATAGTTTCCCAATTTATTCTTCCATCATATTTGTGATGATTTAGTCTTTCAACATATTCCTCCATCATATTGTGATCAAGTAGTTTCCTAATTTATTCTTCCATCATATCTTGTAATGACGTAATTTTCCAATTTACTCTTCCATCATATTTGTGATGGCGTAGTCTTCCAACACATAACTTATCATATTCCTGTTTGTTTAAATGATACATAAATGTAAATCTTGTTTTTATATCACAGATATTCGTATAAAATAATATTTTAACTGCCCATTGTCCAACCGATCTATCATTTTTGTGATGATGTAGTCTTCTTAATAGTGAGCACCATTAATTCAGTGATAGACGGTAACATATCTGCTGAAAAAATGATGGCCACCATTCTGAAGAATTTGGACCTACTGAAAAGTTTATACATAAAAATCACAAATAAATCTTAAAGATCAAACAATTAACACGCACAATTAGCAAAACCATAGCAAACAAAAAAAAAAACAAGAAACTTAAATAAAAATGGTACATGCAATGGGTACACAGAATGAACAAAACAAAATTACAAAATATAAATGATGGTGATGATAACATAGAGATGCCATGATGAGGTAGTCTCATCATCAGCTATCACGCACCCAGTGACAGATGTCATGTGAATGTCTACTGAGCGGGTGATTAGTGATGACGAACGACTGTTTCGACTTGCCGATGATCCTGATTATGATGATGATCATGTCCTAAAAATGAGCATGGGAACACATGAAAAAATATGTTATAATAATGTGTGTTGGTTTAGGAATAAAATTAGTCTATAGACTGTGATATGTTAACATTGGAATTAACAAATGAATTTAGTAGATCCCGGTGCATAGGGTATTATACTGTATTAAATAGTAGTTTATGTGACTGCTACATAATGAAAGGCATTAAAATACGAGTGTGGGTTTATGAAACGAATGAAATGAGTTTCATAATAGTATCACACGAGTGTTTTAATGCCTAATTATGTACAGTTACATACACTGCTTTATCTACACACATATTATAAACTTTCTATGATATATTCACTAACCTCATATTACAGCCGACATTGGGGCACTTTCCTCTCTGGCGGAACTCGCGGATATGAGATGGCGTCTCCGAAATATCTTTATCGCACATTTTACACGAAACTTTTGTTATAGTTACTTTAAAAACAACAAAACAAATTATTTTTTACTTACAAACTAATTAAAAGATAAACTGTACGTCAAATGGCGGCAAATGAAAACTTTTTTCACGCATGTCACGCATTCGTAGTTTTTTTTTAATTCAAAGACAAACTAGAGTCGGGGTCGATTACCATATCGTCCGATACCAACTTACAAGCGAGATTTGTCAATATTGTATGCAATTGTCATTTGATTTCGAATAAAACGTCATCTCGACTGATATTAGAATAGGGGTCAAATCAAATTGCCTTTTTTTCCAGAGATGTTCGAAATTTGAATGTCATTACCAAATCGATTTTGATATAGTAATGAAGCTATTACCACATTTTCACAGATAAGAAATTTGCTGTAACAAAACAGTTTATCGTAATGTGGGCCATTATTTACGGATTTTGAAGGTATCATAGAGAGTTTATGATATGTGTGTAGATAAAATAAATTATTTTACACCATGCATGAAATAAAGCACCAGATAATTATTAGAAAAACACAGATAGGATTTATTTATAAACACAAGTTCTATTTAATAAATCGGATAGAAATATAAAAAGTAGGTGAGTTGACCGTGACGTCACGATGTAATCATCATCATCATCATAACTTAAGAGCTTTGCTCTTGTCGGTGGAGTAATCGCCAATCATTTCTTTCTTGTGCCAGTCTTTTAATGTAATGTTTCATATAAATTCCATATTACCAAATCGTTTTGACAGTTCTAAGAAAGTAACTTATTTGACTAGTAGGAAAATATCCTATTGCTAGAAAAGGAATAGTTCATCATTGTACTTAACCAAAACAAAGAAATGAAAAATAGACAAAAAGTAAATCACTATAATTTCGATATACAATTAAAATACATAATAAATATATACCACAATTAAATATTCCATAGCATTTGTATAATAATGCATGTGTATTGTAGTGATTGATGATAAGAGGATGATATGATGACGTAGTCTAAAAGCAGATGGTATCAATCTCCCAGTGATAGATTTTGTAACTTATCTACTGGGACAGTGACTTCCAACTTTTAATAGACATATAACTGATCCCTATAAGACCTAGGTTTACCTAGTTTAGGGCTCAGGACACTATCCCTAGGCTGTCTAACAATAGAATACTTACTCTTAAAAATGTAATAACCTTCTACTATGTAATAATTAAGCTGCATTTTTGATACCTAGATAAATCATTTATCATTTACATTTTCAACTTACTGTTCTGATAAAATCACATAAAAAATATAAAAAACAATAACGAATTTTTGTTTGAGTGCGTCTAAGCTAATTCTCCATCAAATTTGACAAGCGACGAAGTGGGAAAACGCCACCATAAACGTCATATGTTGTATATGACCTTTATATTGACTCTGCCAGATTTAGTCACTACCAAATCGGTGTAGAGTTAGCTTCGATGAAATCTAAATATATAAAAAGAAATACATACTTAAATCACGACCAATAATAGCACATAAAAAAACTCGATGTCTTGTATTAGAGCAGTAGGCATCACACACCCAGTGACAGATATACAGACATGTCTGCTGAACATGTGATTACTACCACGTCAGTACATTCATGTAAGAAAAAAACATAAAAAGTATGTAAAATTTGGAACCTTCGGAAACTATCACTGTAAAATATACACCCTTGAAAACCCATATAAATGGGATTGGCCATTATCAAATGTTTGTATAGATGGCGCCGGCATAAATTTTACCCGTCTCTAGTTTTGTTCTACGAGATTTGGGTTAAAGGTTTAGTCATCCATGCTATAAAAATCTAGAAAAAACAAGTATTTGACACTATACGTAATAGTGATAGTTAAAACCTATGCTGGCTCCATCTGTAAAATACTTCGACCATCACTCCTTTAACTTGTTAGTTCGACCCAAGTCCATGATGTTGTTGATGACGATATATTCCAAAAGTAGTTGTTATCATTCTCCCAGTATTATAAATATGTATATAATATATCTACTGGGGCAATGACCCCGACTACTACTGGACTTATTAAAAAATACTGCTATTCCTAAATGAAAAAAAAAGAGTACACATTTGATTTTTGACGCTAACTGTCAAGTTTAAGTTTCCGTATATTATATATAGTATATTATATACAAGTAAATATGTAAATAAAAAAGCTTAAAATAACGACGAAGTTTTGTTTAACCAAAAGCAGTATCACAAACCCAGTGACAGAATTGTAACTTGTAAATGAGTATGTGATTACTGTTCTTAATTAAAATTATGTAGTGTTTATGATGCTCCATATCCCGTGGCCGGGTCGATGTAGAACTTTTAGTGACTCGTAGTGTTGAAGATAGTGTATATATCGTCCCATAGTAGTTGGTATCATACACCCAGTGATAGTTCAAAATATCTACTGAGCGGATGACTGCCAAGTATGTGAGACAGGTGCCATATGTCGGTGGTATCTAGAAATAATGTGACAATTAAACTTAATGCGTCCATAAGAGGTAACCGCTTACTAGGCGAGCCGTATGCGTCGTGGTATTAAAATGTATGCAAAATTGCATCTATAAATGTGAGGAAAACAGTTATCATTAATGAATAGAGTCAGACAGATTTGCACTGCGTGGGCTATCAAAATCGCTGCAGACTTTTCTTGGTCTAACTCTAAGTAATTACGACAAAGTTTAACCGCTATATTTAACTTTTTTGATACCTGTTTTCTTAGTCATTGTGACCAAATAAACAAAATACAGATGGCATAAGTATTGAAACCTTTAGCGCCTCAGAGCGGCCTAAAAAAAAAAACAAAAAAACATACAACCGAATTGACAACCTCCTCCTTTTGAGATTTGGAAGTAAAAACCGCATTCTATTGTATTTTGAATGTTATAAATAAAAAATATTATAGATTCTGGCATCTAGAGATTAAACACAATGTTAAGCGTAATACCACATACATTAAAAATAAATACATTAAAAAATCTTGTTATTCTGGCTGTCAAATTATCTGCGACAGCAGGCATCACAGCACCCAGTGACAGAATGACAGACATGTCTACTGCGCGTGTGACACTACTGTCACAAATATTACTGTAATATTAGAACAATGAATAAATGTCACTGTAATACGAGGGGAGGTACAAAAGTTCGCCGAATGATGACTTGTATTATAACTTGATAAAAAAATTGATGATGATGTGATGATGAAATGTCATCAGCCGCTTGGCATCAGCTTCCCAGTGATAGAATATTGACATATCTACTGAGACGATGATAACCAGCCGTCAATGATATGTGATGATTTAGTCTAAATTATGATGAGATATAGTCGCACCAAACAAAGTCTGCAGCGGATTTGATAGCCCTAGCAGTGTAAGTGTTATGTATACGTCATAATTTCATAGAAGTTTGACGTTTAAAATGACACTTTCACTGCGTGGGCTATCAAAATCGCTGCAGATGTTTTACGGTCTGACTATAGCTAGTCTAAAGAAAAAGAGGTTAAATAACAATTAAATACAGATGTTAGTAAACAATAGGAAATACTAAATAACATTAAAATAAAGTAAATGAATACATAACATTCATATTTAGAAATATGTACACGTATTCTTAGGCACCGGGATTCGAACCCAGGACTATACAGACACGAAGCATTGTTGATAATTATGCCAAACAAAATTGTATCATCTTTCCCAGTGACAGACTGTCAAACATGTCTACTGGCAAACTTGACACGACTTGTCAAAGCAATGATAGTGATCAAAATGATGATGATATTGTCTGGAAACTTTGGATGGTTTATACAACAGTTAGCCAAAAATAAAAACATTTATACAGCGATTATCATCAGGAAATCGTCTATACAATAGTTGGCATCATACTCCCAGTGATAAAATGATAAAATATCTACTAGAAGAATGAAGGCCACTATTAAATGACATATACCGTTGAATTGTTCTTGAAAAAGCACAGCAATCTTGAGAGCGATGTCAAATGATAATTAATACAATTGTAAAAGTAAATAAAGTTAGACCAAGAAAATTCTGCAGAGATTTTGACAGCACACGCAGTGCAGGTGTTATTTTAAAGATCAAACTTTTATAAAATTATGAGGTATAAATAACATTTGCACTGTGTGTGCTGTCAAAATCTCTGCAGACTTTTCTTGGTCTGACTACGATTTCTGTACTCCGTGAAATGAAACTGTCTCAAAATAAATAAAATAATAGATATCTTCACTTTCGTACTTACAATGAACAATCCTTTTAGTATGATATTTACTTATTAATGTCACACCACTTTACACAAATTTCTTTGAATACAAATATTGAGAACCTATTGGTGAAGTATATTCCATATTGCATAACATCGTCCACACTGTTATTAGAAAATCAACCTTATTTCAAAGTTATAAGGTCCACCGACGATCTATTTAGTTTTGCTCTTACTAGCAAAATTTTACATGAAAGTATATTAAAATATAAATTATACCAGTGAACGTATGAACTGATACTGCACAACTGATGGCAGATAACCAGTACCCCATGGTTTTATTCTATTTGTGGTGGGGCATCATTCACTAATGATGTACTGATGATAATGATTGATGCTCATTTGCTAATAAAATAGTTAGGTAATTGACGTTTTCACCTGATTTACTGATTTAGAATAATAAAATATTCGATTAAGGAAAAAAATTGAAGCATCATCATCATCTTCGCGTCATCCCGGCATATTGCCACGGCTCATGTATATGCATATAATGATCGTATTCATACGGGATGTTTTATTGGATTACCTTAATTTTAAAGAAACATCCCTTAATTAAAATAAAATATTTTATTAATAAAAAACGCATACTATTGGAAGAAAGGAAACTTGCAATTATAATGTCTATACAGTGACTGACAACACATATAACTCTTATAAATGATCCCAAATAGGAATATTATTGATTCAAAATCACAACTGACGATTATATCGATGACTGACTATAGTTCGTTATTTTAGCATTTGAAAAAGACTAAGCGATTTTAAAATCAGTAACTATTACTTATGAAAGCAAAATAATGTAAATAATCGTATATGATTCATAATTGCTACATATTTGCCGTGACATATTTTTTTTAAATGTTTTTCAATGAAAACACATGTCAAGATTGTTTACCTTTTTTTTAATGTTAATAAAAACGGACTATATAGTTCGTTTTTTTAGCATTAGAAAGAACTTCAAAGAAGGTAAGCTATCTTGACAGGTCTTTTAACTGAAAAACGCTTTTTAAAAATCAGTAACTATTACTTATGAAAGCAGAAGAATATAAATGATCGTATTAGATTCATAATTCTTACATATTTGCCGTAACTTATTTTTAAAATGTGTTTTTCAATTAAAAGACACATCAAGATTGTTTACCTTATTTCTAATGCTAAAAAAACGAACTATAGAAATGTTCAGTACTGTAGCTTATACATACATAGGTACTTGATATGTATAGACTACAATATATGATGTCATTACAAGCTTTGCTTAGTTTGGGGCTAGATCGATCTGTGTAAGATTGTCCCCCAAATATTTATTTATTTAGTATAGGAGCTGAAATTTTAAAACCATATCCTCCGAAGGCCCAGCCATACAAATGAAAAATCCTAAATTTGCCACTGAAATTTGAACCTATAGTGTAGGAAATAGAGTTGATTTTGCGTTGTTGGAAAATTGAACGAAACAAAGCAAAAGCGACTCTGTTCCAATTATATAGGATTTTATGTTTTATATTTTAAATTCCTTTCCTAAAACAAGGAAAAGGTTTGTATAAGGAATTAGTTCGTTAAAATACTAGAAACTTCATATTTACTTAAAAGCAAGAAAACTGTTTCTTTTAATTAATGTGTTTTTAGGGTTCCGTACCCAAAGGGTAAAAACGGGACCCTAATACTAAGACTCCGCTCTCCGTCCGTCTGTCACCAGGCTGTATCTCATGAACCGTGATAGCTAGGCAGTTAAAATTTTCGCAGATGATGTATTTCTGTTGCCGCTATAACAACAAATACTAAAAAGTACGGAACCCTCGGTGGGCGAGTCCGACTCGCACTTGTCCGGTTTTTTTTTAGTTATAAGGGGCTGCGAATTTGTATGGGAAGTCAGAATCCATAGTCCGCATTTCGGATTATATTTTAGTCTCACCATGTACTTACTAGACAAACAAAGTAATTAGCTTGCTATTGTGTGATTAGATAAACAAAGTCTCGGGGCAAAAATAAAAATGGCACAACAACTTGTATTTTTGTTATATAATAATAAGTTTTGACATGGAAACAAATAGTTATCCTCGTGCCACCCACCATACAAAATTATAGCTAAGGAAATCTAATAATCTAGAATCTCGTTGTATTTTCAATTGGGTTGAATTTCATTTGTTCGAAAAAAATACGAGATAAATGAAAACAATGTTTTATTACACCAGTTAGTAGTAGCTTTAATGTAAATAATATTATCATAAATTTAAATGGAAATTATTAATAAATACATTGAGTAATTACTTGTATGACATAGTATTTTTCAAAGAGATATTTTCTAAATATTTAAGCCTTATAGGTCCTATAGTTCGTTTTTTTAGCATTAGAAAGAAGGTAAGCGATCTTGAAAAGTCTTTTAATTGAAAAACGCTTTTTAAAAATCAGTAACTATTACTTATGAAAGCAGAAGAATATAAATGCTCGTATTAGATTCATAATTGTTACATATTTGCCGTGATTTATTTTTAAAGCGTGTTTTTCAATAAAAAGACACATCAAGATTGTTTACCTTATTTCTAATGCTAAAAAAAACGAACTATAATATATAACCTGAAGTAGTCCGATATATGTCTACGAGTGTATATCTGCTGCTGTATGCTTTCGAAGAGTTGTTCCATGTAGATTTGTAGATATTACTCGGCAGAAATATTTAGTGAAACAGCTTTATGAAGTGTTGTTTAATTCATAAGTTGTATCACCAAATCCTCCTACAGAGAACGTTGTTTCTCCATTAAAAAAATACGAGTATAGAGTTAAGCCACGAAAAGTCTGCAGCGATTTTGATAGCCCTCGCAGTGTCAGTGTTATTTATACGTCACAATTTCACAGATGTTTGACGTTTAAAATAATACTTGCACTGCGTGGGCTATCAAATCCGCTGCAGACTTTCTTGGTCTGACTCTATTTGTTTGGGTGTACCAGAAGTAACTAAATTAAGCAGACTTTATTTAAACTAACTAATTTGACCAAAAAACAAACTATACTAATATACATAGTAACTTTCTACCGAATATATATCTTCACATCGCCATTACCTATTCTGACCTGCGGTTGTATGCAATTAAAAATAGATTTATATCACAGTTTGCGGTGTTTTTATCTGTAAAGCGGTTTGGTATCTCTAGACGCGTTGATAGACGTACTGACTTGTGCGACCGCTATCAGACAAGTTACAAGTAGCTAGGATTCTCTAGGACACTAGGTTATGGGAACTGTAGTATATTGACAAATATGTATTGGTATGGGTAGGTTTTTAAAATAATAAATCAGTCTATATCCAGCTGTCTTTATGTTTACTTCATGGTGGCAGCGGTGGGATATAAGGTAAACGTACTAGTGCTCGACATGCTAATGCCCAATAGATGACACCTTGCTGTCACCTCTATTGACAATGACTTAGGTTTCAAGATGACATGTACTGGGACCGCGTCGAGCACCAGTACGTTTACCTTAGACTGATTTATTATTATTTTAACTAATTTGGAAAACGAATAGACTCCTTCTAAGCTAATTCTGAACAGACTTTGATGCGACAAAGTATGGGAGTGCCATTATAAATGTCATATCTTTATAGGACTTTGATGTTAATGATGACATTGACACATTTTGCCATTGCGAATGACATGCATGTTAGCTAGCGTAGTCCGATAATAAGCCCATTTTAAACATAAAAATGTTTATTTTATTTTATTGTAAGCGTTGGTAACCGGGCGGTAGCTATATACTCTGTATCTTTAGGTATTTAAATAAAAGTAAACAAAATCTTCCCTCAAATGGCTCCTTAAGCCAGTTGAGGGTAGATGAAAACATTACACGATCAAATAATGAAGGTTAAAGTCAGGTCGTTCAGTGACTGATCCAGGCGGTTTTGTATTTGGTTGGTTGGTTTGGTTGGTGGTAACCAATAAATGTTATAACTACCCGAAAATGTACAAATTGTTTGTTTACTTTTATTTAAATATTTAATTTGTTCCAAGGAATTCCCAAGTAACAATTTGTGGTTCTATAGTAGTCGATAGAACGTTTCCCAAATACCACCTAAGGTCTTATAAAAGACCTAAGAAGATTGTATAAAGCCGAAATGGCGCATCTTATGTGCCATTCAGTGATATAGTAGACCTGTAGCAGTGTCAGTCGTGACGTTTTAGGTCTATAAAACTTATGTGATGATCACTTTTGTGCTAATTTGTTGTCAGTAACGCCATTATAGTGTTAATTTATACTATAGTAGCATTTGAGATTCCATTATAGTGCTTGTTTTATACTATAGTAGTATTTGAAATTCTATTATAGTGCTTTTTTATACTATTGTAGAATTCATAGTACCTTTACTACGAAATTTGCTATCAAGTTTTCCATCAACTGTTGTCAGTGGTTTTGTTGTGTGTTTACTTCACATAAACGGTACTAAGTAAAATGGTGATAAATAAAGACGTTATATTAATATGCGCCATTTAGATGTCCAATAATTCGGTCCTTAGTGCAAAAAGTATATGGGACGGAAGTTTTACCGTTAGAATAGTATTAGGTTAATGAGGAATTTTAAATGCCCCCTCGATTTATTTATGTTTTTAATAAAATAATTTAATAAAATATTATGATATTCACCATAGTTACTACTATACAGCCAAGAAGTAAATCCGACGCTTTTATAGGCTAACTATAGAACTTACGACGAAATATTCACCGCCATCATGATTAAAATTAGGGTTCCAAAAGAATTTTGCTGTGACCCAGTTGCACGTACAAACTCTTTAGAAAGATATAGGATTTTTTTTTAAATTTAGATGTAGTCATTACTGTTGTTTCCTTTTTCAATGTGATTGGTAAAAAAAATGTGCTAATAATGGATTTCGATAAATATCTAAACCGTCACGATTTTATGCTTGTATTAAATCATTGATGATAAATCTCACTTACAATCACTAATATCACTGGGGTCTTTTTTATCAATTCATTAAAATATAAAAATATTTTGTACGGAACCACATTATGTGGCTTAGGCCTGAACTTATATAAGCAAGATATAAGTAGCCATTACGGATCAAATTGATCATTTACAAGTAGTCGTTTTCTACCTTTATGTATCTAACTCGGTTTATAAAAGACATAAAAACTCAGCTATAACGCTGTTGTCTTTTAAAAGAAAAAACAAAACCACTATACAACAGTTTTGTGATATAAAAGAGTCATTGTGACGTTTACAGCGATGAGATATAATAGGGATTTAAAAACTACTAAAGCGCTTTTTAACGCTATAAATATGTCCCAAAAACGCTACTATAGAGCAAAACAGTTCTATAATAGTGTTCATATGACTACTAAAGTATTATGTACTATAGCAGTGATCTCTAAAGCCACTATATCCTATAATCGTTGTATAGTTGGGTTTTTGTCACTGTTTAAACACAAAACTATAGCGGCTTGGCAGGGAACCTTAATAGCGCAAATTAGTTGCATAAAAGTGATTCCAAATACTATTATACAGTAATATTGCTCTATAGTGATTATATTTGAACCTGTTATAGTACACGCCTGTAACGGCTCTATAAAATGATGAAGTAAACCTTTACATCAATTGCTTATAGAATATATTAGCTGTATAAGCCTATAGAGCAAAAAGGTGTTGCCAAGCGCTTTTATGCGACAGGTGGTCATCTCTGAAACCTTAATACGACGTCTATACAAGCTTTTAGCGATAAAAACTAAAATTATAGGACTAAAATGTTACTTGGGTTACTAATCGCTTTTCGGTGAAGAAAAACATCGTGAGAAATCCTAAATCCTAACCTAACTAGACCTTATTAAGGTCTAGTTTCCCCTCTGGGTTGAAAGATCAGATTGCTGTCGCTTTTTGTTCTATTTCAGTTTAAAATAGACCTAAGATATCTATTAATTCCTACTATCTTAATATTTTTATTATACTCAGGTCACACTGAAAGTTCATGCCAGATAATGTGCTTAAATATGCAAATAATTTTTACAATCCCTCTTCTATACGTTCTTTTTATTGCCTCTATAAGCGGCTAATTCCAGAAACTTTCAGTACTGCCCACGAACTTGCGAAAGTAACTCTGTTTCCTCTTTATATACGCTTAAACCGCTTGTCTGATTAAGATGAAATTCGGCAAAGCACATAGGATAGATTTTATCACCGAAATCATCATTCTATGTATACAGACGAAGACGCGGGTAAAAGCTAGTAAGCTATACATAGATTTTGAATGATAAGTTTATATCTTTCCCATTTGGAAGGCGTGCATGAAGCCGAAGCCAATACGTGGAGGCCCTTTTGATGAAATGTAAGGGTTACACCGAGCAGATATGTATGCGTTTGCGTTAAGTAAGTGACATTTTGTATGGGATTTTGAGTTTCTAAAACGTCCCGCTTGGCGCGCTGTTCAAAATCCCATACAAAAAAAAAAATGACGCAAACGCGAACGCTCGTCACGCTATTGAATGAAAACTAGTGGCTGTAGCATGGTAGGATTTTTATCGCCTGTGACTATGCCTGTCACTTTCGCACTTACATTGTTAGAACGTGACAGGCATGGCGACAGGCGATAAAAATGCGACCATGCTACAACCGTACGGGTTCTGGGTAAGAATCATAAGTTTATAGACCAACATAAGTCTGCAGCGATTTTGATAGCCCACGCAGTGCAAGTGTTATTTATAGGTACGTCATAATTTCATAGAAGGTTGACGTTTAAAATATACTTATACTGCGTGGGCTATCAAAATCTGTGCAGACTTTTCTTGGTCTAAATCTATTACCACATTCCACACTTCAATCTCGTTAACAAAACATCATCTAATGACACGTCGTAAAGATATGGGTCTTATAGGATTTAACTTAATGACCTGACTAATGGGTCGGCATTTAGGAAAGGTCGTTTGGTAACTCATTAGGCCTGCTTAGCTAAGTGGTCGCCGGTTCGATTCCCGATTCTTGTTAAATAAGAAATTCTAAGTTGGTGGCCTAGCGGTAAGAGCGTGCGACTTTCAATCCGGAGGTCGCGGGTTCAAACCTCGGCTCGTACCAATGAGTTTTTCGGAACTTATGTACGAAATATCATTTGATATTTACCAGTCGCTTTTTGGTGAAGGAAAACATCGTGAAGAAACTGGACTAATCCCAATAAGGCCTAGTTTCCCCTCTGGGTTGGAAGGTCAGATGGCAGTCGCGTAAAAACTAGTACTTACAATTCTTGGGATTCGTTGTCAAGCGGACCCCAGGTTCCCATGAGCCGTGGCAAAGAGACTCGACGATAGGCCAAAGGTATGGTCCCATCTTTTCGAGCGATGGCGCCATACCTTTGGCCTACTCTCGACTACAATGTGATATAGATGGAATGCGATAGATGTGAAAGAAACGATGGAAAATAATTAGGCACTACGAGTACATCTGTAATAATCTCTAATCTAAATCAATCCTTAAAAATATTCTACTGAGTAACGGAAACGTACGATAATTTTATTCAACTGAAAATCACATTTTTTTGTCTCAAATTGGGATTTAATATATATTCTACCCAGCAATGTACAAATTGCAGAACATTCCCAAAAAGCGGAAACGTTCTCGAGAATGTTCTCAGAACATTCTGCAACATGGAAATTTATTGTTCCGCCATCTTCGATTTTTTCCAAAAAAATTTTTTTGTCATAGGAATCTAGAGGCCTCTATCTCCCGCCATGCCAAATCTCAGCGCGCTCGGACCAACTTGAAAAAATAAAAAAAAAGTCGGCCATTTTGATTTTTTTTAATGCAGTTTGTTTTGTCTCGGGGCCCTCTATGACATTTGGTAGAGCACCCCCCACCTATCACGCACCGTTTAAAAGTTGCCATACAAAATAGAAGTGGCCAGTTTTCCCGCAATTGTAGCATTTTTCCAAAAAAAATTTTTTCATAGGTATCTATGGGACCCCGAGATTCCGTGACCAAAATTTCAGCGCGCTAGGACAAACTTGAAAAAATTAAAAAAAAAAGTCAGCCATATTGAAAAAAACATGGCCGCGTCAAAAACTGCCAGGGTCCCTCTATGACATTTGGTCGAGCACCCCCCACCTAGGTCTGACCGTTTGGCCGGGCCGTCATACGTTTTTCTGACCGGAAGCGGTAGACCAAAAGTCGGAATTTTCTGGGGGTAAGGATACTACACCTAAACTATCGTGAATATTCATGGTATAAACTACGATAAATAAATAAGTTCTCGTTCTCGAGAACATTCTCAGAAGTTACCGAGAAATTCTCATGTGGAAAGTTTCGCAACTTTGGAAAGTTCTCGTGCGTGCATTGCTAATTCTACCCAGCATTCTGAGCGCTTCAAAGCAGTAAAATTTTGTCCCAATATAACGAAAATAAAAATCGACACAAATTAAAATATACATACACAGAACCTATGACGACTTACCCTGAGTTTTAACCACACAAAACTATTTAAACGAATAAAGATTAAAAACCACTATTCATAATATTTCGACACTTTCTGATTCTGTCACTGTACAAACTAAACTTAATTATTTTGATCTCATTTATAATATAGAACAATATATATAGTGCACTCAGCAATATATACTTAGTCATATCGCATGTGTTTATTTATGTAAATACAGATGTTTTGTATGTATGTTTGTCTATAGAAAAAATAATAATATTACAATATACATATCTGTTTAGATTGATGTAATTTCGAGATAAAGTTTACATAGAAATAACAAAAAAAAAACTTAAATTTATAACTATAGGTATTTCTAATAAACGCAAAGTTCAAAAGAAAGTATAATCTAAAATCAAGCAAGATGCCTGAGGTAGATAATGATAAATAATTAAAAAAAAGAATGATAAAGTTAAAAAAAACTTAATACTAGCTGACTAATAACTAAACACAAAAAGCATTTAAAAAATGCATAAAGGGGAAACCACTACTCTACAATGCTGCCCCATCATAAAATTCTCACGGCGCGTTAATTTTTTTAAGTGGAATGTAAAAGTGAAATTAATTGTGTGGTTTTTTTGTATGTATATTATATAAATAATGTATATCTAATACCTTTAAACGAGCAATTATTTTTTATTTATATATTTCGGGGATCTCAGAAACGGCTCTAACGATTTCGATGAAATTCGATGAAATTTACTATATGGGGGTTTTCGGGGGCGATAAATCGATCTAGAAGATCTCTGGGAAAACGCGTATTTTTAAGTTTTTATATGTTTCTCGAGCAAAGTTCAGTCTCCCAGATATTTATAGCTTAAGGAAAACATTAATGACAAATATCGAAAAAACTATGACTAAATTAAAGGGGCCCACTGATTAACAGTCCGCCGGACGGTATCGGCCTGTCAGTTGTTCAGAACTGTCAAAATTTTGTTCTAACTGACAGGCCGATACCGTCCGGCGGACTGTTAATCAGTGGGTCCCTTAATAAATTAAAACTAACAAACTAATAAATAAATGAGATAAATTACTAAAATATTAAATCATAAGGCAAAGCCACGGTGAATCACTAGTCTCCAATAACGCCTCATCACCAAGGTCTCACGTCGCGACGGCTGTACACTCAGCGTTATTTTCGCGTATTAATTGTGTCAAGTGTACAGACGCATAGACGTGACGTTTGCACTTTGCACTTACCGAGGAAGGAAGCGAAGATTAGGTGTTTGCACGTATTGTACTCGTAGTTGTACGATATCGATTGTTTTTAGGGTTCCGTACGCAAAGGCAAGGTAATAGTACTAGGTATAGAAGGCTCTCTAACAAAACGCGTCTGTTACGATCAGGACAGATATGGCCGCTAGGTGGCGACAGCGCCACGCGCGGCTTATGGCTACCCACCAAAATTGGTGTGGAATAGATGTACATGTAGCTACCTTTTGCAAAGCGACGAAATCGCGGAGTGAGCCACGCCTGCCAAAGGGTAAAAACATAGTATTACTAAAACTCCACTGTCCGTCTGTCTGTCTGTCACCAGGCTGTATCTCATGAACCGTGATAGCTAGAAAGTTGAAATTTTCACAGATGATGTATTTCTGCTGTTGCTATAACAACAAATACTAAAAACAGAATGAAATAAATATTTACGTGGGCCTCCCATACAACAGAGCGGACCCTGGCAAAGGCCGAGATAACGCTAGGTAGAAGATCATAAATAATTTATTTTTCGTTATAAGCTAGTTTAACATACAAAAGTAACATGATAAGGTTGGTCATACATAATTACATATTGTTTACTACGAAATGGGCTCGCCTCAGCATAACGCTGACCCGAGAATCGGCGCTGATATTCCGGCGAGTCCATTTTTGTGGCCCACGATCGCAGCTGTACGGCACGGCCTCTTCTGAACGCATCATGGCATAATAATATACTCCGCCTGGTACTCTCTTCCCGTCTTTTCTAGGTCACCTGACTGACACAAGCCTACGTCATCATGCGACAGTGCTATATGATAATATGCGATAGCGCTATACAAAGTGGCAATGTTATTGTGACGTAGGCTTGTGTCACTCTGGGAAGAGAAGACCATGTTTTATTAGACTATGGAACGCATACTTGCGGCGGCTGCCAGCGCCATCTGGCCTACGGGTGTGACAGATACAGATAACCTAAAACTAAAAGGCAATGCCGTACAAGCTGGTAAAAATAACAAAAAAATTGGGAATACTAGAACAGGGGTCACCAAATGGCGGACCGCGGTCCGGATGCGGACCGCCGACCTATATAATTTTAATACATATTTAATAAACTCAAGTAGAAACGGACCGCGATGGTCACATTATTTTAAAAAATCGGACCCCTGAAGAAACTAATTGGTGACCCCTGTACTAGAACATATCAAGCAGTGAATAACGGAATGGTACAGAAGAGAAATTCTATGACCGCACAAAGGCAAATAAATTGCCTCTTCTGTGCGACAGTTAATAATACTGAAAGCATTGTTTGAATTAAAATACTGAAAACGTAATGGCTGGTAATGAATTAAGTACACTTATTTATACATAGTTACGTGCGAAAACATAACCCTCATTCTGCAGTCGCGTAAAAAAACACCTATAAATGAATATTTTATTTCCAGGTTGGCTTCAAAGGCTACGGCCTCAGCCCGGCGCAGCTGGACACGTCAGCCAGCTTCACGTACAGCGACGGAGCCACGTACACGATCCGACACGGATCCGTCATCATAGCGGCCATCACATCCTGCACCAACACGTCCAACCCGAGCGTCATGCTGGGCGCAGGTACAGACAGACATACATACACACGTACACCATCCGACACGGATCCGTGATCATAGCGGCCATCACATCCTGCACCAACACGTCCAACCCGAGCGTCATGCTGGGCGCAGGTACGGACGGACATACATACACACGTACACCATCCGACACGGATCCGTGATCATAGCGGCCATCACATCCTGCACCAACACGTCCAACCCGAGCGTCATGCTGGGCGCAGGTACGGACGGACATACATACACACGTACACCATCCGACACGGATCCGAGATCATAGCGGCCATCACATCCTGCACCAACACGTCCAACCCGAGCGTCATGCTGGGCGCAGGTACAGACAGACATACATACACACGTACACCATCCGACACGGATCCGTGATCATAGCGGCCATCACATCCTGCACCAACACGTCCAACCCGAGCGTTATGCTGGGCGCAGGTACAGACAGACATACATACACACGTACACCATCCGACACGGATCCGTGATCATAGCGGCCATCACATCCTGCACCAACACGTCCAACCCGAGCGTTATGCTGGGCGCAGGTACAGACAGACATACATACATACAGCTTCACGTATACCATCCCACACGGATGATCACGGATTCATGATCATAGCGGCAATCAAAGCATGACCATAATATATTCACGTTTATTTTGATGTAATTTTCTCTGCATCATTATACTGTCCACGATGATTTTTAATCGGTGATCAGGAACCAATTTTTCTAATTCAGTCAGCGATGGCGATCACATTTAACTATAAAACCAACCACGAAATCGCGAAAAAAAAAATAACTCTCTCATAGAAAATATCAACATCGGACCAACCCAAATGTATGAAACAGGCAAATTTTTTTTGTGATTTCGAGGTTGGTCCCATAGTTAAATGTGATCGCCATCGATGACTGAATTAGAAAAATCGGTTCCTGATCACCGATTACATTTCTTGGTGTATATCATACTTTCACTGGATAATGATCTCAGTCTGATAAAAACCATGGAACATACTAAAAACCGGACAAGTGCGCAGTCGGACCCGCCTACCGAGGGTTCCGTACTTTTTAGTATTTGTTGTTATAGCGGCAACAGAAATACATCATCTGTGAAAATTTCAACTGTCTAGCTATCACGGTTCGTGAGATACAGCCTGGTGACAGACGTACGGACGGACGGACGGACGGACGGACTCAGTGGTTAGAAGTTTACCCATTTACAGGGCACCCTATAATTAATACACGAACATAGGGGTACCTATGTATGTTTCGTTTTTGTTCTATCAATCGAAGTTCCTCTTCTACCGTGAAACACGACAATCGAAAGTTCGGTCTCTGCCTCTCTATCACTCTTGCTTATTCGATCGATAGAGAGGCAGATAACGGAATTTCGATTTTCACGTTTCGCGGTAGGCCACCTGTAAACAAGCCGCCTTGATGCATCAATGTCAGAGAAACTTGTCAAAAACTGTTTAAGACGTAGTATGTATAAGTTACTCTATGGTTTACTAAAGAAATTGGTGCTGCACTCTGGCGGCAGATCATTGCAGTAATACTCCCTATTCGTAGTAGTTTAAAATTAAACCATTTACAAAATGACAATCCTCACTTTTTTCAAGTTTTCTTCTTGTGTTAGGTATGCTCGCGAAGAAAGCTGTGGAGAATGGCCTGAGCGTATTGCCTTACATCAAGACTTCCCTGTCCCCTGGCTCTGGAGTAGTCACGTATTATCTCAAGGTAAGTTAACCCCCTAAGGCTCCTAAAACCCAGGCTCCTAAAAACCCATAATTTTCCACAGAAATTTGAACCTTCAGAGCAGGGAATAGAGTTGATTTTGGTTTTGTTTGAAAATTGAACGAAACAAAACAAATGCGACTCTGTTCCAATTGAATATGATTTAAATTTCGTCGAACTGAATAAGTACTTTCGGTAGGACATTGGGCCTTAGGAGGATAAAATTCATAAGCTCTGTTTTTAACATATCTTAAACTATAGTCTGTATCTTTAAGTATTTAAATAAAAGTAAACAAACAATTTGTACATTATCGGGTAGTTATAACATTTATTGGTTAACCAACCAGATACAAAACCACCTGGATCTGTCACTGAACGGCCTGACTTTAACCTACATTATTTGATCATGTAATGTTTTCATCTACCCTCAACTGGCTTAAGGAGCCATTTAAGGGTAGATTTTGTTTACTTTTACCAAAGACATATGTAACTTCGTATAAGACGAATAAAGTCTAAGGAAAAAACGTGCCTCGGAATTCAAGTCAAAGTCATTCTCGAATAGATGGCGCACACACCTTTAGCCTATCCTCGGCTAGATGGCGTGACGACACCGTTTCATATTAAACAATTTTTACACATATATATCAGTGAATGAACATGGATCAAAATGATATAAAAATAATAAAATTTTATATACATTTTTTGATAACTTTATACGTTTTCATTTTGAGTTTTCGTCGTGTGTCGATAGATGGCAGTAAATTTACTGTGACTACAAAATTTACAATGACAGGACCCCTCTATACTATCTATTCTTTTTGCTTTTACTTAAATACCTAAAGATACAGAGTATATAGCGACCCGCCCCGGCATCGCACGGGTAGAAACTTAACAAATTTTACACAGAAACCTTCCCCAAGAATCACTATATTGATAGTTGAAATAATAATTCAGCCTTACGTCCCACTGCTGGGCACAGGCCTCTCATGCGCGAGAGGGCTTGGGCTATAGTCCCCACTAGCCCAATGTGGATTGGGGACTTCACATACACCTTTGAATAGATAGATGAACATCGCATGAAAATCCGTTCAGTAGTTTCTAAGTTTATCACGAACATACATATATACAGACAGACGCGGCGCGGGACTTTGTTTTATGAGGTGTAGTGATAGGATAAAATACTTTTAAGTAAGTAGATAAATAATTGTGACGTTCCACTGCAAAAGGTACCTTATGGCGGCTGGTGCTTACGTCGCGTAGCGCCGCAATAATATTGGAGCGGCGTTAATAATAGCGTAAGCGCCAACCGCCATAAGGTACCTTTACCCGTGGGACGTCACAATTACTTAGATAGCATCCATAACTCAGAAACAAATACAAATATTACTGATAAACACTCAAATACATTTGTAGTTGCTGTTGTTGTTTTCTTTCTGTTTTGTTTTTTATTGAGGTATGCAATAAAGAGTATTTGTATTGTAAGTATTGTATACATGTTCTTACGGGGATTAGAACTTGGGACCTGCTTCGTATGCAGGGCAACAACATCTAGGCCAGGGCTCCCCAAACCCCGGCTCGCGACGCGTTCCAATCCGGCCCGCCGACACCCAAAGCGTCCGGCCCGCGGGAGCCAGGCTCCAGGGGTTCAGCCCTAACAGCACCAAGCAGATATCCGACCCCCCCCCCGGGCCGCTTCTGACGCGCAATATGGCCCTCAGCTCAAGTTTTTTTAGGACAAATCCAAGTCTTAACAACTCACGATATCTTTGATTTCAGGAATCTGGAGTGGTCCCGTACCTAGAAAAGTTAGGTTTTGACATCGTCGGCTACGGTTGTATGACCTGTATCGGCAACTCTGGACCCATCGATGATAACATCGCCAACACAATTGAGAAGGTAATATTATGGGTTATTCGCGGATGGTCTTGAACGCAAAATGACTAGTGTAATATTTTGCCTATTAAGTCTGTGCGGAAAGAGAAGAGACGTGAAATGTATGGGGCCATATGGGGCCCAATACATTTCACGACTCTTCTTTTTTTCGAACAGACTATCACTTTTAGTCTACATCGCGAACGGTCGAACGCAAAATGCCTACTCGTTTATTTTTACGTTAGCGATGTCGACGGAGCCCCGCTGTCGCGCGGCTCCTATTCTGTGCTGTTTGATAGATTATTAGGCGCCAGTGGTGGTAGATTTAAATTATCTGTATTCGATCTGCGAATGCACATTTATGTGTAAAGGATGACTCACGCTAGACCGGGTCGAACCCGGGCCGAGGGGTCCGACATGTCATTTTCTATGAAGGTCGATCGGTGATCACGTGGTTCTTTCCATAGAAAACGAAGCGCTGGTAGCTCCGGCCCGGTCTAGCGTGAGTCATCCTTAAAAGAGTACAAACGTACAAACTTACACATTTTATTATTTAAATATACGTACATAAATTTATAAACAGTATTTTGTTCTTGTGCAGTAGCTGCTTTCTAGGTAATTTTTTTTTCCATCAAGTCAAGTTCACACTATAGTATTTAATACCTGTCTCTTTCCGACAGAACGAGCTGGTGTGCTGCGGCGTCCTCTCCGGCAACCGCAACTTCGAAGGCCGCATCCATCCCAACACGCGCGCCAACTATCTCGCCTCTCCCCTATTGGTCATCGCCTACGCTTTGGCGGGAACTGTCGATATCGACTTTGAAACTCAACCACTGGGTAAGAAAATATTTACCTACTTAAAGAGGCTAAGAAACTGTAGTGTTTTACCCCAGATCAGAATGCCATAGTCATAGGACATAATAGTATGGAAGTAACCGTAATAAACTATATTTAACACGAAGCATTCATCCATTTTGAAGAACGAAGCGGTTTCTGTATATGCTGCTTTACCCCAAATCAGTATGTCGTAAATCAAATTACAGGGACCGTAACCGAAGTAAACTCAGCGACCTGTTTCGACTTCGATGTATTGCCATGTAGCATCCTTTTCATAAGTGCTCTTGCCATTTCTCGAATAATATGAGGCTAATATTATTAGTGTGATGTCATGGAAACCTATACAGATTTGACAGTTTGTGGATAATATTAGCCTAATACCGAACGAGAACCATGGGCCCCTGGGCCATAACCTACGTTTTGGCTGTGACATCGATTTAGAAACTCAACTGGATAACATTTCTCGCACATACTTAAGTTCCAAAAAATTCATTGGTACAGCCGCCATCAGATAGATCGGAGCGGCCGAGGTGGTAAAAATATCTGAACACGCTCTCTAGCGCCTTGTTCGGATATTTGTGAGCTGCTTGGCCGCTCCGATATATCTGAAGACGACTGTACGATCCGGCTAGCGATCTCCGGTTGGGGTACAAACAGCGACACTCTTAACTGTACATCGGCAGACCTTATGCCTTTTATAATGGTAATGTAAGGTTTACGAACTGTCAGTTAACAGTGTGGGTGATGATACTGATGATACTAGAGTTAGACCAAGAAACGACCGGTCTGGCCTAGTGGGTAGTGACCCTGCCTATGAAGCCGATGGTCCCGGGTTCGAATCCTGGTAAGGGCATTTATTTGTATGATGATACAGATATTTGTTCCTGAGTTATGGTTGTTTTCTATGTATTTAAGTATTTATATATTATATACACAAGTCTTCTTGAGCTTACCGTGGGGCTTAGTCAATTTGTGTAAAAATGTCCTATAATATAATATAATATAAAGAAAAGTCTGCAGAGATTTTGATAGCCCACGCAGTGCAAGTGTTATTTCAAATCAGGTTAATGGTATCATTATAAAAAGCTTTAGAGCTAAGTTGGTAGCGATTTTGGTGGCCCAGACTGTGCAAGTGTTATTTTAAACGTCAAATTTCTATGAAATTATGACGTGTAAATAACACTTGCACTGCGTGGGCTATCAAAATCGCTGCAGGTTTTTCTTGGTCAAACTCTAGCTCCCTTTTTTCAAACTTAATAATTATTTGTGTATGAAGCGCTGGTGGCCTAGCGGTAAGAGCGTGCGACTTTCAATCCGGAGGTCGCGGGTTCAAACCCAGGCTCGTACCAATGAGTTTTTCGGAACTTATGTACGAAATATCATTTGATGTTTGCCAGTCGCTTTTCGGTGAAGGAAAACATCGTGAGGAAACTGGACTAATCCCAATAAGGCCTAGTTTACCCTCTGGGTTGGAAGGTCAGATGGCAGTCGCTTGCGTAAAAACTAGAGCTTACGTCAAATCATGGGGTTAGTTGTCAAGCGGACCCCAGGCTCCCATGAGCTGTGGCAAAATGCCGGGACAACGCGAGGAAGAAGAAGAAATAATTACCTATCTATTTTCATTTTCATTTGTGTACAGGTAAACGCGCCGATGGTAGCTCGGTGTTCCTGCGCGACATCTGGCCCACCAGAGCCGAGATCCAGGAGGTGGAAAACAAGCACGT
Source organism: Cydia splendana (assembly GCF_910591565.1). Lineage (NCBI taxonomy): Eukaryota > Metazoa > Arthropoda > Insecta > Lepidoptera > Tortricidae > Cydia > Cydia splendana. The sequence continues at coordinate 2,799,294 of NC_085983.1, read as the reverse complement.
CATCCCCAACATGTTCAAAGAGGTAAAAATAACCTAACCTAAAAATATGCAGTTCACCACTACATAGACTAAATTTATCTTAGCTATCTTTTTGCGGGGTGATACTCAATCTGGAATTGAAAATGTGTTTAAAGTTTTTAACGGTTCAATGTAGACATGTGTAAGTAATGCTCGTAATATCACAAATGAGATATCTCTCGAACGCGTAATATAACAAGCAGCGCCATCTAACACATCTTTCCGAAACTAACAAGTGGCGCCCTCTGCGGACGTTTTTGGCACTGATAAGTGGCGCCATCTAGCGGATCTTTGCCCGGACTTTGAAGGTGAGGGCGTCCATATGCTACGGAGACCCCTTACCAATAAGCGGGCTGTATGCTTGTTTGCCACCGAGGTTTAAAACGAAACATTTTCGGAGGCCAGTAATAACATGTCTTGTCCCTTGTCATAGAGAAAAAAATAAATAGATTGCTCACTCCATACATCAGTTTTGGTACCAAAAAGACTATTATTTTCATAGTCGACATCTAGCATCGAGTAGCGGTATTATCGGTACAGCACCGACCGGAAAGTCTTATGTTGTTGAGCGTTAGACTTTCCGGTCGGTGCTACATCTATTGTCAAGCAGCAGTACTGATAGTTCCGTTACTCGATGCTAGATGTCGACTATGAAATTAATAGTCTTTTCACATCACCTATTCTAAAAAGGACTTTTTCTTCCCCGCTAGGAGGGATCAAAGTGGCACATTTCTTCCCTGCTAGGAGGGATCAAAGTTGTACTTTTCTGTTCTAGGACACAATTTTTTTAATTTTTACATACAATTTTTTAGCTTAAATAGTGTTTTGATACATGATAATTTCCTCATTTATTTATTTTTTTATTTTCCTCATAGTTGATGTGAAAAGCAGTATGTGTCACACGGTATCAAAATTATTTCGTCTTGGGCGTTAACACTTGAATCCCTCATTACGCTCGGGAATCAATGTACGCCCTTGACGGAAATATATCATTTTGATCCCTTGTAACACAAACTACTATTTTGGTACCAAAACTGATGTATACTTGTCTTACTATATTTCTATATGCCCTCCAGGTGTATGAGAAGATCGAGCTGGGCTCGCCTTCCTGGCAGGCCCTGGACGTGCCGAAGGGCAAGCTATACGGCTGGGACCCCAACTCGACTTACATCAAGAGACCCCCTTTCTTCGACGGGATGACCAAGGTACTGCTATTAAACCTAGTAAAGAACTGACATGCATACTGTGATACTTGCATGCATAATCCACATTGAATTGACATGTAAAATTTGTACAATTTTACATGTTATTTTTTTTATTTTTTTTATCTATGGGCCTTAGTAGCCTGAAAATAAATGCTTTGATTGATTGATTGATAAATAAATATTTACTTAATACCTTATCTTATCTCAAAGGAGCTGGGCACCATTAGTGACATTGAGAACGCCCGCTGCCTGCTGCTGCTCGGTGACTCGGTCACCACCGACCACATCTCGCCCGCCGGAGCTATTGCGCGGAACTCCCCCGCGGCGCGCTACCTCGCTGGCCGAGGGTATGTACTACCAGGGATGTATACAGGATGGCCCATTTCGATCGGTCAGTATGGGAAAATCTGAAACTTTAAGACATATGACGATCTCTTCTTCGGAACCATATATGTCATCGATTTTAGTACCTAATAAGAAAAAATGCATTCATACATTAAAACAAAATGTATGTAAAATGTATTGAAAAAAAATGGTGGTCACTGGTCATTTCGAAAACTTACTAAAATAAATTAAAGGATATGAAAACAATGCATTTTATTCATTTCAGACATCATGTTTCACAGTAATATTTACTGCTTAAGACCTAAACAATCGATATTTAATCAGAAATAGTGTTGGTTTTATTTTTCAAAACGTCCGGGTTCGATTCCCGGTTGAGTGAACATTTTTTTTAAATGTATGAATGCAGTTTTTCTTGTTACTAAAATCGATGACATGGTTACAAAGAAGAAATCGTCGTATGTCTTATAGTTTCAAATTTTCCCATACTGACCGATCTAAATGGGCCACCCTGCATATCCGTCCAAGTCGCAGAGTCATTTAAAAGGGACGTTGGGAGATCGAGACTTAGACGGATGTATTATTAAATTATGTTTTTAGCTTTACCGCGTAAATATACATACATATGTACTCGTATATGTGTGCTCCAAATCTTGTCAATTTTTATTAACCACTTTGGTCACTTTGGTGTCTGCTTAAGTTTAAGTTTGGCGTACTTCCGTATTTCCGATGACAATACAATAATATGCTTACTTGGAGCTGATCTGATGCAGTCAGAAGGAAGCCAAACGAACTCCTCGATGGAAAAACATAAACATCGAGTTTAGTCATTAGAAAGGTACTTGATCAGGGTTACCAGATCCAAATTTGGGATTTCCTGACAAAATTCCTGATTAGCTAATATTAGTGATGTACCGACTATTGATTTGGCCGACTAGCCGACTAATCGGCGCTCGGATGGCCGATTAGTCGGCCGACTAGTCGGCTAGTCGGCCAGATCATTAGTATTCCCTAAGTTCGGTTCAGATGCACTTAAAAAACAATCGTTTTACCCCTTTCGTCGCGCTATTCATCATATTATAAATAGTAACGCTGTAAACAAAAATCCTAATACTATATTTCATACGACAACCGGACAAGAAAGCGACCACACGGTCAATAATTCGAACAAGAATTTTCGTAAGCACCCTAAATAGGAATTTGGGTAAAATAGGTGAAAAGCTTATGGAAAATATTTGCTGTTTATTTCTTTTAGCCCTGTTTTCTGTCACTTTATAAAGTGCCGACTAATCGGCCATTTTTGCCGACTAGTCGCCGACTAATCGCCGACTACAAATTAGGCCGGATAGTCGGCGTTCCCGACTAGTCGGTACATCCCTAGCTAATATTTTTCCTGACGCTCATAACGGTAACGGGGGGAGGGGGGCTAACCGTAAGCGTCTATCTATGTATGCTTGATACATTGTTTAAATTTGATTTGTTTTGGATTTATGTAAGTAAATTTGAATAATGTATTTACCTAAAAAGGTACAGCTACCTTTTTAGGTACATTATGCAAATTAGAAAAGTCTGTTCATTCACTGAAATTCCTGACATTTTCGTATTCCGGCCGCATTCCTTACAAACGGCCAAAATTACTGATATCTAGTAACCCTATACTTGATAGACAAGGAGATAATGTACAGTCAGAAATAAAAGTCGTATCATTTGTGTTTTGTTATATTAATAAACATTATTTTGTGAACAGGCTAACCCCCCGCGAGTTCAACTCATATGGTTCTCGCCGAGGCAACGACGCCATCATGTCGCGCGGAACGTTCGCGAACATTCGGATCGTGAACAAGATGGCGCCCGCGCCCGGACCCAGGACCACTCACCACCCCAGCGGGGACCTCATGGACATCTTCGACGCGGCTGACAGGTGAGACAGACAGACAGGCAGACGGACAGACAGAGAGACAGACAGACAGACAGAGAGACAGACAGACAGACAGAGAGACTGACAGACGGACAGACCGAGGACCACTCACCACCCCAGCGGGGACCTCATGGACATCTTCGACGCGGCTGACAGGTGAGACAGACAGACATACGGACAGACAGACAAACAGACGGACAGACCCAGGACCACTCACCACCCCAGCGGGGACCTCATGGACATCTTCGACGCGGCTGACAGGTGAGACAGACAGACAGGCAGACGGACAGACAGAGAGACAGACAGACAGACAGACAGAGAGACTGACAGACGGACAGACCGAGGACCACTCACCACCCCAGCGGGGACCTCATGGACATCTTCGACGCGGCTGACAGGTGAGACAGACAGACAGACGGACAGACAGACAAACAGACGGACAGACCCAGGACCACTCACCACCCCAGCGGGGACCTCATGGACATCTTCGACGCGGCTGACAGGTGAGACAGACAGACAGACAGACAGACAGACAGAGAGACTGACAGACGGACAGACCGAGGACCACTCACCACCCCAGCGGGGACCTCATGGACATCTTCGACGCGGCTGACAGGTTAGACAGACAGACAGACGGACAGACAGACAAACAGACGGACTAGGGTGGTTCAAAAAACATTTTTTTTTATTTTCCTACGGGGCACCCCCTTATTTTGTTACACTTATTATGCTGATAAAATACACCAAGTTTCGTAATTTTATCTCAATCACAAGGGGGTGCTACAACACTTTGAAATTTTTCAAAGTTGTATGAAATCCAAAAAAAAAAGTATTTATTATTCAGAATTTTATTTAAGTATCTGGTTTCACACTATTTGCACATGTGATTTATAAGTTTTTAAGTAGAAAAACATTTTTATTTCTATTTTTTATAATTTTTCAAAAGTAAGATTTTTTTAATGTCACCTAAAAAAATCATAAAAACTAGAAATAAAAATATTTTTTTACTTAATAACTTTTAAATCACACTTTCAAATAATGTGAAAACCACTACTTACATAAAAATCTAAAAAAAAATTAAACATCTTACTTTTGAAAAATTATAAAAGATAGAAATAAAAATGTTTTTCTAGTGTGAAACCAGATACTTAAATAAAATTCTGAATAATAAATACTTTTTTTTTTTGGATTTCATACAACTTTGAAAAATTTCGAAGTGTTGTAGCACCCCCTTGTAGTTGAGATAAGATTACAAAACTTGGCGTATTTTGTCAACATAACAAGTGTAACAAAATGAGGGGGTGCCGCTTCTTCTAACTAGAGTTTGAATTTTTCCCATACAAACGTGAACCACCCTAAGACGGACAGACCCAGGACCACTCACCACCCCAGCGGGGACCTCATGGACATCTTCGACGCGGCTGACAGGTGAGACAGACAGACAGACAGACAGACAGAGAGACTGAAGGACGGATAGACCGAGGACCACTCACCACCCCAGCGGGGACCTCATGGACATCTTCGGCGCGGCTGACAGGTGAGACAGACAGACAGGCAGGCAGACGGACAGACAGAGAGACAGACAGACAGACAGAGAGACTGACAGACGGACAGACCGAGGACCACTCACCACCCCAGCGGGGACCTCATGGACATCTTCGACGCAGCTGACAGGTGAGACAGACAGACAGGCAGACGGACAGACAGAGAGACAGACAGACAGACAGACAGAGAGACTGACAGACGGACAGACCGAGGACCACTCACCACCCCAGCGGGGACCTCATGGACATCTTCGGCGCGGATGACAGGTGAGACAGACAGACAGGCAGACGGACAGACAGAGAGACAGACAGACAGACAGAGAGACTGACAGACGGACAGACCGAGGACCACTCACCACCCCAGCGGGGATCTCATGGACATCTTCGACGCGGCTGACAGGTGAGACAGACAGACAGGCAGACGGACAGACAGAGAGAGAGACAGACAGACAGACAGACAGAGAGACTGACAGACGGACAGACCGAGGACCACTCACCACCCCAGCGGGGACCTCATGGACATCTTCGACGCAGCTGACAGGTGAGACAGACGGACATACAGACTGACACGTTACAAGTGTCTACGTAATATTTACCTACCTAATTATTATTATTTGGAGCATAGAACCTAATATTATAAGTGAAGAAAGAGTGGTAACTCCGTACATCAGTTTTCTTACCAAAAGCAGTCTTGTGCTACGCGCCAAAGCGATCGTACGTGCTTATGCGCCGCTCGAGTCGGGTTAAGAGAGGACAATGACCTCTAACGTGTTGAAGTGCAGTAATTGTAATGTAGTGATAAACGAGCTTCTGGCGTTTATCCAGAACAAAGTTGAGGTGATGAAGGACGACAGTATTGTCAATTTGTGTTCCACTGCGTTCTCGGAGGAGGAAGTAGTCAAAGCAAAAAAGCTGCTGTTTGACTCCATCAAAACAGATGACCGGAACATAGTGCGGAGAAAGCAAAAGTTAAATGGGAATATCCAGGATATGGTTAGCCTTATTAGACGTCTACACCCAGAACAGATGCCTATTTTTGTCGCGAGAGACCTGCAGAGACTTCCACCTGTAACTTTTGATCACGTCGACTGTACTAGATTGCTAAAAGATGTTATTATTCTACAAAAAGAGATTGACACAATCAGGAGAGAGTATGCAACAAAGATGGAATGTGAGTCTTTAAAAAAGGAATTTCTGCATTTAAGAGAATCTTCGTTGTTAAATAACTACGATTACAGTGCTCAATTTGTAAATAAAAATCGACGTGGTAACTATACAAATCGGTTGAGTTTTGTTTTAGATACACAGGATAGCGGCCCGTCAGGAATCTTAGATTTATCAAACAAAGAAACAGCTGATGTTGATGAGTCAATAACGTCAAAGCCGTTAAAATCAAATGTGTCACAAGAACAAAGTAATTTGCCATCTCCTTCAGCCATTAGTACCGCACCGATAACTTGCGAGAGACAGACAGTTAACTCGGTACAATCTCCGAATGCGCCCGAAACCGAACGTCTATGCAGCAGCGAGTGCGATAGATTCGATACCGTAAGCGCGGTGTCGAACTCGGCTACCAACACGCTTCCTAGCTCACCGGTTGCGAAAACAATTGCGCCCGAGTGTGAGGGAGAGGGCCTACGTGGGAAACGCGGGAGCGTACCGACTACTAATACGGTCGTGAACAAGGTCGACGCGCCTGCGCAGCGATCATCGCCGAGGACCGCTCAGGTTAATGCAGCGGAATGTAAACAAACCTATGCAGGATTAGTAGCGGCGGGAGGTGAATGGAAATTGAGCGAGCCGGATAGCGAATGGACAGTAATGCAAAGAAATAGGTTGAGAAACAGATTTATAGGAATGACAGGCAAGGCGGTAACGCACCCGCGTAATTCATTTAAAGCAGCGGATACTAAGATCCCGCTTTATATAGATAATGTTGACAAGGACGCATCAATAACGGATATTTGCCAGTACATTTTTGAAAAAACCCAAGTTCGCGTCGATCTACAGAAAATAGTCGCACAAAGGCAGAGGCCGCATGACTCATACAAAGTACTTATTCCGCGGCATAAATTCGCAGTTTTTATGAATAGAGACTTATGGCCAGACGGAATAATATTCCGTAAGTTTGTTGATTTTAAAAGTAGAAAGACTAATAGTAACGAAATAAAGTAACTAACATAATATATTTTATGGAGGACAGATCTTTAGCAGAATTGACATTAGTTACCTTTAATTGTAAGTCCGTGACCAGGTCAGTAGATGGGGTTAGAGAGTTATGTAAGTCTGCAGACGTCATAGCCCTGCAGGAGACATGGCTCTTGCCCCACGACGTGAATTATATCGGGAGCATTGATGACAACTTTGAATATACGAGTAAATCGGCCGTGGATACATCAATGGGTATTTTAAGAGGAAGACCTTTTGGTGGCGTATCTCTGATGTACAAGAAGGGATTGTTTACGTCGGTTAAGGTGATTGAGTGCAGTAGTGTGCGCGTGGCGGCTATCAGTGGTAAAATCGGCGAGCGTTCGTTGTTAATATTCTCGGTATATATGCCTACGGATGAGTCATCAAACCTGCCCGAGTTTACTGAGTGCATTAGTGAAGTCAGTGCGATTATCGAGTCATTGAATGCGGACTGTGTTTTTATCCTCGGAGATTTTAATGCACATCCGGGTGAACCATTTTACTCGGAACTTTATGCTTTTTGTACAGAACAGGAGTGGCGCTGCGCTGACTTGGAGTGGCTGGGCAGTGATTCAGGTACGTATACCTATGTGAGTGAAGCCCACGGTTGTAGGAGGTGGCTGGATCACTGCCTTGTCACTGAAGCAGCTTGGCTGACTGTTACAAATGTAGGTGTAAATTACGACATTTACTGGTCCGATCATTTTCCTGTCTTTATTAAAACTAAAATGTCTATAAATAATGTAAATATAGCTATACCAGTGTGCAATAATAATTATAATGATTATGTATGGGGCGAGAGAGATTGTGACCAAATAAATATGTATAATAAAATATGTAATGAAAAGTTGAAAGAAATTGACTTTCCTAGCGAATGTATTAATTGTAGTAATAAGTTTTGTAATGACATTTCCCATAAAATTGTATTAGATAAGTTATACTCTGATATTATTAATTGTTTACAGATAGCCTCAAAACTGAGTCGTAGGAACAAGAAATGTAAGCGCAAGCAGGTTGTCGGTTGGAATAAGTACGTGAGGGAAGCTCATGAGCGTGCAAGGATGTACTTTCGGCAGTGGCATCTGTTTGGGAAACCAAGGGCAGGGCCGTTTTATGAAGACATGTGTTCTTCTCGGAGAATATTCAAGGATAGGCTGAAGTGGTGTCAGGACAATCAGACTCAAATTAAAATGGACATATTAGCTACTCACCACCAAGCCAAAGACTTTGCAAAGTTTTGGAAGCACACGAATAAATTAAATCCCAAAGCGGGTGTCCCTGCCGCGGTTGACGGCTTCTGTGAACCGGTTGACATCGCTAATCTGTTCAGAGCTTCCTTCAAGACTGTAAAGCAGGTCCCTGAACGGATGGCTCAGGTGTTCTCTACTGATGGTCGTCACGCCGATGTACAAGTAAGATTTTCTTATAAGGAGGTTGACCACATCATTAAGTCCATGACCAGAGGGAAGTCCCCGGGGCATGACGGGCTCAGTATAGAGCACCTGGTACATGCGGGTGTTCACTTACCTCGAGTGCTCAAACTGTTATTTAACTTGTGTATCAGCCATTGTCATCTTCCGGAGGATCTCATGAAAACGATAGTTGTCCCAATATCAAAAAACAAAACTGGGAACGCCTCCGATAGTTCCAATTATAGACCAATATCACTGGCAACTACGGTGGCCAAGGTGCTTGACGGTCTGCTTGATAACTTACTGGCGAAGCACATTCAAACTCATGACGCGCAGTTTGGTTTCAAACCGGGTCTGTCAACAGAGAGCGCCATTCTTTGTTTCAAGCATACCGTTAAGTACTATGTTGAAGGAAAAACTCCCGTAGTTGCCTGCTTTTTGGACCTGTCGAAGGCGTTCGATACGGTGTCATATGACATACTATGGGATAAGATGGAAAAGGGCACGAGCACTCCGAGGGAGGTGATTAACCTGTTTCGGTACTGGTACGGGCATCAAACCAACCAGGTGAGATGGGCGGGCGCGCACTCGGACGTGTACAGGTTGGAGTGCGGGGTGAGGCAGGGTGGACTCACCTCACCGCGCTTATTCAATCTGTACATGGATAAGCTGATTGCTGGACTCAGCGGCACGAAGATCGGATGTTCCATAGGTGGCACCACGGTGAACAACATTAGCTACGCAGATGATATGGTGCTGCTGTGTCCATCAGTCAGTGCGCTAGTGAAACTCTTAAAGGTGTGTGAAGATTATGCGGTCGCTCATGGTCTGAGGTACAACACAAGTAAAAGCGAACTGTTAGTTTTTAAAGCAGGTAACAAGGCTTTTGACGAACTACCACCTGTCAGCTTGTGTGGTGTCGCTCTTAAAAGGGTGACGCGCTTTAAGTATCTCGGACACTGGGTGACCGAAAATCTCCACGATGACGTAGATATAGAGAGGGAGCGTAGGGCGTTGGCGGTGCGTTGTAATATGTTGTCTCGCAGGTTTGCGCGGTGTAATGGGAATGTCAAAGTAACGCTATTTAAAGCGTTTTGCCAGACCCTTTACACGTGCAGCCTGTGGACAAATTATACTAAAAGAGCCCTCAATGCCCTGCGCGTCCAGTACAACAATGGGTTCAGGATGCTGTTGGGACTGCCTCGTTTTTGCAGCGCGTCCGGAATGTTCGCGGAGGCGCACACTGACAGCTTCGGTGCGATAATACGCAATAGAACTGCCTCTCTGATGCGTCGCGTGCGTGACAGTTCCAACAGCCTCTTGCGCCTAGTGTTAGAGTCACCTGCTTGCGCCTTCTGGAAACACTGGGACGATGTACATATGGGCTCCAGAGGCTTAGTATATAAGTTGTTATAATTTATTAATTTTGTTATAATTTTGTATAGGTTTAAGTACTAACATAATATTAAGGGAATGTATACTAACACTATGGACATGGTCTGAATTAAATAAATTGATTGATTGATTGATTGATTGATTGAAAAGCACAAAATAAATAATAGTACTAGGTACAGAAGATTCACTCTCTAACAAAATGCGTCTGTTACGATTAGGACAGATATGACCGCTAGGTGGCGACAGCGCCACGCGCGGCTTATGGCTAGCCATCAAAATTAGTGTGGGACGGATGTACTTGTACCTACCTGTTGCAAAGCGACGAAATCGCGGAGTGAGCCACGCCTGCCAAAACGCGCGTTATTTCGTAGTCGACATCTAACGTCAAGTAGTGGAATTATCAGTACCCCTACTGGACACCAGATGTCACAAGTGTCGCTATTGACGAAAAATGTACTACTAAAACAATTTACAACTAATATTATAAGCAAAAAGAGTTGAGAATAAAGTTCCAGTTAATCCGGTTATAATATTCGCTGAAAATTGTTGAGCATAATTTTCGTTCGCCGCGACATCTATTGTCTACTAGCAGTACGCTAAATTCCACTACTTGACGTTAGATGTCGAATACGAAATAACTCGCGTTTTGGTAAGAGAACTGATGTGTGGAGTTATCACTATTTCTTTACTTATGTTACTCTATGATATGGAGCCAGTCAGTACTGCTGGGCAAAGGCCTTCCCACAATTTCTCCACTGATATCCAGGGCTGTGTCTGGCCACTTCTTCAAGGAGTCCAGTTTTGCCGCCATCGCGGGCGAGGTCTGTCAGACCTCCGATTATATTTTTTACATTACCTACATTTACCTATAGTTTGTTGTTTTAGCATTAGAAAGAAGGTAAGCGATCTTGACGTGTCTTTTAATGGGGTTGGCCGGTGGAAGTTTTTAGCAGATGGCGCCATCATAGCTTGCCCTGTCAATCCCTATAATTGTGTCAAATTTTTGTTTTTTTAATACACTGAATGCCAGCCTTTTAAGCCAAATCTCATAGAAAAAGGGGCAAGCTATGATGGCGCCATCTATGCAAACCTTTGACAGTTGCCAACCCCATTGAAAAACGCTTTTAAAAAATCAGTAACTACTTATTACTTATGAAAGCAGAAGAATATAAATGATCGTACTAGATTCATAATTGTTACATATTTGCCGTGACTTAATAAAACGTGCTTTTCAATCACATCAAGATTGTTTACCTTTTTCTAATGCTAAAAAAACGTACTATAAATTAGTATTTAATTTGACAGATACGCGCAAGAGAAGGTGCCCCTGATCGCCATCGTGGGCAAGGACTACGGCTCGGGCTCCAGCCGCGACTGGGCCGCCAAGGGACCCTACCTATTGGTGAGGTCACTTTTATACACACTTACTGACACCGCATTGGTCCTTTGGCCGCCAAGACGTCAACTGACGCGCCGTCGGGACCGTGCGCGTTGGAGGGTCTGCCATCTTGTGGCCTAAATCGGAAACATATGCATTGAAGCGTGTACATTGCCAAAGCAAGTGCTACCATCTACCGTTCTAGTCGGTACGTTTCCTTGTGCATAGTAGGTTCTGCCATCTTGTGAGCTACATCGGAAGCATAAACGACACATTTACGCCTCGCGCCAAAAATCTGACGTCTCCTATGCTGCCCCCTATAGTTCATGCACGGGGCCTATAGGCGTGGCGTTCAAAGGGTGACGTTCGGATTTCAACTGCAGCTTACTGTTGCCGTCGACACCTGCCAATTTCCATGATAAAATGAGAAACGAAATGAACGTCACGCCGGCGAACATCGACTTTTTGAAGTGAAAACTTCTTTTTGAAATGTAAAGTGCACCTTTATGTCGTGCGTAGACGACATAAAATCGCATTTTATGCTCTAGAGCATAAAAGTAAAATTTTCTTCTAAGACTAAGGTAATCGGTCTCAACAGCCAAACAGTTAATAGTTATTTGTACAACAAGAGATCAAAGTTTGATATTTCTTCGAGTGCTTATTTTGAGTCCCGTGCAAGCGAAAGATTCTATAATCTAATTTAGAATCTTGAGCGTAGTAAGGGATTCAAAAGCGCACGAGATGTAAATAAGTTTGATGTAGTACACAAAATTTTTCACCCTAAGCAGTGAGAACATACCTAGAGGGACAGAGATAATAGAACCCAAGTATATCGAACTTGTATTAGACTCCGCATGTTGAAATGACATTTGACTAGAAAGGCCACTTGAATATCATTTTGTCTCACTCAGTGAGCAAAATGCGATTTTGCTTAGGGTGAAAAATTTTGTGTACTACACGAGATTGACGAGATCAAACTTATTTACATCTCGTGCGCTTTTGAATCCCTTACTACGCTCAAGATTCTAAATTAGATTATAGAATCTTTCGCTTGCACGGGACTCAAAATAAGCACTTGAAGAAATATCAAACTTTGATCCCTTGTTGTACAAATAACTATTAACTGTTTGGCTGTTGAGACCGATTACCTTAGTCTTAGAAGAAAATTTTACTTTTATGCTCTAGAGCATAAAATGTGATTTTATGTCGTCTACGCACGACATAAAGGTGCACTTTACATTTCAAAAAGAAGTTTTCACTTCAAAAAGTCGATGTTCGCCGGCGTGACGTTCATTTCGTTTCTCATTTTATCGCAAAATCGCATTTTGCTCACTGTTTTTAAGAAGCAAAGTACCCTTGTTCGAGCTGCTGAGGTGAAAAACATATTGCACAATTAAACAACTGTACCGATATTCGAAACCTAAGAATAATATTGAGAATGGCAACATTGTGTTGTCGGTCGTATTGTCCTTTTCTAGCATATTCGTCCCTCTCTCTCTCTCACATTCCCACCACAGAGCAGTTGGTTTTGACAGGTGTTTGACAGTTACCGCCAAAACAAATTTCCAAGTCATTGGCTTGCTGTTTTTCCATCTGGAAGGTCGTGAAGCTAAACTGCTGGTGAGTTTTGAATTTGTACCCCAGTTTAGCTGACTATATTGAAAAACAGTTTCTAACGGCTTTTGCCGTTCGGAATAAATATTTAATTTAGTTGTCCGTTAAACTATCTAGCAAATAAAAACGATCCGGAATAGTGATGTGCAAGTGTTTTCAAAGGCTGCCTGCGCGCACCGTGGCTATGCCAATGAAAATACTAAAACACATGTTAGAAAACACATCGAGCTGGTAAAGCGTGCACGTGTCACCATTATAATTTAATTTTATACCTACATTAAGTCTCTTCAGAGTCTTGTTAGTTTAAATCTTTGTGTGTGTGTATAATAACGGTTGAAATTATAATACTTAAATGGTGATCTGTGGAGGCATACCCTTCAGATTTCAAGTGATTTGTGTTTTCGAATACGAAAGGATCGGATAGTTAATACGTGTTACGTAGAACCTACGTATGAAGGTAGAAGCTTATAGACGTGTAGGTTTTATCTGTCCAAGTATCTATCAGCAATTTGTCTTTTTATCCCGTTCCGGGTTAGTATAATATTTATTGCAAAATTTATTTTTTGCTAATAAACTTGCTGATAAATAATGTGTACCCGCTTAGGAGTCGACGAAGCCCCGCTTCGCGGGGCTTCTATTTCCGCTCTGAGGGACACAAGGTAACGAACAAACCTACATCGCAAACATTGCATTTATTTTTGTGGAAAGTGAGTACTTCGGCAGTACATAAACTTAAATCTGACTAGACATAGAGAGAGATTAGCATGGCTCTGCGCAAGAATGACATGCGAAATCGTGAAGTATTTCACTCTTTATCTACCAACTTATATCTCTCCAACTAGATCTTTGATAAAAAAAAAAAAAAGGTTAAAATGTAGGTAGGTACCTACTTAAATAAATAACTTAGCAGGTACTTACAGCCTAAAAAGGTTAAGGAAAGAACTCTTGCATGTAGTTGCTATATGTGCTTGTGTTATTTTGGATTTGAATAATTTGATTATTAATTCTATACGTAACTACATACAAGAGGGTCAATTCTTAAGTCTACCTACCTACCTACATAAATAGTACACTTGTAAACGTTTCAAATAAAATCGGAAGCCTGTGATTTGGAAAGGCATTAACGATACGGGAATCTTTAGATTGATTCATTGACGAAGACGCATGGTTTGGTTCATATTGTCAAATTATATTAGTTAACTGTAGAGTTAAAGTTTAGTTTTGGCAATCCTGCGCGTCACCGTGAATGACACTCTCTAAAAGTGCCTGTTAAAGGCTTAAAGCCTTTCACCTTGTCGAGCAAGGAACCCGCAACTAAGGGAATATTACCCACAGGGTATTTGATTTGAATGATATTCTTAAACCTACGTCTGTTATGGTTCCACCTGCGTGAGGTGTGCCTAAGAGAATCTTTTATTCGTTCACAAACTAACGTCATGTTATTTGTGATAAAACCAATATATTATGTACCTATCTAAGCCTGCGCAAGGCTGCCATGTTTCCACCTGCGTAAGGTGTGCCAAAGAATCTTTGATTCGTTCACAAACTGACGTCAAGTTATTGATGATGATATTATAACCTATGTAAGCCTGCGCAAGGCATGTCAGACATATTCACAGAAATATAAATGATATGGTTATAACACAAGCGAGCGAGTAGGCCACAATCAGAAAAATATTACAAAGATGAATTTGTAAATATCTCCTCTTAGAGAAAGTAAAAAGGGTTTAAAATAATGTTTTGGGTAACAATCAGTCGAAATAGGCAAGGCTTCGTTATTAGAGTTTTCATTTCTGTTTACCAATTTATTCTAAGGGTCCCGAACACCCTGTTGGCTAAACCCAAAATTGGGCTAATTAACTGTGGTAAAAGTGAAAACTACTTACTATTTACAATAACATTTCTAAAATCATAAAAGGTAAAAAATAACCTAAGATTCCAGGCCTATTTCGACTCATTTTTTATTTTAAAGATGATAAAATCTTTGCAACCTAATATATAAATAAAATTGTGGTCTGGAGACGCTAAGCCTCATAACTTGGGCGGCATAGATAATACTAAGAAATTTAGTC
The DNA here is from genome assembly GCF_910591565.1 of Cydia splendana. NCBI lineage: Eukaryota > Metazoa > Arthropoda > Insecta > Lepidoptera > Tortricidae > Cydia > Cydia splendana. The sequence goes on along the minus strand of NC_085983.1, from coordinate 2,784,206 downwards.
GCTGAATTTCGACTATAAGCCCAGGCAGAATATTGATAATTAGAATAAGGAGTGGTCAATCCTCCAAGGTCCAGATAATCTGTGGACTCTAATTAAATCAGGCTCGGTAAGCTCACGACACGACAGAGCTTACGATTCCATTCTAAAATAAGCTATGTTTACAATATATATTACTCATAGTGTGAAACAAACAGCCTGCTCAAGGTGTACAAAAGGTCCGTTTAACGGCCCTATGAATATCTAAAAACCTTTGAAGTCTAGGCCTGCTAAGGCAGACTAGAAATAAATACATATGATCCCAATGTAAGAGCAGCTCACAGTTGCATAAATTATATTTGCCTCGAGAGCACTAGTCTTTCAGTTAACATATTTACGAGTACCTACCTATGTACACGATATGACCAAGGTTACCTACCTATTTAATTATTATATCCCTGACTGCCATGGTATGGGAAATTATTATGTGCTGGCGGTGCTGCACAAGCATGTTTGAAATAAAATATACAAAACTGGCCTAACGGGCGTTTATGAATTATGTATTTTACACCCTTATGTCTGTATTGTGACCCTGGAAGTTTTAAACCACCTGTATCGTAAGTGCTCCCATGCACGGATTAAGTTTATTATAAACTACCCATGCCCTAACCTCAAGGGCAAGTGCTTCTATGCACGGACCAGATACTGTTACCACTTAATTCACTTATCATGACTTGTCATAGTTTGATACTACACGTTTAACAAATTTAAGAACGTGGAATGTACCCACTACAAAAGGTTTTTAAAAACAGTGACTGAATGGTTTGCACGAAAGGTTCTAGCACAACTTCTGGGCGGTCACGCCTAGGGCATGACCCTCTAGTTCTCAATTTATACAAAATTATAGCATTGTGATACTGTTCGCTTGCACAATAAAATAGAGAAACAGGAGCACGCCTTGCGAAAAGGCGAAGCTATTTTGAAACGCCAAACTTTCAAAAATGAATTGAAATATATAAATGTCTTTGGTGTGGAACATGTACACCCAAATAAATGCAGTCATTTATTATATGTTGGCAAAACTCTGCCAAAGTGTTAGTCTGTCTGAACAGCGTTACCTGAAGGCATCAATGCACATGAATCTCTTGAAACATGGTGGATTAATTAATTTACACCCCGCCTGTGTCTTGCTCTTACCAAATCCACAAGTTATATGTCCCTTTAAAGATAGGCACACCTGAAAAAATGTTCACTATAATCTCATGCAGTCAAGTGTCGGAAAACTAGGTCCACACACTTAGCGCTACTGTGAATATATATCTAAAAAGTCTGTAGACTGCCTTCCAGGAGGCGGGATGCTAATAGACTAGCCTATATAGTAGGCCAGAGATATAGTATTCAAAAGCACACTGATCCAAATCCAGTAATATTATATGTATTTCAAAACATAAAATAATTGACAATTCGGCGTATATTTGATATCAAAAAGTTACAATTATCCTTAGTTCATAAGGAGTATAAGTATACATAAATATCAAATAGATTCGACAAAGTGTTGACTCTAGCATTGGCTGAAATAGGTCCCTCTTAAAGGGCCTCTGCGCTGTTGGCTTTGGGCCCAGGGGCGTATTTACCCTAGGGCCAAGGGGGCCATGGCCCGGGGCGGCAGGCCGCGGGGGGGCGGCTTTCGCCGCCCCCTCGCGGCTTTTTCTGGGCGCCTTTTATAATCAAACTTAGCTATATTTTTTATTATATTTTAATTGACATTTAAATTAATAAACAAACGAACGCTTCAAGCCCCACCAATTGCTTAAAATATCTACCAACAAGTACCTAAATTAAGCAACATTTTCGTTCAAGAAGTATTAGTACGGCGCAGTGCCGGATTTACCACTAGGCTGGGTAGGCTGAAGCCTAGGGCGTCAGATTTTAGGGGGCGGCAAATTTGGATCTAAAAAATATTTTATTTGCTGTTCAGATAGGGTCGACCAGAATTTTGTCGCTCCCCTATTTATTTGTAAAATTTAAATAACATTATTTTAATTATTTGTCGATTTTGATAGTGCTCTCGATATCAGATACAAATACAATACTTTTCATGACTTTCCAGCGCCACAGAATGAGGGATAATGGTACGGTCTGTGTAATACGCATCCCTACTACTGTCGTCTGCATAACAATGATTATCATTGATATGCAGCAATGACAGCACAGAACCTAGTGCAACGCCAGCGGTAATATCCACACTATCGGAGCAGCTTCCGTCTACTATACGGCTCATGTGCGTCTACCGGAAAAAAGCTAGCGATCCATTTGTATAACATAGTCCCTCGAGCAGACTCGATGCCAGACCCGACCGCTAGTAGCTATATCCAGTCTGACTGTCAATGCCTCACCTTGATTCGCAATGGCCAAAACCCAGCGGTACCCACCGGTCACCGATCAGACCAGGCAAATATAACGAGGTAGCATCGTCATTGAGTGACAAAAACGGCCCATATAAATCTGTACCTAGAATAGTGACATTAGTAACGTCACCTTTCTGCACTCAAAAGAATAAAAAATTATCTACGTTCCACTATCAGCGAAGAGCGCCTGAATAGCTTTGTGGCGTCTCCTCTAGCTGTCACTGCCAAACGTCGTTCCACAATAACCTAACAGATGGCGTTAGGGAGCTTAGAACGCACAAAAACTGCTAAGAAGATACTACGTCTAGAACGCAATTAGTATGTGAGACCTACATCGCGCTTACGGAGTTATAATGTCAGTTTCTATATATATAACTTCCGACCAACTCTCAATGGACTTCGGTCCCCAGGCATAACACCCGCCTGGAGAGAGTACTCTCTATTGCCCCTCTCTACTTTCTACATTGGTGACCTTCCGACATTGGACAGCCATGAAGACCTCAAGATCCTGACGACGCCGCCTCGCAGCAAGCCATTTCCCTCTCTGAGTGTACCACCTAGCATGCCTCTGTACAGTCTGTACATATGTGATATACCTGTAAATATCTTGTAAATATTCATGCCTGGTACCTCAATCTCTCTCTCTCTCCGCTCGCCTCTCTGGCTCTGAGCTACTGCGCTCGTCACACTGGCTCTGAGCCGCTCCGCTCGCCTGTGACTCTGAGCATCTTCGCTCGCCACACTGGCTCGAGCACATCTGGTTTCGCTGCACACTTCATACGTCGTCGCTGACCCCTCCGCTCAAAGGGGGGCTGATGTGGCGTCTCCTCTAGCTGTCACTGCCAAACGTCGTTCCACAATAACCTAACAGATGGCGTTAGGGAGCTTAGAACGCACAAAAACTGCTAAGAAGATACTACGTCTAGAACGCAATTAGTATGTGAGACCTACATCGCGCTTACGGAGTTATAATGTCAGTTTCTATATATATAACTTCCGACCAACTCTCAATGGACTTCGGTCCCCAGGCATAACACCCGCCTGGAGAGAGTACTCTCTATTGCCTTCTATACCTTTCTACAGCTTAGCTCTTCTTAATACTTATAGAAGCTGAGCTGACAAACGTTTTAAATTACGGCAGCGTCATTAATGATTTTGTCAACCAATTTGTACATAGGAAAACAATGTAAATGCCTATGATGGTAAATGTTTCGTTTTTTTTTATTTCACACCCCAAAGGCACTTGTTGCAGGTTTTTTTTTTCTTAAATAAAATACTTTATCGTCACTGATGAAGGGGGGCGGCAAATCAAAATGGCCCGGGGCGCCAAATTTGTAAATACACCTCTGTTTGGGCCCACGGGTGCCCGGCAAAAGGTCGGGGACCCCATGGTCCGCACAGTTATTGCAAATAATGTATGATCACTAAATAAACACACAAATTTGCATTTTGGTTAAAAACACATATGCGATGAGCTAAGGTTTCGAATTAAGTACCTTATTCTTAATAATTTACACACTGGAAAGAGGAAACTGAATATTCAGAATTAATCAATGCTATGAATGGTTTACATAAATTAAACCACTTTAGCGTTCAGAACCAATCAAGCTTATGCTTACTAGTAGGCACCAGATAAGGTAAACTACTCTTACTGCATATATAGAAATTAATGAGTACAATTAAGGTCACTTGATGATAGCTAAACATGAATATAAGCAGAATGAGCCTGCACCTTTACAAATATAATTGATAAGGTTCTGTGGCATATATTAACCATTTGAACGCCAAGAGCACCAAAAAGCGTCATAACTAGGCGTGCCCACATGAGTGTTATGTTATGGCTTAAGCTCTCAAAGTAACCTTCACAATTTTAAGTAAGGTTTGTTTAGGTACATTAGCTCGCGTTCGCGTTAGTAAAGCGTACAAAGGATTAAATGCATTTTATAGCTATAACCAAGTATATAGCTCACACTGACTCACAGTCATTAAAGGAATTCAGTAATTCCCTATAACATTTTAGTAAGTAGGTACCCAATATTAAATTTTTGGGTAGTGATAGTGAATTATAACGAATATTTAAAATATTCGTCTACATAATCCCGAGGGATTCTGGAAATAAGAAAGGTCTTGTCCTTGTTATATTCCTGCAACTGCTTACTTTACTAGATAATTATTATCAAATTTGTTAATAATTAGGAGTTATAAAATAATAAAAAATACTCGAGTACTTTATGATTTTATTATTTTCATACTTGAATTACATCACTCCTTATCACAGATGTTGTATGCTCCTTGAAGAGTAGACTGACTTATCTCATCTTCTTTTACCTAGTTTTCACATACATATAATTAAGTATAGCACCATTGTGGTGACTCAATTTTTCTCTTTGAACATTTATAAACACACACAAGACATTAAGTACGTAACGTATAAAGTTAGTAACATAATATAATGGTATATCAAATTGTATGCTTTACATAATACCTCTCTCCTCACAGGTGTTAAAATAAAGGGTGTACTACATAATTAATTAAACACTCGTAATATAATAATATTACATATACATAATAAGTACATGTATAATCACATTGGCTTGGCGTCTTCCCACCACCAGGCGATAACAAACACGTCTCAATATTATTCTTAGGTTTCGAATATCGGTACAGTTGTTTAATGACAGCGTTTTACACAAAAATAAAACGCTAATTAAATAACTTACCATATTCGAAACCTAAAGTTTTAATCCTGCCTGGTGTAAATATGTATAATTTTGAGACAATGACTTGGAAATTTGTTTTGGCGGTAACTGTCAAACACCTGTCAAAACCAACTGCTCTGTGGTGGGAATGTGAGAGAGAGAGAGGGACGAATATGCTAGAAAAGGACAATACGACCGACAACACAATGTTGCCATTCTCAATATTATTCTTAGGTTTCGAATATGGTAAGTTATTTAATTAGCGTTTTATTTTTGTGTAAAACGCTGTCATTTTACTGAGCAATAAAATTTGTTGTAGGTAGTTCCGTAAAATATATATCTACCCGTTATTATTAGAATAAAGCAGTTGTCATCTGAGCTCGGTGTTTGATTTACAACATGGTGGCAGCGGTGAAGAAATAAATAGTTTTTGTACAGTTATTAGTGGTTATTAGTGAAAATATTAGAAGTTATTGTGTTTGGACTAAAGTGTGATTAAAATGGAACACGCGAGACCGCCTCCCGAGCTCAATACCGACGGGAGCCCCGTCAGCCGGGCTGACGCGTGGCAATGTTGGAAGATACAATTCAATTTATTTCTTAAGGCATCCGGAGTAGTTAAAGAAGACTCCGCGACTCAGGCCAGTTTACTTATCAACTTAATTGGACCCGAGGGGTTCAATGCATATCAAACATTCAAGTTTGACAAAGAGAGTGATCGTGATGACATGAAAATTCTTCTAGAAAAGTTCGATGGATATTTTGGTTTGAAACCGAACGTAACTTTAGCAAGATACAAGTTTTTTACTCGCAGCCAAGAAGATGGAGAAACCATAAGCCAATACGTAACGGCACTTAGGTTATTAACAAAAAACTGTGCATTTTCCTCATTAGAACAAGATTTGATTCGCGACCGTATCATCTGCGGCATAAGGAGCACTATTGTGAGAGACCGACTGCTTCGTACGGATGATTTAACACTCGATAAGGCGATAAAAATTTGCCTAGCGGATGAGGTATCGAGTGACGGTTCCCGGAGTCTAGACGCGCTCAAAATAAGCGCGGGTCCCTCGCAAGTGAACGCCGTGCAGCTTCGTGGCGGCAGGGCCGGCCGCGGGGCCCGTGGCGGCGGGCGCTGGAGGCCGAGTCGCGGCGCCTGGGGCGCCCGGCCCGGGGGCAGCGGCGCGGCGCCGCCGGCCCACCAGCGCGGCGGCGACCCGGCGCGCGCTCCGTGTCCGGGGTGCGGCCAGGCCTGTGACCCCGGCAAGTGTCCGGCTAATGGAGTGCAGTGTTTCATGTGTCAGGGCTATGGGCATTTTGCGCGAATGTGTGTGAGTAAATCTATAAATAAAAAGGTGTATGACATTGCGGTTTGTGACGATGACTCGGGTAATTAAGTGCGAGCCGGTTGGGCCACCACCACTGACCACGCAGCCGCCGGGACACGGTTCGAGTCCGCCCGATGTAAAGTGTGCGCCTACTGTCGAGCGGCCTCCGAACCCGTCTACGAGCGTTACTACCCAGACTGCTCAGCCAAACGAGCCCACACTCACTCGTAACAGAGCTCGCAAAATGGGCATTGATATCAATACTTTGTTTTAGGTACTTATATCAACTTGTATTCATTTAAATAACTTAGATAAGTATATGTATAGTCTATAGGTGTTATAGTCGGTCAAACCAAATTTGACAGTCAAATATTATATATATAGTGTAAGACAAAACCTACGCTACTTTTATCCATAGTTTTATTATTATCTCTTCTCTTTTGTAATTTTTTTTATTTTTTCTCCTTCAACAAAGAGGAGGAAAGTAATTGTGTAATTCTTACTTTACTTTAGTTATTCTTAGTTTACTTTAGTTATGTATACCTACCTTAGTTAGTATGCATGCTTATTATTTTTAAGGGAAAGATGTTGTAGGTAGTTCCGTAAAATATATATCTACCCGTTATTATTAGAATAAAGCAGTTGTCATCTGAGCTCGGTGTTTGATTTACTACAGTGTAGATGACAAAACTTGTTATATTATTTTATTTTTGCTACAATTTATTAGAAATCCGTATTTTCTGTCATTAAATTTAGTAATACACATAAAATAGGAGTCGATTATCGTTCAAAAATGCTCCGAAATGTTTGATTGGCAGAAAATCAAGCGTCTGAAACTCTGATCACATGTTGAAAATTAAAAAAAAAATATTTAAAAGTTAGTTGGCGGGAATTGGTTATGTATTATGTTCTTTCGCTTTACGCCAATTTCGTGGTGTAAATTGCCGTGAAAATGTGTTTTATTTTCCTCGCAATCGAAGTGAAAAGCAGAGTGTACAACAAGGGCATAAATGTCCATTTTTACCCTCGTCTACTATTTTGGTCTTCGCTTCGCTCAGACCAAAAAATTGCCTCGGGTAAAAATGGGTCACTTTATGCCCTTGTTGTACAATCTACTATAGCGGCGCTGTGCACTTTTTGTGATGGGGAAAAAATATTAAACTCGCGACAGGTCACGTGACCGTAAGATTCGTAAGACGTAAGACGGACACGTGACCTGGTCGAAAAACTGTTACATTGTCATTGAGTTTTCACTTCGTGGCTTTTTGACGAAAAATAAAATACGGATAAGTTTTTCAAACCATAAGCTTGTTTATTTCTTTAAATGTTTTAACTTAATTTCACAATAAAAAGTGCACAATAGACAAATTTAACTACTTTAAACCACACGGCATATTCTACCTGTCAACCCTCGGGCCTAACATAAATTAACAATAATAGGTGCGAGAGAAATCATTGCAATATGTAAGAAATTTTTGTTTTGTGCGCAGGGCATCAAAGCGGTGATCGGCGAGTCGTTCGAGCGCATCCACCGCTCCAACCTGGTGGGCATGGGCATCATGCCGCTGCAGTTCCTGCCCGGGGACTCCGCCGACAGCCTCGGCCTCACGGGGGCGGAGCGCTACAGCCTGAAGGTGCCGAAAGACCTCTCACCGGGACAGCACATTACTGTGCAGGTAATCATTGAATTTATTTCACAATATCTCTCTTCTCAGCTCCCACAAAGAGAAGACCAGACATAGAAGTTTTTGTGGCAAAATAAAGTGGTTGACAAAATGAAATATCGACATGTTTGTTATCTATGTTACCTTAACTTTATCATAGATATTTATAACACTGTATAATAACATAGCTACCGCGAAGTACACAACACGTTCGATATCTTCTTTGATATTTTGTTAGATTTCTATTCTATTGGCACTGTATACTACGTTTTCGTTTTTATTTTTAAGTACACTAAAATAGTAACAAAGACATATGTAACTTCGTATAAGACGAATAAAGTCTAAGGAAAAAACGTGCCTCGGAATTCAAGTAAAAGTCATTCTCGAATAGATGCCGCACACACCTTTAGCCTATCCTCGGCTAGATGGCGTGACGACACCGTTTCATATTTAACAATTTTAACACATAGATATCAGTGAATGAACATGGATCAAAATGATATAAAAGTAATAAAATCATTTATCCATATATATACATTTTTTGATAACTTTATACGTTTTCATTTTGAGTTTTAGTCGCGTGTCAATAGATGGCAGTAAATTTACAGTGACTACAAAATTTACAATGACAGGACCCCTCTATACTATCTATTCTTTTTGATAGTAATAAAGAAATTAGGTATGTACCTTTTTGTATTTTTTTTTTTTAAATAAATTCTTTCATTAAATAAATCTTTTTGTAATTGATTTGCGTTCTTAAAATTTGTGGGTAATTTACAGCAAGTAGATGTTATTTCTTTTACTTAAGTATTAATCTGTTACAGACTTATCGATGTTTTATTTTCTCAAACACTCGTTTATGCCACAAAAACTTCTATGTCTGGTGAAGACACATTAAAGATACTAATTTGTATGAAAAATAGGAAGTCTAAAGACTTCATAATTTCTTTAAATTGTTAAACAACAGTTTTATCGGTTGTTTTGAATATTTGCTCGTGTTACAAGGTTTAGTATACATGACGTACAGATGTAATTATTATACATCGTGTTTTCACGGAAACGTACGAACGTATCTTGCTATTTCAGTCAGTCTCAGTTCAAAAACTACTGAGGTTGACTAAAGTAGCATGACAAATACGAACGTTTCCGAGAAAAAATTATGGAAAACAATTATTCAGTACATCTAGCTGTAAGCTGCTTGTAGCGATTCAGGGCCAAATAGAATATTGTCAGGATTTAACCACACTGCACTAACATTGTTACAAAACTTACCACGTCTTGTGATATCTTTTTTTTTAAATACTACGTCGTTGGCAAACAAGTATAAGGCCCGCCTGATGGTAAGCAGTCTCCATCTCGTTGAGCTCTGGCAACCTTACTCACCGGCAGGACACAAGCACTATGAGTAGGTTCTAGTGTTATTTGGTTGTGGTTTTCTGTATGGTACTTCCCCAGTTAGGCTCTGCTCTAGATCTGGAATGACATTCGCTGTGATGTGCCCACCCACACAAAGCGAGGTGACGTTCACGGTAGCACACATACACACACACACAGCCAGTAATACTCCGTTCCCTTGCAGGTGGACAACGGCAAGTCGTTCCAAGTGATCGCGCGCTTCGACACGGAGGTGGACCTCACATACTTCCGCAACGGAGGCATCCTCAACTACATGATTAGGAAGATGCTGTAGGCACATTGCATATGTCGCAGTAGCATGGTTTTGTTGCCTAAATAGCTACATATTACATATGTCGCAGTAGTATGTTTTTTTATAGGAGGGGGTTGATGATTCCGAACTGCTTTAACCATAGATTCCGGTATACGTATTCGGTGGTTAAAATGAAGACCTTATTTGGTTAAAAATAAAAGGAAATCGTGTTGATACCTTGTTGTTGTCGTGTTATTTACAAATTCCAAGATTAAGACTAAGATCTGGAGAGAAGATTGAATGTAAACGATTTATTTGTGTAAAACCTATAAATTTTCATTTAAGGTGCTTTAGGAAAACATCGAGCGGGGTAATTTTGAAAATCGCTAAAATATACTAAACTAGAACTGGCGTGGCTCACTCCGCGATTTCGTGGCTTTACTACAGGTAGCTAAAAGTACATTCGTTCCACACCAATTTTGGTGGCTAGCCATAAGCCGCGCGTGGCGCTGTCGCCACCTAGCGGCCATATGTGTCCTGATCGTAACAGACGCGTTTTGTTAGAGAGTGAGTCTTCTGTACCTAGTACTATTATTTATTCTGTGACTAGAAGCACTATATACTGTAGCAACATACACAAGATGCCTTGATAAGCTTTGCGGTAACATTAGTGTTACCTATAGGTTGTATACCACCTGTCCAATTTCTTTATCCAATGTCAGTGCGTCTCACTCTCTCATTAAAGCAAAATGTGAGACGCAATACACATTGGACAAATAAATTGGATAGGAGGAATACCACCCTAACTATGGAATGCCTCTAGTTTAGTAGGTGGGGGGAGGCAGAAAAAATGGTACCATTTACTTTTTTTTTAAACCATTCACTTTTGGCTTATTCAAACTCAGAATCACGAGTACTATTGAATAAGACGACAAAAAAGTGTCCCCAGTTTTTCATACTTTTGAGTGTTAGTTTTGTAACGGTCCATATAAAATGTATGTGAAAATGCGTTACAAAACTCATTTTTTTATGACTTTTTTTATTCGATAGTCATCGTGATTCTGAGTAGTAATAACCCAAAAGTGGATGGATTTTCGAAAACAAGTAAATGGTATACTTTTAAGTGAAAATGCCGAGATATCAGCGATTTTCAAACTTTCGCATTTGATTGTGTTTATAACAAGAATCCATTCAATTGCGAATTTCTCAATATACTTCCAAAAGCCACATTTTTGCTTGTTTGTAATCCATCATTAACAATTATAACACAAGATTCTGCTGTTTTATATGATTTTCAAACATTGAAATATTTTTCTTCATTCGTATCTAATTGTATAGAGGCAAATTTCATCACTTTCAAGACTTATTTAGTTTTTTTTTTTACTTTGATTTTTATTTGTTGCTATACAAAACGTTATTGTTATTTTATTTACTGCCACTAAGTATATTTTTATCGTCACTGTGTAAACGGTGTAGTGTTTATATTTTCATGCAATTGTTTTATACTCCGGCACACTCATTTTGTCAATAGGAAAATATGGCAAATTTAAAAATTATAGGCGCGAGGCGTCTCACAGAAAATTTGAATTTCGCGCCTTTTTCTATTGAGAAACTGGGTGTGCCAGAGTATAATTAGTATGTAGCAATAAAATGGTTTGTGTAAATCTTAAAATCATGGGCTTAAGGCTGGTTTTTATATTTTTTACTTTAATAATAGTTACTACTGGTAAGTCAAATATTTTGTATTTTAATGGAATAAACAGTTATTTTATTAATTTGTGTTTCCATAATAGCCCCGGATATTTAGTTTCATTGTAAAAGCAATACCATAAAAAAGGCAATACCTAAGAAACGTCTTGCAAACAAGTTGTCAGATCTAAAGTATAGGCGGCGGGTCAAAAATTATTTTCGTTGTCTTGTTTTTTACCCCCAACAAATGTAAAACATAATAATGTTAAAACATAATAACACCGGCTTCGCACGAGTAGAACCTTGTGAAAATGTGCACAGCGCCGCTAAAGAAGTTTTCAATTCAATAAATAAAACCCCTAGCATATAATAGTGCTAACAAAATCCACCTTATGACAAAGATGCCTTTACATTATTTTGGAAAAGAGCTGATTCTCTTCAAACTGCTGGACCGATTTCCATGAAACAGCTAAGAACCACCGCAAGGAAACTCGCTTTCACGTAAAAAAAAAACCGCGTCTAAATCGGGCCATCCGTTGGAGACCTACGATGCGACAGACATACATTGGCGTCAAACATATATTATAACACTCCTCTCTTTGCGTCGGGGGTTAAAAATAGTGTAACCCCCTTAATCATAAAACTTTACGGGCCTGATTTATATAGTTGGGTAAGCAAATCTTGTCAGTAGAAAAAGGCGCGAAATACAAATTTTCTATGGGACGATAACCTTTCGCGCCTACATTTTTTAAATTTGCCGCCTTTTTATACTGACAAGATTTGCTTGACCAACTATACTTCGTTTTTTTAGCATTAAAAAGAACTTGAAAGAAGGTAAGCGATTTTGACATGTCTTTTAATTGAAAAACGCTTTTTTAAAATCAATAACTATTACTTATGAAAGCAGAAGAATATAAATGATTGTATTAGATTCATAATTGTTACATATTTGCCGTAACTTATTTATAAAATGTGTTTTTCAATTAAAAGACACGTGTGTTGATGTTCCTCCGCGGACAAAATTGGGACAAACCGGAGCTACAACTGGAGAAATGGTCCTTCTTGGAAAGAACAGCAGGAGAACCGAACTTTTATTGGTTTTTGGTGCCGTCTGAAGTTTAAGAAGCCTGGGGAGAAGAGAATAAGAAAACTCTCTTCTACAAAGATGGCACGGTTACGGCTGCCATCCGTAGATCAACGGGTGAAAAAAGGCAAAAGGTTAAGCGTAAAAAAAACGCTCAAAGAAACATTACGTAACCCATAGGTAGGTAAATAGTTTATTGTGCCCTACGTTAATAATTATTCAAACAGATATACTATAATTTATAACTAATACCTAGACTGTTTATTTGTAAGTTATTCACTATACTTTTTTTAGATTTGTGTTTTTTATGTTATTTCTACACAGAATGACGAGCTATCGATCCTAATCCCAAAATTGTGTCCCAAATTTCCCATACATTTTACATTATTTCCATTCCGTTACGGCCTGTAAAACATGAAAACTTAATGGAAAAATAATCTTGGGACACTTTTTTTCTCCTGTCAGGATCGAAAGAGCTCGTGATCATGAGTAGAAATGACATAAAAAACCGGGCAAGTGCGAGTCGGACTCGCGCACGAAGGGTTCCGTACCATAATGCAAAAAAAAAAACGAAAAAAAAAAGCAAAAAAAAAAACGGTCACCCATCCAAGTACTGACCACTCCCGACGTTGCTTAACTTTGGTCAAAAATCACGTTTGTTGTATGGGAGCCCCATTTAAATCTTTATTTTATTCTGTTTTTAGTATTTGTTGTTATAGCGGCAACAGAAATACATCATCTGTGAAAATTTCAACTGTCTAGCTATCACGGTTCGTGAGATACAGCCTGGTGACAGACGGACGGACGGACGGACGGACAGCGAAGTCTTAGTAATAGGGTCCCGTTTTACCCTTTGGGTACGGAACCCTAAAAACGAAAAAAAAAGCAAAAAAAAACGGTTACCCATCCAAGTACTGACCACTCCCGACGTTGCTTAACTTTGGTCAAAAATCACGTTTGTTGTATGGGAGCCCCATTTAAATCTTTATTTTATTCTGTTTTTAGTATTTGTTGTTATAGCGGCAACAGAAATACATCATCTGTGAAAATTTCAACTGTCTAGCTATCACGGTTCGTGAGATACAGCCTGGTGACAGACGGACGGACGGACGGACGGACGGACGGACGGACGGACAGCGAAGTCTTAGTAATAGGGTCCCGTTTTACCCTTTGGGTACGGAACCCTAAAAATAGCCTAATCCTGAAAGAGTATGTACAATTTTAAATAAAATGTCCCACTTAAGTATAATTTATGTAATAACTTCTGCAAAAATGATTGTATTCTTGTGTTTCTATGTGCATGTATATGTACCTATATGGTACACATACATATACCTACCATACTCGCCGTATGGTAGGTATATGTAATAGGTATGTATATATGTATGTATACCATATATATTATGTTTTCCAAGCAAAGCTTGTTCCCCCATTTATTATCTGTAATTACTTGTGAAATATACTGGGTGATTTCGGGGTCGTGATCCAGAACCACTTTTTCTGACTCTGTAAATGATCCACATTATCATATGGTAGTATTTGATTAAAAGATAATTACTTGAATTATTCTTTTTTATTTTTATTTTATTTTATTTATTTTATTATTAAATACAGCAACTATCCTTACAGGTAACCCTAATACAATAGTGCCTTAAATTAAATAATTCTTATTACTACTTAACTAAATACTTTAAATTAAAAATTCTATATATTACAATTTCATATACAACAAATACACAATAAAGTCAATTTAAATTTCAATATTTCATTACAATTTCAATCCATTACATTCCATAACACAATACATATAAACAGGTTTTTGACAATTCCCACATTGGGCAATAAAAAAGATCTGTCTTATCGGCAACCAGATTCAAAATGTGTATAGAACGGCTGAGAGGTGCTTTACGTTGCAGATTCGTCCTGCCGGTTGGCTCTGCCAGCAGTGGCGGTTGCCGCCGCCGCTCGGTGTACCTGTCCGGCACGCACAGCTTAAACATTTGTAAAATGTCTGGGTTGCAGATACTACCACGAAGAACCCGAAGCAAGTAGCACGCGAGCGCCAGATCCCTGCGAGTTTCTAGTTTGTCGTAACCGACCATGCCAATCACAAAAAGTGTGGGATACATCAGCGGATAGAAAGGATACACACCATACCGTTTCCAGTATAAGTACCTGGTAAACTTATTTTGTATCCTTTCCATCATGATGTTGTATTTGGCCTCATGCGGAGCCCATATTGCAGCGTTAAATTCTAATTGGCTTCTTACTAGAGCATTGTACAGCGCAGCGATGGCTTTTATGTCTGTGAAGCCTACTGCTCTGCGGAGTACAAAGCCCAGAATCCTGAACGCCTTTTTACACGCACCGACAATATGGTCCCTGAAGCACAAGCTGCTCTGCATGCGCACTCCCAAATCTTTCACGGCCTCCACTCTTTTCAACTGAGCTCCGGCTATCTCATAGCTGTGGTTGAGAGGTGTTTTGGACCGAGTAAATGTTATGGAAACGCATTTATCTACGTTAAAATGCAGTTTGTTTCTCTGGCTCCACTCCACCACTCTGTCTATGTCCCGCTGGAGACGCTCACAGTCTGCCTCATTTTCGATTGCCAAGAGCAACTTAATGTCATCTGCAAACAACAGGCATTTAGCGTCCCTGACCACCTCTGGTAGATCATTAATCATAATAATTAATTCCAACGGCCCCAAGTTACTACCCTGACTTACCCCGGTTCTGGTGAAATACGGCTGAGACTTGCAATCCGCGTACTCCACGTATTGTTGCCTGTCTCTCATGTAGTCAGCAAAGAACCGTAGCAACTTGGGAGTGCAGCCCACCGCCGCCATCTTTGACAACAAGAGATCATTATCGACCATGTCGAATGCTTTCTTGAAGTCAAAGTACGCGGCGTCAACCTGAACCCCAGCGTCAACCTGTGGAATCACGTATGACATGGCGCTCAGAAGATTGCTCGAGGTGCTCCGTGCCTTCCGAAACCCGTGCTGTGCCTCCGATAGCTGCGCTGATACCTGATCTCGGATGCTACGCTGCACTGCCGACTCAAACACCTTAGCTGGCGTCGAAAGTATCGCTACGGGTCTAAAGCCACTTATCTCCGACCCTGCACCCCCTTTAGGTATAGGGATCACCCTCGTGACCTCTTATTTTTCAAGTAAAATTAATGTTATACTAAGTAATTATGGTCACCCTGACTTTTGACATACGCTGCATGGAAAGCGACAAGACGTCACATTGAGTAGGATCACCAAATTGTACGCAAAAATGTTTTTTCCTACTTGTCATCTGGAAAATAATCATCATTATTGGTGATAAACAATAATTAACAACATCATTAGGCTCATCTTTGGATTCTGTATGATGTCTGGCTCTCTTGCTCCACGACCCCAAAATCACCCTGTATATTTAATTACTTAATTGTGATTTTCTCAAGTGAAAAGACGTCGTATGATTTACTTAATCTACTAGTGATTTACTTAATCTATTATGTAGGTAGGTACCTACAGTCAAGTGTAAAAATATGTCATGTCATGTATGGACTGTATGGTGCACTTGTCATACTCAAAAATATGTCCCATAACTCTTATGTCAGCGAATTAAGAACTATGGGACATATTCTTGAGTAAGTTATATGCACCCATATTTTTACACTTGACTGTACTTGTTTCGCACAGTCGACGTCAAAGATATTTTTACACTTTTGGACTTAACCCCTTTGTAATAAGGCAATAAATTAAATGTAAATACATAATATCTTTGACGTCGACTGTACTTATAATGGCATTTCGCGCAATTGCATTAAAATGTACCAATTATTTTTCTTTGTTTCAAAGTACTTGTAAAAAGTACTTTTATTTTTACCAATAATGATCTGTAATTCTGTATTACTATTAAAAGCTTATTATGTGTTCCGTACTCTACGTCAGAGGTCTCCATTGAGAGAGTAACGTCTCCGGTGTCCGATAGATGCCGCTAGCGTCTATGTAGTCGCTCCGCCCCACGCCGTGACGTAGTTCCGCTTCCCCTTCCTGCGAACTGTTACTCGCTTTCCGCGACTCGCCGCCATGACACATTGTTTCGTCGACCGTCTTGTCCGATGGTCCGCAAATTTTTTTTGCGTACATTTTTGCAGCATGGTGCTTTAAAATTTCCGAACTAAAGCTTGTTCCATTAAATAGTGAGATATAGCAGAGATCGCTATTATTAGTCTTTTGGCGATCCCGCGATCGAAAGTGCTTTTCGATTCTACCCACTTTTTATTTTTATTTTTATTTTTCTTGCTAAATTATTTTTTACATACCATGCTGCTAAAATCGTTACCGTTAACAAGCCTGGGAGTACCTCGTGTCGTTAGTTGCGCATCGTAAATGCCTACTTTGACAGGCACGGTTCTCAGGCGGGTCGCGCATTTTCGAGATCGAAGTAGGAAGTGCGTCAGTAGTTTTTTATCAACAAGTGGTAACGTAAGTCGCTCCGCGTTCGGAGAGGGAACGTGCGGTCATCGTGCCTGCGGCGGCGGGCGCGGCGCCCGGGCGGCGCGGAGGCGGACAGCCTGCGCGCGCTGCTGCTGGGTGCCGCGCTTCTATAGGACTGATAAGGAGGTTTGGATTGTCTCGAACCATCCGGTGAGCCAGTTTAATGATATTCTAGTTTTATTTGGCGTTCAGAAGCGACGCGACAGGGAGCCCCCGCCCGTGGCACCCCCGCCCCCGCCGTGTCGCGCGCCGCGCCGGCGCCGTCGACTTTCTTCTGCTGTCGTCCGAGATGACTCCGAACGCCGCGACGCTGCGGAGTGGTGTCGCGGTGCGGGCGCTCCCAGTCCGCGGGACTCCGAGACGTCACACGCCCACTCCTGTTGCTGCGGTCGCGGCGCGAGTGGATCACGGACCTCTCGATCCCGTCCTGGCGTCAAGGTGAAAGCGGACCGCTCCTGCGACTCCCGACTGCTCGATGTGGAAGGAAGGTAAGTTACGTGGAAGCAGTGGAAACATTATGAGTACAGCGGCGGTGCCGTTCGCCCGTCGGCTGCCGTCCGTCATGACGTCGCTGGTGACCTACGCGCCGGTGGAGGCCACCACGATGGAGCCGCCGAGGGCAAAGTGTCGCCGTGATGATGCGTGCAACTACGAGCCAGCCTACAGCGCTACGATGGCGCTGCCCGCCACACGCATCGGCGCCTCCCGTGCAGGTAACGTCCGTCATGTTCACCGGCGCCTGTCGAGCTGGCCGCCACGATGGCGCCTCTCGCCTCACGTATCAGCGCCTCCCGAGCCGGCGGCAGCGGCCGCCACGATGGCGTCGCCCGCCTCACGGCTTTCGAGCTAGCTGCTACTATGGCGCCTCACGCACCAACGCCACCTGAGCCTGGCGGCGGCCGCCTTACGTACCGGTGCCTCCCGAGCTGGCCGCTACGATGGCGCCTCTCGCTTCACGCACCGGCGCCTTCCGAGCCGGTGGTGACGACCACCACTTTGGCGCCGCCCGACACGATGAAGCCGCCTGCCTCACGCACCGGCGCCTCTCGAGCTGGCCGCCACTACGGCGCCTCTCGCCTCACACAACAGCGCCTCCCGAGCCTGGCGGCGGCCGTCTCACGCACTGGTGCCTCCTGAGCTGGCCGCCACGATGGCGCCTCTCGCCTCACGCACCGGCGCCACCCGAGCCGGCGGCGGCGGCCGCTACGATGGTGCCACCCGCCTCACGCGACAGCGCCTCTCGAGCGGGCCGCCACTATGAGTCCTCGCCTCACGCACCAGCGCCTCCTGAGCCAGTGGCGGCCGCCATGATAGCGCCGCCCGCCCCACGCACCGGTGCCTCTCGAGCCGGCCACCACGATGGCGCCTCTCACCTTACGCACCGGCGCCTCCCGAGCGGCGGCGGTTGCCATGATGGCGCCGACAATCACGCCGATGCTGTCCACCTACAACTACGACGATGTCGTCCCTTGCAATGGCGCCCATGTTCTGTTCGCAAGAATACCACCGCGAACTTACCCGTCGCCGATCCTGCCCACCAAGCAGACGCTGGGCGCCACGGTATCAGTTTTGTCCTGTCCACATGGTCCCATTGAGGTACGCAGGCGCATATAGTTATGGTGCCACAGCACGAACAGACCGCTAAACTCTTGGTTTCGGTTAAGGATGGCGACGGCAGGCAAGGTCGTTAGGAGCCTCGTCCTAGCGTGGCTCGACTGCCCGGAGTTGAAAGCGGTAAGATTGTCGATACCCAGAGGAAAATACGTCGCGTCCCTGAGCTTCATAAAGGTGCTGATCGACGAGGAGCCGTGCCGCTTCGAGGGTCCTACAACGTCTCGAGGCCAGCGAGCGATCCAACCGGAGAGCAGCTTTGCGACACGATCCTGTGCGACCGCTCACAACCGAGGTTGAAGGCATCGAAAAGGTCTGCAGACCTCACATAATTATCTCTCTGCTGCCCGCTCTCTCCAGCTTAAGTTCCGTCTTACAAAGACGAACTCGTTCGCCAAGCCCCTAATAAACAAAATGGGACAAATAAACCCGCTGCGCCTGAACAAGCTTGAGTTTCCGGTGCTAAGAGAAAGGGGCCAGGGGGACTCCAGCAGTTTCCATCTGTCTGTCTTCGACTTTATCGAAAAAGTTTTGTTACGCAAAGCGCCAAAATCGATTTTAGACTTGATTTCATCAGTTCGATTTCTTTAAAAGCATGCTACCATACCCCTATACTAGCTCAATATAGGCGTTTCTTCGGATAAAGTGAAGTAGACCATCACGCTCCTAGACATCACGTGGGACACGCGGCACAGCACCCTGATTGAAAGTTTTCTTTGTCGTGACATACAGGCCTGCCTTGCTGCCGAGTTCCTCGCAGAAATGAGACTCAATGCCTCCTGTTTAGTCTTAAATTCGCAAACTTTAGTTCATGGAGG
Organism: Cydia splendana; assembly: GCF_910591565.1. Taxonomy (NCBI): domain Eukaryota; kingdom Metazoa; phylum Arthropoda; class Insecta; order Lepidoptera; family Tortricidae; genus Cydia; species Cydia splendana. The sequence goes on along the minus strand of NC_085983.1, from coordinate 2,764,785 downwards.
AAGGTGACACCTTCGCAGTCCCCAGCAACACTTCTGACAGCTGCCGAAAACCTCGTGCCACTTCCCTCCTCATCTTATGCCTGCAGTCCGTTACAATCTCCAATAATGGTAGACAATGTACGAGGTAAGGCCCTTTCAGTGGAGAGTAATCGTTAACGGGCCGCATCTGCAGCGCTGACGACAGAAGTGTCCTACAAACATACAACCGGACCGTTACAGTATACATAAAACGACGGCGACACTACATCCCTTCCGTTACTACGGCTGTCGAAAAAACTGCTGATGCCAGCAGACCGTCTACAGGTCGCGCTGGTTCCTTGCTACTTACCAGGTCGGTACAACTCCCGAGGGCGACGGTTTATCAAGAAGTCACTGCGCGCCCGAGTGACAGCTACGCCCAGAAGCCGCCGAGACTATCTTCGCCTGATAGGCGCCCTGTTGGCCGGCCTCCGCTTTCGAGAGCCCTCGCACTGTGCCACGGTAATTCTTAACCGACTCTTTGAACTGCTACCACGACGCGTTTGGCAGCTGCCGGTGATACGACTTGGCATGGATGTCTCCACCTCCCAGCCTAGTCTGTTTACTGTGACGGCGTGATGAGGAGAGCCTTCACGCAGCTGTGGTAAGCTTGCAATTTACTGGCGGTCCTAGTGAACACAACGTCAGACCGCCCTTTCTAACGAGTCAACGACCTTAAGAATCGAGGCGTAGCTCCTGTCAGATAGGACGCTCCAACACCGGGCTAGAGGGATCAGGAGTGACGTCCGCTTGATGTACTTACTGGCGTGACTGGCGCATGCATGCAACATGCCAAGGGCTAACGCTACGTAGCGAACGAGACGCAACTGTCAGTGTCTCACTAATATGGAAGAGTGATAAAGAGACAGAAAGAAACTCAAGTGATCGTCCGGGGGATGCTCCCGGTACTGAGTTTGTATGGCGAGAACCGGGTATTCCCGGTTCTGGTACTGTGTTTGTATAGAAAACCAGTACCGGGAGCACTCCTTAGATCGTCGCCTTGTCTAGGCCGCCTGTACACCCACAATGTAGAAATGGTCTTCATGGTGCATCAAAAATAAGATTGATTGCCAGGTACCTCTAATATCCAGTGAAGTAACGAGCTATCTCAGGCACCTATTTCTACTGTCCATGTTAGCTTTCAGAACGACACTTGTTCATAAGCCTATCGGACACTATGCCTTCTTCCAACGCCATTAATAGCGAGATTAATAGAAATCTAATTAAAATTACTTGCCCTAACTTGAATAGCCCTACAACGTACCTATATAGAAGAGCTGCCGCTCTTTTACTGTTAGCATCAGGCCGCAGGGTCAATGACCTTACTCTACTACTCTGTAGCCCGGGCAATTGCATAGATAACTTTCGCGCTATTATTTTGTGTCCGAAATTCGGCTCTAAACCAGATAACGTGTCTTACCGACTGGACTCTTAGAGACTCCGGAATAAAGTATACACCCAGTAAGTAGGTAGTCTGGGTACGTTAACTTGTTAGAATTACACAAAATGTTAGGGGACACTGCGCCTATTTCTTCCAGCCAAAGTCTCATCCAAGCCGGCCTCGCCTACTATTGCTTTCGATCCACGATGTACTTATTCACTAAATTGGCTGGAAAACTATCCAATTAGCTTAAGTTAATTGGAAACATGACTTTTTCAGACGATTCTATCGCCGAAATTCTGCGGATCGGATGCGATTTCGAATGAGAAATCTCTTAAACCAGTTTAACGTCAGATTCGAACCTGGGATTACAATTTAAATTCTCAATTTCCTGTAATGCATCATTATAACGAGTCACTCTGATTTCATGGGTTGCAATAAGGCGTATATATATTTATTCTTTCTCTGAGTTCTATGACAGTAGGTGTAGCCCTAACGCTTGCGCGCCCGCTGACTCGCCACCAGGAGATAATAAACAGGTCTCAATGGAGACCTCTGACGTAGAGTACGGAACACATAATATAAAAATTTTACCTTCCAATAAAATTGTTATTATGTTTCCTTCTACGTCAGAGGTCTGAGTAATGCCTTCCTGGCAGGCTACTAGGCTACTTTTATGCCGACGGTACTTCTCCTCAACAATGTGTCATGGCGGCGAGTCGCGGAAAGCGAGTAACAGTTCGCAGGAAGGGGAAGCGGAACTACGTCACGGCGTGGGGCGGAGCGACTACATAGACGCTAGCGGCATCTATCGGACACCGGAGACGTTACTCTCTCAATGGAGACCTCTGACGTAGAAGGAAACATAATAACAATTTTATTGGAAGGTAAAATTTTTATATTTTTAATAAAAATTATTAATTAGTTTAATTTTTTCAATGTAATTTTTTTAGCCGAACGAGCGGACTTCAGTAACATACCAATGTTATCAACGTTGCTCATTGATAATAAGGGCTCATTTAGACTGGTTAGATCATTTTCCCAAAATCATAATTTACCTGTAGCATAATTTCTATTCGCAGTTTTTCCTATTCTTAATTTACACCAGACGCATTAATTCCTAACATGATTTTTCTATTCGCATATTTTCCCATTAGACAATTGAGTCACTCACAAATATTTTTTACAACTTAGCTAGACGGACACTTTTCTCCCCAAAGTGTAATGTTTTCATGGACGTCACACTAAATTAATAGGTTAGGTTCGTTAGGTAGCTTCAGATGCCCGAAGGGCAAACCGCCCAGAAATAGGAGCCCCGTGAAGCGGGGCTCCGTCTAGCTAAGTTGTGAACTAAATGTTTTTTGAAAAGAAAGTGGGGTGGGGTAATCGATTTTTTGATTATAAAATAAACGCCGTAAGAAATATTTGTGAGTGGCTAAATTGTGTAATGGGAAAATATGCGAATGGAAAAATCATATTAGGAATTAATGCGTCTGGTGTAAATTAAGAATAGGAAAAAATGCGAATAGAAATTATGCTACAGGTAAATTATGATTTTGGGGAAAATTATCTAACCAGTCTTTGACTACTAGTCAAATCAGTTTCTTTATTCGTACTGTCAAAACGATTTTGCGACTATGGAATTTATATCAAAAAGAATAGATAGTATAGAGGGGTCCTGTCATTGTAAATTTTGTAGTCACTGTAAATTTACTGCCATCTATCGACACACGACTAAAACTCAAAATTAAAACGTATAAAGTTATCAAAAAATGTATATATATGGATAATATGGATAAATGATTTTATTATTTTTATATCATTTTGATCCATGTTCATTCACTGATATCTATGTGTTAAAATTGTTAAATATGAAACGGTTTCGTCACGCCATCTAGCCGAGAATAGGCTAAAGGTGTGTGCGGCATCTATTCGAGAATGACTTTTACTTGAATTCCGAGGCACGTTTTTCCTTAAACTTTATTCGTCTTATACGAAGTTAGATATGTCTTTGATTTATATAAAACACTAGCTTGTGACGTCACGATCAAATTACCGATGTATCACCGACCGGAAAGTCTAATGCTCAACAACATAAGACTTTCCGGTCGGTGCTACATCTATTGTCACTTGACAGTACTACTACTACTGCTACTTAGCAGTACTGATATTTCCGCTACTCGATGCTAGATGTCGACTATGAAATTATTAGTCTTTTTGGTAACCAAAACTGATGTATGGAGTGAGCAATCTATGTATTTTTTCTCTATGGCTAGGCCCAGGTAGGTACAATAAAACACATACGTCTGCAAACACTGTATTTTCGCTCCAAGATGGTACAACAAAACATACACCTGCGAAAACTGTATTTTCAAAACAAAATATACGCCTGCAAGCACTGTATTATCGTTTCCTTATCCTCCGTATGTTGAGATGCACGCCCTGCACGTGCTGTTTCAGGTTCGACGTGTCCGTGAACGCCTTCTCGCAGATATGGCATTTGTGCCGACGGACGCCTAGGTGTGTCTGAAAAATAAGTTTTTTTTATTTTTTTTTGATACAAGATTTTATCGCTGACTGTACTTTTCTTTCAACAGGCAACTAATACTCGTCGAGACAATTCTAACAAACCAAAATAGGTTGTAGCAAGACACGTACCAGTTTGTGTCTAAAGTATGCCAGTTACCAGCTTGTGTCTAAAGTAGAGTAGGCCACTTACCAGCTTGTGTCTAAAGTAGAGTAGGCCACTTACCAGCTTGTGTCTAGAGTAGGCCACTTACCAGCTTGTGTTTAAAGTAGAGTAGTCCACTTACCAGCTTGTGTCTAAAGTAGAGTAGGCCACTTACCAGCTTGTGTCTAGAGTAGGCCACTTACCAGCTTGTGTTTAAAGTAGAGTAGTCCACTTACCAGCTTGTGTCTAAAGTAGAGTAGGCCACTTACCAGCTTGTGTCTAAAGTAGAGTAGGCCACTTACCAGCTTGTGTCTAGAGTAGGCCACTTACCAGCTTGTGTTTAAAGTAGAGTAGTCCACTTACCAGCTTGTGTCTAAAGTAGAGTAGGCCACTTACCAGCTTGTGTTTAAAGTAGAGTAAGCCACTTACCAGCTTGTGTTTAAAGTAGAGTAAGCCACTTACCAGATTGTGTTTAAAGTAGAGCAGGCCACTTACCAGCTTGTGTCTAAAGTAGAGTAGGTCACTTACCAGCTTGTGTCTAAAGTAGAGTAGGCCACTTACCAGCTTGTGTTTAAAGTAGAGTAAGCCACTTACCAGATTGTGTTTAAAGTAGAGCAGGCCACTTACCAGCTTGTGTCTAAAGTAGAGTAGGCCACTTACCAGCTTGTGTCTAAAGTAAAGTAGGTCACTTACCAGCTTGTGTCTAAAGTAGAGTAGGCCACTTACCAGCTTGTGTCTAAAGTAAAGTATGACACGTACCAGCTTGTGTCTAAAGAGCCCACTCAGCTTGCTGTACGTCTTCCCGCACAGGCGGCACGAGTTGCGGCCCGGGGGCTTCTTCGCGGCCGGGGGGCGCAGCCCGAGGTGGATGAGGCCGTGTTGCTGGAGCAAGCCCGGCGACTAGAAAATGAACCATTTGAGAGAAAATAAAATAATTTAATAAACATACGTCGCACTCCAGCGAGCATTTTGCGGGCGTGTCATTGGTAAGCTTCACAAATAAATTTTCGAGTTGTCAGAATAAAGTATTAGGTATCTAATTTTTTATATCCATTCAATTTTAAATAAAAATAAGGTTGAATAATATTTGATATAACAACTTAAGCATATTGTGCGAATATATTATTAATATTTTTCCCAAATTTTAGCAGTTATGGTTCTTCGTCATGTCAGCTATTTATTAGATTTTTTAAGTGGCCACTTAAATTGGCCTATCACTTCCAAGAGTATTTACACATTTAAGATTGATACATGATAACGGGTATGTTACTAATACCAAAAAGAATAGATAGTGTAGAGGGGTCCTGTCATTGTAAATTTTGTAGTCACTGTAAATTTACTGCCATCTATCGACACACGACTAAAACTCAAAATGAAAACGTATAAAGTTATCAAAAAATGTATATATATGGATAAATGATTTTATTATTTTTATATCATTTTGATCCATGTTCATTCACTGATATCTATGTGTTAAAATTGTTAAATATGAAACGGTGTCGTCACGCCATCTAGCCGAGGATAGGCTAAAGGTGTGTGCGGCATCTATTCGAGAATGACTTTTACTTGATTTCCGAGGCACGTTTTTTCCTTAGACTTTATTCGTCTTATACGAAGTTACATATGTCTTTGCAAATACTAAGTAGCTACATATACTCGTAAGTTAAGATGTTTTTAGGGTTCCGTACCCAAAGGGTAAAACGGGACCCTATTACTAAGACTTCGCTGTCCGTCCGTCCGTCCGTCCGTCCGTCTGTCACCAGGCTGTATCTCACGAACCGTGATAGCTAGACAGTTGAAATTTTCACAGATGATGTATTTCTGTTGCCGCTATAACAACAAATACTAAAAACAAAATAAAATAAAGATTTAAATGGGGCTCCCATACAACAAACGTGATTTTTGACCAAAGTTAAGCAACGTCGGGAGTGGTCAGTACTTGGATGGGTGACCGTTTTTTTTTTCTTTTATTTCGTTTTTTTTTTGTAAACCTTACCAAATGACATGCCCCCAAAATGCCCGCTGGAATGCGACGTATGTTAATAAATTAACATGGGCATCGGCAGGGGGAGACAGCTGTTGCTGCTGGTACATGACTTGACAAACATACACCTGCGAACACTGTAAACACTCACCTTGAAAGTCTTGCCGCACTGCTCGCACAAATAGTGCCGTCTCACCGCGAACCGGTACGGCGTGTCGGGGTGTTCGCGAAGATAGTGCTGGTATACGCCGTTCGGATGCGAAAACACTTCTGAACACTGAAAACAAAATTAATGTGCAATTAAGGGGTCATCCATTAATTACGTCACACGAATTTCTAGGTTTTTTGACCCCCCCTTGTCACATTTGGTCACATTTGGCAAACCCCTCCCCCCTAGTGTGACGTCACATTTTTTCTACGAAATCGCCAAATCGAATTAAGTAAGTACCTAAGTATTATTAATATTTTATCAAAATATTTTTGACGATATAAATATTAGTAATTTTATAACCCAAAACTGCTTAGGAAAGAAAATTAAAAGAATAAAAACGATTATCGTTTTAAAAACTTGTTATTTAAATGTACAGCGAATAAAATAATTAAAAAAAAATTTTCGGTTACTGATGAAGTTAAAGTGACGTCACAAAGTTTGTGTCTCCCCCCCACCCCATGTCACAATATGTCACATTTTCTTGACCCCCTCCCTCCCCCTAAACGTGTGACGCAATTAATGGATGACCCCTAATAATAGAGTTAGTTAGAACCTAGTTCTATCTAGTTATTAAATTAATATAGTATTTTATACAATCGTGATATAATGGAGAGCTTTTCAGTCGAGTACCGTCGTATACAGCTAAGATACGCCTATAAAATAAAACTAAATTAAAACAAAAAAAAATATTAAATAAAAATACATCTAAGAAATTAGGCCCCTTTGGCATGGTGCCGAGGACGCTGGCAGCATTTCCCCGCTGTATTGCGATGCTAATACTTTGTGCGAGAAAGCTGCCAGCTCTTCGGTCACCGGTGAAGTCGATCCATCATTTTGATATCTCTTTAAAAAGTTGTAGAGCATTAGAATTAGAACCCCACGGGCCAAGGGTCTCAACCCCAAATGGCATAAAAATATACTCGGGGCCGACACCTGAATATTTATAAGATCGAATTTAAGTGAAAAAACGAAATGGCCTATATTACAAGTCCGATGAAGATCTGCCATCCGATATCGGATCGGACAATGTGGAAGCGCTCTCAGACTGACCTCGTCACACTTGATGGTCCGCCTCGGCGCGTCTTTCCGAACATACTTCCTCTCCTTATAGTGCGTGTGTCTTTCCATCGCCTCCGCACTTTCGAACTGCTCGCCGCACTTTCTGCACCCCAATCTACAAAGAAAAACAAAACTAAAATACATATTTAATTACACAAACGGGTCCACCGCGATATAATTTCATTGTTTTTACCCCCAATTCCGACGCTTCAGCTGAGTTGCACCAGCTGTGGTCACGGAAAGACATATATCGTGTTGTGGTTATAACCACGATATATCGCGGTGGACCCGTTTGTGTAATTAAATATGTGTACAAAAAGCGAGAGTTTAAAGTGTTATAACTAAAATACATTTTGTGATCAATAAATTAAACCATAATTAATATCTTTATTTATAATTAGCGACCCGCCCCGGCTTCGCACGGGTTACACAAAACCTTAACAAATTATACACATAAACCTCAAGAATCACTCTGTTGATAGGTGAAAACCGCATGAAAATCCGTTTAGTAGTTTTTGAGTTCACGCAAAACTAAAACAACTTTGTTTCATTTAATAATGATTCAAATTTCATTGGAGGTCATTTGTATTAGGACTTTGCGGAAATGGCGCTGGATAGGACATGTTTTACGAAGGCCAAACAACCACCTATCCAAGCAAGGGCTAACTTATAAATTCCCGGAAAAAGGGGGCAAGGTCGCCCACGCACCACCTGGCTCCAATTTCACCACGGTGACAGGTGCGACAATTGTAAAACATCACTGTTGCTGACGTCACAGGCATCCATGGGCTACGGTTACCGCTTACCATCGGGCGGGCCGTATTCCTGTTTGCCACCATCATTGTTTTATTAAAAAAAACTTTATAATATCGGAAAAAAACAGATATTTCTCTTGCTAAGTTTATGACAATTGTCACAAGAAACACTACAATTGTCACGAAATTCCGACATATAACTCATTACCTGTCAAGAATTACCTACAATTCTTCTAAATCTTGACAATTGTCAGAAACTTCGCAAAAGAAATATCTGTTTTTTTCCGATATAATAAAGTTTTTTTAAATAATACAATGATGGTGGCAAACAGGAATACGGCCCGTCCGATGGTAAGTGGTAACCGTAGCCCATGGATGCCTGTGACGTCGGCAACAGTGATTTTACAATTGTCGCACCTGTCACCGTGGTGAAATTGGGGCCTGGAGGCGCACAGTGGAATGACATCGGTTACACGCTAATTCTGGCGTCAGTTCAGTCCATCAGTCCATTCGAGTTTTGACTGATGCCAGAATGATGGAAAATGGACACGGTTAGACGATCAATCCAGACTGACAACAGACTGATAAAATTACGACACAGTCGCCGTTTGGACACAGAACGCAACACATTTGATTTAGTCTTGTCTAATATGGTGACTGACGCGAGAATGACACAAACAGATTACACGATCAGTCTCCTATCAGTTTTCTGTCATTCAAAATGGACTGACGAATATTATCTAAAAATTTAAATTTTCATCAGTCCATCAGTCCGCGTGTTACACGATAATTCTCCCGTCAGTCTGACCAGACTGATGGACTGAACTGACGCCAGAATTAGCGTGTGACCGATGCCTTTAGGAGGCGACACCAGTTGGCCTCGGCTGGGCGGAGTTGGAGGGGGCCGCGCTGGACCGCGACAAATGGAAATCCCTTCTGAGAGCCCTATGTCCCTGATGAGGGATAACAGGACACCATCGTCATCGTCATTAGGACTTTGAACTCCAAGAGGTTATGAAAGTGTAACACTCTTACGGTAGATGTCGCTAGGCGCCTCCCGCGCATATAGTAGAAATATTCGCTGTCCTCGGGTGTGTCTCGGTAGCTCAGTTGGCAGAGCATGGGCTAGTGATCCAGTGTCGCGAGTTCGCGTCTCGCAAATGGTTAAGCAGTAAAGCGCATTGTATTGTACTTACATATCTTTAGACATTTCCTTGTGTCTGTCAGTGATGAGTAAATGTCTGACATACATCTGTCGCGACACGAACGTCATGTCACACTCCTCACAGCGCGCGCTGTCGTTTTCTAACTTATTTAAAATTCTGTATAATTAGCAGGAAGATCATTACTTACATATCCTTAGACATTTCCTTGTGTCTGTCAGTGATGAGTAAATGTCTGACATACATCTGTCGCGACACGAACGTCACGTCACACTCCTCACAGCGCGCGCTGTCGTTTTCTAACTTATTTAATATTCTGTATAATTAGCAGTAAGATCATTACTTACATATCTTTAGACATTTCCTTGTGTCTGTCAGTGATGAGTAAATGTCTGACATACATCTGTCGCGACACGAACGTCATGTCACACTCCTCACAGCGCGCGCTGTTGTTTTCTAACTTATTTAATATTCTGTATAATTAGCAGGAAGATCATTACTTACATATCCTTAGACATTTCCTTGTGTCTGTCCGTGATGAGTAAATGTCTGACATACATCTGTCGCGACACGAACGTCACGTCACACTCCTCACAGCGCGTGCTGTCGTTTTCTAACTTATTTAATATTCTGTATAATTAGCAGGAAGATCATTACTTACATATCCTTAGACATTTCCTTGTGTCTGTCAGTGATGAGTAAATGTCTGACATACATCTGTCGCGACACGAACGTCACGTCACTCCTCACAGCGCGCGCTGTCGTTTTCTAACTTATTTAATACTCTGTATAATTAGCAGGAAGATCATTACTTACATATCCTTAGACATTTCCTTGTGTCTGTCTGTGATGAGTAAGTGTCTGACATACATCTGTCGCGACACGAACGTCACGTCACACTCCTCACAGCGCGTGCTGTCGTTTTCTAACTTATTTAATATTCTGTATAATTAGCAGTAAGATCATTACTTACATATCTTTAGACATTTCCTTGTGTCTGTCCGTGATGAGTAAATGTCTGACATACATCTGTCGCGACACGAACGTCATGTCACACTCCTCACAGCGCGCGCTGTCGTTTTCTAACTTATTTAATATTCTGTATAATTAGCAGGAAGATCATTACTTACATATCCTTAGACATTTCCTTGTGTCTGTCAGTGATGAGTAAATGTCTGACATACATCTGTCGCGACACGAACGTCACGTCACTCCTCACAGCGCGTGCTGTCGTTTTCTAACTTATGTAATATTCTGTATAATTAGCAGTAAGATTACTTACATATCCTTAGACATTTCCTTGTGTCTGTCAGTGATGGGTAAATGTCTGACATACATCTGTCGCGACACGAACGTCACATCACTCCTCACAGCGCGCGCTGTCGTTTTCTAACTTATTTAATATTCTGTATAATTAGCAGTAAGATCATTACTTACATATCTTTAGACATTTCCTTGTGTCTGTCAGTGATGAGTAAGTGTCTGACATACATCTGTCGCGACACGAACGTCTCGTCACACTCCTCACAGCGCGCGCTGTCGTTTTCTAACTTATTTAATATTCTGTATAATTAGCAGTAAGATCATTACTTACATATCTTTAGACATTTCCTTGTCTCTGTCAGTGATGAGTAAGTGTCTGACATACATCTGTCGCGACACGAACGTCACGTCACACTCCTCACAGCGCGTGCTGTCGTTTTCTAACTTATTTAATATTCTGTATAATTAGCAGTAAGATCATTACTTACATATCTTTAGACATTTCCTTGTGTCTGTCCGTGATGAGTAAATGTCTGACATACATCTGTCGCGACACGAACGTCACGTCACTCCTCACAGCGCGTGCTGTCGTTTTCTAACTTATTTAATATTCTGTATAATTAGCAGTAAGATCATTACTTACATATCTTTAGACATTTCCTTGTGTCTGTCAGTGATGAGCAAGTGTCTGACATACATCTGTCGCGACACGAACGTCACGTCACACTCCTCACAGCGCGTGCTGTCGTTTTCTAACTTATTTATGTCCTGTAACAACAACACTAGTGTAATAATACGGAATAATCTGGGTCATTTTATTAAATGTTGTACGTGTTACTGTTTTTTTATTACACACTTTTATTTAGCTTCACTGCTTATATACCTATCTATCTTTCTATAGTGCTTAAAATCTTGTAACTATTCAATTTTTCAATTGTAATTTGGAGTACTTCTGTAATTCCGGTGACAATGTAATTATATGCTAACATGGAGATGATCTGATGATACAGTTGGAAGATAACCAAAAAAAATTCTCAATGGAAAAATTAAACACATCGACTTTAGAGTCATTAGAAAGGTCTCGAGAAGTATTTGATAGACATGCAAATGAGAAGAAGTACAGTCACCAATAAAACTTAAAAGTGTGTGTCACAAAAAACTTTTTTGATAGTAACTTGTTTCATTTATTTTACTATATAATATATATTCAGTCCGTACGCGTTGACGCTGCGCCGCAGGCCCATAATATGCGTTGTATTATGTCAGTTGAGCGTTTCTTTTTTGACATTTTTGTATATTGTGACCTTTTTTGCCACTTTTGTGTTATTTATTTATTTATTCAATTACAATTATAAGCTTACAGTAATACCAAAGCATACACTCGAAAGCTCTAATCAAAGGATTCAACAGCAGAACTGCTAAGGAGCTTTTAGGACTCAAAAGGCACAAAACCTGCGCGGTGACCAGAATACTGACTGGACACTGTAAGTTGAATAAACATATGTTTCAAATTGGGAAGAAACAAGATGCGACATGCAGGTTCTGTCAGGAGTCAGAGGAGACTGCAATGCACATTCTCTGCTCTTGTGGACCACTAATGTCAAAAAGAAGTACCTACCTAGGGCGACACGTAGTGCAACCCTATGAGGTACAGAACATTACGGCCCAAAGAATCTGGAACTTTCTGGATGCAACGGGCATTAGTAATGAACTTTAAAGGGCCGTCACAATAGATCAATGCTGGTCGATGCGACACTCAAAGGCCCACAACACCACAATAATAAATACCAAAGCGGCTATAATGCTAACAACAGTATTTAACAATACATTTAATGTAACATTAGATCTAATGCATATTTAAATTTTAAATGAATTCATTACATAATGAGTGTATTTTACTAATCAAAGTGTGCCAGCCATCGGCGAACACGTCGGCATCCTGGCTTGGCACGAGTTGGTTGAGCAGCGCCGGCGCACTCGGCGCGTGCGAGCCCCGTCGGCGGCGCCACGGACAGCGGCCGGCGGCGCGCGGCGGCGTCCCGCGACTCCGTATTGCTCGGGCACAAAGAGACGGATACCTTCCAACGCCACAGGGTTGTCTATTTTCCCTCTTATCAGAAGGCTGTAGTGAACGGCAAGATGCAGCTTGCGTCTAAAACTGAGGGTCTCGAGGCCGACCATACCTCCTAAAAAAGTGACGGATATGGGAAAGGATAATATCCGTCCTGCCTTTTGTAGAGATGTCGAGCAAATTTTTTCTGAACCCGTTCAAGTAGGAGCTTATAATTCAGTTCAACAGGGTCCCATATTATAGAACTGAATTCGAGCTTACTACGTACGTAGGCATTGTACAAAAGTATTGGTACGGTCGTGCTAGGAAACTGCGGTGCCGTACGCATTACAAATCCCAGCATTTTATTTGCACTGTTTACCACTGAATTTATATGGCCGTGAAAATCTAGCCTAGTATCCAGCTCAAGGCCTAGGTCACGGATGGTTTGGACGCGGACAATATCCCCTCCACCAAGCTGGTAGTTGTAAGCCAGTGCGGATTTGCTTCTATTAAAAGTGATTGTCTTACACTTCTTACCATTAAAAAGCAAGTGGTTTGCTTGGCTCCACTCCATAACCGCGTCAATGTCACGCTGCAAAGTCTCGCAATCAGAGACGGAGCTAATCACATGGAACAATTTCAGGTTATTTCTACTCAGAATCACGAGCTCTTTCGATCCTAATGGGATAAAAAAATGTCCCAGAGTTTTATCCTATTGTGTTACCATTTCCCCATATACTTTGTATGGAGGTAACAAAAAGGAGTTTTAAAAATGTATGGAAATTTTAGGACACTTTTTTCCTACTATAAGGATGAAAAGGGCTCGCGATCCTGACTAGAAATAACACAAGAGTGACAAAAAAGGTCACAATATAAAAAAATGCCAAAAAATAAAAGAAACGCTCAGTTGTGTGTTACCTTATGGACGGCCTTGATGTGTAAGTTGAGTCCGTACGCGCTGACGAAGCTGCGAGCGCAGACGCCGCATATATGAGCAGATGGATGCGCGCGTCGGAGGTGGCCCATGTACGTCGTGTGCTTACTGAAATATTAAAGAAATCATAATTTTGAAAGAAAGAACTTAGCAAAACATAATTTTTAAAATAATAAATAAAATAAAATAAAAATGATTTATTCAGTAACTTAATAGCTTAACATGTGCAGGTTGGTATCTCTTTTTAAGTATACAAGATACCTGTGTCAAGAGACACCGCTCTTCCTTACTGGTTTGCTAAGTGACAAAACAAAACAATCAGTTAAAAGAAACAAAAATATAACTAAAATTAAAATATTCAAATTAAAATTAACAATACATAAGTTAACCTAACAGGAACCATAAATTTAGTATATTATGAGTAACAGAAAAGTACTAAATATCTAACTATAGACCACTTGTGTGTGTGTGTGTGTGTGTGTGTGTGTGTGTGTGTGTGTGTGTGTGTGTGTGTGTGTGTATGTGTGTGTGTATTACATTATTGTAACTAATAAATCTTCTATTTCTGTGTAGTTTTTAGTTTTTAGCCAGTTTAATATTTTACTTTTACATTCTTTCGAGTCAAAAAAAGTATGTATCAAAAAGGGATAAGATGGGATTGTTTGTACATGTTCGTGCTACCAGCTGACGGTCTTTCCAACGCGATACGACCGCCTGATGATTTTATTATATTCACGATAACATCTAAACTGTTTGTTTTAGGAGACCCTTATTCGTTTTAACGACCTATCCAACGATACCCCACTATATTGGTACAACAAAAAAATAAATAAAAAAAAACTTTTTGTACGGGAGGTACCCTAAAAAAATTTTTTCTTATACTATTTAATTTACCGTTCTGTCGCAATGCATGATTTATGTATCGATGCCAAATTGCAGCTTTCTAGCACTAACGATCACGGAGCAAAGCCTCGGACAGACAGACAGACATGGCGAAACTATAAGGGTTTCTATTAGGTGACTACGAAACCCTAAAAATAATAAAATAGAGATACATACACACATATGAAGATACAATTAAACAAAAAGTATACAAAGGCGCATTTATAAGGGATCTCTTCCAGTCAACCTTAGAGCAAATTTGGTAGTAAATTGGTCAATCTATCATTTCAGTATCTGTGATAAAGAATGTATAATTTTGCCAGCCTCACCGGAAGGTGGCGCCGCAGTGCTGGCAGGTGTGCTCGACGCCCTCGTGCCACCCGTGGTGTTTTAGCGCCTGCGCCCTGGAAACAAACCATAGATATAGGATTTGCTGTAGATGGGCCTCGTCAGGGACAGAAAATACGCAATGCGACGAAATTAAAAACACATTTTAACATCTGAGTGGGTTACTGGTACTTATAGGTACTTGTGAAAAATGTTACAGCTTCGGGATTCGACACCATTACAGATTTCGCATAAGTAGGAGTTGTCGACTCAGGATCCTACAGTCACATGAGCAATGGGGAGACACTTCTGACTTCGGGCAAACTCGGCTCCGTTCGGCTCAGCATTGCTCCGAGCAATTATTAGGGTTGGCACAACTTGACGAATGACGTCCTTTTGCGTGCACGACCACAGATAAGATAATGACTTGAATTTTGACAACTCTAAATAGCCGAAAGGGATAGTGCGATAAATTAGAAAGAGACAGCCTGATTCGTCCCTGAATCGCTGTCAAACTTCGGTGTTGTAGGAAGCGTCCTTTCTTTACGGTAGTGCTATTATTTATTCTGTGACATGAGTTTACTCATTTTGTGTAGACATTGTCAGTCTTCTTCTTTTATTCGTCCATGGTTATACTCATGTGAGTGTCTGACCCGGAGTCGAAAACTCCTATTCGTGCGATATCTGTAACGGTTTTATTCGTTGATTCAATGGGCTTCTAAAGTAACTACTTACTATAAGTGAAGAATTGGCATCGCCTACATAAGTAGCGGGTCGTGTGGTTGGAGTCACACATCTCTAGTGGAAACGCAGCCTTATACTCATGCGAGTGTTTGACCCGGAGTCGAAAACTCCTACTCATGCGATATCTGTAACGGTTTTATTCGTACAATCTCAAAGGGCTGTTATAGGAACTGTACTAACTTGCTATAAGTGAAGAATTGACATCGCCTGCACGAGTAGCGGGTGGTGTGGTTGGAGTCGCGGTGCGTGCGATACAGCTTCGGGGTTCGACACCGGATGTGGCAAATTGTGCATACGTAGGACCCGGCGGACGGCTGACAATAGAAGTTTAGTGATATTTCCAACGTTACGAAATAGTAGTAGTTATCAATAAATAGGGTATGTGACTGTATTTAAAATAAATTATTTTACAACATGCATGAAATAAAGCACCGGAAGATTAATAGCGAAACGTAGACAGCAGTTATTTTTTGTGACACAATTTATATTTTTAACTATAAACATTTGATCGTGACGTCACATGCTAGTGTTTCATTTAAATTCCATAGTAGCAAAATCGTTTTGACAGTTCTAAAAAAGAAACTGATTTGACTAGTAGTCAAATACCCTATCATAAAGATAGTATAATAGTAGCAGCACAGATGTAAGGCATAATTATTTTCCATCGTATTTTCACGGAAACGCACGAACGTGTCTCGCTATTTCAGTCTCGGTACAAAAAGTACTGAGGTTGACTGAAGTAGTGTGACAAATACGAACGTTTCCGAGAAAATACGAAGGAAAACAATTATGCACTATAGTTCGTTTTTTTAGCATTAGAAATAAGGTAAACAATCTTGACGTGTCTTTTAATTGAAAAACACATTTTAAAAATAAGTTACGGCATATATGTAACAATTATGAATTTTTAAAACGCGTTTTTCAATTAAAAGACGTCAAGATCGCTTACCTTCTTTCAAGTTCTTTCTAATGCTAAAAAAAACGAACTATACATATGTAAGTAATCTATTTATATAGACTTATTCAGTAAATAGCTTTTGCCCGCGACTTCGTCTGCGTGGAATCAGTAACAGCAGCTAGTGTAAGCATAGCGCCTGAATAAAGTGTAATAGCAATCATTCAATTTGAGCCTAAAGTCTCAATCAGTGATCAGGCAATTCATTAACTCTCTCAATTCCATCCCCCCTTTTCACTCTCTTTAGGGATGATAGGGATATGTCCTTCCCCGTGACTCAAAATACTTCTATGCCAAATTTCAACTAAATCGGTTCAGCGGTTTAAGCGTGAAGAGGTAACAGACAGACAGACAGACACACCTTCGCATTTATATTAAGTATGGATTTATTATGTAAGGAACTTATCTTGCGATGCAAACTGTGGTCCCCGCACTAGGCAAGCCTGTATCGCGGAGGCCAATACTCGGTGTGGTACAGATAAGGTAAGGTCGACACAACAGTCGTGTGAAATAACTAGTATTTTGGAAAATATGTACAAGAAAAACAAAAATTATAATACAAAATAATATATCACAAGTTACCGGCGTTTAATAATACCATGTTAAGACAAGGATAATAGTGATAGTAAAGGATGAAGGATAGTAGTGTTTCTACTTGATAAAAACAAATTAAAATATTTTCTGAAAAATAATTTAATTTGTTCAAATACTTCATAGTATTGATTGGCAGCCCCATCTCTCTCGCTAGCTCGGTATCATCATGAGAATGATCCAGATAGAAGGTTCGAACCATACTGTTCTACCTTAGAGATGGCTAGGGGGCGCCACAAGCCTTCAGTAGGAAGTGCATATACTTGGAAAATTTGACTAATGTCGCTGTGGCCCGGTGGCCGAGTGGTTCAGGCACCTGCCGCGATAGCAGAGGACGCTGGTTCGATTCCAGCCTGGGGCACTGGAGGCCTTGGTCACTTTTTCTTAGTATATGACATTTATTTCAGTTTATAATTTATATAGTAGTGTTTCTACTTGATAAAAACAAATTAAAATATTTTCTGAAAAATAATTTAATTTGTTCAAATACTTCATAGTATTGATTGGCAGCGCCATCTCTCTCGCTAGCTCGGTATCATCATGAGAATGATCCAGATAGAAGGTTCGAACCATACTGTTCTACCTTAGAGATGGCTAGGGGGCGCCACAAGCCTTCAGTAGGAAGTGCATATACTTGGAAAATTTGACTAATGTCGCTGTGGCCCGGTGGCCGAGTGGTTCAGGCACCTGCCGCGATAGCAGAGGACGCTGGTTCGATTCCAGCCTGGGGCACTGGAGGCCTTGGTCACTTTTTCTTAGTATATGACATTTATTTCAGTTTATAATTTATATAGTAGTGTTTCTACTTGATAAAAACAAATTAAAATATTTTCTGAAAAATAATTTAATTTGTTCAAATACTTCATAGTATTGATTGGCAGCGCCATCTCTCTCGCTAGCTCGGTATCATCATGAGAATGATCCAGATAGAAGGTTCGAACCATACTGTTCTACCTTAGAGATGGCTAGGGGGCGCCACAAGCCTTCAGTAGGAAGTGCATATACTTGGAAAATTTGACTAATGTCGCTGTGGCCCGGTGGCCGAGTGGTTCAGGCACCTGCCGCGATAGCAGAGGACGCTGGTTCGATTCCAGCCTGGGGCACTGGAGGCCTTGGTCACTTTTTCTTAGTATATGACATTTATTTCAGTTTATAATTTATATAGTAGTGTTTCTACTTGATAAAAACAAATTAAAATATTTTCTGAAAAATAATTTAATTTGTTCAAATACTTCATAGTATTGATTGGCAGCGCCATCTCTCTCGCTAGCTCGGTATCATCATGAGAATGATCCAGATAGAAGGTTCGAACCATACTGTTCTACCTTAGAGATGGCTAGGGGGCGCCACAAGCCTTCAGTAGGAAGTGCATATACTTGGAAAATTTGACTAATGTCGCTGTGGCCCGGTGGCCGAGTGGTTCAGGCACCTGCCGCGATAGCAGAGGACGCTGGTTCGATTCCAGCCTGGGGCACTGGAGGCCTTGGTCACTTTTTCTTAGTATATGACATTTATTTCAGTTTATAATTTATATAGTAGTGTTTCTACTTGATAAAAACAAATTAAAATATTTTCTGAAAAATAATTTAATTTGTTCAAATACTTCATAGACAAGGATAATGTTAAAAATAGAAACCTAAAAGCTTTTCTTACCGATAAAGCATACATGTAGTGCATGATTGTTTTCCATCGTATTTTCTCGGAAACGTTCGTATTTGTCATGCTACTTCAGTCAACCTCAGTACTTATTGTAACGAGACTGACTGAAATAGCAAGACACGTTCGTAAGTTTCCGTGGAAATACGATGGAAAATAATTATGCACGACATCTGTACTCTATAACAGAATTATTGACTGAATAGTAAATTAAAATGTATTGACAATGGATCCTGACCTGCTAGAATTGTGTCAATTTTTTTTAATGGAATTTTATGCCCTTGATGCCAGCCCTTTAAGCCAAATCTCATAGAAAAAGGGGCAAGCTATGATGGCGCCATCTATGCAAATCTTTCGACAGTTGCCAACCCCATAGGCACAACATAGTGATACTGAAATATTTATTTAACATCTTGTAACTTACCTAAGTTGAACAAATCGATCTTAATAACAAAAATTATAATCTAATACAAACAAAAATAATTAAATGTTAGCTGCGACAGTAACGATGACATTGCCACACTCTGCCCGATTCGAACTTTAAGATACGTCAATTAATCGATCAAGAAACGATATGGATTAGATGTGTCAGTGTCAAAAGTGACGTTTTTGTTTGAAGAAACGTCACATTTGACATTGACATATCTAATCGATATCGTTTCTAGATCTAACCCGAGGTTTTCATCGATTTGACAAGTTTAGAATCGTATCTCCTTTTTTTGCACTAGAGATAGAATTATAAGACAAACGTTTATCGGTTCTTCTATCTTTTATGTCCGTTTTTGTCTACCGGATTTTGAAAGAAATTAATACTTATTTTTTTATGAATTTTTTAAACATTGTCTATAAAATCACTTTTTTCGTATCTAGTTTGCTGTGAGTGATCTTACATGTACGAAATCTACATATTTGGGTTCATGTTTGACCTCTCGCAAAACGAGTCTAGGGTTTTAATTTTAAACTAAGTAATTAACACAAAAGTTATGGCCAGAAAACCAGTTTTATAGCCTAAAATTGTTCAACTTTGATGCCAAATATCGCGAAGACAATGAACTTTGAATTAAATATATACTATATTGCTTAAAGGCGTTCCTGTTAATATGATAAGCTACAAAAAACATTAGAAAACTAAGGGATTCAGATCGAAGGTCATTGCCGTGGGTTAGCCCCTTAATTGACGTATCTCATTGTTCGAATACGGCTGTATGTCATTACAAAAGCCGTGCAGAGTTATCTTGGTCCGAGTGTAGTCTTCAAACCTCATGTTTCTGCTTGTGCGCCTCCATCCACTTCTGCTCCTTGAAGCTCTTGAGACACAGCTCACACTTGTACTTGCCCTCCAAGTAGCCGTCGCCCGTTTTCCTCTTTAGGAACTCTTGCATCTGGGGAAAAATATAGGGGAAAGTCGTTTATATCGTAGTTTAGTTTACAAATATAGGAACTAACTAAATAAATTATTTAACGAGCAGAATCGTCTGCGAACGATAGAATAAATTTTAAAGTGGAAAAATTACTGCCTTTGGTGAGACTTGAACATACGGACTCTGGATCGATACTCCAGCGCTCTGCCATCTGACTTGAGCCACCAATACCTCATACATAGCCAGCGAATCTTTCCACCATATGGGTTTAGGAGACCCTAGCGACATCTACCGTAAACTTTTTTGGGGGTCAAAAATCGTCAAAAATAGATGACGTAATTTATGAACAGCCCCTTATCTGAGTCAGCCTTAAACTTAAGTAAACTACGAGCGACTACCGTTAGCGCCATCTAAAACACAAGCAGAGACATCTAGTGACAAATTGCACACCTAAATCTCTTAAATTGCCTACCTGTTCCTCCTCGGTGTGGAACTGCGTGACGGTGAAGTGCTCCTCCAACTCCTGGTTGGACTGGTTCCGTCTCGCGCGTTTTTGGAGCTGTTGACTTTTTTTTGACACTCGACAATCCTCTGAAAACGAAGTTTCATGACAATTTTTGTTTTCATTATGGGATAAGATTACAATTCAGATGTCTTTTTATAACACTTTCAAGTTTTATAGACCGTAGTATTCTAATGCCGGCTGTACACACTCGTCGAGAGCCTCTCGCAGAGGCTTGACGTAAAATTGACCAATTCGGAGAAGGGGCGAGCGAGACGAGTAAGAGTGAGTGTAAATAAATAAATATATGTAAATAAAATATTATAGGACAATTTTACACAGGTCGACCTAGTCCCACAGTAAACTCAATAGGCATGTGTTGTGAGTACTAGACCACAGATTAATAAATAGTTACTACGTAACAGATACCTCATTCCCAAACAAAAGCAAAAATACCTACGCTATAATAGCCTACAGAACCTTAATAATAATACCTGCTGCTCAGGACAAGAAGAAATGTACCATAATTACGCGCGCAAAGAGTCGAGACTGTGTTGCCCGCCGTTCGAGTCACGTGCCAACGCGTCATCGTAAGAATGCGCTAGGGTTGTAGCTACCTTACCTATGATGATTATTGTAATAAAACGAATGTTGCGAATCAAATATGTTTTAGTTTTAATATAATTATTTATAATTTTTTCACTTCTCGGAATTCTCTGTTATTAAAATGTTATAAGAAGTTGAAAATATTATCCTAAATCGCGTAAATAATTTTAATAAATATTCTGGAGCAAAGCAACGGACAATCAACGGTTTTTAAAAGTTGTAATACGTTGCTACCAGGCCGATTAATTATTACGTCGTCAAAATTATTTAAAAATACTTTTTCTAACCCTTCAATATAATTATTAAACTTTCAGGTGGGACCTTTAGCCCGCCATAAAAAGATGAATTTTGATTATAGGCTTTTTCCTTTGTTTTTTTTACTTTTTCACCCATCTACTGCACAATAATTACGTGGTTTCGGCATTTCGAAGCATAAGCGCGGGAAACGCGCGGTGCAATGCGGTGCGAGCGCTGAGGCGGGCGTTCGGCGGCCCTCTGTCGGTTGTATCGTCGACGATACGCCGAGCGGTAGGCATATAGCGCGTGGCCTTGAGCGTGTGACGGAGGCCTGACTAGACGACGATATAAATAATATGCAGTTATATATAAAATATTTATGTACATAGAAAACATCCATAACCCAGGAATAAATATTTGTGTTAAAGACACAAAATGCCAGGATTCGAAGCCTGGACCTCCTGCTCCGTAGGCAGGGTCAGTACCCACTAGGCTAAAGCCTACAAAATGAAACTCACACTCACCTTTCTCTTTCCCACGCCTCTTTCTCTTCTCTCCCTTTCCTGAATCATCTCGTTCCATCTCAGCCTTAATCTCCAGCAGCGTCAGGTTGTCCGGATCCAGGTCTGTTTCCAGTTTCATTTCTAGCTTTTCTTCGTTTTCGGCCTCGATGTGGCCTTCAGTGACGTCGTCGATCTGAAATTATACAGATCACAAAGTTTTTAGAATAAGGAGTATTACTGCAATGTTCTGCCGCCAGGGTGCAGCACTAATTTGTTTAGTAAACCATAAAGTAACTTATACATACTAAGGCCTTAAACAGTTTTTAGGGTTCCGTACCCAAAGGGTTTTTACGGGACTTACTAAGACTCCGTTGTCCGTCCGTCCGTCTGTCACCAGGCTGTATCTCATGAACCGTGATAGCTAGGCAGTTGAAATTTTCACAGATGATGTATTTCTGTTGCCGCTATAACAACAAATACTAAAAAGTACGTAACCCTCGGTGGGCGAGTCCGACTCGCACTTGTCCGGTTTTTTGTCAGACTGTACCTACCATATCATCCTCCATTTTGACATCAATCTCCTCTTCCTCAATCAGGCCCGGTTTACACAACATTGCAGCCACATTAGCCTCCTCCGGCAAAGTCACCGGATCTTCAACTGGTTCCATTATCATCGGTGCCTCTAACTCCGGTGCTTCAGGTTCCACTATCATTGGTGGTAGCACTGGTGGTTCTTCATAAGCTACTGGCTTCTCTATAAAAAAAAAACAACGGGCAACAAACTCCGGGAGTGCCGGCAGAAGTGAAAACTCAATGACATTGTAACTCAAATTATTAATAACAGCGCCATCTAGTGCAAAATGTTTGCAGCACTATGTATAATTGAGGTTATCTAGCGTTATTTCGTCGCATTACTTGAAACCCCTAAGCACATCACTTTAGAGTACTAGAGTTATATTATTACCAGTTTGAGGGAAACTCACTAGATGGCATTTAAATCAAAAAAGAATAACTCAATGACATTGTAACAGTGTCCGTCACACGTGACGTCACGTCTTACGTGTTACGCTCTTGCGAGTTTAACATTTTTTCCCCATCACAAAAAGTGCTCAGCTCCGCTAAGTTTTCACTTCAACAAAAATATGACGAACAAAAAATAGAATAGAATCAAAAAAATAGAATCAATAAAAAGTCAGTGTTTTTGTAAAACAGGTAAAACTGTTACAGTGGTGTCAAAAATTATAAATTTGGTATCACTATGTTTTGCCTTTTGGCGTACAAAAATAAGGCTTGTGTGGTGGGCACTAGACGACGATATACAGGGTGGCCAAAAAATAAGTGCATTTCCGTTGCCAGGGAGATTTTGGGATTATACTGAGCAACTTTTACTATGGGACCAACCCCGAAATCGCGAAAATAAAATTAGCTGTTTCATACATTTTGGCTGGTCCATTTTCTATGGGAGGGTAATTTTTTTTTTCGCGATATCGGGGTCCCATGGTAAAAGTTGCTCAGTATAATCACAAAACCTCCCTGGCAACGGGAATACCGCTATAACACCAAATACTAAAAACAGAATAAAATAAATATTTAAGTGGGGCTTCCATAAAACAAACGTGATTTTTTTGCCCGTTTTTTACGTAATGGTACGGAACACTTCGTGCGCGAGTCCGACTTGCTCTTGGCCAGTTTTATTTTATTCAATGGTGGTACAAACCTGGAATGTCCAAATCTTGTGCCTTATTAATGCTTGCAATGTAAGTAGCATTTGTTTTAGTAATGCTTGGAGTGTAAGTAGCATTTGTTTTAGTAATGCTTGGAGTGTAAGTAGCATTTGCTTTAGTAATGCTTGGAGTGTAAGTAGCATTTGCTTTAGTAATGCTTGGAGTGTAAGTAGCATTTGCTTTAGTAATGCTTGGAGTGTAAGTAGACTTTGCTTTAATAATGCTTGGAATGTAAATAGCATTTGCTTTAGGCCATGATTTGAATCCTAGTTCTTCTTCCAGATCGGAGGAGTCGTAGTAACGCTCGTTGAAGTCATATATTGGCTCTGGCACCACTGTTGGTACTTCGGCTGCTGAGTCCTTTGGCACTGTGGAGTTCAAAACAATTAAAAAATAAGTTTTTGGCAAAAAAAATTGGTTAAAGTTTTTATCGCTTACTGTACTTTTCTTACAGGCAACTAATACTCATCGTGACAATTCAAACAATTCCAAACATAATTAGGTTGCGTTGTTTCATCACAGAGTTCCTATGGCCACCTCCTGTCTCCATCAACAGATCAGCTCGATGGTACAGTCGCCATCAGATATATAGGAGCGGCCAAGGTGTTCACAATATCTGAACACGCGCTCTAACGCCCTGACAATAGAGGCGTGTTCCGATATTTGTGAGCACCTTGGCCGCTCCGATATATCTGATGGCGACTGTACCATAATATCTGCATTGTCACCCGACATACATACATATGTATGCAAATTTTCAGCTACATCGGAAATAGATTTGGACTAGCAAACAAATTAACATTACATTGCAATATCTGGGAGACCGAGCTTTGCTCGGAAAGCTTATAAAAACTCAAAAGTGCGCGTTTTCCCAGAGAAAAGACCTAGCTGGATCGAGTTTTAACCCCCTAAAACCCCCATATTGCTTCCATTGAAATTGTTAGTCGTTTCCGAGATCCCCGAAATATATAAATATACAACAATTACTTGTTTAAAGGTATAAGATTAGGCAGGGGTGCGAAACTCCTGACTTCGCGCCAACTCGGCTCCATGCGGCTCAGTATTGCTCTGAGCAATTATTAGGGCTAGCATAACTTGACGTTCCTTTGCGTGCACGACCACAGATAAGATAATGGCTTGAATTTTGACAACCCCAAATAGCCGAAAGGGATAGTGCCATATGTTACAAAGGGACAGCATGATTCGACCCTAAACCGCTGTCAAACTTCGGTTTTGTAGGAAGTTTCCTTTCTGTACGGTAGTACTATTATTTATTCTGTGGATTAGGTACAAACCTGTCAAATGTTTAATATAGAAAACCGGTTCCTCCACACTCTTCTTCTTCGACTTGTAAGCCTTTGGGTTGTGTACGTAGTCTATGGTGGGTATGCGGTAGGAGTGCCATGTGGCAAAGTCCGTTGGCTTGTGGTATAGGCTTGTGCCGCTCTGCTGAATGAATGGTTTGGTGATCTGTGAAGGGTTTTATTATTTTTAATAGAGAATAATAGGTGAGAGTAAATGGACAGCGGTTTGAAAAGAAATCTTTTAGTTAAGTTATTTGTTGCTAGGCAGTCATAGAGTTAGACCAAGAAAAGTCTGCAGCTATTTTGATAGCCCACGCAATGCAAGTGTTATTTTACACGTCAAACTTATATAAAATTATGACGTAAAATATTACACTTGCACTGCGTGGGCTATCAAAATCGCTGCAGACTTTTCTTGGTTTAACTCTAGCAGGTGGAGTAAAATGTTAATGGAATGGTGGCCACTTTCGGATGAAAGAAGCCCGTGGCGTCCGTTGGCTCGGTATCGTCTTGGGTCGTCCCATTCGTTTTTCGTCAAGTTCTTAAATTAGTCCTATTCTGCTTTCGTCACTCATTCTACATTGAAAGCCACCGACGATTGTGACGAATGTAGAGTGAGTGACGAAAGCAGAATAGGACTAATTTCAGAACTTGACGAAAAACGAGTGGGACGACTCAAGACGATACTGTTGGCTCATTGGGTGGACAACATCCGGAAGATTGCAGGTCACTTCTGGATGAGATTAGCTCAGGACCGGGACAAGTGGCATACTAAAAGAGAGGCTCAGCAGTGGGCGATAAAGGGTTGATATTATGATGATGATAAAATACAAAAATTTGATTGCAAAGGAATAAGCACGTAAATAAAAGTAACTTTAAAACAAAAATGTGTCATGATGTCATGAATTTTAACCCATAGCTTCCTCTTCAAAGAACACCAAGAAATAACATCAAAAGACAATCAAAATTCAATTCTAATTTTAATATCTTAGTTATTTTTTTTTATTTATTTAGGTAAACAAACAGCCACTACAAATAATACTTATTAAACTAATTACTATAATGTCTACAATATGTGTGGCCCACACCGCTTACCACTTATTACTATGAATAATGTTCATTCAGAGCCAAACTAAACACCGTTAGTCTTATTAACGTACTATTAAGGTACAACATTGTTGTTCTCACCTTTCTACCTGACTCTAAATGCTGCACCACAAACTTGTAGGACTTTCTGCACTTCCTCCGGAGTTTGTACACCTTCCTGATGAGGCAGGCGCATTCTGGGCAGAACTTTGTCATGTACGGCCACTCTACAAACTAAAAAACAAATAAGGTTTAGGGCAATTGCAACTATGGGACAAATGCAACTACTCTAAAAATTCGCAACTCGAGTCGAAGGGAGTGTTTTAATTTATCACCACTTGTTGCGAATTTTCTACTTTCCGTACTTGTATCGTAAATAACTATTTTATAATGTGCTTAATTTTACTTATATCTGTGGAGCCTTTTTTTTTATTATTATTACAGCTTTATTTATTTCAGCGAATATAATGTTTGTTTATATGTTGTTGTATTATTTGTTAATTCTTTTCACTGATCCCTATTGGGTAAAAGCCTCCTCGAGTCCCTTCCATTTTTCTCTATCTGTAGCTAATTTCATCCAATTTATTCCTGTTTTTCCAACTATTTGAACTATGTCGTCTGACCAGCGCTTCTGTGGCCTTCCTTGATGTCTTTTTCCAGGTGGTCCTGTCCATTCAGTCACAGTCTTAGTCCATCTTTTGTCTGTATATCTTGACACATGACCAGCCCATTGCCATTTTAGACGCAGTGTTTGTTTTAGGGCATCCACAAGTTTAGTTCTTTTCCTGATCTCTTCATTTCTGACTTTATGTATTCGTCTTAACTTCAACATACTCCTTTCCATGGCATGTTGACATGTGGAAATTTTATTTTTTATTGTATTTGTGTATGTCCATGTTTGACAACCATATGTCAGACAAGGTAGTATGCAAGTGTCCATTATTATCTTTTTTAACTTTGGATGGTAGTCGCCTTTAAGTACTTCTTTTTGTGACCAGTATTTTCTCCATGTGGAGCCTTTTATGCGTGAATATTAATCTTTCATATTTATAATATTCGGTATTGTCTTGGGTTGTTCCATTCGTTTTTCGTCAAGTTCTTAAATTAGTCCTATTCTGCTTTCGTCACTCATTCTACATTGAAAGCCACCGACGATTGTGACGAATGTAGAATGAATGACGAAAGCAGAATAGGACTAATTTAAGAACTTGACGAAAAACGAATGGGACGACCCAAGACGATACCTAATATTCTTATTAGAGTAATCATTTACTTAATTACAATTAAAGTAAAAGGAAAATATAGGCATTAAATAAACTAAGGATGCAAAATAAAGTTCGTGATTACAAAGATATTATTATGAAATACAAAAATGTTTTATCCTAATCCAGGTTAGGGTGTAGCAAAGGGGGGGGCTGGGACAAATTTTTTTTGCGAAGTGGTGTCATTATGACACCACTTTTAAATGATTGTAATGTGTAGATCACGTGAAAATAAGCATCTTTTATAAGAACAACTTTTCTATAAAATTAAAAATGGCCGAGTTAGACGCCTCCAAAGATTGGTGTTTTTAAAGGGAGCTGGGATTTGTAAAATTTTCATCGAGAGTGGTGTCATTATAACATATTTTAAATGATTGTAATGTGTAAAATACATCAAAATAAGCATCTTTTATTAGAAAACTTTTCTCTTAAATTAAAAATGGCCGAGTTAGACGCCTCCTAAGATTGATGTTTTAAAGGAAGCTGGGACTTGTAAAATTTTCGTCGAGAGTGGTGTCATTATAAGGCAGGTCGGTGTAGGTACGACGACGAGCGAAGCGAGGAGGAGTGTTAGGTAGAACTGCGACGTTACAGCGCGCGAGCCGAGCGAGCGAAGCGAGCGTGCCGCGGTAGCGGCCGGCGAAGCGCCAGAACCGACTTTGAGTGCTGAAAAATTAAGATCTTTGGAGCGCTCTATCTCCGCCATTTTCAATTTTAGAAAAAAGTTTTCCAAATAAAAGTTGCTTATTTTGACGTGTTATATACGTTACAATCATTTAAAATATATGTCATAATGACACCACTCTCGATGAAAATTTTACAAGTCCCAGCTTCCTTTAAAAACACCAATCTTTGGTCGCGTCTAACCCGGCCATTTTTAATTTTAGAGAAAAGTTTATTAAGAAAAAAGTGATTATTTCATCAAAATCTTGTAAATTATTCTAAGTCTTTTGCAACCCCTGTTTTTTTTATTTTCTCAAAAAAAAAATCTCAGTCCCAGAAACGCCCCCCCTGTCGTACACTCTGACCCTAATCCATTGGCTACCGGTTTTCATTTTATGATCATTTTTTTGTAATTGCTTTGTAGAATAAGTTATTGCTAGTTTGAACCTCATAATAAATGTGTTATCTTTGAAACTTACCGGACATCCACTGAATTCTTCATACGCTCTAATTAAATATATATTGTCCGTATAGTTTTTCAACTTTCCTTCGACGCTCCGGCAAATACGGCAAGCAACAAATGGCGGTGCCATTGTATACTAAATTAGTGTATTATGTTAGAATAATTATCTGAAAGGCTGTATTAAGTTATTTAAGTTTGAATATTAGTCTTAAAATCGGTAAATTCGTCGACCGATGTCGATCAACAACAATGAAAAATTGTTAAGGCGTTGTTTCAATTTATTTAAACAGAAGCATGCATGCGGAGGATATGCAACATGTCGAAATCGAGTTTTGAATTTAAACGTCGGTCGTTCCAAATATGTATGTCAGTCAGCCAGTCAGTCAGTCGGTTTATGTCTGGTCACCACGGAGGTTAAAAGCCACGTCAAGTAATATTGTTAAATTCTGAATAAAATGTTTCATATGTTCATGATAATTGTTCATAATTATAAAAATTGTTAAAAAAAAGGTTGAGCAATTGATGAAAAACGCTTCATAGTATTGACATTAGCCTGCATATTTATGAAGATAGATAAATTTAATTACAGAGACGCGAATGTAAACGTAAAAACTCTTACGTATAATAAATACCGAAATAAAAATTGTAAATGTTGTATCTTAACTTTTTTATTTAAGCTAAAATAATGGAAGAAATGTTTACTTCATCCTTTTAAATGATATTTTCCTTTTTTAATATACTAGTTTAAAATATTGTTACTACGTTCGTAAACATTTCTTTTGTCAGTTCTGACACTTCTGACAGCTGGAAGAAAACAATAATATAACCTTAAAAATTAGCATACATACACAGTCAACAAATCCAACCCAAATTCTTATTTAATTGCCAAGATCCAAGTATATAATCATTATTTAATAAAGCTAAGGTGAGTTCCTAATTTAGTCATTTACGCGGTATCCACCGAATGATGATAGTCACTAACCATATAAAAAGTAAACTTCTGCCCTTTTTTAAAAATGAGTCATATCGATATCGAGATGGTGTTGACAAGTTTTTAAGAACTTATGTTCAAAACCTAACCTAACACAAGCCTTCTTGAGCTTACCGTGCGGTGGGGCTTAGTCAATTTTGTGTAAAAATGTCCTATAATATTTATTTTATTTATTTATTTTAAGCCTTTACGATTTAGTATTCTGAAGTAAGATGTGTGAAGTATTTAATTAATAGTCCCCTAACTTGCTACTTTATTGTTTTAGATTAACAAAATGGCAGAATTAAAAATAAAGCTAGAATTCGGAGGAGGTGCCGAATTACTGTTTGACAAAATAAAGAAGCGGGAAGTAGAATTGCCGGCAGTTAAGAAGTACTTCCCAGACTGTGAGCGTGACACTTGGACAATAAAGGAATTGCTGGTGTGGCTGAAGGATAATTTGCTACGTGAAAGGCCAGAGTTGTTTCTACAGGTTAGTTTTAAATATAAATATCTGGGAGACCGAGCTTTGCTCAGAAAACATATAAAAACTTAGAAATGCGCGTTTTCCCAGAGATAAGACCTAGCTAGATCGATTTTTCGCCCCCGAAAAGAACATATAGCAAATTTCATCAAAATCGTTAGAGCCGTTTCCAAGATTCCCGAAATGTATATATATACATACAAGAATTGCTTGTTTAAAGGTATTAGATAGATAATAAAAATCAATATTACCAGTATATGTCATTAATCATTATTAGATTAATTGACTGAGCTCAGTAAACTCAATATTCAATGAGGCTTGTGTCGTGGATAGGTACTTGTATTTAAATACATACACAGAAAACACAATACATAATAATAACTCCACGGCCGATTCGGCCACGGCTATCAACTCGGTTGCTGTCTCTGGTGTGCTCGCAAGTGGCTAACGTAACCCATCTTGTTCCATCCATCCATCCATCCATTAAGCCCTTTTATTCTGAGTTAGAGTATGTCTCTAAGCTCAGTGTGCCGCTAGGCAAAGGCCTCCTTTAGCTCTTTCCATTGAGGTCTGTTGTGGGCCACTCTTCTCCAGTTCAGGCCTGCTCTGAGTTTGAGTTCATCCTCCCATCTTGTTCGAGGTCTCTGGCTCCGTGTGCAACCTCTTGGGTACAAATCCGTTACGATCTTGCTCCAATTTTCCTGCTTGTCTCACCCATCTTGTTACCAAAAGCTATGTTTTGGTAACATACAGTCGCCATCAGATATATCGGAGCGGCCAAGGTGTTCACAATATCTGAACACGCGCTCTAACGCCCTGACAATAGAGGCGTGTTCCGATATTTGTGAGCACCTTGGCCGCTCCGATATATCTGATGGCGACTGTACAATAATACTTTGTAGTTAGTGCCATATTCTATTAATTTGTTTTTGCCAAATTAAAAGTTTAGAAACTATACATGCTCACAAAAACAGTGTTGTAAAACCACTCGCAGTAAAGAATGCCTATACTAGATGGCGCTAGAGTAGAGTTACATCGCACTATCGTGCCATTAAGAGTAAGTAGGTAATGTATTGTATTCCTTCCAGCTCCTATAAGAAATAGTTCCAACACTGAAACATTAAAAACAAATAGAACTGAAAAGCAGAAGAAATAAGATCAAAAACAAAAGTAGAAGACGTAATTAAAAAAGTAAGAAAGATAAAATGACAATGGACAGGACATATAACACGGGATAGTAAGGAAAATAGAAAGGAATGGAAACAGCTGGGAGAGGCTTATGTGTCACAAGACACGCCAACCACTTATCCGGACAATCCGATGTGTTAGTTTTTAAGTAAACTTGAATATAAATATAATGTAATACCATTTTAGTTTCGGCAATAAAGACTTTTATGATTATGATGAGTGTATTGTATTTATTTACTTACAGGGTGATTCAGTTCGGCCCGGCATTCTGGTTCTCATCAACGACGCAGATTGGGAGCTGTACGGTGAACTCAACTACGAAATACAGCAGAATGATTCCATCATGTTCATATCAACGCTGCATGGGGGCTAGTAAATAAGATTTAAATGTTTATGATGTTTTATTTTTATCCAACTCTTCCCTCATTGACCGAGCGCGTGCGAAGCTTCTTAGTTTCAGCATAGGCAAAATCACCGTTGGAGCCGCACACGCACACATCACGCAAGCGGTGTGCCGTCTCTCATAAGGATCTGTATACTACAACGCGCACGTGCACGTCACGCACACGAAGCCGGTGTGCACAGGCCTTAAATAATTGTACTACCGTACAGAAAGGACACTTCCTACAAAACCGAAGTTTGACAGCGATTCAGGGACGAATCAAGCTGTCCCTCTGTAATGTATGGCACTATCCCTTTCGGCTATTTAGGGTTGTCAAAATTCAAATAATTATCTTATGTGGTCGTGCATGCATCAAAGGGACGTCAAGTTGTGCCAAGCCTAATAATTGCTCGGAGCAATGCTGAGCCGAACGGAGCCGAGAATGCCCGGAAGGAGGAGTGTCGCCCAACTGGCAAAATTAAATAGTTATTTACGATACAAGTGCGGAAAAGAGGAAATTCGAAACGAGTGGCGATAAATCGATTATAAAAACTCCCTTCGGTCGTGTTTTGAATCGACACGAGTTGCGAATTAGGGGCTATTCATAAATTACGTCATTTCAAATTAGGGGGGGGGGGGGGGTCTGGACATCGGATGATGGTAGCATGACGAAGGAGGAAACGGGGTCATTCGAAGCATGATTTTTGGATGATTTTAGGGGGGGGGGGGGGGTCAAAAACCGTCAAAAATCGAGGACGTAATTTATGAACAGCTCCTTACCTATTCGCACGTGTATCGTACAACGTTTTACAGTACATATGGCCCTTCAAACTTTTGACATACGCAAGAAAAGTGCTATTTTACGCACTAGTGCGGGAAAATAGGACCATATGTACTGTAAAATTACTTTCGTATTTCTGTCCAGTGTTTCTCCTCTCTTCTCTCTCGTGCAATATTGTGAGTAGGTATACTAGTAAGCAACAATAATTTGTCGTTTCACTTTGTTTTTATAAAAGGCAGTGTCATGGGTCCACAGAGCCAATTTTAGCGTTTTTTCGTTTGCATCCTAAATGAGTCCAAAAATGTCTATAGTTTGTCAAAGGACTACCTCATTTCAATCATAGACAGAGAGAATCATACCTACTATCTTTCTCTTACACTAGTACTAGCACCCAAAAGAAAAGGATGAGTATAGTTTTCCTGGTTCTTACTGACTGACAAATTGGTTTGACCAACTATAGTATAAAGAAGCAAAAATTTTAGCGTCGGTTGTCAGTATTTAAAACGCTTCTTGACCTTAAGAGGGTCAAAACTTCGCCCTCTCTAAAATATTTCAAATTCTCCTCCCAGCCCACTCAAGTATGATAATAGTCTAGTTATTATTCATAAAAAGCCAGCTGTGCGGATCCTACCAGTTTTTAAAAGGCCTCCTAATTAAATTCGTTGGAAAGCTGCGACCCTCCGTCAATCCCTATCAATATAAAGTAAACGTGGGGCTTAGTCAATTTGTGTAAAAAAAATGTCCTAAAAATGTCCTGTCCTATAAAGTGGGTGAAGCATACCAAAAGATCAACGTACTAGAATATCTACAGGGTGTCCCTAGCCATTGGACAAAGCCGAAATGTAGATATGCATTAGGGTATTTAGAACCAGTATACAAAGTATCATAACAATCGGTGTAGCGGTTACGAAGAAATTAACAAATTACGATTTTTTTTACTTTGGAGAAACCTGTATGTGTTAGTAGCTCCTGAGGTAATAAATAGTATGAAACCTTCTTCGACAGTCATCATTGCTGCACATTTTCAAACAAATTGTCAAAAGCATTGCCAATGATTAATAGTATGTTTCTTTTTGTTGTCGATTACCTATTGGAAATAACTTTTGTTTGATCATTTATTTTTTTATCTTTTGTTCTAATTAAAACCGTAATATTACCGTTAAAGCATTTCTGAGAAGTAACTCTACGTGGGATTTCAGGGATTGTCCAATGGCTAAGGTCACCCTGTATAGTCTCCTAAGGCCCATAGGTCCTACCTATAGTACATCTTCAGTTCGATGAAATTTAAATCCTATTCAATTGGAACAGAGTCGCTTTTGCTTTGTTTCGTTCAATTTTCCAACAACGAAAAGTCAACTCTATTTCCTACACTGTAGGTTCAAATTTCAGTGGAAAATTTTGGATCTTTCATTTGTATGGCTGGGCCTTTAGGAGGATAGAAGTCGGACTAGAGCTCAAAAACCGGACAAGTGCGAGTCGAACTCGCCCACCGAGGGTTCCATACTTTTTAGTATTTGTTGTTATAGCGACAACAAATAAATACATCAGTGAAAATTCACAATTCAATTATCACGGTTCATGAGATACAATGACAGACAGACGGACGGACAGTGGAGTCTTAGTAATAGGGCCCCGTTTTTACGTTTTGACGCCACGGGAATATTGTTCAGCGAGCGATTTAACTGCCTACAGCGTAAAAACGTCAAATATTGTGACGCGCAAGAGATTTGACATTTAGAAAATCAAACCTTGTCCTATCATTTTCTTCCTCGCGTTGTCCCGGCATTTTGCCACGGCTTATGGGAGCCTGGGGTCCGCTTGGCAACTAATCCCAGGAATTGGCGTAGGCACTAGCTTTTACGAAAGCGACTGCCGGACCTTCCAACCCAGAGGGTAAACTAGGCCTTATTGGGATTAGTCCGGTTTCCTCACGATGTTTTCCTTCACCGAAAAGCGACTGGTAAATATCAAATGATATTTCGTACATAAGTTCCGAAAAACTCATTGGTACGAGCCGGGGTTTGAACCCGCGACCTCCGGATTGCAAGTCGCACGCTCTTACCGCTAGCCCACCAGCGCTTACTTGACCTATCAGTACCACTATCGCAACTTTTTAGGGTTCCGTACCCAAAGGGTAAAACGGGACCCTATTACTAATACTCCGCTGTCCGTCCGAGTCGACGAATAGAATTTTCACAGATGATGTATTTCTGTTGCCGCTATAACAACAAATACTAAAAACAGAATAAAATAAAGATTTAAGTGGGGCTCCCATACAACAAACGTGATTTTTGACCGAAGTTAAGCAACGTCGGGCGGGGTCAGTACTTGGATGGGTGACCGTTTTTTTTGCCGTATTTTGCATTATGGTACGGAACCCTTCGTGCGCGAGTCCGACTCGCACTTGCCCGGTTTTTTAATAGTGGGACATTGTTGTAGAATCTCTATTCTACAGCCTATATTGTGCAGATAAATTTCTACTTAAATTCCCAGTGTTAAGGTTCAAATTGCTTCAAAATAAAGGCTTCTGTCCTGTCTAATTATATTATAGACCTTACGCCCAACTGAATAGGGCTTATGTTTGCATGGTTTGTATGAATAGTATGATCTGTATGGATAATATTTGCATGGCTGACAGTGAATGTAATCTAATTGTGGGGGGTGACCTTTTACATAAAGTGGGGTTGTTTTTTTGTTTATTACTCGATTACGGCAAAGCCAAAGGGGTTATGATTTTAGGGTTTGAACGTGGGTGGATGTTTTTTTTAATGATATAGGAGGCAAGGCAAATGAGCAGACCAATCTCGTGATGGCACAGAATAAATAATAGTACTACCGTACAGAAAGGACACTTCCTACAACCGAAGTTTTACAGCGATTCAGGGACTATCCCTTTCTAATGTATGGCACTATCCCTCTCGGCTAGATTTAGGGTTGTCAAAATTCAAGTGATTATCTTATCTATGGTCGTGCACGCAAAAGGATGTCAAGTGGTGCCAGCCCTAATAATTGCTCGGAGCAATGCTGAGCCGAACGGAGCCGAGTTCAACCGAAGGAAGGAGTGTCTCCCCATGAGCAATTACCGTCGCGCAACACCAGAGGGGTTGCAAGTGCTTTGCAGGCATTTAAGATGGGAGTACGAGTAGGTAAGAATTTATTGAAGGTTTTAGTTTAGGACTAGTACCTATCTTTACCACGAGTTTGACATTGACTTATTCGCTAACAAATGCGTAAATTAACTCACAATGCATCTCCCTTTCGACATTAGTGCAAGCGAGAGGCACTGCGTTTGAGTCGCTAAGCGTTTAAGGCCGCGTTAAACTCATGGTGAGGGTATAGATCGATCTGTTATTTGACTGTCCTCAAATAAAAAAAATGTTTTTCCTACCCCCTTTTCCCTAAAAAGTATCACTTAAGAGCCCATCAACGTGCACACTAGCGCCACTGCTAAATAATCGTGATATATTAAATTTAACGACAGATATTTAAAAAAGGGGGCCGTACTGTATTGTGTATTTTAGTACCTTTTGAATACATCAAACTAGTTTTTATATTGCTGGATTCGTCAATCTATGCGTCCAAAGTTAAAACGGCCGTTTTTGTTCCGAGTTCCTAGATTGACGAATCCAGCAACATAAAAACTAGTTTGATGTATTCAAAAGGTACTTAAGGGTAAAACAGATCAGTGTGTTATGTCTTTCCTGTAGACATACACAAGAGTTAAGGGCTATAAAGGTTAATTTTCTTATTTAACCCTTATCCACGTGAAAAGGTCCTCCTTTTATTTCGAGAACTATGATAAAATCATTGCTTACATGCCCACAAGCTGTTAACTATTGCCCACAGGAGAGAAAAATGTACTGTTCGCGATAACACACTAGTTTTCTCTCCTGTGGGCAATAGTTAACAGCTTGTGGGCATGTAAGTAATGATTTTATCATAGTTCTTTAAATAAAAGGAGGACCTTTTCACGTGGATAAGGGTTAAATAAGAAAATTAACCTTTATAGCCCTTAACTCTTGTGTATGTCTACAGGAAAGACATAACACACTGATCTGTTTGACCCTTAAATACAAAAATACACATCGTCGCTCTCACTAGCCAGTGAATCAGTCGCCGAGGCCGAAACCGGCTGGGACTCCTGTCCCAGCCGGTTTCGGCCTCGGCGACTGATGAATCTGATGATGATGATGATGATGAAATACACAACACAGTACGTTAGCGACCCCCTTTTTTTAGATACCTGTCGTTAAATTTAAATAATCACGATTATTTTCCAGTGGCGCTAGTGTGCACGTTGATGGGCTCTTAATTTTTGTATGAACCCTTATCTGAGGTTTAGATCACGTTGTGTTTCTGTGTCATATCATAGGTACTATAAAAGAAGCGACCCTAATTACTGAACCATTTTGTCCCCCCGTTGTTGCTCGCCCTTTTTAAACACCCTGTATTAAAAGCGTTTAATTATTGAGAGTTTAAAAGGGTTTATGACTAAGTTTTAATGCAGCATAATGGAAATATGTACAGTCAAGTGTAAAAATATGGGTGCATACAACTTACTCAAAAAACCTAATTACCTATCCTTTTTTCTCTCTTCTTCGCCCGCGGGTCCGCTTGATAACTAATCCCAAGAATTGACGTAGGCACTTAGTTTTTACGAAAGCGATTGAAATCTGGCGGACAGTCCGGTTTCCTCACGATGTTTTCCTTCACCGAAAAGCTAGTGGTAAATATCAAATGATATTTCGTACATAAGTTCCGAAAAACTCCAAGATACGAGCCGGGGTTTGTAGTCCTGTAGCGCTGGCTATATTTTGAGCCCTAACTTAAAGTAATATTAAAGTCAATTATTTTTTCGCTTACGAATACTGTTTTGAGATGTTAATCTTACATTTTGTTTTGTGTCACAGATATTATTTGCTTCTTAAGTAATTTAAGAATTTGTGGTAATTATTTTTATTTTGAATTATTTTGGAGAAAAGAATATTCGAGAGAAAACATGTAACTGTGTCGCATTTAGGATAGTTTTTTAAATGTGAAAACATAGTTTGTGTCAATTACGTCCATTGCAATCGGATACTATGTCATACTATTCAAAATGACTCAAAAAATAATTAAAGATAAAAAAAAATGCTGACGTGGCATTTAATCGTGTCAATATGTACATTACATGTTTTTGTGTCTTATTAAGGCATAGCTTCATAAGATTTGTGATAATTTTGTTCTAACAGGCTATTACCATAACAAAAGAATATTAAAGTTACTAGAGTTCACATCTCATTAATATAAAAGGCGGGATTAATAAGAAATATGAATTTGTGTCAGTTTCATCCATTGCATTAACAGATAATACAAAAATAATGTTTGCGTTCATACGACGCTAGCGGGCGGCTCTTAATGGGCAACGCGGGCCGTGCAGGGGGGGGCGGGCGCGGCGGGCACGGCGCGACCTTGGCGTGGCGGCGGCGGGTAAGGGCCCCTCGTATGCAACGCATGTTTACTTCGCCTGCGCGCCAAATTAACGCAACTTATGCAAAGTTATACTACTACAAAGAGAACTTATAGATATTGTACAATGTCACCATTTACCAAAAGAACTGTAAGTACATCTTATTGCGATAATTAAGGTCTGTTTATATCTATACACATTGAGAATGTGAAATTCCTCTTTGACGTTCGTTACGTAATGTTGAATGTTGATTAACAAATATGCGACAGATCCATCCTGAGCGCCTACCGCGAACATCGCAATTAGTCTTTCTCTGTCACTTTTATTACGTCTAATTGGAGTAAAAGAGAAAGAGTCCGCAATTTGCAAACTTCAGTGTTCACGGTCACGCATCATATATTTGTGACAGTGACAGGGAAATGGTACCACTTTAGTAAAATTTGGTTATTAAACTTATTAATACCGTGACTTGACTAATAAATTTTAATATAAACATATATTTTTTTTTCATTATAAATAGCATAAACCAGTCTTTCCTTACTTAACATAAATTATGCAAATTATTTTTTTAATGTTTTTTTTTTGCTCTTATATTTTTTTTTATAACAGGTATTATTAATTGTGTAATTAAAAATACATATAAAAAAATGCTACGAATAAAAAACATTAAGGTTATTTAATGCCTGTTTATTCTGACGTTTTGAATATATTTACCTTCATAGTTCAAGCTTCTTGGATAATAATTACCTTTGGGTTCAATTGGCGTAAAGGACATTTTGGCGAAAATTAGTTATATCTACTACCGTAGGCTCAAAGGGCTTAACTGACAAAACGCGATTTTTCAGGAGAGCCAAAAAACAGTTTTGTTTTGAGAAAAAAAATCAGACCTTTTTTGTTTGTTGGAAGTAACTGATGCCTGTATGTGGCTTATTCCTAACTTTTTGAGGTATTTTAAACTGATTTCTTGAACTTATAATACAATGCTTATTTACGAAAATAGCATGTCCGTTACGTCAAAAAATACGACTGTTTTAAGAAGGGCGTCCCTTACGCCTCTTCTTTATTGTTTATCTTATTAGAAAAAGGGCGTAATGTTCTAAAAATTAAACTGTTTTAGTACCATTTGGCGTAAATCCAACAATTTCGTTGCAATATTGGCAACTTGCATTAAGGGAACACTATACTTCTAAGTACTATAATTTACATTTTTTTTCCGAAAAATTATAGAGATGTATTCACTATTCACTGTTAAGTTTTTCCCCATTTTTGTTATTTTGGATACTTAAACGTGGAAAAGGTCGTTTTCTTAGCCACAAAAACAATGTTTTTTTTATTTGTTTATATTACTTCAACAGAATCTTTGCTGTCCTACCATTTATGTATATTGATATACAACAATTTGTAACAAATTAATTTTACTATAGAAAGTATTATGCGTTATTTCTGTTTGTAATGTTAATTGGATTATAAATTTTACTTTTACATTGAAAAGGTCTTGGCTTTCATAGGTGGAGACTAAGTGGACTGTAATAATAAAGATCTTGTAGGAAAATCTAGTTTATTTTAGAAACCACACAAAACATGCATTGTCATAGGAAAGAAATTGAAGAAGTGCCGCTATGGCAACGAAATAACAATATTCTTATTATTTTAAATATGGAACCTTTAGTTCGTTTTTCAATGTTGCTAACATTACTGCGCCACGAGATTAAATAAATTTAAATGCGTATGTTAACATGAGCAACATTTGACAGGATTCATTACAATAAATTATAATTATATTATTTATTTTTAAAGAAACAACTGATGATTAATCAACACAAATCTTAACA
The DNA here is from genome assembly GCF_910591565.1 of Cydia splendana. Taxonomy (NCBI): domain Eukaryota; kingdom Metazoa; phylum Arthropoda; class Insecta; order Lepidoptera; family Tortricidae; genus Cydia; species Cydia splendana. The sequence continues at coordinate 2,725,341 of NC_085983.1, read as the reverse complement.
GAACAAAATAAAATATATGTAAGCTCTTTGTTTACACTTAAATACATACCTTTGTAATAGGTACTTTAGACACTTATTAAAAGCTAAAAATTAGGCTAAGTTAAATATCTATAGGCAGTACACATATTTTTAATAGACCTATTGTGAATATGACCGCTTTGCCAAGGGTTGCTCAACTGCGCGTAATATTCCGTCCTTCCCCGGAACAAGTTAATTACCCTCGCCATAGGCTACTCGAGAGGAGGTGAATTGTCACTACGTATTATTATAACTACGAATACCGAACTCGCACGAAGCAGTGAACCGTGGTGCAGGCATGAAACACATCAGGTGAGTTGTGGCAACGGCATTCAGTCTGAAACACATTAGACATTTATTTATAATCTTTTTTACAGTGATTAAACTTTCTATTATACAGTGCCTTTGTCATGAATAACATAAGATTACAGGTGAATGTTCTGAAAAGATACAACCTTCATTATGCAGGATTAATTGCCCATGCCCATCATGATATTTTGTGAAAAGAGTTTGATTCTGTGGCACATGCAACCTCTTTTCTAGATTGAGTGCCAAGTGAGAAGATTTTCCTAACTCAGAGTTGATTTGCTCTAAAGGGACCTTATTGGGCAGTGAGACCTCATATTTATTATCTGCTAGCTTTGTAGATTCCCTAAAAGGTTTTTCGCAATAGTCTTGCTCTGGTATTTTATCTAAGAAAATCTCAGGCACCTTTTCAGTTTCCCCAAAAGCACTTGACAGGTCGCTTGGATATACATTGCATTCCCTACAAAGCAAAGATATTACCTGTTTGGATTTTTTTCTTGCAGGTAGCTGCATTCGACCACCGATGATCACGCCAAATGATGTCTGCACTAGTGTAGGACCTTGTGGCGTAGCGGCGCATGCTATTGAAGTACTTGAAGCTGCAGCACTCGAGGTTGTAAAGCTCGGTACCGGAGTACTTGCACTGCCCGCAGTCACGATAGGCTGTTTGGTTGCTTGGTCTCCATTATTCTTCGTCTGCGTCAGAAGAATCTGAAAGAAGACACCAGCATCTAGCAGCAAATCCACATCACCACGCTTATTAAAATTCTCATCGGCTAATTTGCAGTTAGTAGGCAATGTTATGTGCGACTTGTTAATAGGAATCTGTGGCAACTTTGTTGTTATTTTATCAACAACCTTGCAATTGACATTTATTTTGAATGGATAAACAGCAGAATGCACATCAAGGTTTATACATTTGTCAATCGCATGCTTGGCATTATTGATACCAGTTATTTTAGAACTAGTATTTTGCATCGGTAATCCCAATTTGTCCACAATCCTCTGTGTAATGAACGATGCCTGTGAGCAACCATCTAACAATGCCTTGCAATATATTGCTAGCCCTGACTTAGTAATCAGCTTGACTCGAGCAGAAGGCAATATTATATTATGGGCTCTATTCCTAGTTGCAGACAAAGTTACAGAAGGAGTAGGCTTGTCTTGATGCAATAAGCTATTGTGCTGTAGCTTGCACACCTTACACCGAAAATGAAATTTGCATTTGCGCTTGTGTTGCGACAAACAAATCTTACACAAGTTGTTTGTTGAAGCAAACTCCATGCGTTTATGAATGGAAGCTAAATTAAAACTCGGGCAATTATATAATCTGTGTGCACACTTACAGTATAAACATTGCAGCTGAGGCTGATGCGCGGACGGCTTTGGTTGTGCAGCCACAGGATGGTTGACAAAGCTCTGCGAAGGCCCCTTCTGCACGTCAGTGTTTTCAAATGCTAGGGCACGTTTTTCCACGTAACCTAGGAATTCTTTTACCGTGGGCGACACATTGTTATCTCGCTCCAGTTGAAATGCTCTGTAGGTAGGCAGGTCAATCTTCTTAGATAGGATGCAAATTATTATGGCATCCCACTTATCTACCGGCTCACCCAGGTTTTGCAGAGCAGCAAGATGCTGTTTGACAACTGAAATGAAATTTCGTAAATTAGTGACATTAGATCGCGTGATTGTAGGCATATCTAGTAGTGCATTGACATGTTCTTGCGTAATTCGAACTTTATTATCGTATCGTTCCTTCAGTAAGCGCAGTGCTTCTGGGTAGCTGTTGTCTTCTAATGGCAGATTTTTTATTAAATCGAGCGGTTCATCACTTAAAAAACCTTTAAGATAATACAGCTTCTGCACCGCTGAAAAGGAAGTACACTTATCGATCATGGCTGTGAACATGTTTGTAAATTCGTAATATTCTGTGTATTTACCTGTGAATGTTTTTATGACGACTCGAGGCAGTTTGAGGTTCTCCGACTTGACACTTACGCCATTTTCGCTGCTGCTGGTAGCGCTCACTTGAGGAGGATTGTCCCGTAGGCGAATAACATTTATGATGCTATCTAACTGTGCTATCAACAAAATGTAGTTATCTTCCACCTCCTCGTCATCGGTGGCGAGAGTAGCTGGTGGGGAGGAAAAAAGCGAGGCAACCTTGCTAGTGAGGCGCTCATATTCGCGAAAGGCTTCTAGAAGCCTAGTTTTCTTTGCTTGCACTAACTCTATCGGCGAATTTATGAGCGCTTCTCGGTCAAAGCTGTTTTTTAAACGTGTGATTGAGCCTTTGGCGCGACCTCGCGCGGCTATTGCCTCTTTTTGTTCGGTGTCTGACATTTTTACAATTCTGTATAAAATGCTCTAAACAATCACTACACTTTACAATCACTAAACAATATTACACTACTAGAATACACTAATACACGAGTCACAAGTAATTTACTAATGCGGTAAATAAATTGAATTGTTCAAACACGAAACGAATTAATGGCGTCGTCGCGTTATCGCTGTGTGATGAATCGCAGTGTTGCGTTCTCTCGGCGTTGACGTACGGCGCTGCGATTGGTCGAGGAACTCGAGGATTGCGCAATGCTGCCGCCCGCACGAGCACGAAGGGATGCGTTCAGATTGCACGTTGACTACACGAGACGAATGTTTCTTGCACGCGCTGAGAGCGCTAGTTGGTGCATCATAGCGTTTCATTCACATGAATCTTGCGTTTTTCTTCGTATTGCGCCGCTCGGCTTTGCAAGACGGCGAAAGAAAAAACGATGATTTTACTCTTCTTTTATTGCGCCGTTGGCGAGAAGAATGAAATATATTGCATTCTTTATCATTTATAATGCGCCGCTCAGGACTTCAATAAGTCGGCGTGATAAAGAATGATTTCTGACCTTCAATGTAGTTTATTGCGTGATTCCATCTTCGGCACTGATTTTTTCCTTAGAAGGACCATATGTAAAGGTCTTGGCCTTCACAATGCCTTCACATGATGTTGGACTTTAAAATTGGCGAAAATAAAATATTAAAATGTAAAAATAGAAAACACGCTACATTGTCGTAGGAAAGAAATTAAAGAAGTGCCGCTATGGCAACGAAATAACAATATTCTTATTATTTTAAATATGGAACCTTTAGTTCGTTTTTCAATGTTGCTAACATACATACTAAAATACTATTAGGTACAATAGTAGTTTTAAGTATGTCTATTCAGTAAAACTTAATGAATATGATCGCATATTTATGACATTATATTAGAGTAGAAAAAAAAGGCATATGGCCTGGCTTACGTACTTCTATGGATTTAAATGCAAACGTTATACCTAGACAGTAACTTTCATAAGGTTGATCCTGTAAATTAGGGTTTAAACAAAAAAGTATTAATATTAGTTTTCCCAGTCACAAACAAAACTAATAGTTATCAGTCTAACCTTAATTAAACCTAGCCATAATTATCATTTGAATATAGTCATGTTTTATTATTTTCATAAAACTGATGAAAAAGTATCCACTAGTTCAGTTTAAATTGTCAAAATTTAGTAACCCTATAAATAAAGCAATGAGCACATGAGCAGGTAATGCAAATACCTACTTAATAAAAAAATTGACAAGGAAAGTATAACTAGGTCATCCCACTTAAACACAAAAAAGCAACAATTATAAACCCGAAACTATACATAGTATGGGGGCGTATCTCTTACATTGAATTATCTAACACTCTTATAAATATCCATTAGTTGTGGGCGTAACGTACATTTAGCACTCAAAAAGCTACTGCAAAGAGGCGTAACGGACAAAAAATTACCACATATTTAATAAAATTTCCGATGCAAAAGGGCGTATCGTACACAAAGTTGGGAGTTACGCCAAAATGTCTCACAACATTTTTTTGAATTGGCAGATACGGCCAAATGCGTTGGAAAATTTTGTTTAAGCATTGATTTTTCATAGGGCTTAACGGACATTTTTTTCAAGTTATCGAGACGTTAAATATACTATTCGATAGAGAAAAAATACTGAGTATAACTGCATTTTCGCAATTTTGTCCCTTACGCCCTTTGAGCCTACGGTAGTCGTTATATACAGTTTTATTCAGAATTCAAATTTCGATATCTCTTAAAAAGTTGCCTTTACGCCCCAATTTTTGCACTATGAGCTTGCAAAAACAGCTTATTTCAAGGGGCGTAAATGACCAGTTATAAATTAGATATTAATAGATATTATCGTAAAGGTTACCGCTAAATATAAATATTGTTGTAAATGACTTACATGTCTTTTGTCGTCCTTTAAGCCCTTCATTTGTCGTGATGATTTTCTCGTATGGTCAATATGGTCGTAATGGACATATTTTACTATTGATATTATTTTGCTTGCCCTTTATGACCCGCCTTAAAATGATTTTACCATAAGTATATGAAGCGAACAAGGTTGTAAAGGACTTTTCTAATATTTGTATCGTTTACTACCACGAATTAGTTTCTAAACTCTAAATTTAAAACAAATAACATGGACGTAGCGGTGTATAATAACAAATAAATAGTTTTCTGGGACATATATTACTACATTGTAATGTTTGCCCTTAAATTTGAAAGCATTTACGCTAAGAGTTTTTTCGGCAGTTATCTTTGTTCATGGGCGTAAAGGTCTAGAATGCCTAATATGTAAATAGTTGTATGGGTCCTTTATTACTAAAATGTAATGTTTGCTCTTCAAATTAAAAACCTCAGCTCGGTGTTTTTCAGCAACTATCATCGTTTTACTCGCAGTGGAATTTCTTATAGTATATTATTATACATATAATTTCTTATATTCTATAATATCGTTGTTTATCGACTAAGCCAATCTGTGTAAGAATGTCCTATAATATCATTCATTCATTCAATTGTTTCATAATCGTTCTAAGAGAAAATATTTTTAAGCGTTTGAAATTATAAATTATTGTTGCAGCTAAAGGTAACGTGGTCTAAATAACACAGAAATTACTACTTAAATAGGAATGAATAAATCGTATTTTAAAATAAGACCACTTGAAATATTGAACCAATTATTACCTATTATAACATACTGTATATAATTATAGTCTTTTTTTTATTAAGTAAACGTCCAAATGCTTGATATGCTCATTCTAATCATCGTTAGGCAATCTATTACTTCCCTTGTTATGATTAAAAGCTGTTATGTTATGATTGTTATAAGGCAGTGGAACATTTACTTTACCTTCATTCCCGTATATTAGCTACTTTTTGAGCATGTAATTATTTTGTATTATATAATTGGTTAAAAATATTGTGTTTTCTTCTTTATTTAATTTAGGTCTTAAGTTAGGGTTTTACAATGTGAGTATATAAGTACAATATAAAAACACTTACAAATCATTACAAAAAATATATAAACACATTATAAAAACCTAACCTAGGGTGCCGCCGGCAGCGGGGCAGGGCCCAAGCTGCCGGTGGTCAGGGCCGCAGAGTGAGGAACCGACGTACTATTTGTTTATTATTATTATTAATTTACACAACATATTCCACATTATCATACAGAGCTGGTTCCTACACTAGGGCTTGCCTGTGTCGTAGGTAACCAATACAAGAGAAAAAATTACACATAATGCGCGAAAATATAAATTAGCCTAAAAGGTTACATAATCGATAGAACAGAATAAAACTAAAAATTGAAGCTAAAAATAAGAATACAAAAATACAATTAATAAAACACTTATTTAACAATCTAACACTAATTATAATACAAGGAAAGCGAAGTGAATGTCCATGCAGGGTATATGTAAATGTGTGTATGCGTGTGTGTGTTGGTGTAATATATATATATGTGTGTGTGTGCGTGTAAGAGTTATGTGTTTTTATTGAGTTACACTCAGTAAGCTCTCAATATCCTCGTAATAAAGGGTTTTGAGCCAGGCTTGCAATTTAACTTTTGCTTCTCTACCCGAATATTCTTGCAGGGAAATTTTCTTACAGATTTGGTTGTATATGAAGGGGTGTAGAAAGGGGCCGAAACGTTTTGCGTATACTGTTTGAGTAGCGGGCACAGGAATTTTGAAGATACGTTTTTGTGAAAGGCTTACATAGTTAGGTGAGTTCAATACCCCAGAGTGCACCTTCGACACGATATGTAGAACAAAGAGTCCACGAACACTGAGTACGTCCATGTTCTTATATACTAGAACAGTTGGATACCGTGAATGTTCTCTAAGGATGACCTTTAGAACTGCCCGTTGTGCTCTCTCCAGCAGGAGCATATGTGATTTTGCTGCCCCTCCCCACACGGTTATACAATAAGTTATGACTGACTGACAAATAGATATGTAAACCATTCTGAGTAACCGTTTGTCCGCGGAGTTGCGCAGATTCTTAAATATATATATATAAGTTTGCGAACCCGATTTGCCATTACTTGGATATGTTTCTTAAAGTCGAGGTTTTCGTCGACCATAATGCCGAGGTACCTTACTGAGGAAGCTCTGTTAATTTTCGCACATGTACAAGTTGAAAATGTCGATTGCGATTGAGGAGTACAAGTGTGTAAGGCAATGTTCGATAAAGCAGTCGGCCCTGATGCCTTGGTTTTATAGAAACAAAGAAATTTGGTCTTAGTGATATTCAAGGTTAGTAAATTGTGTTTGAGCCATTTCGCCACTGTGCTCATACCGAGTTCTACTGTTTTTTCCAATTCGGCCCAAGAGTTGTCATGGAAAATGATAGCTGTATCGTCAGCGTAAGATATAATATCCGCTTTGGGGGGAACGATGCTCCAAATATCATTAATATACAAAATGAATAAGGTTGGCCCTAACACACTTCCCTGAGGGACACCAAACTCCACAGCCGCACAGTCACTGAAATTTTTCTCGAGTTTTAAACATTGCTTCCTATTAGATAAATAACTCCTGAACCAATCTAAGGCGATTCCTCTGATTCCCACAAGTTCCAACTTCCTGAGCAGAATCGGAATTGATACAGTATCGAAAGCCCTAGCAAGGTCGAGGAACACACCAATGCATGCCTTATTTCTATCGACGTAATTTGAAATTAGGTTAGTCGTGAGTTCTGCTGCGTCTCCAGTGGATTTGTTTTTACGGAAACCGAACTGGCAATCTGAGATGATATTATTGGTTTCTATGAAGCTTATTAAACTATTAACTAACTATACGCGCCGTGTCCAAAATTACTGCCTTCTGCATCTGACCCTTGATCCAACCACCCAGCGAGAGTGTCTCTAGGTGTTGGTCGAGACTCTACGCTATGAGACCATTCGCCGACACGACTATAGGAACAATCATCGTAGAATCAACATCCCACACGGCGGTTATCTCGTGAGCTAAGTCTAGGTACTTACTGGACTTGTCCTTTTCGGCCTTCACGAGATTCTCATCATGGGGGTTGGAGACGTCGACGAGCACGGCCCGGCGCTGCGATCGATCTATCAGCACGATTTCAGGCTTATTGGCTACAATAGTTCTGTCAGTGATGATAGATCGATCCCAATAGAGCGTGGCACGACCATTTTCGAGAACTGGCGCAGCTGAGAACTTCGCGGTCAGAGAAGGCAAGCTGCTGGTGAATAATTCTGGCTACGAGATTATGTCTGTGCAAGTACTCGCCGTTAGCAAGATGAAAACAACCGGAGATAATATGCCTGTGTTTTCTTTATTATTATACTATATTATCAGAAAATTATTAATTATAACTCTAATCGGGATATACCTGGCATAATCAACTACCGTTTGATACATTTTTAAGCTTCGTAACAGTAAATTATGCTGAGAAAAATTAACATGTGTACCGTGACTGGTAACTAATACACCCCGAATTTGGTATAAATTAGTCTGATAACGTCACTTACGACCCCCTAATAAACAAGATTCACTAAATTATCAAAAATTTCATGGGCGTAAAGGACATTCATAGTATTTTTGACCAATTTTAAAGGACATTAACTTCTTTCGTATTTAATTTATAGATATGATTGCTAATTCAGGTTAAAGAGACTAACATTTTGAGTACTTTTCCAATACACATCAAAAACATAGTTCGATAAACAACAAAAATATATTATAAACATTTAAAAAAAATGCAGTTTTTCGCGTCTACTGAAAAGTAGCATTTTGTCCTTTACGCCAATTGAACCAAAAGGTATCGTAATAATATATATTACTAAAATTAATAAAATCAGTCTTTATATTGTGTATCAACTAGGTACATATTATAGTTGCACATGCAAGTGCAAATATTTTCATTGCATTCAATTCATGCTATGTTGTGGGGGGCGTGGCTAACGATAATCGCAAGCCAAAATTTTTTCTCATGATTATACCAACCCGGTGGAGCCCGTAATATCACCAAAATAATTAAAACAATTACTATATTCTGCTCCTCAAACGAACATATTTTTTTTTCAATAACTTTTAAAATTTATGAAGTCTTGTATTCAATGTAATTGACGTTGCTTGCCACGCTTTATACATCACAAAATTAGCAATACATTGCGTCTCAAAATAATTTTAGAAAGTACGAACGTCACGAATGTTGGTCAGTATGAGGAGCCTACATTTTATTTTTAAATATACTTACAACATACCTACTCCCACACTATGAAGACTTAACGTAATTATGCCTCCGAATGAAATAAATACACTGTAATGGCTCCACTGCACGATGGGGCAACGCCGGCTACTCCAAGGCACGCATTTATGCGTTAGAGGGAGCAAGTGATATTGCTATTTCATTGAGTGGCCGGCGTTGGCCCATCGTGTAGAGGAGCCATAATGTTCATCTAACAAGCACCCTACCCGCGTAGGTAGCCTTCCCCGCGTACGCCGTTCATGCAAAGTTTTATTTTGCCAAATAGTAAAAAACCGTTGTTGAAAATGACCCAAATTATGAATGTTGTCTCGATGTGGCATTATAATAATGTACACGTAAACTTAATAACATGATTTTTTTTTTGTGGCAGATACATGATGTTCATAAGAAAAAAAAATATTAAAAATAAAAGCGGTGGATGAATTTGACACACATTTGTTTGAATAACATATTATAATATCCTGTGAAGTACAACACTTCACTTACCGACTATAATTTTATTTTAGGCATTTTAGGTTCACTATTAGGTATTTATTAAATGTCATTATACCCGTGGATGAAAATGACACAAAATGCGTGTGTACGTCGGAAGCCACTTTGCTTTTACAGGGAAACAAAGAATTTCGTCTAGAATATTTTTTTTATCGAATGCTGTTTAATAAAAGAAATACCTAAATTTCTACCTAAGCAAGTACCTAGGATGACACAAATTATTATTATTAGGTTTAGTGTGTGGTCTGGAAACTATATGTAAAAAATAAGCAACATTAATAATCTTATAACTTCAAAAGTTATTGCTACCGGACTATTGAACCCGCGACCTCCAGATTGAAAGTCGCACGCTCTTCCCGCTCGGCCAGCACCTAAAAACCTAATTAAGTACCTACTTGTATAGAAAAACAAACTTATCTGTTTTATCCTATTCATGATCTATAGGCCCCGTGCATGAACTATAGGGGGCAGCATTGTAGCCGTCAGATTTTTAGCGCGAGGCGTACAAGTGTCGTTTATGCTTCCAATGTAGGCCACAAGATGGCAGAACCTACTATGCACAAGGAAACGTACCGACGAGAACGGTAGATGGTAGCACTTGCTTTGGCAATGTACATGTGCACATATGTTTCCGATTCAGGCCACAAGATGGCAGACCCTCCAACGCGACGGTTCCTATTTGTATCACAAATTATGGCTTACCCCTTCTACCCCCACCCCCCTAATAGTATGCATTAGTTGCTCGCAGCGTGACGCCATGTTTCAATTTGCGTCCCAACACGACATAATCTAATCAGCGGGGAGATTAAAATGGAAAGTATTTTATCGGGGTTTGTTTTTTAATGTGAATAAAATATGACGCGCCTTCAGAAGTTTATTTAGGTTCTGCGTTAATGCTCTTATGCTGGTAGAAAATAAAAAAACATTTATTCATGAAATATAATTATGTAGCATAAAATGAACAAATCAACAAAAAAATTACATAAGACATAATTAACACAGGGTTATGTTAGAATATATTTAATTATGTCCTTGAAAGAAACATAACACTTACCTAATTTAATCAAATATTCTGGGCACTACGATATGGGCCAGAAAATTTGCGCGCAAATGGGGCTCCTGCACATTTCATTGGTGCGCATGATCGCTCGTCGTTATACAGGGTGGGACACGACGAGGGACCTTTCCGGAAATGGGAGCATTAGTACTTTATTCTGCCCATAGATACTATGCAAATATGTGTAACCATTTTCAAATTATAGCCGTTTAAACATTCATGCTAAAAGTTCTTTGCGCCAACCCCGAAACAGATGACAGGGTCAATAAACTTACTGCTATGTGCACATGCTAAGGGTTATCACTACAGTTAAATAGTAGACAATTTGGTATTTTTGTTTTTTATCAATTATCGATTCTTACCATTACAATTCTTCTCGGTATCACTCAAACGACCTAATACTTCCGGGAAGGACCTTCGTGTCCTTCCACCCTGTATGAACGGGCGTATCTTTACTTTTGAAATCTTTGTTGCAAGAGCGTTACTGATTTTTAAGATGGAAGTACAGTAGAATCCGCTTATAATTACACCGAAGGGAAGTGACAAATACGTCATACTAAGCGGATGTCATATAAAACATAGTTGTACAACTTCTTATTTTTGTTATGTTTTCCAAATTAATCTCAAATTCCTTTGTGAGAAATGAGTTTTATTAAACTTGTAACAAATATCAACTTTTCACTGAGAATCAAAACTAAAATACCTTACACGCCACGAACGCACCAAACGTCCTCGCAGGGAAAGACGTGGCGACGGCCACGAAAACCAGCGACAGTGTCAGTATAACCGGACATAATTTCATGGAAATAGGATTTTTAGGTCATAGTAAGCGATTTGTCACTATAAGCGAAGTCATCTTATCCGAATTAGTCACATAGCATCTTATATGAAAACCAAACTTCGCACAGTAATTACGTCATAGTAAGCGGTTGGTCAGTATAAGCGGAGTCATAATAAACGGATTCTACTGTACGCGCTTTTGAAGGTTAGAAGTTATGAATTTCATCTGAAATATGAAAACAGAGCTTAGTAAATAGAACAGTCACATATAATAACAGCAAGCAGCATTAACACAGACCATTAACGTATGTACATAGTCTCATTAAATTTAACAAACGCAATTTACTTAGTTTAAGTGGCGCTCGGGGATCGCTTATAAAAGTTAAGTATTCTATGAATAATTACGTACAAATGTATGCATCTAACAGATCACTTGTCTGTCAGATGGAACATATAGATGACTCCCGCTAGACCGGGCCGTGCCCGGGCCGAGGCGTCCGACATGTCATTTTCTATGACGGCTGATCGGTGATCACGTGGTGCTTTCCATAGAAAACGAAGTTCCGGAAGCTCCGGCTCGGTCTAGCGTATCATCCGTAACGGCCTGGCCACGACATTGGTCTAAGGCGACTGGCGGGGCGGCTGGCGGCGCGGCAAACGCGAGCGACCGCCAGGCATGCCACGTACTTTCAGTAGCGGCGGCAGCGACTAGGAGCGGCTGGGACGTTGACGTATTTAAAAACATGTTTTTTTTTTCAAAAGAGGCACTTCAGTATCTAGAATATATGTAATTGTTTGTCAATGGGTGCATGGGCTAAATACAGGACGACAAATTTATTTACATCTAGTTAAGTATTTTATATATTGTATATAGAAAGCACCAGCACAAGAATGAGTGTGGAGACGTCACAACATACTTAAATACGCGAAAGTAGATTTAAAATTTCAATAATAAGCGCTTCCGTGTCCATGTCGCTCGAAAAAAAAACAAAATGTTTTGTTCCGCATCGCACCGCTCGATCGGTCTCGCCGCCTAGGCCGGTCGCGCCGCTCTAAAGTCGTGGCATCGCCCGCGCTGCCCGATACAAATGTTCGAGTCGCGCGCCGCCCCGCTCGCCGCCGCCGCCGGTCGCCCGGTGCACGCCGCGCGCGTTGCCGCACGGCGACAAGGCTCGTGGCATGCAGCAGCGTCGCCGGGTTATTGTTTTTGCGACTTATCGCCAGTCGCCGCCGCCGATCGCCATAGACCAATGTCGTGGCCAGGCCGTAAGACTGCGGTCATCATAGGCGCTACCACTGATATGCCGACAAAAATATTTCCAAAACTGCGAAGTTTCCACATGGAATTTTTTGGATAGGTACTCCTCAAGTTTTGTATGGGAATAGAAATTTTCCATTTCCAAAATGAAAGCTTCCTGTGAAATTTCCCCTGAAATTTCAGAGATATTTTCCATCTTCAGCAAAATTTTCCACAAATTGCACATTCCTGCCTTCGCGCATCTAGGTAAACCGTCGCCCGAGGTTTCTTTCCTTAATAAGCTCATACCTTCAAAAAAAACGTACTCCCATAATGGCCGGCAAAGCATTTGCAACCCTCTGAATCTGATGGGCGGCGGTAATTGTTTACCATCAGGCGATTCGTCTGCATGTTTGTCTCCTATATTAAAAAAACCGGGCAAGTGCGAGTCGGACTCGCGCACGAAGGGTTCCGTACCATAATGAAAAAAAAAAATCGGAAAAAAATGCAAAAAAAAAGGTCACCCATCCAAGTACTGACCACGCCCGACGTTGCTTAACTTTGGTCAAAAATCACGTTTGTTGTATGGGAGCCCCATTTAAATCTTTATTTTATTCTGTTTTTAGTATTTGTTGTTATAGCGGCAACAGAAATACATCATCTGTGAAAATTTCAACTGTCTAGCTATCACGGTTCGTGAGATACAGCCTGGTGACAGACAGACGGACGGACGGACGGACAGCGAAGTCCTAGTAATAGGGTCCCGTTTTACCTTTTGGGTACGGAACCCTAAAAATAACGTATTAGTCCTGCTCGTTGTGTCGCGTTTTTACAAGTAAAAGTTTACTTATGTGGTGACCTCCTCTCCTCCTCCTTCTGCTTAAAGCATCACTCACGTTAGACCCGGCCGGGTCCGGGCCGGAGCTTCCATCATCTAGCATAGAAAAGTAAGCGCCGGAAGCTCTGTCTTACGTGAGTCATCCTTAAATCGCGCTTCATAATGCGGTGTCTCATTAATTTTTGGTTGTAATCCATGACACATCTAATAACATAATTTCACAAGAACGTTCAAAGCATTCTAGGCTATAACCGCCTAGCAATAAGCATTAAAATCTCTTGTATAATAAAGTGGATTTAGGTAATTCTAGTGTTAAGATATGTATGAATTAGGTAGTAAATTGGATTGCAAGACTCTGAGGACAGATTGCAACTTATATGTAGTATGTTAGCTTTAATTTTGTGGTTGCTGTAAGGTAAACGTACTAGTGCTCGACATGTTAAATGCCCAATAGATGACACCTTGCTGTTACCTCTATTGACAATGACTTAGGGGTTGTCCAGAATTCATGGGGGGGGGGGGGGGGTAAGGAAAATATCACGAAAGATCACGATGGGGGAGGGGAGAAGATATCACGTGTAATTTTTTTCAAAACGGGAAAGCCAAAAACAACAATATTACTCAAAAATTTAATCAGATCATACAATCCGCTCTACTTTATATGCGTATTTACCCAATAAAAAACATTTTTATCACACTCGCTCAGTAAATGTGGAATTGCACGCAGGTTTAGCGGGAGTTATAGAAAAAGCGTTCTCCCTAGGGAGTTATGAAGTTTCTAGTGCCATAATTAACATTTTTTTGTCTTTATACTTAATTTTTGTATCGCAAGTGTGATGAAAAACATTGTGTGTAACTCGGGGCGTAATAATATTGCAAACTCGAGTCTATAAATCGCTCCGGCAAGCCGTCGCGATTTAACTTACTCTCGTTTGCAATATTCAACTTACGCCCCATGTTGCACAATGTACTATTATCGCACCAACTTTAAAACATTAATAATATAAGCTCGCATCGGCGCCATGGCCTTGATTGATTAGCGTCATCACGTGATCTTGTGGCAGGGGGAGGGGTTGCGTTAAAATCACCAAATATCACCAAGGGGGAGGGGGGTCAAAAATAGGCCAAATATGATCACATGATTTCTGGACGACCCCTTAAGTTTCAAGATGACATGCTGTACTGGGAAAGCGTCGAGCAACAGTACGTTTACCTTAGTTATTGTATTTTGAGCATGGTTTCACCATAGAGACATACATCTCTGTTATATTCTAGTAGTTTTTAGGGTTCCGTACCCAAAGGGTAAAAACGGGACCCTATTACTAAGACTCCACTGTCCGTCTGTCTGTCACCAGGCTGTATCTCATGAACCGTGATAACAGTGATGTATTTCAGTTGCCGCTATAACAACAAATACTGAAAAGTACGGAACCCTCGGTGGACGAGTCCGACTCGCAAATGTCCGGTTTTATTTTATTTATATTATATTAAGATTATTATAATACCAGCCCCGGCTTCGCACGGGTTACACAAAACCTTAACAAATCATACAAGTACACCTTCCTCAAGAATCACTTTATTGATAGGTGAAAACCGCATGAAAATCCGTTCAGTAGTTTTCGAGTTTATCGCGAACATACATACAGACAGACGCTACGGGGGACTTTGTTACAGTGTGATTACTTGGGCGAAGTTGGGCACCAACGGTGAAGTTAGAGTTCCGTACTGCAGATAGTTTTGCCAATCCTTAAGCATGACTCACGTTAGACCGGGCCATGTCCAGGGTCCAGGTCGGAGCTCCCTTTCCATCGTTTTCAATGGAAAGCATCACGTCATCACCTGTCATGTCATAAAAGTAAGGCCCGGAAGCTCCGCCGGACACGGCCCGGTCTAGCGTGAGTCATCCTTTATTTTCAATGAATAGCAACACTGATAGAGTCAGACCAAGCTAGCTCTGCAGCAATATTGATAGCACAGATAGCGCAAGTGTTATTTTCAACGTCATAATTTCACAGAAGTTTCACGTTTAACATAACACTGGTATCAATGTCGCTGCAGAGTTATCTTGGTCTCTAACGGGGTTTGTTCACGCCTTCTTAGAAAACACATTAAAGTCGCGCCTCAATCCGCAACTTCCGTTAAAACATACGCGGAACGTTTAAAAAGTTAAACGCTCCAAAGTAATTAGTATAGGAAATGCATGAGGCGCCTCGGCAGCGTTCGGGCGCCGTCGGCACACTTCGGGCGGTATCGATTGACGAGGCGCGCGAGGTGTCTTGAGACTTTGAGAAGTGCAATTTATAACTGGTGGAGAAAAAAAAACGAATAATTATTGTCCAATAAAATAAAAACACTTTTTAAAGTTATATACGAACTTTGATAGTGATATTAGAACTTGTAAAAATCGGACAAGAGTATGTCGGGCCATGCTCAGTGTATGGTTTCGTAGTTACCATTCTGTCAGAACAGGCCAAACGGAGGCTATTAGTAAGTATCATGTTTACAATCATAAGGGACTAAAGGAGTACCTTCGCAGCGCTTTGTACCTACGTCTTTTTACTAAGAAGAGAAGATTTTTACAATAACTCAATAACGGTTGGACCGATCATTTTCGCTACCTATATAATAGTTTTCATTGAAAGTATTTATCAAGCCTCTGTTTCACGATTTTTCCATATGTGGACCCATGGTTCAAAAATCAAAAGTTAGAGGGGGAGGGGGGAACATTTTTTCTTTCAGAGCGATTTTTTCCGAAAATATTAACTTTATCAAAATACCTATCTAACGACACCCGACACTATAGGGGCAAAAAAACATTTTGTATGGGAGGTATTATATATTTTTTTGTAGTTTTTATTTTACCGTTCTGTCGTCATGAATGATTAATGTTTCTAGGTGACTACGAAACCCTATGTAACACGATATAGTTTGAAAAACTTTATTTTATAACTTTCTCATTTATCCGTCACTTTCTATCCCACGGTGATAAAAAGTGACAGTTATTTTATCACGTGGATAAAGATGGATAAAGCCATCCATAATACGCCGGCTGGATCAGTCATGAGTCGCGTGAATGAATAAATGATAAGTCAAGTGTCAAGACTGTCTGGCGTCTCGCGTCTGCTCGAGGTAGGTCAGCGTTACGGCGGCCGTCTACCGCTGAGGCGGAGCGAAGCGGGAAAAATCTTTCCACTAAAGGGGCCCACTGATTAACAGTCCGCCGGACGGTATCGGCCTATCAATTGTTCGGAACTGTCAAAATTTTATTTAGGTTAGCGTTGTTCAGTTGTTCATAACCATTCCAAATTTCAAATCGATAGCTTCAGTATATGGAGTGTAGAAGTTCTACACTCCATACTTCAGTAGTTCTCGAGATATTTAGCGATGTGACAGACGGACAGAGTCGCACCATGGGTTCCTTTTGTACCTTTTTGGTACGGAACCCTAAAAATTTAATCAGATCATGTGTAGTGCACCTTAGCTTGGGCGAATATACATGCAATAGGTCTGCATCTTGCCTATCTTCGCCTCGGCTTAAGGGGCCCACTGATTAACAGTCCGCCGGACGGTATCGGCCTGTCAGTTAGAACAAAATTTTGACAGTTCCGAACAACTGACAGGCCGATACCGTCCGGCGGACTGTTAATCAGTGTGCCCCATTAGGAAAGGCGATACCAAAGAGAATAAAATGTATAGAGACAGATTGTCAAAGTAAATTATGTAGCCACTGTAAATTTGTAATTTTTTTGTGGGGACTACAGCCCAAGCCCCCTGTGCCCAGCAGTGGGACGTATATAGGCTGAATGATGATGATGATGATGACTGTAAATTTAATTGCCATCTTTCAAAGATTCGAAGATTTATTTGTTCAACATAGGTAAGCTACAAGATTCAGTATCACTATGTCGTGCCTATTGGCATACAAATTCAATAAAAATACACACTCTAATCATAATATCACAGACAAACAATAGGTAATAGTCAAAACAGGGTTATCGCATGCAGTAAATCTTAATAGGTACTTAATTAGAGTAATAATCTTAATATTATGTGATAATAGTGGTCAGGATCAGCCGGCGTATTATGGATGGCTTTATCCATCTTTATCTATTAAAAGAACCAGGGTCCTGGTCTCCAGCAGAAAAAGTGGAACAGATAGTCAACGCTAGTTTTGGGTAGTATCAATATATTTTCTATTCAAACATTGACAGTACATTAGACAGTAATAGGTTTACACTATATTGTGCCAGTCTGGTACATATGCAACCTCCAATATTATCCACGTGATAAAATAACAGTCACTTATTAACACCGCGGGATAGAAAGTGACGGACACTGTTTTTTCACGCTGTCACGTAGACAAGAACGACCATCATATCCATACAGGATAGGATAGGATAGGGGTCAGGTCTTTCGACAGAAAATTCTCTTTGGCAATACATAAGGATCGCTCTGCCTATCTTCGCTTCGGCGCTGGAAAGGCGCCGTTAGACGATTGAACCCGTAGTTAAGGACTCACACCACCGAACGATTCGAGTCTTTTGCTGAAGTAATTCTTCACATTAACACAAGCAATGATCTTTTTGGGTCAAACAGATCACTGTGTTATGTCTTTCCTGTAGACATACACAAGAGTTAAGGGCTATAAAGGTTAATTTTCTTATTTAACCCTTATCCACGTGAAAAGGTCCTCCTTTTATTTAAAGAACTATGATAAAATCATTACTTGCATGCCCACAAGCTGTTAACTATTGCCCACAGGAGAGAAAACTAGTGTGTTATCGCGAACAGTACATTTTTCTCAAGAAAATTAACCTTTATAGCCCTTAACTCTAGTGTATGTCTACAGGAAAGACATAACACAGTGATCTGTTTGACCCTTTTATTCTAGAACTATTCTTTATTAATAACAAACAAAAAGAAAAAAAAACTAAACGTTAAAATTAAAACTAAAATATACAAATCTTAAACTAAACTTATAAGTAAAAAATACACAAGCTTGCGATTAACGGGTTATGCACAGATTAAAAAAACCGGCCAAGCGGACTCGCGCACGAGTGTTTCCCTACCATTACGCAAAAATTTGAAAAAAAATCACTTTCGTTGTATGGGAACTCCACTTAAATATTTATTTTATTCTGTTTTTAGTATTTGTTGTTATAGCGGCAACAGAAATACATCATCTGTGAAAATTTCAACTGTCTAGCTATCACGGTTCGTGAGATACAGCCTGGTGACAGACGGACAGACAGTGGAGTCTTAGTAATAGGGTCCCGTTTTTACCGTTTGGGTACGGAACCCTCATTTTGAACACCTCGCCCGCTTAGATACTTCTGTTGCTGACTGTACAAACACGCGAAGATAGGTGGATATATTAAATGTGGATTTCCATAAAAATGTACCCTATGCAGTTGACATAAGGTGTCTTTTTATATGGAAAGCCGCATTTGTAAGCTTCGTAGCGCTCACGTAGCGCGTAGCGACGTAGCGGGTCTACGGGTCGTAGCATATGACTCGTGTTTTAGAGGTAAACGTACATTTTAAGACGAAACAGGAGCTGAGTTTTAAATATTTTAGGTAAATATACCCGTCTCGCTAACGGAAGCGGCACCTAAAAGTAGTGCGATAAGGACAAGGCGAAAAGTCCTGCGTAAAAATCTCAAAAATCGAGGTTTCGTACTCCTCTGTTTCCTCCTCCAAAACTTAACCAATCGTAACCAAATTTGAAAATCTAAATGATTATGAAATTATCTGTGTCGGACCGTTTTGCTTTTTTGGCTAATTGATATCAGTTTTGAATGCCACGCCTCTCATTGCGGCATAGTCAATTAGGCTATTTTGGCCATTTTTGAAGGGCTCTAGCGCCTTAAAAAACAAAAATATCAAAAAAAGCAAAACGGTCCGACACAGATATTGACAATATTAATCTGTGTTGAAAAATCATTGCTCTAGCTTCAAAAACCAAGGAGGAAAACGAGGAGTACGTTTGTATGGAGAAATCACCACTCCCGTTGGCTCTTAACCGATTTCTAAAATCGCGGTCTCCGTTTTTAGGGTTCCGTACCCAAAGGGTAAAAACGGGACCCTATTACTAAGACTACGCCGTTCGTCTGTCTGTCTGTAACACGAGAACTGTGATACCTAGCTAGACAGTTGAAATTTTCACAGATGATGTATTTCTGTTGCCGCTATAACAACAAATACTAAAAACCGGGCAAGTGCGAGTCGGACTCGCGCACGAAGGGTTCCGTACCATAATGCAAAAAACGGCAAAAAAATAAAACGGTCACCCATCCAAGTACTGACCACGCCCGACGTTGCTTAACTTTGGTAAAAAATCACGTTTGTTGTATGGGAGCCCCATTTAAATCTTTATTTTATTCTGTTTTTAGTATTTGTTGTTATAGCGGCAACAGAAATACATCATCTGTGAAAATTTCAACTGTCTAGCTATCACGGTTCGTGAGATACAGCCTGGTGACAGACGGACGGACGGACAGCGGAGTCTTAGTAATAGGGTCCCGTTTTACCCTTTGGGTACGGAACCCTAAAAACAGAATAAAAATATAAATTTAAGTGGGGCTCCCATACAGAATCCCATTACGTACGTAACATTATTTTACTTTTACAAGTGGCAATGCGGAAGACAGTGGCAGTGGAAGAGCGGTGGTGGCCGAGTGGATATGACGTCCGACTTTCAATCCGGAGGTCGCGGGTTCAAATCCTGGCTCGTACCAATGAGTTTTTCGGAACTTATGTACGAAATATCATTTGATATTTACCACTAGCTTTTCGGTGAAGGAAAACATCGTGAGGAAACCTGCATACATCTGCGAAGAAATTCAAAAGGTGTATGTGAAGTCCCCAATCCGCATTGGGCTAGCGTGGGGACTATAGCCCAAGCCCTCTCGCGCATGAGAGGAGGCCTGTGCCCAGCAGTGGGACTTATATAGGCTGAAATGATGATGATGATGAAGTGGCAATGTGGTATTTAAATAGATTTGCAAGATATTTAAAATAAAAAATTAAGTAACTTTTATTTCCAACTGGGACAAATGACAAAATTGATGTCAACCATAGATGTAAGTAAATTGAGGTAGATATGGTACCAGGCCAGGGGTGCGAAACTCCTGACTTCGGTCAAACTCGGCTCCGCTCGGCTCAGCATTGCTCCGAGCAATTATTAGGGTTGGCACCACTTGACTTCCTTTTGCGTGCACGACCACAGATAAGATAATCACTTGATTTTTGACAACCCTAAATAGCCGAAAGGGATAGTGCCATATATTAGAAAGAGACATCATGATTCGACCCTGAACCGCTGTCAAACTTCGTTTTTGTAGGAAGTTTCCTTTCTGTACGGTAGTACTATTAATTATTCTGTGACCAGGCGCACGATCGTGAGCCATTAAATATAGGTTCCGGAACCTATATTTAGTTAGTCGTATGGGTGACGGCAACCTGTCAAGTTGTCAAAATCGTTGGCTCAAATTTTAGTTTTGTCAACTATGAACGTCACACGTCTACATAAATAAAAGGTCATTGATGTCAACGACAGTTCCGATTCAAAGAGGCGATTCAATTTACTAATTTAAATATCTTAATTAATAAGCCGTTGTAATATCCTAAATCCACTTATAAAAGTAAAATAAATGATAAAAAATAAACAAAAAAATTAAAAAATCTTGTCTGATTTTAGTAAGAGTAAGGGCATTAAAAATTGCTTGTTGTTTATGAAGTTAGAGAAGAGTCTTCTTCTTCTTCTTCCTGCTAGACCTGTTCCCATTTACTTGGGGTCGGCCTTCCTTGTCCTCAATTTCCATCTAGCGCGGAAAGAAGAGTAGGGGAGACCGAGGTGAGTTGTGACAGAGGAGAGTTGTGACAGAGGAGAGTTGTGACAGAGGAGAGTTGTGACATTGTCGATTTTTTGGAATCTAATAAGTGTTAGTGAGCTCGCAACAGTGTGCGTTTGTTAGCTCGCAACTTGAACTAACAAACGCGCGCTATTGCGACCTAGTTTTTAGTTAATAGATTCCAAAAACCGGGCAAGTGCGAGTCGGACTCGCGCACGAAGGGTTCCGTACCATAATGCAAAAAAAAAAAACAAAAAAAAAAAGCAAAAAAAAAAACGGTCACCCATCCAAATACTGACCACTCCCGACGTTGCTTAACTTTGGTCAAAAATCACGTTTGTTGTATGGGAGCCCCATTTAAATCTTTATTTTATTCTGTTTTTAGTATTTGTTGTTATAGCGGCAACAGAAATACATCATCTGTGAAAATTTCAACTGTCTAGCTATCACGGTTCGTGAGATACAGCCTGGTGACAGACGGACGGACGGACGGACGGACGGACGGACAGCGAAGTCTTAGTAATAGGGTCCCGTTTTACCCTTTGGGTACGGAACTCTAAAAATCGACAATGTCACAACTCTCCTCTGTCACAACTCACCTCGGTCTCCCCTATACAGGGTGTAGCAACGTAAGCAAGTTTACGTTTGAGACGAGGCAGGTGCTGCGCTAATTCAACAACGCTCCGTCATTCCAGGAGCGGCTTTCGAACTTCACAAATTGATTGATTTGATCTCATTTTGACTTGGTAGTGCATGTCACTTGCACTAGTAAGTACGATCAGGCTCCAATTTCACCACGGTGACAGGTGCGACAATTGTAAAACATCACTGTTGCTGACGTCACAGGCATCCATGGGCTACGGTTACCGCTTACCATCGGGCGGGCCGTATTCCTGTTTGCCACCATCATTGTTTTATTAAAAAAAACTTTATTATATCGGAAAAAAACAGATATTTCTCTTGCTAAGTTTATGACAATTGTCACAAGAAACACTACAATTGTCACGAAATTCCGACATATAACTCATTACCTGTCAAGAATTACCTACAATTCTTCTAAATCTTGACAATTGTCAGAAACTTCGCAAAAGAAATATCTGTTTTTTTCCGATATAATAAAGTTTTTTTAAATAATACAATGATGGTGGCAAACAGGAATACGGCCCGTCCGATGGTAAGCGGTAACCGTAGCCCATGGATGCCTGTGACGTCAGCAACAGTGATTTTACAATTGTCGCACCTGTCACCGTGGTGAAATTGGGGCCTGGGACTCTTTATTCTAGCTAGATGTCCCATTTTAACCTGGTAAGACCCAAGCCTATTTTTGCGCCTTGGATTTGGAACTTTCTTTTATTTCTATAAGCGCCACTTGCACCATCCCTCTAACCAGGGGTTAACAGGTTAAATCGTTAACCTAGTGTCATATTGTACTGGTAACCTTGGTAACTTCAGGTTTAACCGGTTAACCCCGGGATAGTGGTATGGTGCAAGTGGCCCTAAGAGTTCATAACTCGAAATTAATTTGTACTTGTACTAGTACGCGGGATTTACGAGGATAAGAGTCAAATGGACCTATACGGTTACCATCAGTTTGTCACTGACATAAACGCCGTCGAGAACGTAATTTACTTTCTATACATCCCGTTCGCACTAATATGCGAGTGCGAGCAAGATGTATAGAAAGTAAATTACGTTCTCGACGGCGTTTATGTGAGTGACAAACTGATGGTAACCGTACTGGCCACGTCAGAACGCCAACGTTCAAATGCCGCTCCATCGTGAGATTGAGATTCAGACGGGGAGACGCACGCCTAGACCGGATTATAAGGATAGATAGATCACTTTAAACTAATACCGGTTTATTTAAAGCTATAGTTAGACCAAGATAACCCTGCAGCGATTTTGATAGCCCACGCAGTGCAAGTGTTATTTTAAATGTCAAACTTGTATGAAATTATGACGTATAAATAACATTTGCACTGCGTGGGCTATCAAAATCGCTGCAGACTTTTCTTGGTCTAACTCTATTTGGGCCATTTTATTTAAAGTTGTCCCCTACACTTTTTTTTTCAAAATTGGGAATTTATGTTATTTCTACTCAGAATCGCTCTTTTGATCCTAATATAGGAGAAAAAAAGTGTCCCAAGATTTTCATACATTTTTCGATCTTTCCATTCCGAAACCGCCATACCAAGTCTATGAAAAATGGTAACGGAATGGAAAAAACCTTAGGACACTTTTTTTCTCCTATTACGATAGAAAGAGCTCGTGATTCTGAGTAGAAATAACATATAAATTCACAAATTAAAAAAAAGGGTAGGGGACAACATCAAATAAAATGGCCCATTTGAAAATTCGTGTATTTGTGTATCAGTCTAAATAAAAACTGTTGCGTTACTTGCGTTACCTATAACAAAGACATATGTATGTAACTTCGTATAAGACGAATAAAGTCTAAGGAAAAAACGTGCCTCGGAATTCAAGTAAAAGTCATTCTCGAATAGATGCCGCACACACCTTTAGCCTATCCTCGGCTAGATGGCGTGACGACACCGTTTCATATTTAACAATTTTAACACATAGATATCAGTGAATGAACATGGATCAAAATGATATAAAAATAATAAAATCATTTATCCATATATTATATACATTTTTTGATAATTTTATACGTTTTCATTTTGAGTTTTAGTCGTGTGTCGATAGATGGCAGTAAATTTACAGTGACTACAAAATTTACTATGACAGAACCCCTCTATACTATCTATTCTTTTTGCCTATAAGTATATACTATTATATGAATGCATGCGTACCCTTATAATATGCCACTTAATAGCTCCTAGTGAGTATTATTGGAAATTAAACGAACTTACCTGTAAGTGAAGTTCTATTTCAATTATATTAGCTGCACAAACTTCGAAATGATAAATAACACTTGTAGTAGGGTTTATCATCCAGCCTTTTCCATGAAATTTTAGAGTTAAAAGTTAAAAATTCTCAACGAGAATTCAAAAAAAATTATCAGCTTTCTGAACGCAACGACTACGCAGCGCGGGCGACGCTGTCAGCTGTCATCCTCATTTAGTTTAGAGTAACAAGCCAAGACATAACACTTTCACTGCCAGTAACCCTCTAGGGTTCTCTATTCTTAGGTACTTATCGCTACAAAGCGGAAAAAAACACATGGTATCCGCTATGCTCGTAGCTCGCGCTGGCAGTGAATATGCCAATAGATGGAACAACGATTCAGCAAAGCCAATATTACCATACTTTGACAGGGATTATAGGTACATAAATCCCTGGTTGTCTCAGGACAACGTGGGTACTGGGAGGGAGGGATTATCATTTCGAAGTTTGTGCAGCTAATATAATTGAAATAGAACTTCACTTACAGGTAAGTTCGTTTAATTTCCAATTATTATTCTCTTTATTTATTTTTCGTCTTAAGTTAGGTTTGTTATAATATGAATATAAAAGTAAAATATAAAAACACTTACAAAACAATAAAAAATACATATAAACACATTATAAAAAACCTAACCTAGGGTGCCGCCGGCAGCGGAGCTTGGGCCAAGCTGCCGGTGGTCAGGGCCGCAGAGTGAGGAACCGACGTACTATACGCGCCGTGTCCAATATTACCGCCTTCTGCATCTGACCCTTGATCCAACCACCCAGCGAGAGTCTCTCTAGGTGTTGGTCGAGACTCTTCGCTATGAGACCGTTCGCTGACACAACTATCGGAACAATGATCGTCGAGTCAACATCCCACATGGCGGTAATCTCGTGAGCTAAGTCTAGGTACTTGCTGGACTTGTCCTTCTCGGCCTTCACGAGATTCTCATCATGGGGGATGGTGACGTCGGCGAGCACGGCCCGGCGCTGCGATCGGTCTATCAGCACGATGTCAGGCTTATTGGCGACAATAGTCCTGTCAGTGATGATAGATCGATCCCAATAGAGCGTGGCACGACCATTCTCGAGAACAGGCGCAGGTAAGTACTTGTAGTACGGTACTTCGCGGTCCACAAGGCTGTATAGAAGAGCAAGTTGCTGGTGAATAATCCTGGCTACGAGATTATGTCTGTGCAAGTACTCACCGTTAGCAAGATGAGAACAACCGGAAATGATATGCCTGAGTGACTCTCCGGGACGGCGGCATGCCCGACAAATGTCGACCGTACCGTCCTTCAGGATATATTTCCGATAGTTGTTCGTCATCTTCACATAATTTCCAATTATTATTACGCTGCACAAACTTCTTCAATGATAAATAACACTTGTAGATGTTTAGAGATAAGTATTCAAAGTTTGTTTTGGCTTTGTGTTGCAACAATGAAATCATTGATTAACAATGATTTATGATTTCATTTTAAAGTAGGTACCTTTTTAGTTATCATTAACTATTTTCAAAATATATGTATATTTAGTTTACAACATTATTTAGAGATCTAGTGATATCATTTCATCAAACTGTCTATCATAGTTGAAACAAAAAATAATTTGATCCTTATTAATCGGTAAGTATTTCATTTATACCACCAAGTACCACATAAAAACTTAATTATTATAGGAATATCAAAGAAACCAAAGGATAGCATGAGATGCAATTATAAGCGAATACAACAACTACAAGCAACTCTTGACAGTGTGTTGCTGGGTACAACTTTTAGTAACACTTATTTTCTCATTTATCATAGTAAGGATTTACCAAAATTATTGGATGGAACCATGATTATGAAATTGAGCAAAATCATTATAAGAGTCCCTCCTACTTGATGTTTTTCTTCCACCAATATTAACTCCTAAACGATTTACGGTTGACAACAACACATAACAGGTTAAATAGGTGGTGAAAATAAAAATATATCAATACAAATCTTTAAGAGTTGACTTAATCCCTCTACAAATCGTTTGGGAAGTGATTTTCTCATGATTTTTGAAGGCAATAAATAATCACTAACAAGTTAATAACTACCATCACGAATATTATTGTTCGTTATTTATATATACAGGTAATCATTCATTCAATTTACAATTAGTTTTTTCCCTGAAAAATTAATGCTAAGGATAGCAAGGGTTGCTGAAATTTATCAATCAGAATAACAGTAAAGTTTGATATTTTATCAAGGACAGGGTTTGCATGTTGTGTACAATCACAACAGCTAGTAAAAGTGATAAAGTAATTTATTACTTTTTCTTAAGCCTGTAATGAATGATTTTCATTAGTTGGTGACATTGTTAATAAATAATTTAAGACCGATTAAGGGTAGGTACTAGGTCACACTTTAAGGTTGAGGTTGGTGTAATCGAAAAAACGTTCCTCATAAAGTGTTCAATTCTATCATTTGAGGAGACTAGGAGAGCCTATTCCCCAATAAAAGCACAAAAGAGCAGATTACAATTATTTACACATCTATACCTAGCTCCCTCGTTACATAAGTAATGCTATTAAAACGGCAAGCACTTCTGGAACAGATGCCATAAAATAATTAATGTAATTATTTTTACATAACATACACCAGTATTTCAAGTGTGTGTGTGCTTGACGGTGTTGGGCGCAAGGGATTACACCGTACTGTACTCCTTTCTCCTCCTCCTCTTCTCCTTCAGTGATGGCTGATGGCACTTCCTGGATAACACTAGGGTAACCAGGATAATACGCTGTTGAAACTTGAAACCAGATAAAATAAATGAGAGCTGGGGCTCTAATCTATACAATTATATGTACATATACATATAAATATTTAGTAAACTGAGTAGTTACAATGACCGTGCCTTGATGCCTTCTACTTTTCCTAAAACATTAATACCTTAGATTTCATTTCAATTGGAAGGAAAACGTAGATAAAATATTTTTTATATCCATGAAAGCATCTACTTATGTAGAAAAAACATCTGGGTTACTACACCAGGATATTTGTATAATAACCAGTAACTCGGTAGGTATATGGATTTCCAAAATATTGCAGGAAATTTCAAATTTAATTTGCGTTAAATCTCTGAAATCTTACATTATTTTCTCTCAATCAGCTTATGACACTTGTGCCTTAAGTGTCATAAGCTGATTGTAATACCTACATATAGCATTTAAGTATAATATTGTAATGTCTCTTCTCACACCACTGCTAATGTTCCTAGACATAAAAATACTGTATTTTATTTCACTGGTTTATAAATAATTGCGATAGCTGTGTTGTCTTCTCTCAGAAGTACCTATCTCACAGTCCGGTAAACCAGAAAGAAAGGTCTTTAAACATATAGAACACCACCATAAGCTGAGCAAAATTAATGTAATATATATTCTATTAGACTCCTTCCAAAATCCAACAGCTAACTTATTTCCAATCGGGTGGCCCAGCGTGTCGATAAACTATTACTGTAAATAAATAGGTATCTGCAAAAAGTATATTTATAACCCTTTATTATAATTAGCCACCAAATTATGTCACAAGGTTTCTTTGACATATATTAAATCCAGTATATGTACTTGTGTCTTTTCAGCTCTTTAAACATACACATAGCCATATTCACTAGCCAACTTATAGCTATACAAATAACCCATTTATATGAGCAATGTTATAAACTTATAAAGAAGTGTGACCAATATGTAAAGGACATTATCTTTTATTTAGCTTTGACTTTTTTCTTATCAGGTAAAGAAATAAATCTATATATTAGCCAGCTTTCTGAGGTATCACGAGGTACTAAGGAGCTATCCATTTGATTAAAGTTCCATATAGGTAATGGTATCAAGACTAATTAAATGTATCTTGTTTAGGAACCTACATAAGTAGCATATAAATAATATCATCTAAACAATTGCTCATTGTGTGACCTCTAGATCTTAGACACTTCAGGAAAGGTCTTACACATATAGCTAGCTAGAGAGATATCTAGTCCAATAGTCTTATGACAGGACTTAAAACTGAAATCTCATCTTTAAATATGAAACCGAGATGTTTCCTACATTCAAGAAATCAAGTAAATACGTCTTTGAGCTAACGCCGATATATAAGTAACAATTTTGTGTCATTACTTCTTTAGTTTCATAGCAGTTCGATTCCCTTTTGACTTAAACTGCTTAGTTGCAATAAATTTACTTGTCTTGAAAATATATCTGTATTTATTTCCTTTAGGATTTTGTACAGAAAATATTTAAGTCAATATAAAGTTGTATAGAGTGTACATTATATTTATAAGAACATCGTAGTCATACACACAGTACATATCACAGTCACATAGTTTTCTAGCATTTGACTATCAATTTCACAGAAGTGATCATATTTCGGAATACCTATAGGTATTGGCACAGACAAAAATAAAAAATGAATTTTTGTATGACAAAATCCTTGCAAATATGATGTCACTGCGGTTAAAGGAGTGTGTTTAAATAAACCACAGCTTTTAAGAATTTGTTCTAAATTAACACAGGCTGTTGTAATGTCGCTGAGTGGTGACTGTAGATAGAAAAGTGTTGCTCCGCTTCCTTATGCTTTTGACCAGGGCTTTTGTATGTTGTTATGTTAAATAAAAACTTTATTGTATGAAACAAATACAAGTAACAGCAAAAACATATATTGGAAAATATGATTGATAATTGAACCCTTGAAGTTGAAAGTACCGGGCTGTATCTTCTTAGGACTTACAATAATTTATAAGCCATTAGTTTTTCTGCTAGATTTTCTTATACTATCACTTGTCGACAGCATTGTGCTTTAGTATTTAAAGGACAGTTGCCTTAGCCAAGACTCTCAGTGATAATAATCACACAAAGGAAAGTCAGAGTCACTTAAAAGCGACACCAGCTTGTCATAGCCGGTTACAGCACACAATTGATTGAGAGCTAAATCATCACAGTTAGCAACCAGGAAACTTATTTTGTTTCATTTCAATACTTAGCCTTGTTCCTTACTGACAAGAATCTCACCAGCGGCAGTTTAAGTCGCTGGGTTCATCTTCAGAGCACCAATAAAATTTTTCAGCGCAGATTATTTTTGCATAATGTTGTTTGGGTCATACTGGTTTTGTAATGTTCTTAATTATACATCTGAAAACAAACAACAAGGTTGTCCTATTAGGATTTTTCCCTATCCAAATTTCTGGTACCTCCGTCCCACGATGTCAAGATTTACTCGCTTAATTCGTTGCTTGCTGAAATAAGAATAAATGTTTTAATTCACCTACTTGAAGATGAGTATATATGAAGAGACGGCCTATTTGGCATACCACATTGATTAGCTCATGGGGTTAGGAGCTGTGTCTAGTCTAACACGCCACAAAACCCAGTTCTAGCAAGACTTGTGGCCTTAAGTCCACTGCCATTGGCAGGTAGGACATGAGCAATATCTCAGTGCTGTTAGTAAGGAATATGACAACACCACAATGTCCCAAGGATACTGGTAGTGAACGCACCTAGTATTAGTATGTGAAAGATTGTCAAGTGCAAATATCATAAGAGATACCTAGGTTAGTACTCCAAAAAGCTTAGCATAGCCATTTTTGCAAACAGATGCACCTAAATTAGTGCTCCAAAATGCAGTGCACAGCTCAGTCACCATGTGCAGTTAGCAGACAGACACACCTAGTATAGTGGCCCAGAATGCACAGTGCACGGCACAACCACCGTGTGCAGTTAGCAGACAGATGCACCTAGCATAGTACTCCAGAATGCAGTGCACAGATCAGTCACCATGTGCAGTTAGCAAACAGACACACCTAGTATAGTGGCCCAGAATGCACAGTGCACGGCACAACCACCGTGTGCAGTTAGCAGACAGATGCAAGTGCTCCAGAATGCAGTGCACAGCTCAGTCACCATGTGCAGTTAGCGGACAGATATATAGCTAGAATAGAGTTCCAAAAAATCCAGATCGAATAAGCACTTGATATTTCTCCACTGTATTTCTTACCTTGCGTTTTCTTTCCCTTTCGGAATTTTAGATATGTATTAAACATTCGGTCGCTGGAGAGCGAGGAGGGCACAGATTGCTTTTTATATGCCACGCGAAAAATCGCTATTTTCTCTACGCCGCTGGCGGAGATGGAGATGGTAATGCAGACCTAAAATAAAAAGTAGGTACGTCCATGGCCTGCTAGATTCTTATTTTGATATGCAACATGTCCGGGCATGGATGGCTATCCATGCTATCCACGAAACGACGCCGCCTTTGACCTTGGTCGCGAAAGTAGCATTTTCTTCTTCAATCTTCTTGTATTTTCTTCCAATTTTGTAATTGGTCGGACTGTCGTACACTAATATTGAATTTTTTCACATATTTATTAGGTATTTACTATTATTTTCTGCTAAAATGTTATATTTTATTAAGCTCTAATGGTTTAGGCTGACATGAATAAACACAATGAGGATGACAGCTGACAGCGTCGCCCGCGCTGCGTAGTCGTTGCGTTCAGAAAACTGATAATTTTTTTTGAATTCTCGTTGAGAATTTTTAACTTTTAACTCTAAAATTTCATGGAAAAGGCTGGATGATAAACCCTACTACAAGTGTTATTTATCATTGAAGAAGTTTGTGCAGCGTAATAATAATATTCTTTGCTTAATAGGCACTAATTTGTTTAGTAAACCATAGAGTAACCTATACATACTAGGCCTTAAACAGTTTTTTGACAAGTTTTCACTATGACATTGATGCACCAAGGCGGTTTGTTTACAGGTGGCCTACCGCGAAACGCGTAAATCGAAATATCGTTATCTGCCTCTCTATCGATCGAATAAGCAAGAGTGATAGAAAAGCAGAAACCGAACTTTCGATTGTCGTGTTTCACGGTAGGCCATGTTATTGAGTTAGGGGAGAGTGGGTAACAGTGGATACACTTTTGTTTGAAGCCCAATATTTCTGAAGCTAAGT